>NC_141086.1:9390289-10590289 GCF_041138505.1 Cibotium barometz | reverse complement strand
GCTGCTACCATCTGGGAATCCGGTGCACAGAGGGGGTAGTGGGGATCTCATAGAGATTGCGCAAGCATTGTGATGGGAGAGAAGAATATGTTGCATAGCTATTGGGCTAAGGCTATTTCTACAGCAGTTTACATCATGAACAGGACTCCAACTATAGCCATACATGATGTAACTCCATAGGAGAGGTTTACTGGCAGAAAACCTGATTTGTCTCATCTGAAAGTCTTTGGATGCATTGCATATGTGCATGTGCCAGATGAGCTGAGAACTAAGCTGGATCCAAAATCTGAAAATGTATGTTTATTGGGTATTCCCTTGAGGAAAAGAGATACAGGTGTTATAACCCTGCTACACGTGAGTTGAGGGTAAGCAGGGATGTTTTTGATGAGATGAGCAACTGGTATGCTGCTGAAAAAGAAGCTGTTGGGACTGATGTGAGTGGAAATGTGATTGCACAGAAAACAAGTCAGCAATCATAGTCTTTGAGTGGACCAGGAGAGTCCTCATCTAGTGGTTTAGTTGACAGACCATGGAGTGGCAGGCTGCGTCATAATACCAGTCCTGCAAATGTGATTAGTACATCACATAAAGGCAAAGAGAAAGTGGTTGAGCCTTTAGTATGCATGACATTTCTACAGGGCATTATCATGTTGATGGAGAGTCTAGTGGCTCAGAGATGAGCCTTGATGAGGATCTTGGGATACCAGCTATGAGAACACCTAGTGTAGCCAAAAACAGTGAATTTTTTGATAATTCATTAGTTTTTGACCATTTCCTCTTCAAAAGAATTGGTGGCCACTCTTGTTGCAAACAAGAGTAGATCCCTCAAACCATCAAGCCAAAGGAAAGCTTACAAAAACTCATGTAAGCTAGAAATCCTACTTTTTCTTTATTCCATTTAATGGTTTTCTAATTTTTGTTTTCTTTAAAATGAAAAATGATGTTATGCCTTGTTGGAAAGGCTTTCCCCCTCTCTTCATTCTTGAATTCAGCCTTTCTTTATCCTAGATATGTAATCAAATTCTTAGAATTAAACTTTTCATATTGTTTCTCTTTAAAAAAGTAGAATTTGATTAGTTTAGAATGCTTTAAACCGTTTGGGATAATTTCTAAGTAACTTGAGAATTAAAAAAATGAAAAATGGTCAGCTATATAAAGGAGGTTATGGCAAAATTTTCTTAAATTTTGTGAAATAAGTTTTATCTTTTATTATTCAAAAAGAGTAATCCCCACCGTTTGTGTATTCTAAAAGTGTTATTTTCATTCTATGCATAAAAAAATGTATATTAGAAATATTTTTATAAATGTGTTATTTCCATTAGAGTTAATTTCTATGCATAGAAAGATGCATATTGGAGAAATTGTTTTTATTCTAAAAGTGTTACTTTCATCAAAATGTATAAATAGATGCATAAAAGAATTTTTTTTAAAATTATAAAAGTGTTACTTTCATCAAAATTGATTTTATGCATAAATAGATGCATAAAAGAATTTTCTTAATTATAAAAGTGTTACTTTCATCAAAATTGATTTTTATGCATAAATAGATTCATGAAAGAATTTTTTTATTATAAAAGTGTTACGTTCATCAAAATTGATTTTTATGCATAAAAGATTTTTTTTAATTTATAAAAGTGTTACTTTCATCAAAATTGATTTTTATGCATAAATAGAGGCATAAAAGGATTTTCTTTTACATAAAAGTGTTATTTCCATAGAAGTTGGATTTTATGCATAAATAGATGCATACAAAATTTTTATATCAAAATAAGAGTTCTCTTTAATCCTATGTTTAAATCCCATGAATATTGGTAAATGAATAAGTAAATACTCTGTGAGAGAAAATTCTACCGTTTCATATTCTCTAGGATGGTTATGAGAAAACTCAGAAAAACTATCGAAGTCAGAATTTTAGATAATTGATTAATTTATTCCTCAAAGGAATTCGTGATTAGTTTTGAATTCAGTTAAGCAAATACTCAATGAATGAAATTCAGTAAAGTAGTAATTGAAATATTACCCTTTGAGAAAGATAGTTCAGGGAGAACCTTTCCAGACTCAAACCCTGAATTAGACTATGACCAAGACATAACTCCTTCGTTAGTTTCAAGAAAAGACGATGTGACCAATTCAGGAAAATTCACTCAAATCACCCAGCAAATCTGAAATCAAGTTAAGACCCTTTGATTCTGATCTGAGGATCAATGTTACAGAATTTGAGGAATTCTGTTTGGAATTCAGACCTGCGATCAGAAAGTCTTGGGATATAGATTTAAGATATACTTATTGTATTCAAAAGAAACTCAAAACTGAAAACTTGCATAGAAACCCTATTTTCTTAAAGGACTGTCTTACACCAGAATGCTGGAGGGAGCATTTGGTATATGTGTTTTTCTAAAGGGAAGTTCGGTTTTGCAACAACTGGCGGCGGGGAGTGTTCAAAGGACGGCTCACGTGGCAAAAACCTACCCAGGTCTTGACCAGCCCTTGGTATGGTGAAAAATGGTGTGCTTTTGGTACGATGGGCGAGGGCCGACAAAGCGGTCCCTGAGTGAAGTGCCAGGACACCTAAGGAGGATCCAAGAGGGTTCTGACCAGGTGGGTGATGCACGGGCTCGCGGTGCTTAGGACACCCATGTGTATGTCATGGAAGATATATATTATTATATGATGGACCAATGTTTATTGTAATCTGTTATTACTGGATCTCGTTGGCTGACCATGGAGAGTCCAGAGTGATACTATTTTCTTTGTGAGAAACAAGGATTGAATGGAAAATTGGAGTTATGACATCTGTAACCAATAATTGTTTGTCAATGGATTGTTTTATAAGTTAAAGTTTAAAGAGGAGTGTGTGCATATCTGTATTCTAAAGCAAAAGTTAAGAAAGGCATTCAATTATGGGTGGGTGAGTACTTGTCTGGTTCTACCAATTCCAGTGGTTGGGCGGTGGCTAACACATGGGCCGGATAGGATGGAATTAGTAGAGCTTTAATAATAAAATTGATTAATAGAAATATGTTTAGAACTCGAGTAGTTAAATAAAAGCCTGAAGACTTCTCTAATGAATAGATCAATGGATGTGCCTGATTCAATTAGGAAAAAAGCATTGATCCCTTCAAGTTAAGTCTATAATAGTTTCCCTTCTATCTGGTTTATTCAGATGAAGGTTAGTTCAGTATCTTGACTTCGTTAGAAAAATTTGTTAATAAAAATGGTGGAATTGTCCCCGTCTTTTGGGCATGGGAAATTTTCCCGGTTTTGGTTTTCGGAATGACCACCAGCTTAGTCTTGTGCCCAAACATTCGAGGGCGAGGCCCTAAGTGGGAAACCCTGCCCCGCGCATGAGGGAGCTGCTTCTGCTACCAGCTACCAGGAATCCAGTGTGCGGAGGGGGCAGTGGGATCCCACAACCATGATGCAGAGATCTTCGATGTAAAGATCTTGCTCAGGCAGAAGTTTGAGATGAAGGATCTGGGGGAGCTCAGATATTTCTTGGGCATTGAGGTGATTAGGTCACCACATGGTATTGGATTACTGCAGAGACAGTATGGCTTGGACATGTTGTCCAAGTATGGTATGATAGGCTGTAAGCCTATCTCAGTGCCATTGGATCAGAATGGCAAGTTGAGTGCAGATTCAGGAGAGATTTTGGAGGATCCTACTATGTATAGGCGCATAGTAGGAAGCTTGATCTACATGACAATCACCAGGCCAGATTTGAGCTATGCTCTTGGGTTGGTGAGTCAGTTTATGCAGGTTCCCCGAAAGCCGCATTTGGATGCATTGACACATACTAAGGTATGTGAGGTCTACTTTGCATTGTGGACTATTTTATGAAACTGGGACAGAGATATGTGTACATGGGTACATAGATGCTGATTAGGCTGGTAGTATCTTAGATAGAATATCTACTAGTGGCTTCATGTTTTCTTTGGGGAGTGCTGCTGTGACTTGGAGCAGCAAGAAGCAGCCTACGGTTGCTCTATCCAGTACAGAGGTCGAGTACAGAGGTACTACTATGGCAGCATGTGAGGTAGCTTGGTTGAGAAAGTTACTTGCAGATTTGGATCTATCAATGGATAGACAAGTTTTCATTTTCTCTGACAACATTAGCAGTATACAGTTGACCAGGAACACAATTTTTTGCTCACATGAAGCATATAGAGGTCCACTACCATTTTGTCAGAGAGAAGGTTTTGGCAGGAGACGTTGACCTTGTTTATGTCAGCACACAGGATCAGGTCGCTGACATCGTCACCAAAGCATTGGGTACAGAGAGAAGCTCCACAAATTTAGGGCTTCGCTTGGTGTACATGAGATGGAGTTGAGCTCGAGGGGGAGTGTTGAGATATCGAGCTCATCTAGTGAGGCGGTGGACACTGATGACCCACCTGGGGGATAGGCCCCACACTTACACCACTGGCATGGTTGGTGAGATCATGAGTGATATGCGGCCAGTGGGATGACAGGCTGTGTGATAGTCATTCTTGAGACTGGCATAGTTATAGCGCCAGCTCATTTAGTTGGGTTCACACTATAGAGAACCCTAGTATGTATTTGGTTGAGTACCTTTTCATATGGTGTGTACTCTTATCTTTGTATATGATGTGTTGAGTGTTGTGTGAAGAAGAAGAATATTTTCAGCCTCTCACCTTATGTGTTCTCTTTTAGGGTTTTGTGAGTGTGTGTGTGCTTGCAAGAGCTCAAGCTCTCTTCTCCCCTGCATCTTTTCAAGAGAGAGCAAGACACAAGGGAGAGATGGATAGCTAAATTTCCTTCTATCTTCTTCTTCTCTACTCAAGCAACATAACATAAAGATAAGAGAACACACTACATGGGTTAGTACTCAACTACTACAACATACAAGGGTCAGTCCATTATGTGAACCCGACTAAATGAGCTGACGCTATAACTATACCAGCCTCTAGTGATCCAAAATGACTGTCACACAACCTGTCATCCCACTGGCCACATATCACCCATAATCTCAACAACCATGCCAGTGATGTAGATGCGAAAGATATCACCAAAGCAGATCATCAATGTCCGCCATAGCACTAGTTGAGCTTGATATCTCAACATTTGAGACAACCACAAAGAAGAAAATAGCAAAAGTGTCAAAGAAGAAAGGAAAGGCTAAAGTGAAGCCTGTTAAAGAGGAGTCCAAGTCAACTAAAGAATCCACAGAGACCAACGAGTCACAGCCCAAAGCCTAAGAAGTAGAAAAACATTGAGAATGAGATTTTCTTCTCACTCTTTATACCTAGCTAGCTTGTACAGATACCCTTGATATATATATATATATATATATCAGATTATTGTATATTGAGTTTTGTTTTTTGTTTAACATTGATCATGTTTTCTTATATCTTAAATATAAGAAGGTGGAATAATTGTTGAGCTCATTTTCTTGTCTAACATTGATCATGTTTTCTTATATCTTAAATATAAGAAGGTGGAATAATTACTGAGTTCATTTTCTTGTCTAACATTGATCACCTTGTCTTGTATTTTAAATATAACAATATTAAATCTTGAAGACAAGATAAATGTGTCTAAAATTGTCTTGTATTAAGAACTAAACTTCAAGTTTAGAGGACAAACAGACATTTCATATAACTGAAAGTATTTTTAGATCTTCTTCCCAATGTAATACCATCTACCTTAAATTTGAAGCTTGATGGTATGCTATCTAATAGAAATTCCAAGGATATTTATATATGTGCGTGTGTACACACACATACACATGTGTGTGTACACATGTGTTTATATATGTGTATGTATGTATGTGTAAACACATACACATGTGTTTATATATGTGTATGTATCCGTGTACACACACACATATGTATGTATTTATCTATCTATCTATCTATCTATGTGCATGGGATTATATGCAAAATCCATTTTGATTCTCGCAGCGAAACTACTTCTGCCATAGTTTCAGAGTGGTCTAAAACGTTTAGTGTATTCAATTTATGTGTGTGTGTGTGTGTGTGTGTGTGTGTGTGTGTGTGTGTGTTTATATCTATATCTATATCTATATATGTGTTTGTATATGTATATATATGTGTGTGTACATGCATACATACATACATATGTGCATATATATATGTATATATGTACACACACACACACACACATATAGACATAGATATATATATATATGTATACACATACATATACATATATATCTATATCTATATCTATATCTATCTCTCTCTCTCTCTCTCTCTCTCTATATATATATATATATATACACACACACACACACACACACACACACACACACACACACATGTACATATAGATATACATATATATATGTATACACACACATACACACACACACATACATCTCTCTCTCTCTCTCTCTCTCTCTCTCTCTCTCTCTCTCTCTCTCACACACACACACACACACACACACACACACAAGAATGCTTGAACTTAACAAGAAATGGATATTTACACTCGACTTGTGTATACAACTCAAATTTGTACAAGGGTGCACGTCCATTGTAGTTAATGAGAATTGAGACCAGAATCTCTATGATAACACTCATCCTCTTCTACCAATTGAACTACCAATGTGGTTACAATATGTATACACACACACACACACACACACACACACATACGTGTGTGTGTGTGTGTGTGTGTGTATAGAACCCAAGACCTATGAGACAACACTCTACCTCTTCTACCAACTAAGCTACGATTGTGATTGTAAAATATACATACACACACACACACACACACATGTATATGTATATGTATATCTATCTATCTATCTATGGATATCCCATTGAATGAGAGGTCTTCAAAGAATCTCATTGAATGGGTGATACAGAAGCTACATCAAAAATTGAAAATTGGAAACTCTCTACATGACCATTGCATGTACATCTACGAATAGTGCAATCTATAATCATGGCGTATATGCAATTCTATCTGCTTTTATTGCCTTGGTCTCATAGAAAGATTGAACTTTTCATGTCTAAAGCCTTGGAATGCCTGTGGAAAACAAAAGTGGAATAGAAAAGCCCTTCGTCTGATGAAGCAAGAATTGGTTTGCTCGCTTAAGATGCATGGTGGACTTAATATTCTCAATATCCATTATCATAGTCTCATGAGGAACATGATGATTCTACCTAATTTTGTGGCACCACACACAAGGCCATGGGCTCGCATGTTGAGCAACATGCGTACAGAAGCATATGGACTTTGGGTCACCTATTATGATGATATAGTTTTTGGACACTTTAATGGAAAAATCAATGGTTCACCCTATGCTACTGCTCTCATTCAAGATTGGGCCACTTTTTACAGGACCTACAATGGTTGCGCCAGCCCCCAAACCAAGGAAACTCTTTGACTATAGAGAGCATTCATAGGAGTACAGTGTTTAAAGTGCCGCTTACATTATCCCAACTAAGGATGGCCTATAACCTTTCTGTGCTTGGAATTCACCACATATGAGACATTATTGATGAGCGTGGTATGGTTTTTCATTTCCTCAAGCAATCAAACATTGTCATTTAGTATTGCATCATAGGTCAATTTGGAGGGTCACTCTACAGAGATGATGCAACCATTGCAACCACTGCCTGGGCTTCAAGAATAAGGTAAACTGATTTAGAAAATTCTAGAATCAGTTTGTTTGGTATTTGACCATTTTTAGGTCAGTTAAGCTAACTTTTTGGAACTAGACTTGAATGAGGAGAGAGGAGAGATGAAATATCTCAATTTTTATGAGTTTAAAACTCATTCAAGCATGTGAAATATGCACCTCCTTTAAAGAACTCCCCTTCCTTACATATGTCATATTTTTAATATTGCTCATAGTTTTTTACTAATAAACCTTGTACATTTTCAACTCTTCATCTTATGTGAAATATGCACCTCCTTTAAAGAACTCCCCTTCCTTACATATGTCATACTTTTAATATTGCTCATAATCTTTTACTAATAAACCTTGTACATTTTCAACTCTTCATCTTATGTGAAATATGCACCTCCTTTAAAGAACTCCCCTTCCTTACATATGTCATACTTTTAATATTGCTCATAATTTTTTTACTAATAAACCTTGTACATTTTCAACTCTTCATCTTATGTGAGCATTTACTCATTTTTGGGTATCTTCTTTTACAAATTGGATTTATCTCCTCCCTACACATGGATTGATGCTATTGGCCCATAGGAACCTTAATTGGACCATAATCCAAAAATTTCTGAAAATCTAGACCCTTAGACTAAGGTCCTTTATACAAGTATGACATATGTAAGGAAGGGGAGTTCTATAAAGGAGGTGCATATTTCAGATGCTTGAATGAGTTTTAAACTCATAAAAATTGAGATATTTCATCTCTCCTCTCTCCTCATTCAAGTCTAGTTCCAAAAAATTAGCTTAACTGACCTAAAAATGATCAAAAATTGACCAAACTGATTTGGAAAATTCTAGAATCAGTTTGTTTGGTTAGGAGCTCAATTTTTCCTATAAATAGAAGCCTCCCTCTTGTTGAAATATATATAGTGTTTATGCATCGTTACTCTACTCCACCTAAGCCAAGAACTGTGAATTCATTTAATAATTCACTAGTTTTTGGAGCTTCCCTCTTTCTTCAATCCCCATTAGTGGCTCCATCAACATACTTAACCAATTGATTGGTTGGGGGCCTCTACCGTGAACAAAGAATCAAGCAATTTGTAAGGTAATTAGTGAATATTGATCTTTTCTATAATTTCTCAATGTTTCTCTCTTCTCAATCCCTCTCAAGCTTGAGAAGCTTAATTGGTATGGTTTTTTAAATGCTATTGAAGTTAAATTGTGAATAGTAGTGAAGAGTTACATAATTTAATAAATGCTATTGAAGTTAATTTCCATTTATGTTTAAATTCTAATGGTTTTTATATAATTCCTCTCTCTCACTCAAGAAATGGTCATACTCATGACCCATTCTCAATCCAAAAGAAGCTTTTCATAAAGCTTTTCCTTAATCCAAGATTAAGCTATGCTTGAGGCCAAATTAATGGTTTTTTTTCTATGCTTTTAGTTTATGCATATTGATGATTCAATCCATTATGGATTAATGATCCACTTAGAGATCATTTTAATTATTTTCTTAATGATAAGCTTTATCCCTTAGAAAAATTGAGATTTATCAGTCATAGCAGCGGAGCTATGGTAAAATTTTTATAAAAATTATGCATAAAATAATTTCATTCAAAGCATAAAAAGAGGACTTCCTACCATATTCTAGGAATTATCATCCTAGATTAATTGAAAGAATTTCATTATAATCATGGAGAAATTAAATTTTAATATCATGCATAAAGGATAAGTTTTTATATCAAAAGTGTTATTTTTACCATTTTTATTTCATGCATAGAAGTATGCATAATGGATAAATTTTTATATCAAAAGTGTTATTTTTACCATTTTTATTTCATGCATAGAAGTATGCATAATGGATAAATTTTTATATCAAAAGTGTTATTTTTATCATTTTTATTTTCATGCATAGAAGTATGCATAAAGGATAAATTTTTATATCAAAAGTGTTACTTTTATCATATTTAAAATTCATGCATAAAGGTATGCATAAAAGTTGATTATTTTATTATAAAAGTGTGTCTTTTATTATATTGAATTTCATGCATAGAGATATGCATAAAAGTTGATTATTTTAGTATAAAAGTGTGTCTTTTATTATATTGAATTTCATGCATAGAGATATGCATAAAGGTTGATTATTTTATTATAAAAGTGTGACTTTTATCATAATTGAATTTCATGCATAGAGGTATGCATAAAAGTTGATTATTTTATTGTAAGAGTGTTACTTTTATCATATTGGATTTCATGCATAGAGGTATGCAGAAAAGATATTCTTTTTATACTAAAAGTGTGATTTTCATCATAAATGGATTTTATGCATAACTTAGATGCATAAGAGAAATTCTTTTATTCTAAAAGTGTAATTCCTACCAAATTGAATTTATGCATAAGAAGATGCATGAAAGATTGAATTTAATTTCGAAAGTGTTAGTCTCCTTAAATGGAATTTATGCATAAATAAATGTGTAGAGAAATCTTATATCAAATATAAGAATTCTCTTAAAAAAGATAGTATGTATAGATGTGAATGGGAATGTGGATGTGGATATATGTGAATGTGGATGTAGATGTGGATGTATAGATGTGAATGTGGAATGTGGATTTGGATGTATGTATGTATATGGATGTAGATGTGGATGTATAGATGTGAATGTAGAATGTGGATGTGGATGTATGTATGTATGTGGATGTAGATGTGGATGTATAGATGTGAATGAGAATGTGGATGTGGATGTATGTATGTATGTGGATATGGATGTATGAATGAGGACGTGATAGTGGATGTATGCATGAGGATGTGGATGTATGAATGAGGACGTGATAGTGGATGTATGCATGTAGATGTAGATGTGGATGTATAGATGTGAATGGGAATGTGGATGTGGATGTATGTATGTATGTGGATATGGATGTATGAATGAGGACGTGATAGTGGATGTATGCATGTAGATGTAGATGTGGATGTATAGATGTGAATGGGAATGTGGATGTGGATGTATGTATGTATGTGGATATGGATGTATGTATGTATGTGGATATGGATGTATGAATGAGGACGTGATAGTGGATGTATGCATGTGGATGTGGATGTATGAATGAGGACGTGATAGTGGATGTATGCATGTGGATGTGGATGTATGGATGTGGATATGGATGTGTATGTATGAATGTGGATATGGGATGTGGATGTATAAATGAGGATGTGAAAATGGAGGTAAGCATGTAGATGTGGATGTATGGATGTGAATGTGGATGTGGATGTGGATGTATGGATGTGAATATATGATATGTGATGTGAAGGAATATGAAGTGAAGAGATGGAAAATGATGTGATTGGATGAGTACACATATAAATGGAATGAGGAATAAGTAATGTGGATTATATGAGGGATAATGTGGAAAAATCAGAGTTAATATAGAAATTGTATTTGTAAACTGTTTGTAAATGCTGTTTGTAAATGGCTGTTTTATGTCAAGAATGCTGGGAAAGCATTTTGACCGTCTTGTGATTAAGGTCGTGGAGACCTAACTGATAAAGTTACAACTACTGACGGAGAGTCAATGGAGGACGTCTCGCGTAGCAAGGTCGGCCGAGGTCTTGACCAGCCTCGGTTTGATTAAAATGGTGAGCTTCCGGTACGGTGGATGAGGGACCAAGGAAACGGCCTATGAGTGAAGCGCTAGGTCACCTGCGAAGGATCCTAGAGGGTGCTGACCATACGGTGCTCGGGCTCTGGGTCGCCTAGGATACCCACGCGTGCGTCGAGGAAGATATTGGAACAAGGAGTAAGAGTTGTTTTGTGAAACCGGGCATGGATCTGGTTGATTGACCTTGCTGGTCTTCAATGGATGAGTCCATGGCTCTTTATATGGATCTGTTGGTTGATCTTGCTGATCTTCAACGAGAGTCCATCTTGATTTTTATAAGTGATTATATTGCCGAGTATTATGGGCTAGGAACTATTGAAAAGGCCCCTGTGTGGACAGGTGGTGAGCGTTCTAGTTGCCAATGATGCCATAGATACTCTGATAAACCTTGTACATTTTCAACTCTTCATCTTATGTGAGCATTTACTCATTTTTGGGTATCTTCTTTTTCAAATTGGATTTATCTCCTCCCTACACATGGATTGATGCTATTGGCCCATAGGAACCTTAATTGGACCATAATCCAAAAATTTCTGAAAATCTAGACCCTTAGACTAAGGTCCTTTATACACATTTCCAATTAATTCCAATTGCACATTGGAAAGTTCTTTTTGAATTTCTATTTCAGGGGAACTTATTTTAATAAGATGAGATAATTTTCTAATCAAAAATATTAAAAATCTGAATATTCTCTCTCTAGAATATTTTCTCTCTCTAGGTTAAAACAGTTAGAAACAAGTCTTTTATATTTCTGAAGAGGGATTGATTATAGAAGAAGATACTAGACATCAAAAGGGGGTTTGGGGGAGGAATCTTACATTCTACCCTACTTAAAAAACGCGAGATGTCCTCATCTCGCAAACTGGGATAATTTCACAAGATGCACGAATTATGAGACGAGTCCCTGTAATGATAATGATAATGATAATGACTTAAATTGG
Organism: Cibotium barometz; assembly: GCF_041138505.1. Taxonomy (NCBI): domain Eukaryota; kingdom Viridiplantae; phylum Streptophyta; class Polypodiopsida; order Cyatheales; family Cibotiaceae; genus Cibotium; species Cibotium barometz. Next base: position 10,578,076 of record NC_141086.1, on the reverse strand, counting down.
ATCTTAAGAAAAAGAGTTGTCCTCTACTTGGCGAGATGAGGACATCTCGCACTTTTTTAAGTGGGGTAGAATGTAAGATTCCTTCCCAGCCTTCGAGGTATACAGGAGTAAGAATCTCCCTTTTTGATCTTATAATTATTTCCTCTCAAAAATAAAAGAAAGATTCTGTTTAAAAAAAGGAAGACACTTTCCCTAGAATACTTCTCAGGAGTCACGCTGTTTTAAGGATTCAGAAGAACAATGAGTTCAAAAGTGAGAATCGATGTTTTGGATACCAAGGTTTTGGTTTTCATTCGAGTACGGCCCAAAAGAAGTTCTTTATCTCTTGGGGAGTATAAGAACTTTTCCCCAGATATTGTGAGCCTTATATCTGAATTCAATGAAAGTAGGTGACTTAGCCTACAAGCTTCTTTTACCTCTCATCTCAAAGTTCTTAATGTATTTCATAGAAATATGTGCCAAACCCAAATCAAGGAAAGACGATAAAACTTCAGTGACAAGATACCGTTGGCTTCTAGGTTACGCTAACTCCTTCCTTTATATAAGTCGTAACTTTTACCTGTCGCTCACAGCAGTAATCTTACTTCCATCGATCTCCTCTCTTTCTTAATCTCCTTCATGGCTTGGCAACAAGAACTAGTTTTATCCATAATGATTCCTCACCTTCAAGACGCAAGTGAGTCTGTGAAGAAAGATTTTATAGAACAGTATGAGCGCTCACTTTTCCCTCACTTGGGAACTTCTGTAGCGCAGACCAAATGGCGGACCTATCAAGACATAACTAGGGTAACACCCTGGGGTCAGCAACATTTTCGTAATAATGTCCGCTTGGCCATGGTTATTGAAGCTTTGGGTTTGGGTCCCCGATACTACTGCGTCATGAGATCAAGGCATCTTGGGTTTTCTGAGCGGGTCTTCTTACTGGCGTGCTTTCTTCCTCATGAGAAGATATGCCTTTACCCCGTTTTTGGTTTGCCTCTCAGAGGTTCTTTTGTTAGAACACCTCATACCAATGAGATAGGTGCGGCAATAACCAACAGAATTATTCCCATAGATGAGTTACCTTATACATGCGCAGCTTGTGAGTGCTGCTTTTGTGATCATATGATGGACGGGCTTATGGAAGTGTAAAGAGTTCTTCTATCTTTACTGTATAAGTTCTGAGAATGAATAAAGTTTAAATCTTGTTCTTATCTTGAATCTTGCTCTCTTTGAGACTTTTTCTTGGTGGTTAATCCTGATACCAACTGTGAGATCCCTGTTCCCACCACGCGACGGATTCGGGGTACTAGCAGCGGAAGTAGCACATCGGGCGCGGACCAGGGGTCTCACACTCGGGGCCTCGCCCACGGATATCCGGACAAGAGACTAATCCGTCGGTTTGTCCAAAATCGAAACCGGAAAAACTTCCTTTACCCGGAAAGCATGGGCGATTCCACTAGGATAACTCTTTACTCTAACGTAGTCAAGATCATTACGGATCAACAACTGATCTGACTGCACCTTTAACGGTACTTGGTCAAATCAAGGAAGAAACTTGCACTGGTCATTGGGATCAACGCTTCTTTCCCCATCAAGAGGCACAGCCGTTGATTCCTATCCATAGAACAATTTCTATCCGAGATCTACTTCATCTATCGTAATAATAGAAATTAAATCTCGATTTACGGATCCATCAGTCCAGCCTAACCCCATCCGATCCCATGGGTTAGCCAACCGCCCAACCACTGTAGTGATGGGATCCAATTTGGAATTTGGTTAGGTTTTGTCCCGGGTACCAAGGAAAAGAGTTCCAAGGCCCCCTAGCCGGAAGTTCATGCAAACATAAAACTAGCCACACCACTTACACACCCAATATGAAAATTGCCTTTTTCTTAGCATCAGCTAACTTTAAAACAATCCTTTAATGAAACCATAGTACCACTGATCACAATCTTCCAATTTATCCAGTTGATTCATAATTTCCCATCATTCCTTCATCAGAGTATCTATGGCATCATTGGCAACTAGAACGCTCACCACCTGTCCACACAGGGGCCTTTTCAATAGTTCCTAGCCCATAATACTCGGCAATATAATCACTTATAAAAATCAAGATGGACTCTCGTTGAAGATCAGCAAGATCAACCAACAGATCCATATAAAGAGCCATGGACTCATCCATTGAAGACCAGCAAGGTCAATCAACCAGATCCATGCCCAGTTTCACAAAACAACTCTTACTCCTTGTTCCAATATCTTCCTCGACGCACGCGTGGGTATCCTAGGCGACCCAGAGCCCGAGCACCGTATGGTCAGCACCCTCTAGGATCCTTCGCAGGTGACCTAGCGCTTCACTCATAGGCCGCTTCCTTGGTCCCTCATCCACCGTACCGGAAGCTCACCATTTTAATCAAACCGAGGCTGGTCAAGACCTCGGCCGACCTTGCTACGCGAGACGTCCTCCATTGACTCTCCGTCAGCAGTTGCAACTTTATCAGTTAGGTCTCCACGACCTTAATCACAAGACGGTCAAAATGCTTTCCCAGCATTCTTGACATAAAACAGCCATTTACAAACAGCATTTACAAATAGTTTTCAAATACAATTTCTATATTAACTCTGATTTTTCCACATTATCCCTCATATAATCCACATTACTTATTCCTCATTCCATTTATATGTGTACTCATCCAATCACATCATTTTCCATCTCTTCACTTCATATTCCTTCACATCACATATCATATATTCACATCCATACATCCACATCCACATCCACATTCACATCCATACATCCACATCTACATGCTTACCTCCATTTTCACATCCTCATTTATAAATCCACATCCCATATCCACATTCATACATACACATCCATATCCACATCCATACATCCACATCCACATGCATACATCCACTATCACGTCCTCATTCATACATCCACATCCACATGCATACATCCACTATCACGTCCTCATTCATACATCCATATCCACATACATACATACATCCATATCCACATACATACATACATCCACATCCACATTCCCATTCACATCTATACATCCACATCTACATCTACATGCATACATCCACTATCACGTCCTCATTCATACATCCATATCCATATACATACATACATCCACATCCACATTTCCATTCACATCTATACATCCACATCTACATCTACATGCATACATCCACTATCACGTCCTCATTCATACATCCACATCCTCATGCATACATCCACTATCACGTCCTCATTCATACATCCATATCCACATACATACATACATCCACATCCACATTCTCATTCACATCTATACATCCACATCTACATCCACATACATACATACATCCACATCCACATTCCACATTCACATCTATACATCCACATCTACATCCATATACATACATACATCCATATGCACATTCCACATTCACATCTATACATCCACATCTACATCCACATTCACATATATCCACATCCACATTCCCATTCACATCTATACATACACATCTACATCCACATACATACATACATCGACATCCACGTTCCACATTCACTTCTATACAACCACGTCTACATCCACATTCACATCTATGCATATACATCTTCATGCATACATCCATTTTCACATGCATACATCCACATACATACATCCATTTTCACATTCCCATTCATATAACCCCATATGCCTTCATATCTAATCTTTTATATCACATCCATTCTCACCCTATCACAACCTATATACATCTTATCTCATCTCATACACTTCTTATCTCATCCCATACACATCTTATCACATCTTAACTCATCTTATATGCATCTTATCATATCTTATCACTTCCCATATCTTTTATGCATACTTCTATGCATGAAATTCAATTATGCTAAAAGTAACACTTTTATAATAAAATAATCATCTCTTATGCATACCTCTATGCATGAAATTCAATTATGCTCAAAGTAACACTTTTATAATAAAATATTCATCTCTTATGCATACCTCTCTGCATGAATTTTAATTATTGTAAAAGTAACACTTTTATAATAAAATATTCATCTCTTATGCATACCTCTATGCATGAATTTCAATTATTATAAAAGTAACACTTTTATAATAAAATATTCATCTCTTATGCATACCTCTATGCATGAAATTCAATTATGCTAAAAGTAACACTTTTGATATAAAAATTTATCCATTATGCATACTTCTATGCATGAAAATAAAAATGATAAAAGTAACACTTTTGATATAAAAATTTATCCATTATGCATACTTCTATGCATGTAAATAAAAATGATAAAAGTAACACTTTTGATATAAAAATTTATCCATTATGCATACTTCTATGCATGTAAATAAAAATGATAAAAGTAACACTTTTGATATAAAAATTTATCCATTATGCATACTTCTATGCATGTAAATAAAAATGATAAAAGTAACACTTTTGATATAAAAATTTATCCATTATGCATACTTCTATGCATGTAAATAAAAATGATAAAAGTAACACTTTTGATATAAAAATTTATTCTTCATGCATAATATAAAAATTCAATTTCTCCATGATTATAATGAAATTCTTTCAATTAGTCTAGGATGATAATTCCTAGAATATGGTAGGAAGTCCTCTTTTTATGCTTTGAATGAAATTATTTTATCCATAATTTTTATAAAAATTTTACCATAGCTTCGCTGCTATGACTGATAAATCTCAATTTTTCTAAGGGATAAAGCTTATCATTAAGAAAATAATTAAAATGATCTCTAATTGGATTATTAATCTATAATGGATTAAATCATCAATATGCATAAACTATAAAAGCATAGAAAAAAAACCATTAATTTGGCCTCAAGCATAGCTTAATCTTGGATTAAGGAAAAGCTTTATGAAAAGCTTCTTTTGGATTGAGAATGGGTCATGAGTATGACCATTTCTTGAGTGAGAGAGAGAAATTACATAAAAACCATTAGAATTTAAACATAAATGGAAATTAACTTCAATAGCATTTATTAAATTATGTAACTCTTCACTACTATTCACCAATTAACTTCAATAGCATTTAAAAAACCATACCAATTAAGCTTCTCAAGCTTGAGAGGGGTTGAGAAGAGAGAAACATTGAGAAATTATAGAAAAGAGCAATATTCACTAATTACCTTACAAATTGCTTGATTCTTTGTTCACGGTAAAGGAATGAGGAGAGAGGAGAGATGAAATATCTCAATTTTTATGAGTTTAAAACTCATTCAAGCATGTGAAATATGCACCTCCTTTAAAGAACTCCCCTTCCTTACATATGTCATATTTTTAATATTGCTCATAGTTTTTTACTAATAAACCTTGTACATTTTCAACTCTTCATCTTATGTGAAATATGCACCTCCTTTAAAGAACTCCCCTTCCTTACATATGTCATACTTTTAATATTGCTCATAATCTTTTACTAATAAACCTTGTATATTTTCAACTCTTCATCTTATGTGAAATATGCACCTCCTTTAAAGAACTCCCCTTCCTTACATATGTCATACTTTTAATATTGCTCATAATTTTTTTACTAATAAACCTTGTACATTTTCAACTCTTCATCTTATGTGAGCATTTACTCATTTTTGGGTATCTTCTTTTACAAATTGGATTTATCTCCTCCCTACACATGGATTGATGCTATTGACCCATAGGAACCTTAATTGGACCATAATCCAAAATTTTTTGAAAATCTAGACCCTTAGACTAAGGTCCTTTTTACACATTTTAAATTAATTCCAATTGCACATTGAAAAGTTCTTTTTGAATTTCTGTTTCAGGGGAACTTTTTTTAATAAGATGAGATAATTTTCTAATCAAAAATATTAAAAATATGAATATTCTCTCTCTACAATATTTTCTCTCTCTAGGTTAAAACAGTTAGAAACAAGTCTTTTATATTTCTGAAGAGGGATTGATTATTAGTCCCTCTCTAAAATAAAAGAAAGATTCTGTTTAAAAAAAGGAAGACCCTTTCCCTAGAATGCTTCTCAGGAGTCACGCTGTTTTAAGGATTCAGAACAATGAGTTCAGAAGTGAAAATCGGTGTTTTGGATACCAAGGTTTTGGTTTTCATTCGAGTACGGCCCAAAAGAAGTTCTTTATCTCTTGGGGAGTATAAGAACTTATCCCCAGATATTGTGAGCCTTATATCTGAATTCAATGAAAGTAGGTGACTTAGCCTACAAGCTTCTTTTACCTCCTCATCTCAAAGTTCTTAATGTATCTCATAGAAATATGTGCCAAACCCAAATCAAGGAAAGACGATAAAACTTCAGTGACAAGATACCGTTGGCTTCTAGGTTACGCTAACTCCTTCCTTTATATAAGTCGTAACTTTTACCTGTCGCTCACAGCAGTAATCTTACTTCCATCGATCTCCTCTCTTTCTTAATCTCCTTCATGGCTTGGCAACAAGAACTAGTTTTATCCATAATGATTTCTCACCTTCAAGACGCAAGTGAGTCTGTGAAGAAAGATTTTATAGAACAGTATGAGCGCTCACTTTTCCCTCACTTGGGAACTTCTGTAGCGCAGACCAAATGGCGGACCTATCAAGACATAACTAGGGTAACACCCTGGGGTCAGCAACATTTTCGTAATAATGTCCGCTTGGCCATGGTTATTGAAGCTTTGGGTTTGGGTCCCCGATACTACTGCGTCATGAGATCAAGGCATCTTGGTTTTCTGAGCGGGTGTTCTTACTGGCATGCTTTCTTCCTCATGAGAAGATATGCCTTTACCCCGTTTTTGGCTTGCCTCTCAGAGGTCCTTTTGTTAGAACACCTCATACCACTGAGATAGGTGCGGCAATAACCAACAGAATTATTCCCATAGATGAGTTACCTTATACATGCGCAGCTTGTGAGTGCTGCTTTTGTGATCATAAGATGGACGGGCTTATGGAAGTGTAAAGAGTTCTTCTATCTTTACTGTATAAGTTCTGAGAATGAATAAAGTTTAAATCTTGTTCTTATCTTGAATCTTGCTCTCTTTGAGACTTTTTCTTGGTGGTTAATCCTGATTTAAATTTTTCTCTAAGTCTCATAATTCGTGCATCTTGTGAAATTATCCCAGTTTGCGAGATGAGGACATCTCGCGTTTTTTAAGTAGGGTAGAATGTAAGATTCCTCCCCCAAACCCCCTTTTGATGTCTAGTATCTTCTTCTATAATCAATCCCTCTTCAGAAATATAAAAGACTTGTTTCTAACTGTTTTAACCTAGAGAGAGAAAATATTCTAGAGAGAGAATATTCAGATTTTTAATATTTTTGATTAGAAAAGTATCTCATCTTATAAAAATAAGTTCCCCTGAAAAAGAAATTCAAAAAGAACTTTCCAATGTGCAATTGGAATTAATTGGAAATGTGTATAAAGAACCTTAGTCTAAGGGTCTAGATTTTCAGAAATTTTTGGATTATGGTCCAATTAAGGTTCCTATGGGCCAATAGCATCAATCCATGTGTAGGGAGGAGATAAATCCAATTTGTAAAAGAAGATACCCAAAAATGAGTAAATGCTCACATAAGATGAAGAGTTGAAAATGTACAAGGTTTATTAGTAAAAAAATTATGAGCAATATTAAAAGTATGACATATGTAAGGAAGGGGAGTTTTTTAAAGGAGGTGCATATTTCACATAAGATAAAGAGTTGAAAATGTACAAGGTTTATTAGTAAAAGATTATGAGCAATATTAAAAGTATGACATATGTAAGGAAGGGGAGTTCTTTAAAGGAGGTGCATATTTGACATAAGATGAAGAGTTGAAAATGTACAAGGTTTATTAGTAAAAAACTATGAGCAATATTAAAAATATGACATATGTAAGGAAGGGGAGTTCTTTAAAGGAGGTGCATATTTCACATGCTTGAATGAGTTTTAAACTCATAAAAATTGAGATATTTCATCTCTCCTCTCTCCTCATTCAAGTCTAGTTCCAAAAAGTTAGCTTAACTGACCTAAAAATGGTCAAATATTGACCAAACTGATTTAGAAAATTCTAGAATCAGTTTGTTTGGTTAGGAGCTCAATTTTTCCTATAAATAGAAGCCTCCCCCTTGTTGAAAAATATATAGTGTTTATGCATCGTTACTCTACTCCACCTAAGCCAAGAACTGTGAATTCATTTAATAATTCACTAGTTTTTGGAGCTTCCCTCTTTCTTCAATCCCCATTAGTGACTCCATCAACATACTTAACCAATTGATTGGTTGGGGGCCTCTACCGTGAACAAAGAATCAAGCAATTTGTAAGGTAATTAGTGAATATTGCTCTTTTCTATAATTTCTCAATGTTTCTCTCTTCTCAACCCCTCTCAAGCTTGAGAAGCTTAATTGGTATGGTTTTTTAAATGCTATTGAAGTTAATTGGTGAATAGTAGTGAAGAGTTACATAATTTAATAAATGCTATTGAAGTAAATTTAATTTATGTTTAAATTCTAATGTTTTTTATGTAATTTCTCTCTCTCACTCAAGAAATGGTCATACTCATGACCCATTCTCAATCCAAAAGAAGCTTTTCATAAAGCTTTTCCTTAATTCAAGATTAAGCTATGCTTGAGGCCAAATTAATGGTTTTTTTTTCTATGCTTTTATAGTTTATGCATATTGATGATTTAATCCATTATGGATTAATAATCCAATTAGAGATCATTTTAATTATTTCCTTAATGATAAGCTTTATCCCTTAGAAAAATTGAGATTTATCAGTCATAGCAGCGGAGCTATGGCAAAATTTTTATAAAAATTATGCATAAAATAATTTCATTCAAAGCATAAAAAGAGGACTTCCTACCATATTCTAGGAATTATCATCCTAGACTAATTGAAAGAATTTCATTATAATCATGGAGAAATTGAATTTTTATATTATGCATGAAGAATAAATTTTTATATCAAAAGTGTTACTTTTATCATTTTTATTTACATGCATAGAAGTATGCATAATGGATAAATTTTTATATCAAAAGTGTTACTTTTATCATTTTTATTTACATGCATAGAAGTATGCATAATGGATAAATTTTTATATCAAAAGTGTTACTTTTATCATTTTTATTTTCATGCATAGAAGTATGCATAATGGATAAATTTTTATATCAAAAGTGTTACTTTTATCATTTTTATTTACATGCATAGAAGTATGCATAATGGATAGATTTTTATATCAAAAGTGTTACTTTTATCATTTTTATTTACATGCATAGAAGTATGCATAATGGATAAATTTTTATATCAAAAGTGTTACTTTTATCATTTTTATTTTCATGCATAGAAGTATGCATAATGGATAAATTTTTATATCAAAAGTGTTACTTTTAGCATAATTGAATTTCATGCATAGAGGTATGCATAAGAGATGAATATTTTATTATAAAAGTGTTACTTTTACAATAATTGAAATTCATGCATAGAGGTATGCATAAGAGATGAATATTTTATTATAAAAGTGTTACTTTTACAATAATTAAAATTCATGCATAGAGGTATGCATAAGAGATGAATATTTTATTATAAAAGTGTTACTTTGAGCATAATTGAATTTCATGCATAGAGGTATGCATAAGAGATGATTATTTTATTATAAAAGTGTTACTTTTAGCATAATTGAATTTCATGCATAGAAGTATGCATAAAAGATATGGGAAGTGATAAGATATGATAAGATGCATATAAGATGAGTTAAGATGTGATAAGATGTGTATGGGATGAGATAAGAAGTGTATGAGATGAGATAAGATGTATATGGGTTGTGATAGGGTGAGAATGGATGTGATATAAAAGATTAGATATGAAGGCATATGGGGTTATATGAATGGGAATGTGAAAATGGATGTATGTATGTGGATGTATGCATGTGAAAATGGATGTATGCATGAAGATGTATATCCATAGATGTGAATGTGGATGTAGACGTGGTTGTATAGAAGTGAATGTGGAACGTGGATGTGGATGTATGTATGTATGTGGATGTAGATGTGTATGTATAGATGTGAATGGGAATGTGGATGTGGATATATGTGAATGTGGATGTAGATGTGGATGTATAGATGTGAATGTGGAATGTGGATATGGATGTATGTATGTATATGGATGTAGATGTGGATGTATAGATGTGAATGTGGAATGTGGATGTGGATGTATGTATGTATGTGGATGTAGATGTGGATGTATAGATGTGAATGAGAATGTGGATGTGGATGTATGTATGTATGTGGATATGGATGTATGAATGAGGACGTGATAGTGGATGTATGCATGAGGATGTGGATGTATGAATGAGGACGTGATAGTGGATGTATGCATGTAGATGTAGATGTGGATGTATAGATGTGAATGGGAATGTGGATGTGGATGTATGTATGTATGTGGATATGGATGTATGAATGAGGACGTGATAGTGGATGTATGCATGTAGATGTAGATGTGGATGTATAGATGTGAATGGGAATGTGGATGTGGATGTATGTATGTATGTGGATATGGATGTATGTATGTATGTGGATATGGATGTATGAATGAGGACGTGATAGTGGATGTATGCATGTGGATGTGGATGTATGAATGAGGACGTGATAGTGGATGTATGCATGTGGATGTGGATGTATGGATGTGGATATGGATGTGTATGTATGAATGTGGATATGGGATGTGGATGTATAAATGAGGATGTGAAAATGGAGGTAAGCATATAGATGTGGATGTATGGATGTGAATGTGAATGTGGATGTGGATGTATGGATGTGAATATATGATATGTGATGTGAAGGAATATGAAGTGAAGAGATGGAAAATGATGTGATTGGATGAGTACACATATAAATGGAATGAGGAATAAGTAATGTGGATTATATGAGGGATAATGTGGAAAAATCAGAGTTAATATAGAAATTGTATTTGTAAACTGTTTGTAAATGCTGTTTGTAAATGGCTGTTTTATGTCAAGAATGCTAGGAAAGCATTTTGACCGTCTTGTGATTAAGGTCGTGGAGACCTAACTGATAAAGTTGCAACTGCTGACGGAGAGTCAATGGAGGACGTCTCGCGTAGCAAGGTCGGCCGAGGTCTTGACCAGCCTCGGTTTGATTAAAATGGTGAGCTTCCGGTACAGTGGATGAGGGACCAAGGAAGCGGCCTATGAGTGAAGCGCTAGGTCACCTGCGAAGGATCCTAGAGGGTGCTGACCATATGGTGCTCGGGCTCTGGGCCGCCTAGGATACCCACGCGTGCGTCGAGGAAGATATTGGAACAAGGAGTAAGAATTGTTTTGTGAAACCGGGCATGGATCTGGTTGATTGACCTTGCTGGTCTTCAATGGATGAGTCCATGGCTCTTTATATGGATCTGTTGGTTGATCTTGCTAATCTTCAACGAGAGTCCATCTTGATTTTTATAAGTGATTATATTGCCGAGTATTATGGGCTAGGAACTATTGAAAAGGCCCCTGTGTGGACAGGTGGTGAGCGTTCCACCAGGATAACTCTTTACTCTAACATAGTCAAGATCATTACGGATCAACTGATCTGACTGCACCTTTAACGGTACTTGGTCAAATCAAGGAAGAAACTTGCACTTGGATCATTGGGATCAACGCTTTTTTCCCCATCAAGAGGCACAGCCGTTGATTCCTATCCATAGAACAATTTCTATCCGGGATCTACTTCATCTATCGTAATAATAGAAATTAAATCTCGATTTACGGATCCATCAGTCCAGCCTAACCCCATCCGATCCCATGGGTTAGCCAACCGCCCAACCACTGTAGTGATGGGATCCAATTTGGAATTTGGTTAGGTTTTGTCCCGGGTACCAAGGAAAAGAGTTCCAAGGCCCCCTAGCCGGAAGTTCATGCAAACATAAAACTAGCCACACCACTTACACACCCAATATGAAAATTGCCTTTTTCTTAGCATCAGCTAACTTTAAAACAATCCTTTAATGAAACCATAGTACCACTGATCACAATCTTCCAATTTATCCAGTTGATTCATAATTTCCCATCATTCCTTCATCAGAGTATCTATGGCATCATTGGCAACTAGAACGCTCACCACCTGTCCACACAGGGGCCTTTTCAATAGTTCTTAGCCCATAATACTCGGCAATATAATCACTTATAAAAATCAAGATGGACTCTCGTTGAAGATCAGCAAGATCAACCAACAGATCCATATAAAGAGCCATGGACTCATCCATTGAAGACCAGCAAGGTCAATCAACCAGATCCATGCCCGGTTTCACAAAACAACTCTTACTCCTTGTTCCAATATCTTCCTCGACGCACGCGTGGGTATCCTAGGCGACCCAGAGCCCGAGCACCGTATGGTCAGCACCCTCTAGGATCCTTCGCAGGTGACCTAGCGCTTCACTCATAGGCCGCTTCCTTGGTCCCTCATCCACCGTACCGGAAGCTCACCATTTTAATCAAACAGAGGCTGGTCAAGACCTCGGCCGACCTTGCTACGCGAGACGTCCTCCATTGACTCTCCGTCAGCAGTTGCAACTTTATCAGTTAGGTCTCCACGACCTTAATCACAAGACGGTCAAAATGCTTTCCCAGCATTCTTGACATAAAACAGCCATTTACAAACAGCATTTACAAACAGTTTACAAATACAATTTCTATATTAACTCTGATTTTTCCACATTATCCCTCATATAATCCACATTACTTATTCCTCATTCCATTTATATGTGTACTCATCCAATCACATCATTTTCCATCTCTTCACTTCATATTCCTTCACATCACATATCATATATTCACATCCATACATCCACATCCACATCCACATTCACATCCATACATCCACATCTACATGCTTACCTCCATTTTCACATCCTCATTTATACATCCACATCCCATATCCACATTCATACATACACATCCATATCCACATCCATACATCCACATCCACATGCATACATCCACTATCACGTCCTCATTCATACATCCACATCCACATGCATACATCCACTATCACGTCCTCATTCATACATCCATATCCACATACATACATACATCCATATCCACATACAAACATACATCCACATCCACATTCCCATTCACATCTATACATCCACATCTACATCTACATGCATACATCCACTATCACGTCCTCATTCATACATCCATATCCACATACATACATACATCCACATCCACATTCCCATTCACATCTATACATCCACATCTACATCTACATGCATACATCCACTATCACGTCCTCATTCATACATCCACATCCTCATGCATACATCCACTATCACGTCCTCATTCATACATCCATATCCACATACATACATACATCCACATCCACATTCTCATTCACATCTATACATCCACATCTACATCCACATACATACATACATCCACATCCACATTCCACATTCACATCTATACATCCACATCTACATCCATATACATACATACATCCACATCCACATTCCACATTCACATCTATACATCCACATCTACATCCACATTCACATATATCCACATCCACATTCCCATTCACATCTATACATACACATCTACATCCACATACATACATACATCCACATCCACGTTCCACATTCACTTCTATACAACCACGTCTACATCCACATTCACATCTATGCATATACATCTTCATGCATACATCCATTTTCACATGCATACATCCACATACATACATCCATTTTCACATTCCCATTCATATAACCCCATATGCCTTCATATCTAATCTTTTATATCACATCCATTCTCACCCTATCACAACCCATATACATCTTATCTCATCTCATACACTTCTTATCTCATCCCATACACATCTTATCACATCTTAACTCATCTTATATGCATCTTATCATATCTTATCACTTCCCATATCTTTTATGCATACTTCTATGCATGAAATTCAATTATGCTAAAAGTAACACTTTTATAATAAAATAATCATCTCTTATGCATACCTCTATGCATGAAATTCAATTATGCTCAAAGTAACACTTTTATAATAAAATATTCATCTCTTATGCATACCTCTATGCATGAATTTTAATTATTGTAAAAGTAACACTTTTATAATAAAATATTCATCTCTTATGCATACCTCTATGCATGAATTTCAATTATTGTAAAAGTAACACTTTTATAATAAAATATTCATCTCTTATGCATACCTCTATGCATGAAATTCAATTATGCTAAAAGTAACACTTTTGATATAAAAATTTATCCATTATGCATACTTCTATGCATGAAAATAAAAATGATAAAAGTAACACTTTTGATATAAAAATTTATCCATTATGCATACTTCTATGCATGTAAATAAAAATGATAAAAGTAACACTTTTGATATAAAAATCTATCCATTATGCATACTTCTATGCATGTAAATAAAAATGATAAAAGTAACACTTTTGATATAAAAATTTATCCATTATGCATACTTCTATGCATGTAAATAAAAATGATAAAAGTAACACTTTTGATATAAAAATTTATCCATTATGCATACTTCTATGCATGTAAATAAAAATGATAAAAGTAACACTTTTGATATAAAAATTTATTCTTCATGCATAATATAAAAATTTAATTTCTCCATGATTATAATGAAATTCTTTCAATTAGTCTAGGATGATAATTCCTAGAATATGGTAGGAAGTCCTCTTTTTATGCTTTGAATGAAATTATTTTATGCATAATTTTTATAAAAATTTTGCCATAGCTTCGCTGCTATGACTGATAAATCTCAATTTTTCTAAGGGATAAAGCTTATCATTAAGGAAATAATTAAAATGATCTCTAATTGGATTATTAATCTATAATGGATTAAATCATCAATATGCATAAACTAAAAGCATAGAAAAAAAAAACCATTAATTTGGCCTCAAGCATAGCTTAATCTTGGATTAAGGAAAAGCTTTATGAAAAGCTTCTTTTGGATTGAGAATGGGTCATGAGTATGACCATTTCTTGAGTGAGAGAGAGAAATTACATAAAAACCATTAGAATTTAAACATAAATGGAAATTAACTTCAATAGCATTTATTAAATTATGTAACTCTTCACTACTATTCACCAATTAACTTCAATAGCATTTAAAAAACCATACCAATTAAGCTTCTCAAGCTTGAGAGGGGTTGAGAAGAGAGAAACATTGAAATTATAGAAAAGAGCAATATTCACTAATTACCTTACAAATTGCTTGATTCTTTGTTCACGGTAGAGGCCCCCAACCAATCAATTGGTTAAGTATGTTGATGGAGTCACTAATGGGGATTCAAGAAAGAGGGAAGCTCTAAAAACTAGTGAATTATTAAATGAATTCACAGTTCTTGGCTTAGGTGGAGTAGAGTAACGATGCATAAACACTATATATTTTTCAACAAGGGGGAGGCTTCTATTTATAGGAAAAATTGAGCTCCTAACCAAACAAACTGATTCTAGAATTTTCTAAATCAGTTTGGTCAATATTTGACCATTTTTAGGTCAGTTAAGCTAACTTTTTGGAACTAGACTTGAATGAGGAGAGAGGAGAGATGAAATATCTCAATTTTTATGAGTTTAAAACTCATTCAAGCATGTGAAATATGCACCTCCTTTAAAGAACTCCCCTTCCTTACATATGTCATATTTTTAATATTGCTCATAGTTTTTTACTAATAAACCTTGTACATTTTCAACTCTTCATCTTATGTGAAATATGCACCTCCTTTAAAGAACTCCCCTTCCTTACATATGTCATACTTTTAATATTGCTCATAATCTTTTACTAATAAACCTTGTACATTTTCAACTCTTCATCTTATGTGAAATATGCACCTCCTTTAAAGAACTCCCCTTCCTTACATATGTCATACTTTTAATATTGCTCATAATTTTTTTACTAATAAACCTTGTACATTTTCAACTCTTCATCTTATGTGAGCATTTACTCATTTTTGGGTATCTTCTTTTACAAATTGGATTTATATCCTCCCTACACATGGATTGATGCTATTGGCCCATAGGAACCTTAATTGGACCATAATCCAAAAATTTCTGAAAATCTAGACCCTTAGACTAAGGTCCTTTATACACATTTCCAATTAATTCCAATTGCACATTGGAAAGTTCTTTTTGAATTTCTGTTTCAGGGGAACTTATTTTAATAAGATGAGATAATTTTCTAATCAAAAATATTAAAAATCTAAATATTATCTCTCTAGAATATTTTCTCTCTCTAGGTTAAAACAATTAGAAACAAGTCTTTTATATTTCTGAAGAGGGATTGATTATAGAAGAAGATACTAGACATCAAAAGGGGGTTTGGGGGAGGAATCTTACATTCTACCCTACTTAAAAAACGCGAGATGTCCTCATCTCGCAAACTGGGATAATTTCACAAGATGCACGAATTATGAGACTTAGAGAAAAATTTAAATCAGGATTAACCACCAAGAAAAAGTCTCAAAGAGAGCAAGATTCAAGATAAGAACAAGATTTAAACTTTATTCATTCTCAGAACTTATACAGTAAAGATAGAGGAACTCTTTACACTTCCATAAGCCTGTCCATCATATGATTACAAAAGCAGCACTCACAAGCTGCGCATGTATAAGGTAACTCATCTATGGGAATAATTCTGGTGGTTATTGCCGCACCTATCTCAGTGGTATGAGGTGTTCTAACAAAAGGACCTCTGAGAGGCAAGCCAAAAACGGGGTGAAGGCATATCTTCTCATGAGGAAGAAAGCACACCAGTAAGAAGACCCGCTCAGAAAACCCAAGATGCCTTGATCTCATGACGCAGTAGTATCGGGGACCCAAACCCAAAGCTTCAATAACCATGGCCAAGCGGACATTATTACGAAAATGTTGCTGACCCCAGGGTGTTACCCTAGTTATGTCTTGATAGGTCCGCCATTTGGTCTGCGCTACAGAAGTTCCCAAGTGAGGGAAAAGTGAGCGCTCATACTGTTCTATAAAATCTTTCTTCACAGACTCACTTGCGTCTTGAAGGTGAGGAATCATTATGGATAAAACTAGTTCTTGTTGCCAAGCCATGAAGGAGATTAAGAAAGAGAGGAGATCGATGGAAGTAAGATTACTGCTGTGAGCGACAGGTAAAAGTTACGACTTATATAAAGGAAGGAGTTAGCGTAACCTAGAAGCCAACGGTATCTTGTCACTAAAGTTTTATC
The DNA here is from genome assembly GCF_041138505.1 of Cibotium barometz. Lineage (NCBI taxonomy): Eukaryota > Viridiplantae > Streptophyta > Polypodiopsida > Cyatheales > Cibotiaceae > Cibotium > Cibotium barometz. The sequence continues at coordinate 10,560,873 of NC_141086.1, read as the reverse complement.
GTCTTTCCTTGATTTGGGTTTGGCACATATTTCTATGAAATACATTAAGAACTTTGAGATGAGGAGGTAAAAGAAGCTTGTAGGCTAAGTCACCTACTTTCATTGAATTCAGATATAAGGCTCACAATATCTGGGGATAAGTTCTTATACTCCCCAAGAGATAAAGAACTTCTTTTGGGCCGTACTCGAATGAAAACCAAAACCTTGGTATCCAAAACACCGATTTTCACTTCTGAACTCATTGTTCTGAATCCTTAAAACAGCGTGACTCCTGAGAAGCATTCTAGGGAAAGGGTCTTCCTTTTTTTAAACAGAATCTTTCTTTTATTTTAGAGAGGGACTAATTATAAGATCAAAAAGGGAGATTCTTACTCCTGTATACCTCGAAGGCAGGGGAGGAATCTTACATGCGCTGGGCAGGGACCCACACTCGGGGCCTCGTCCATGGATATCCGGACAAGAGACTAATCTGTCGGTTTTTCCAAAAACGAACCCGAAAAAACTTCCCTTACCCGGAAAGCATGGGCGATTCCACCAGGATAACTCTTTACTCTAACGCAGTCAAGATCATTACAGATCAACTGATCTGACTGCACCTTTAACGGTACTTGGTCAAATCAAGGAAGAAACTTGCACTTGGATCATTGGGATCAACACTTTTTTCCCCATCAAGAGGCACAGCCGTTGATTCTTATCCATAGAACAATTTCTATCCGGGATTTACTTCATCTATCGTAATAACAGAAATTGAGTCTCGATTTACGGATCCATCAGTCCAGCCTAACCCCATCCGATCCCATGGGTTAGCCAACCCCCCAACCACTGTAGTGATGGGATCCAATTTGGAATTTGGTTAGGTTTTGTCCCGGGTACCAAGGAAAAGAGTTCCAAGGCCCCCTAGCCGGAAGTTCATGCAAACATAAAACTAGCCACACCACTTACACACCCAATATGAAAATTGCCTTTTTCTTAGCATCAGCTAACTTTAAAACAATCCTTTAATGAAACCATAGTACCACTGATCACAATCTTCCAATTTATCCAGTTGATTCATAATTTCCCATCATTCCTTCATCAGAGTATCTATGGCATCATTGGCAACTAGAACGCTCACCACCTGTCCACACAGGGGCCTTTTCAATAGTTCCTAGCCCATAATACTCGGTAATATAATCACTTATAAAAATCAAGATGGACTCTCGTTGAAGATCAGCAAGATCAACCAACAGATCCATATAAAGAGCCATGGACTCATCCATTGAAGACCAGCAAGGTCAATCAACCAGATCCATGCCCGTTTTCACAAAACAACTCTTACTCCTTGTTCCAATATCTTCCTCGACGCACGCGTGGGTATCCTGGGCGACCCAGAGCCCGAGCACCGTATGGTCAGCACCCTCTAGGATCCTTCGCAGGTGACCTAGCGCTTTACTCATAGGCCGCTTCCTTGGTCCCTCATCCACCGTACCAGAAGCTCACCATTTTAATCGAACCGAGGCTGGTCAAGACCTCGGCCGACCTTGCTACGCGAGACGTCCTCCATTGACTCTCCGTCAGCAGTTGCAACTTTATCAGTTAGGTCTCCACGACCTTAATCACAAGACGGTCAAAATGCTTTCCCAGCATTCTTGACATAAAACAGCCATTTACAAACAGCATTTACAAACAGTTTACAAATACAATTTCTATATTAACTCTCATTTTTCCACATTATCTCTCATATAATCCACATTACTTATTCCACATTCCATTTATATGTGTACTCATCCAATCATATCATTTTCCATCTCTTCACTTCAGATTCCTTCACATCACATATCATATATTCACATCCATACATTCACATCCACATCCACATCCACATTCACATCCATACATCCACATCTACATGCTTACCTCCATTTTCACATCCTCATTTATACATCCACATCCCATATCCACATTCATACATACACATCCATATCCACATCCATACATCCACATCCACATCCATACATCCACATGCATACATCCACTATCACGTCCTCATTCATACATCCACATCCACATACATACATACATCCACATCTACATCCACATTCACATACATCCACATCCACATTCCCATTCACATCTATACATCCACATCTACATCCACATACATACATACATCTATATCCACATTCACATACATCCACATCTATATCCACATTCACATACATCCACATCCACATTCCCATTCACATCTATACATCCACATCTACATCCACATACATACATACATCTATATCCACATTCCCATTCACATCTATACATCCACATCTACATCCACATACATACATCCACATCTATATCCACATTCACATACATCCACATCTATATCCACATTCACATACATCCACCTCCACATCCCCATTCACATCTATACATCCACATACATACATACATCCCCATCCACATTCCACATTCACATCTATACAGCCACATCTACATCCACATTCACCTCTATGCATATACATCTTCATGCATACATCCATTTTCACATTCATACATCCACACTCATCTTCATGTATACATCTATTTTCACATTCATACATCCACACTCCCATCTCCACATCCACACATCCACATACATACATCTCTTATCGCATCCTATCCCTTCCCATCTATTTATAGAATATAAGGGAATTCTTATATTTGATATAAAATTTCTTTACGCATCTAATTATGCATAAATTCCATTTAAGGATACTAACACTTTCGAAATAAAAATCAATCTTTTATGCATCTTCCTATGCATAAATTCATTTTAAATGAGAATGACACTTTGAATTAAAATTCAATCTTTTATGCATCTTCCTATGCATAAATTCATTTTAGATGAGAATGACACTTTTGAATTAAAATCAATCTTTTATGCATCTTCTTATGCATAAATTCAATTTAGATGAGAATGACACTTTTGAATTAAAATCAATCTTTTATGCATCTTCTTATGCATAAATTCAATTTAGTAGGAATTACACTTTTAGAATAAAAGAATTTCTCTTATGCATCTAATTTATGCATAAAATCTATTTATGATGAAAATCACACTTTTAGTATAAAAATATCTTTTATGCATAACTCTATGCATGAAATCCAATTATGATAAAAGTAATATTTTTACAATATAATAATCATCTTTTATGCATACCTCTATGCAAGAATTTCAATTATTATAAAAGTAACACTTTTATAATAAAATATTCATCTCTTATGCATACCTCTATGCATGAAATTCAATTATGCTAAAAGTAACACTTTTGATATAAAAATTTATCCATTATGCATACTTCTATGCATGAAAATAAAAATGATAAAAGTAACACTTTTGATATAAAAATTTATCCATTATGCATACTTCTATGCATGAAAATAAAAATGATAAAAGTAACACTTTTGATATAAAAATTTATCCATTATGCATACTTCTATGCATGTAAAAAATGATAAAAGTAACACTTTTGATATAAAAATTTATCCATTATGCATACTTCTATGCATGAAAATAAAAATGATAAAAGTAACACTTTTGATATAAAAATTTATCCATTATGCATACTTCTATGCATGAAAATAAAAATGATAAAAGTAACACTTTTGATATAAAAATTTATCCATTATGCATACTTCTATGCATGTAAATAAAAATGATAAAAGTAACACTTTTGATATAAAAATCTATCCATTATGCATACTTCTATGCATGTAAATAAAAATGATAAAAGTAACACTTTTGATATAAAAATTTATCCATTATGCATACTTCTATGCATGTAAATAAAAATGATAAAAGTAACACTTTTGATATAAAAATTTATCCATTATGCATACTTCTATGCATGTAAATAAAAATGATAAAAGTAACACTTTTGATATAAAAATTTATTCTTCATGCATAATATAAAAATTCAATTTCTCCATGATTATAATGAAATTCTTTCAATTAGTCTAGGATGATAATTCCTAGAATATGGTAGGAAGTCCTCTTTTTATGCTTTGAATGAAATTATTTTATGCATAATTTTTATAAAAATTTTGCCATAGCTCCGCTGCTATGACTGATAAATCTCAATTTTTTTAAGGGATAAAGCTTATCATTAAGAAAATAATTAAAATGATCTCTAATTGGATCATTAATCCATAATGGATTGAATCATCAATATGCATAAACTAAAAGCATAGAAAAAAAACCATTAATTTGGCCTCAAGCATAGCTTAATCTTGGATTAAGAAAAAGCTTTATGAAAAGCTTCTTTTGGATTGAGAATGGGTCATGAGTATGACCATTTCTTGAGTGAGAGAGAGGAATTACATAAAAACCATTAGAATTTAAACATAAATGGAAATTAACTTCAATAGCATTTATTAAATTATGTAACTCTTCACTACTATTCACCAATTAACTTCAATAGCATTTAAAAAACCATACCAATTAAGCTTCTCAAGCTTGAGAGGGGTTGAGAAGAGAGAAACATTGAGAAATTATAGAAAAGAGCAATATTCACTAATTACCTTACAAATTGCTTGATTCTTTGTTCACGGTAGAGGCCCCCAACCAATCAATTGGTTAAGTATGTTGATGGAGCCACTAATGGGGATTGAAGAAAGAGGGAAGCTCCAAAAACTAGTGAATTATTAAATGAATTCACAGTTCTTGGCTTAGGTGGAGTAGAGTAACGATGCATAAACACTATATATTTTTCAACAAGGGAGAGGCTTCTATTTATAGAAAAAATTGAGCTCCTAACCAAACAAACTGATTCTAGAATTTTCCAAATCAGTTTGGTCAATTTTTGACCATTTTTAGGTCAGTTAAGCTAATTTTTTGGAACTAGACTTGAATGAGGAGAGAGGAGAGATGAAATATCTCAATTTTTATGAGTTTAAAACTCATTCAAGCATGTGAAATATGCACCTCCTTTAAAGAACTCCCCTTCCTTACATATGTCATACTTTTAATATTGCTCATAGTTTTTTTACTAATAAACCTTGTACATTTTCAACTCTTCATCTTATGTCAAATATGCACCTCCTTTAAAGAACTCCTCTTCCTTACATATGTCATACTTTTAATATTGCTCATAATTTTTTACTAATAAACCTTGTACATTTTCAACTCTTCATCTTATGTGAGCATTTACTCATTTTTGGGTATCTTCTTTTTCAAATTGGATTTATCTCCTCCCTACACATGGATTGATGCTATTGGCCCATAGGAACCTTAATTGGACCATAATCCAAAAATTTCTGAAAATCTAGACCCTTAGACTAAGGTCCTTTATACACATTTCCAATTAATTCCAATTGCACATTGGAAAGTTCTTTTTGAATTTCTGTTTCAGGGGAACTTATTTTAATAAGATGAGATAATTTTCTATCCAAAAATATTAAAAATCTGAATATTCTCTCTCTAGAATATTTTCTCTCAGAATGTAAGATTCCTCCCCAGCCTCTCAAAATGTCCACTATCTTCTTCTATAATCAATCCCTCTTCAGAAATATAAAAGACTTGTTTCTAACTGTTTTAACCTAGAGAGAGAAAATATTCTAGAGAGAGAATATTCAGATTTTTAATATTTTTGATTAGAAAATTATCTCATCTTATTAAAATAAGTTCCCCTGAAACAGAAATTCAAAAAGAACTTTCCAATGTGCAATTGGAATTAATTGGAAATGAGTATAAAGGACCTTAGTCTAAGGGTCTAGATTTTCAGAAATTTTTGGATTATGGTCCAATTAAGGTTCCTATGGGCCAATAGCATCAATCCATGTGTAGGGAGGAGATAAATCCAATTTGTAAAAGAAGATACCCAAAAATGAGTAAATGGTCACATAAGATGAAGAGTTGAAAATGTACAAGGTTTATTAGTAAAAAACTATGAGCAATATTAAAATGATTCCATTATGACACATATGTAAGGAAGGGGAGTTCTTTAAAGGAGGTGCATATTTCACATAAGATGAAGAGTTGATAATGTACAAGGTTTATTAGTAAAAAACTATGAGCAATATTAAAATGATTCCATTATGACACATATGTAAAGAAGGGGAGTTCTTTAAAGGAGGTGCATATTTCACATGCTTGAATGAGTTTTAAACTCATAGAAATTGAGATATTCCATCTCTCCTCTCTCCTCATTCAAGTCTAGTTCCAAAAAGTTAGCTTAACTGACCTAAAAATGGTCAAAAATTGACCAAACTGATTTGGAAAATTCTAGAATCAGTTTGTTTGGTTAGGAGCTCAATTTTTCCTATAAATAGAAGCCTCCCCCTTGTTGAAAAATATATAGTGTTTATGCATCGTTACTCTACTCCACCTAAGCCAAGAACTGTGAATTCATTTAATAATTCACTAGTTTTTGGAGCTTCCCTCTTTCTTCAATCCCCATTAGTGGCTCCATCAACATACTTAACCAATTGATTGGTTGGGGGCCTCTACCGTGAACAAAGAATCAAGCAATTTGTAAGGTAGTTAGTGAATATTGATCTTTTCTATAATTTCTCAATGTTTCTCTCTTCTCAACCCCTCTCAAGCTTGAGAAGCTTAATTGGTATGGTTTTTTAAATGCTATTAAAGTTAATTGGTGAATAGTAGTGAAGAGTTACATAATTTAATAAATGCTATTGAAGTTAATTTTTATTTATGTTTAAATTCTAATGGTTTTTATGTAATTTCTCTCTCTCACTCAAGAAATGGTCATACTCATGACCCATTCTCAATCCAAATGAAGCTTTTCATAAAGCTTTTCCTTAATCCAAGATTAAGCTATGCTTGAGGCCAAATTAATGGCTTTTTTCTATGCTTTTAGTTTATGCATATTGATGATTCAATCCATTATAGATTAATGATCCAATCAGAGATCATTTTAATTATTTCCTTAATGATAAGCTTTATCCCTTAGAAAAAATTGAGATTTATCAGTCATAGCAGCGGAGCTATGGCAAAATTTTTATAAAAATTATGCATAAAATAATTTCATTCAAAGCATAAAAAGAGGACTTCCTACCATATTCTAGGAATTATCATCCTAGATTAATTGAAAGAGTTTTATTATAATCATGGAGAAATTGAATTTTAATATCATGCATAAAGGAAAAAAATTTTATATTAAAAGTGTTACTTTTATCATTTTTATTTCATGCATAGAAGTATGCATAATAGATAAATTTTTATATCAAAAGTGTTATTTTTACCATTTTTATTTCATGCATAGAAGTATGCATAATGGATAAATTTTTATATCAAAAGTGTTATTTTTACCATTTTTATTTCATGCATAGAAGTATGCATAATGGATAAATTTTTATATCAAAAGTGTTATTTTTACCATTTTTATTTCATGCATAGAAGTATGCATAATGGATAAATTTTTATATCAAAAGTGTTACTTTTATCATATTTAAATTTCATGCATAAAGGTATGCATAAAAGTTGATTATTTTATTATAAAAGTGTAACTTTTATTATATTGAATTTCATGCATAGAGGTATGCATAAAGGTTGATTATTTTATTATAAAAGTGTGACTTTTATCATAATTGAATTTCATGCATAGAGGTATGCATAAAAGTTGATTATTTTATTGTAAGAGTGTTACTTTTATCATATTGGATTTCATGCATAGAGGTATGCATAAAAGATATTCTTTTTATACTAAAAGTGTGATTTTCATCATAAATGGATTTTATGCATAACTTAGATGCATAAGAGAAATTCTTTTATTCTAAAAGTGTAATTCCGACCAAATTGAATTTATGCATAAGAAGATGCATAAAAGATTGATTTTAATTTCGAAAGTGTTAGTCTCCTTAAATGGAATTTATGCATAAATAAATGTGTAGAGAAATCTTATATCAAATATAAGAATTCTCTTAAAAAAGATATGAAATGTGATAAGATGTGATAAGAGGGGTATGAGATGTGAAAAGATGTGATAAGATGTGTATGAGATGTGATAGAATGTGTTAAGATGAGTTAGGATGTGTTAAGATGTATATGGGATGTGTTAGGACGAGAATGGATGTAATATGGTTGTATGAATGTGATGTGGATGTATACATGTAGATGTATATGTATGAATGTGAATGTGGATGTGGATGTGGATGTATGGATGTAGATACGGATGTGGATGTATGTATGTGGATGTGTATGTATGAATGTGGATATGGGATGTGGATGTATAAATGAGGATGTGAAAATGGATGTATGCATGAAGATGTATATGCATAGATGTGAATGTGGATGTAGACGTGGTTGTATAGAAGTGAATGTGGAACGTGGATGTGGATGTATGTATGTATGTGGATGTAGATGTGTATGTATAGATGTGAATGGGAATGTGGATGTGGATATATGTGAATGTAGATGTAGATGTGGATGTATAGATGTGAATGGGAATGTGGATGTGGATGTATGTATGTATGTGGATATGGATGTATGAATGAGGACGTGATAGTGGATGTATGCATGTAGATGTAGATGTGGATGTATAGATGTGAATGGGAATGTGGATGTGGATGTATGTATGTATGTGGATATGGATGTATGTATGTATGTGGATATGGATGTATGAATGAGGACGTGATAGTGGATGTATGCATGTGGATGTGGATGTATGAATGAGGACGTGATAGTGGATGTATGCATGTGGATGTGGATGTATGGATGTGGATATGGATGTGTATGTATGAATGTGGATATGGGATGTGGATGTATAAATGAGGATGTGAAAATGGAGGTAAGCATGTAGATGTGGATGTATGGATGTGAATGTGGATGTGGATGTGGATGTATGGATGTGAATATATGATATGTGATGTGAAGGAATATGAAGTGAAGAGATGGAAAATGATGTGATTGGATGAGTACACATATAAATGGAATGAGGAATAAGTAATGTGGATTATATGAGGGATAATGTGGAAAAATCAGAGTTAATATAGAAATTGTATTTGTAAACTGTTTGTAAATGCTGTTTGTAAATGGCTGTTTTATGTCAAGAATGCTGGGAAAGCATTTTGACCGTCTTGTGATTAAGGTCGTGGAGACCTAACTGATAAAGTTGCAACTGCTGACGGAGAGTCAATGGAGGACGTCTCGCGTAGCAAGGTCGGCCGAGGTCTTGACCAGCCTCGGTTTGATTAAAATGGTGAGCTTCCGGTACAGTGGATGAGGGACCAAGGAAGCGGCCTATGAGTGAAGCGCTAGGTCACCTGCGAAGGATCCTAGAGGGTGCTGACCATATGGTGCTCGGGCTCTGGGCCGCCTAGGATACCCACGCGTGCGTCGAGGAAGATATTGGAACAAGGAGTAAGAGTTGTTTTGTGAAACCGGGCATGGATCTGGTTGATTAACCTTGCTGGTCTTCAATGGATGAGTCCATGGCTCTTTATATGGATCTGTTGGTTGATCTTGCTGATCTTCAACGAGAGTCCATCTTGATTTTTATAAGTGATTATATTGCCGAGTATTATGGGCTAGGAACTATTGAAAAGGCCCCTGTGTGGACAGGTGGTGAGCGTTCCACCAGGATAACTCTTTACTCTAACGTAGTCAAGATCATTACGGATCAACTGATCTGACTGCACCTTTAATGGTACTTGGTCAAATCAAGGAAGAAACTTGCACTTGGATCATTGGGATCAACGCTTTTTTCCCCATCAAGAGGCACAGCCGTTGATTCCTATCCATAGAACAATTTCTATCCGGGATCTACTTCATCTATCGTAATAATAGAAATTAAATCTCGATTTACGGATCCATCAGTCCAGCCTAACCCCATCCGATCCCATGGGTTAGCCAACCGCCCAACCACTGTAGTGATGGGATCCAATTTGGAATTTGGTTAGGTTTTGTCCCGGGTACCAAGGAAAAGAGTTCCAAGGCCCCCTAGCCGGAAGTTCATGCAAACATAAAACTAGCCACACCACTTACACACCCAATATGAAAATTGCCTTTTTCTTAGCATCAGCTAACTTTAAAACAATCCTTTAATGAAACCATAGTACCACTGATCACAATCTTCCAATTTATCCAGTTGATTCATAATTTCCCATCATTCCTTCATCAGAGTATCTATGGCATCATTGGCAACTAGAACGCTCACCACCTGTCCACACAGGGGCCTTTTCAATAGTTCTTAGCCCATAATACTCGGCAATATAATCACTTATAAAAATCAAGATGGACTCTCGTTGAAGATCAGCAAGATCAACCAACAGATCCATATAAAGAGCCATGGACTCATCCATTGAAGACCAGCAAGGTCAATCAACCAGATCCATGCCCGGTTTCACAAAACAACTCTTACTCCTTGTTCCAATATCTTCCTCGACGCACGCGTGGGTATCCTAGGCGACCCAGAGCCCGAGCACCGTATGGTCAGCACCCTCTAGGATCCTTCGCAGGTGACCTAGCGCTTCACTCATAGGCCGCTTCCTTGGTCCCTCATCCACCGTACCGGAAGCTCACCATTTTAATCAAACCGAGGCTGGTCAAGACCTCGGCCGACCTTGCTACGCGAGACGTCCTCCATTGACTCTCCGTCAGCAGTTGCAACTTTATCAGTTAGGTCTCCACGACCTTAATCACAAGACGGTCAAAATGCTTTCCCAGCATTCTTGACATAAAACAGCCATTTACAAACAGCATTTACAAACAGTTTACAAATACAATTTCTATATTAACTCTGATTTTTCCACATTATCCCTCATATAATCCACATTACTTATTCCTCATTCCATTTATATGTGTACTCATCCAATCACATCATTTTCCATCTCTTCACTTCATATTCCTTCACATCACATATCATATATTCACATCCATACATCCACATCCACATCCACATTCACATCCATACATCCACATCTACATGCTTACCTCCATTTTCACATCCTCATTTATACCTCGAAGGATGTAGATGTGGATGTATAGATGTGAATGTAGAATGTGGATGTGGATGTATGTATGTATGTGGATGTAGATGTGGATGTATAGATGTGAATGAGAATGTGGATGTGGATGTATGTATGTATGTGGATATGGATGTATGAATGAGGACGTGATAGTGGATGTATGCATGAGGATGTGGATGTATGAATGAGGACGTGATAGTGGATGTATGCATGTAGATGTAGATGTGGATGTGGATGTGGATGTGGATGTGGATGTATGGATGTGAATATATGATATGTGATGTGAAGGAATCTGAAGTGAAGAGATGGAAAATGATATGATTGGATGAGTACACATATAAATGGAATGTGGAATAAGTAATGTGGATTATATGAGAGATAATGTGGAAAAATGAGAGTTAATATAGAAATTGTATTTGTAAACTGTTTGTAAATGCTGTTTGTAAATGGCTGTTTTATGTCAAGAATGCTGGGAAAGCATTTTGACCGTCTTGTGATTAAGGTCGTGGAGACCTAACTGATAAAGTTGCAACTACTGACGGAGAGTCAATGGAGGACGTCTCGCGTAGCAAGGTCGGCCGAGGTCTTGACCAGCCTCGGTTCGATTAAAATGGTGAGCTTCCGGTACGGTGGATGAGGGACCAAGGAAGCGGCCTATGAGTGAAGCGCTAGGTCACCTGCGAAGGATCCTAGAGGGTGCTGACCATACGGTGCTCGGGCTCTGGGTCGCCCAGGATACCCACGCGTGCGTCGAGGAAGATATTGGAACAAGGAGTAAGAGTTGTTTTGTGAAAACGGGCATGGATCTGGTTGATTGACCTTGCTGGTCTTCAATGGATGAGTCCATGGCTCTTTATATGGATCTGTTGGTTGATCTTGCTGATCTTCAACGAGAGTCCATCTTGATTTTTATAAGTGATTATATTACCGAGTATTATGGGCTAGGAACTATTGAAAAGGCCCCTGTGTGGACAGGTGGTGAGCGTTCTAGTTGCCAATGATGCCATAGATACTCTGATGAAGGAATGATGGGAAATTATGAATCAACTAGATAAATTGGAAGATTGTGATTAGTGGTACTATGGTTTCATTAAAGGATTGTTTTAAAGTTAGCTGATGCTAAGAAAAAGGCAATTTTCATATTGGGTGTGTAAGTGGTGTGGCTAGTTTTATGTTTGCATGAACTTCCAGCTAGGGGGCCTTGGAACTCTTTTCCTTGGTACCCGGGACAAAACCTAACCAAATTCCAAATTGGATCCCATCACTACAGTGGTTGGGCGGTTGGCTAACCCATGGGATCGGATGGGGTTAGGCAGGACTGATGGATCCGTAAATCGAGACTCAATTTCTGTATAGATGAAGTAAATCCCGGATAGAAATTGTTATATGGATAAGAATCAACGGCTGTGCCTCTTGATGGGGAAAAAAGCGTTGATCCCAATGATCCAAGTGCAAGTTTCTTCCTTGATTTGACCAAGTACCGTTAAAGGTGCAGTCAGATCAGTTGATCTGTAATGATCTTGACTGCGTTAGAGTAAAGAGTTATCCTGGTGGAATCGCCCATGCTTTCCGGGTAAGGGAAGTTTTTTCGGGTTCGTTTTTGGAAAAACCGACAGATTAGTCTCTTATCCGGATATCCGTGGACGAGGCCCCGAGTGTGGGTCCCTGCCCCGCGCATGAAGTGCTACTTCCGCTGCCTCTCAAAAATAAAAGAAAGATTTTGTTTAAAAAAAGGAAGACCCTTTCCCTAGAATACTTCTCAGGAGTCATGCTGTTTTAAGGATTCAGAAGAACAATGAGTTCAGAAGTGAGAATCGATGTTTTGGATATCAAGGTTTTGGTCTTCATTCGAGTACGGCCCAAAAGAAGTTCTTTATCTCTTGGGAAGTATAAGAAGTTATCTCCCAGATATTGTGGACCAAAGAAAGTAGGTGATTTAGCTTACGAACTTCTTTTATCTCCTCATCTCAAAGTTCTGAATGCCTTCTATAGAAAAATGTGCCAAACCCAAATCATGGAAAGACGGTAAAACTTCAGTGGCAAGATACCGTTGGCTTCTAGGTTACGCTAACTCCTTCCTTTATATAAGTCGTAACTTTTACTTATCGCTTACAGTAATCATACTCCCATCGATCTCCTTTCTTTCTTAATCTCCTTCATGGCTTGGCAACAGGAATTAGTTTTATCCATGATGATTTCTCACCTTCAAGACGCAAGAGAGTCTGTGAAGAAAGATTTTATAGAACAGTATGAGCGCTCACTTTTCCCTCACTTGGGAACTTCTGTAGCGCAGACAAAATGGCGGACCTATCAAGACATAACTAGGGTAACACCCTGGGGTCAGCAACATTTTCGTAATAATGTCCGCTTGGCCATGGTTATTGAAGCTTTGGGTTTGGGTCCCCGATACTACTGCGTCATGAGATCAAGGCATCTTGGGTTTTCTGAGCGGGTCTTCTTACTGGCGTGCTTTCTTCCTCATGAGAAGATATGCCTTTACCCCGTTTTTGGCTTGCCTCTTAGAGGTCCTTTTGTTAGAACACCTCATACCACTGAGATAGGTGCGACAATAACCAACAGAATTATTCCCATAGATGAGTTACCTTATACATGCGCAGCTTGTGAGTGCTGCTTTTGTGATCATATGATGGACGGGCTTATGGAAGTGTAAAGAGTTCTTCTATCTTTACTGTATAAGTTCTGAGAATGAATAAAGTTTAAATCTTGTTCTTATCTTCCCTGTTCCCACCACGCGACGGATTCGGGGTACTAGCAGCGGAAGTAGCACATCGGGCGCGGACCAGGGGTCTCACACTCGGGGCCTCGCCCACGGATATCCGAACAAGAGACTAATCCGTCGGTTTGTCCAAAACCGAAACCGGAAAAACTTCCTTTACCCGGAAAGCATGGGCGATTCCACCAGGATAACTCTTTACTCTAACGTAGTCAAGATCATTACGGATCAACTGATCTGACTGCACCTTTAACGGTACTTGGTCAAATCAAGGAAGAAACTTGCACTTGGATCATTGGGATCAACGCTTTTTTCCCCATCAAGAGGCACAGCCGTTGATTCCTATCCATAGAACAATTTCTATCCGGGATCTACTTTATCTATCGTAATAATAGAAATTAAATCTCGATTTACGGATCCATCAGTCCAGCCTAACCCCATCCGATCCCATGGGTTAGCCAACCGCCCAACCACTGTAGTGATGGGATCCAATTTGGAATTTGGTTAGGTTTTGTCCCGGGTACCAAGGAAAAGAGTTCCAAGGCCCCCTAGCCGGAAGTTCATGCAAACATAAAACTAGCCACACCACTTACACACCCAATATGAAAATTGCCTTTTTCTTAGCATCAGCTAACTTTAAAACAATCCTTTAATGAAACCATAGTACCACTGATCACAATCTTCCAATTTATCCAGTTGATTCATAATTTCCCATCATTCCTTCATCAGAGTATCTATGGCATCATTGGCAACTAGAATGCTCACCACCTGTCCACACAGGGGCCTTTTCAATAGTTCCTAGCCCATAATACTCGGCAATATAATCACTTATAAAAATCAAGATAGACTCTCGTTGAAGATCAGCAAGATCAACCAACAGATCCATATAAAGAGCCATGGACTCATCCATTGAAGACCAGCAAGGTCAATCAACCAGATCCATGCCCGGTTTCACAAAACAACTCTTACTCCTTGTTCCAATATCTTCCTCGACGCACGCGTGGGTATCCTAGGCGACCCAGAGCCCGAGCACCATATGGTCAGCACCCTCTAGGATCCTTCGCAGGTGACCTAGCGCTTCACTCATAGGCCGCTTCCTTGGTCCCTCATCCACCGTACCGGAAGCTCACCATTTTAATCAAACCGAGGCTGGTCAAGACCTCGGCCGACCTTGCTACGCGAGACGTCCTCTATTGACTCTCCGTCAGCAGTTGCAACTTTATCAGTTAGGTCTCCACGACCTTAATCACAAGACGGTCAAAATGCTTTCCCAGCATTCTTGACATAAAACAGTCATTTACAAACAGCATTTACAAACAGTTTACAAATACAATTTCTATATTAACTCTGATTTTTCCACATTATCCCTCATATAATCCACATTACTTATTCCTCATTTCATTTATATGTGTACTCATCCAATCACATCATTTTCCATCTCTTCACTTCATATTCCTTCACATCACATATCATATATTCACATCCATACATCCACATCCACATCCACATTCACATCCATACATCCACATCTACATGCTTACCTCCATTTTCACATCCTCATTTATACATCCACATCCCATATCCACATTCATACATACACATCCATATCCACATCCATACATCCACATCCACATGCATACATCCACTATCACGTCCTCATTCATACATCCACATCCACATGCATACATCCACTATCACGTCCTCATTCATACATCCATATCCACATACATACATACATCCATATCCACATACATACATACATCCACATCCACATTCCCATTCACATCTATACATCCACATCTACATCTACATGCATACATCCACTATCACGTCCTCATTCATACATCCATATCCACATACATACATACATCCACATCCACATTCCCATTCACATCTATACATCCACATCTACATCTACATGCATACATCCACTATCACGTCCTCATTCATACATCCACATCCTCATGCATACATCCACTATCACGTCCTCATTCATACATCCATATCCACATACATACATACATCCACATCCACATTCTCATTCACATCTATACATCCACATCTACATCCACATACATACATACATCCACATCCACATTCCACATTCACATCTATACATCCACATCTACATCCATATACATACATACATCCACATCCACATTCCACATTCACATCTATACATCCACATCTACATCCACATTCACATAATCCACATCCACATTCCCATTCACATCTATACATACACATCTACATCCACATACATACATACATGCACATCCACGTTCCACATTCACTTCTATACAACCACGTCTACATCCACATTCACATCTATGCATATACATCTTCATGCATACATCCATTTTCACATGCATACATCCACATACATACATCCATTTTCACATTCCCATTCATATAACCCCATATGCCTTCATATCTAATCTTTTATATCACATCCATTCTCACCCTATCACAACCCATATACATCTTATCTCATCTCATACACTTCTTATCTCATCCCATACACATCTTATCACATCTTAACTCATCTTATATGCATCTTATCATATCTTATCACTTCCCATATCTTTTATGCATACTTCTATGCATGAAATTCAATTATGCTAAAAGTAACACTTTTATAATAAAATAATCATCTCTTATGCATACCTCTATGCATGAAATTCAATTATGCTCAAAGTAACACTTTTATAATAAAATATTCATCTCTTATGCATACCTCTATGCATGAATTTTAATTATTGTAAAAGTAACACTTTTATAATAAAATATTCATCTCTTATGCATACCTCTATGCATGAATTTCAATTATTGTAAAAGTAACACTTTTGTAATAAAATATTCATCTCTTATGCATACCTCTATGCATGAAATTCAATTATGCTAAAAGTAACACTTTTGATATAAAAATTTATCCATTATGCATACTTCTATGCATGAAAATAAAAATGATAAAAGTAACACTTTTGATATAAAAATTTATCCATTATGCATACTTCTATGCATGTAAATAAAAATGATAAAACTAACACTTTTGATATAAAAATTTATCCATTATGCATACTTCTATGCATGTAAATAAAAATGATAAAAGTAACACTTTTGATATAAAAATTTATCCATTATGCATACTTCTATGCATGTAAATAAAAATGATAAAAGTAACACTTTTGATATAAAAATTTATCCATTATGTATACTTCTATGCATGTAAATAAAAATGATAAAAGTAACACTTTTGATATAAAAATTTATTCTTCATGCATAATATAAAAATTCAATTTCTCCATGATTATAATGAAATTCTTTCAATTAGTTTAGGATGATAATTCCTAGAATATGGTAGGAAGTCCTCTTTTTATTCTTTGAATGAAATTATTTTATGCATAATTTTTATAAAAATTTTGCCATAGCTTCGCTGCTATGACTGATAAATCTCAATTTTTCTAAGGGATAAAGCTTATCATTAAGGAAATAATTAAAATGATCTCTAATTGGATTATTAATCTATAATGGATTAAATCATCAATATGCATAAACTAAAAGCATAGAAAAAAAACCATTAATTTGGCCTCAAGCATAGCTTAATCTTGGATTAAGGAAAAGCTTTATGAAAAGCTTCTTTTGGATTGAGAATGGGTCATGAGTATGACCATTTCTTGAGTGAGAGAGAGAAATTACATAAAAACCATTAGAATTTAAACATAAATGGAAATTAACTTCAATAGCATTTATTAAATTATGTAACTCTTCACTACTATTCACCAATTAACTTCAATAGCATTTAAAAAACCATACCAATTAAGCTTCTCAAGCTTGAGAGGGGTTGAGAAGAGAGAAACATTGAGAAATTATAGAAAAGAGCAATATTCACTAATTACCTTACAAATTGCTTGATTCTTTGTTCACGGTAGAGGCCCCCAACCAATCAATTGGTTAAGTATGTTGATGGAGTCACTAATGGGGATTGAAGAAAGAGGGAAGCTCCAAAAACTAGTGAATTATTAAATGAATTCACAGTTCTTGGCTTAGGTGGAGTAGAGTAACGATGCATAAACACTATATATTTTTCAACAAGGGGGAGGCTTCTATTTATAGGAAAAATTGAGCTCCTAACCAAACAAACTGATTCTAGAATTTTCTAAATCAGTTTGGTCAATATTTGACCATTTTTAGGTCAGTTAAGCTAACTTTTTGGAACTAGACTTGAATGAGGAGAGAGGAGAGATGAAATATCTCAATTTTTATGAGTTTAAAACTCATTCAAGCATGTGAAATATGCACCTCCTTTATAGAACTCCCCTTCCTTACATATGTCATATTTTTAATATTGCTCATAGTTTTTTACTAATAAACCTTGTACATTTTCAACTCTTCATCTTATGTGAAATATGCACCTCCTTTAAAGAACTCCCCTTCCTTACATATGTCATACTTTTAATATTGCTCATAATCTTTTACTAATAAACCTTGTACATTTTCAACTCTTCATCTTATGTGAAATATGCACCTCCTTTAAAGAACTCCCCTTCCTTACATATGTCATACTTTTAATATTGCTCATAATTTTTTTACTAATAAACCTTGTACATTTTCAACTCTTCATCTTATGTGAGCATTTACTCATTTTTGGGTATCTTCTTTTACAAATTGGATTTATCTCCTCCCTACACATGGATTGATGCTATTGGCCCATAGGAACCTTAATTGGACCATAATCCAAAAATTTCTGAAAATCTAGACCCTTAGACTAAGGTCCTTTATACACATTTCCAATTAATTCCAATTGCACATTGGAAAGTTCTTTTTGAATTTATGTTTCAGGGGAACTTATTTTAATAAGATGAGATAATTTTCTAATCAAAAATATTAAAAATCTGAATATTCTCTCTCTAGAATATTTTCTCTCTCTAGGTTAAAACAGTTAGAACCAAGTCTTTTATATTTCTGAAGAGGGATTGATTATAGAAGAAGATACTAGACATCAAAAGGGGGTTTGGGGGAGGAATCTTACATTCAATGTGCAATTGGAATTAATTGGAAATGTGTATAAAGGACCTTAGTCTAAGGGTCTAGATTTTCAGAAATTTTTGGATTATGGTCCAATTAAGGTTCCTATGGGCCAATAGCATCAATCCATGTGTAGGGAGGAGATAAATCCAATTTGAAAAAGAAGATACCCAAAAATGAGTAAATGCTCACATAAGATGAAGAGTTGAAAATGTACAAGGTTTATTAGTAAAAAATTATGAGCAATATTAAAAGTATGACATATGTAAGGAAGAGGAGTTCTTTAAAGGAGGTGCATATTTCACATAAGATGAAGAGTTGATAATGTACAAGGTTTATTAGTAAAAAACTATGAGCAATATTAAAAATATGACATATGTAAGGAAGGGGAGTTCTATAAAGGAGGTGCATATTTCAGATGCTTGAATGAGTTTTAAACTCATAAAAATTGAGATATTTCATCTCTCCTCTCTCCTCATTCAAGTCTAGTTCCAAAAAATTAGCTTAACTGACCTAAAAATGATCAAAAATTGACCAAACTGATTTGGAAAATTCTAGAATCAGTTTGTTTGGTTAGGAGCTCAATTTTTCCTATAAATAGAAGCCTCCCTCTTGTTGAAATATATATAGTGTTTATGCATCGTTACTCTACTCCACCTAAGCCAAGAACTGTGAATTCATTTAATAATTCACTAGTTTTTGGAGCTTCCCTCTTTCTTCAATCCCCATTAGTGGCTCCATCAACATACTTAACCAATTGATTGGTTGGGGGCCTCTACCGTGAACAAAGAATCAAGCAATTTGTAAGGTAATTAGTGAATATTGATCTTTTCTTTAATTTCTCAATGTTTCTCTCTTCTCAACCCCTCTCAAGCTTGAGAAGCTTAATTGGTATGGTTTTTTAAATGCTATTGAAGTTAATTGGTGAATAGTAGTGAAGAGTTACATAATTTAATAAATGCTATTGAAGTTAATTTCCATTTATGTTTAAATTCTAATGGTTTTTATATAATTCCTCTCTCTCACTCAAGAAATGGTCATACTCATGACCCATTCTCAATCCAAAAGAAGCTTTTCATAAAGCTTTTCCTTAATCCAAGATTAAGCTATGCTTGAGGCCAAATTAATGGTTTTTTTTCTATGCTTTTAGTTTATGCATATTGATGATTCAATCCATTATGGATTAATGATCCAATTAGAGATCATTTTAATTATTTTCTTAATGATAAGCTTTATCCCTTAGAAAAATTGAGATTTATCAGTCATAGCAGCGGAGCTATGGTAAAATTTTTATAAAAATTATGCATAAAATAATTTCATTCAAAGCATAAAAAGAGGACTTCCTACCATATTCTAGGAATTATCATCCTAGATTAATTGAAAGAATTTCATTATAATCATGGAGAAATTGAATTTTAATATCATGCATAAAGGATAAGTTTTTATATCAAAAGTGTTATTTTTACCATTTTTATTTCATGCATAGAAGTATGCATAATGGATAAATTTTTATATCAAAAGTGTTATTTTTACCATTTTTATTTCATGCATAGAAGTATGCATAATGGATAAATTTTTATATCAAAAGTGTTATTTTTATCATTTTTATTTTCATGCATAGAAGTATGCATAAAGGATAAATTTTTATATCAAAAGTGTTACTTTTATCATATTTAAAATTCATGCATAAAGGTATGCATAAAAGTTGATTATTTTATTATAAAAGTGTGTCTTTTATTATATTGAATTTCATGCATAGAGATATGCATAAAAGTTGATTATTTTATTATAAAAGTGTGTCTTTTATTATATTGAATTTCATGCATAGAGATATGCATAAAGGTTGATTATTTTATTATAAAAGTGTGACTTTTATCATAATTGAATTTCATGCATAGAGGTATGCATAAAAGTTGATTATTTTATTGTAAGAGTGTTACTTTTATCATATTGGATTTCATGCATAGAGGTATGCAGAAAAGATATTCTTTTTATACTAAAAGTGTGATTTTCATCATAAATGGATTTTATGCATAACTTAGATGCATAAGAGAAATTCTTTTATTCTAAAAGTGTAATTCCTACCAAATTGAATTTATGCATAAGAAGATGCATGAAAGATTGAATTTAATTTCGAAAGTGTTAGTCTCCTTAAATGGAATTTATGCATAAATAAATGTGTAGAGAAATCTTATATCAAATATAAGAATTCTCTTAAAAAAGATAGTATGTATAGATGTGAATGGGAATGTGGATGTGGATATATGTGAATGTGGATGTAGATGTGGATGTATAGATGTGAATGTGGAATGTGGATTTGGATGTATGTATGTATATGGATGTAGATGTGGATGTATAGATGTGAATGTAGAATGTGGATGTGGATGTATGTATGTATGTGGATGTAGATGTGGATGTATAGATGTGAATGAGAATGTGGATGTGGATGTATGTATGTATGTGGATATGGATGTATGAATGAGGACGTGATAGTGGATGTATGCATGAGGATGTGGATGTATGAATGAGGACGTGATAGTGAATGTATGCATGTAGATGTAGATGTGGATGTATAGATGTGAATGGGAATGTGGATGTGGATGTATGTATGTATGTGGATATGGATGTATGAATGAGGACGTGGTAGTGGATGTATGCATGTAGATGTAGATGTGGATGTATAGATGTGAATGGGAATGTGGATGTGGATGTATGTATGTATGTGGATATGGATGTATGTATGTATGTGGATATGGATGTATGAATGAGGACGTGATAGTGGATGTATGCATGTGGATGTGGATGTATGAATGAGGACGTGATAGTGGATGTATGCATGTGGATGTGGATGTATGGATGTGGATATGGATGTGTATGTATGAATGTGGATATGGGATGTGGATGTATAAATGAGGATGTGAAAATGGAGGTAAGCATGTAGATGTGGATGTATGGATGTGAATGTGGATGTGGATGTGGATGTATGGATGTGAATATATGATATGTGATGTGAAGGAATATGAAGTGAAGAGATGGAAAATGATGTGATTGGATGAGTACACATATAAATGGAATGAGGAATAAGTAATGTGGATTATATGAGGGATAATGTGGAAAAATCAGAGTTAATATAGAAATTGTATTTGTAAACTGTTTGTAAATGCTGTTTGTAAATGGCTGTTTTATGTCAAGAATGCTGGGAAAGCATTTTGACCGTCTTGTGATTAAGGTCGTGGAGACCTAACTGATAAAGTTACAACTGCTGACGGAGAGTCAATGGAGGACGTCTCGCGTAGCAAGGTCGGCCGAGGTCTTGACCAGCCTCGGTTTGATTAAAATGGTGAGCTTCCGGTACGGTGGATGAGGGACCAAGGAAACGGCCTATGAGTGAAGCGCTAGGTCACCTGCGAAGGATCCTAGAGGGTGCTGACCATACGGTGCTCGGGCTCTGGGTTGCCTAGGATACCCACGCGTGCGTCGAGGAAGATATTGGAACAAGGAGTAAGAGTTGTTTTGTGAAACCGGGCATGGATCTGGTTGATTGACCTTGCTGGTCTTCAATGGATGAGTCCATGGCTCTTTATATGGATCTGTTGGTTGATCTTGCTGATCTTCAACGAGAGTCCATCTTGATTTTTATAAGTGATTATATTGCCGAGTATTATGGGCTAGGAACTATTGAAAAGGCCCCTGTGTGGACAGGTGGTGAGCGTTCTAGTTGCCAATGATGCCATAGATACTCTGATGAAGGAATGATGGGAAATTATGAATCAACTGGATAAATTGGAAGATTGTGATCAGTGGTACTATGGTTTCATTAAAGGATTGTTTTAAAGTTAGCTGATGCTAAGAAAAAGGCAATTTTCATATTGGGTGTGTAAGTGGTGTGGCTAGTTTTATGTTTGCATGAACTTCCGGCTAGGGGGCCTTGGAACTCTTTTCCTTGGTACCCGGGACAAAACCTAACCAAATTCCAAATTGGATCCCATCACTACAGTGGTTGGGCGGTTGGCTAACCCATGGGATTGGATGGGGTTAGGCTGGACTGATGGATCCGTAAATCGAGATTTAATTTCTATTATTACAATAGATGAAGTAGATCCCGGATAGAAATTGTTCTATGGATAGGAATCAATGGCTGTGCCTCTTGATGGGGAAAAAAGCGTTGATCCCAATGATCCAAGTGCAAGTTTCTTCCTTGATTTGACCAAGTACCGTTAAAGGTGCAGTCAGATCAGTTGATCCGTAATGATCTTGACTATGTTAGAGTAACGAGTTATCCTGGTGGAATCGCCCATGCTTTTCGGGTAAAGGAAGTTTTTTCGGTTTCGGTTTTGGACAAACCGACGGATTAGTCTCTTGTCCGGATATCCGTGGGCGAGGCCCCGAGTGTGACCCCTGGTCCGCGCCCGATGTGCTACTTCCGCTGCTAGTACCCCGAATCCGTCGCGTGGTGGGAACACGGATCTCACAGTTGATACCAACTCTTTACTCTACCAGGATAACTCTTTACTCTAACGTAGTCAAGATCATTACGGATCAACTGATCTGACTGCACCTTTAACGGTACTTGGTCAAATCAAGGAAGAAACTTGCACTTGGATCATTGGGATCAACGCTTTTTTCCCCATCAAGAGGCACAGCCGTTGATTCCTATCCATAGAACAATTTCTATTCGGGATCTACTTCATCTATCGTAATAATAGAAATTAAATCTCGATTTACGGATCCATCAGTCCAGCCTAACCCCATCCGATCCCATGGGTTAGCCAACCGCCCAACCACTGTAGTGATGGGATCCAATTTGGAATTTGGTTAGGTTTTGTGAAACCGGGCATGGATCTGGTTGATTGACCTTGCTGGTCTTCAATGGATGAGTCCATGGCTCTTTTTATGGATCTGTTGGTTGATCTTGCTGATCTTCAACGAGAGT
Organism: Cibotium barometz; assembly: GCF_041138505.1. NCBI lineage: Eukaryota > Viridiplantae > Streptophyta > Polypodiopsida > Cyatheales > Cibotiaceae > Cibotium > Cibotium barometz. Next base: position 10,537,237 of record NC_141086.1, on the reverse strand, counting down.
CCATCTTGATTTTTATAAGTGATTATATTGCCGAGTATTATGGGCTAGGAACTATTGAAAAGGCCCCTGTGTGGACAGGTGGTGAGTGTTCTAAACTTCTAGTTGCCAATGATGCCATAGATACTACATCGGGCGCGGACCAGGGGTCTCACACTCGGGGCCTCGCCCACGGATATCCGGACAAGAGACTAATCCGTCGTTTGTCCAAAACCGAAACCGGAAAAACTTCCTTTACCCGGAAAGCATGGGCGATTCCACCGGGATAATTCTTTACTCTAACGTAGTCAAGATCATTACGGATCAACTGATCTGACTGCACCTTTAACGGTACTTGGTCAAATCAAGGAAGAAACTTGCACTTGGATCATTGGGATCAACGCTTTTTTCCCCATCAAGAGGCACAGCCGTTGATTCCTATCCATAGAACAATTTCTATCCGGGATCTACTTCATCTATCGTAATAATAGAAATTAAATCTCGATTTACAGATCCATCAGTCCAGCCTAACCCCATCCGATTCCATGGGTTAGCCAACCGCCCAACCACTGTAGTGATGGGATCCAATTTGGAATTTGGTTAGGTTTTGTCCCGGGTACCAAGGAAAAGAGTTCCAAGGCCCCCTAGCCGGAAGTTCATGCAAACATAAAACTAGCCACACCACTTACACACCCAATATGAAAATTGCCTTTTTCTTAGCATCAGCTAACTTTAAAACAATCCTTTAATGAAACCATAGTACCACTGATCACAATCTTCCAATTTATCCAGTTGATTCATAATTTCCCATCATTCCTTCATCAGAGTATCTATGGCATCATTGGCAACTAGAACGCTCACCACCTGTCCACACAGGGGCCTTTTCAATAGTTCCTAGCCCATAATACTCGGCAATATAATCACTTATAAAAATCAAGATGGACTCTCGTTGAAGATCAGCAAGATCAACCAACAGATCCATATAAAGAGCCATGGACTCATCCATTGAAGACCAGCAAGGTCAATCAACCAGATCCATGCCCGGTTTCACAAAACAACTCTTACTCCTTGTTCCAATATCTTCCTCGATGCACGCGTGGGTATCCTAGGCGACCCAGAGCCCGAGCACCGTATGGTCAGCACCCTCTAGGATCCTTCGCAGGTGACCTAGCGCTTCACTCATAGGCCGCTTCCTTGGTCCCTCATCCACCGTACCGGAAGCTCACCATTTTAATCGAACCGGGGCTGGTCAAGACCTCGGCCGACCTTGCTACGCGAGACGTCCTCCATTGACTCTCCGTCAGTAGTTGCAACTTTATCAGTTAGGTCTCCACGACCTTAATCACAAGACGGTCAAAATGCTTTCCCAGCATTCTTGACATAAAACAGCCATTTACAAACAGCATTTACAAACAGTTTACAAATACAATTTCTATATTAGTCATTTTTCCACATTATCCCTCATTAATCCACATTATCCCTCATTAATCCACATTACTTATTCCGCATTCCATTTATATGTGTACTCATCCAATCACATCATTTTCCATCTCTTCACTTTAGATTCCTTCACATCACATATCATATATTCACATCCATATCTACATCCATACATCCACATCCACATCCACATTCACATCCATACATCCACATCTACATGCTTACCTCTATTTTCACATCCTCATTTATACATCCACATCTACATGCTTACCTCCATTTTCACATCCTCATTTATACATCCACATCCCATATCCACATTTATACATACACATCCATATCCACATCCACATGCATACATCCACTATCACGTCCTCATTCATACATCCACATCCACATACATACATACATCCACATCCACATTCCCATTCACATCTATACATCCACATACATACATACATCCACATCCACATTCCACATTCACATCTATACATCCACATCTACATCCATATACATACATACATCCACATCCACATTCCACATTCACATCTATACAACCACATCCACATGCATACATCCACTATCACGTCCTCGTTCATACATCCACATCCACATACATACATCCACATCCGTATCTACATCCATACATCCACATCCACATCCACATTCACATTCATACATATACATCTACATGTATACATCCACATCACATTCATACAACCATATTACATCCATTCTCGTCCTAACATATCCCATATACATCTTAACACATCCTAACTCATCTTAACACATTCTATCACATCTCATACACATCTTATCACATCTTTTCACATCTCATACACCTCTTATCACATCCTATCACTTTCCATACGCATCTTATCAAATCTTATCACATCTCATACACCTATTATCACATCTTATCACATTTCATATCTTTTTTAAGAGAATTCTTATATTTGATATAAGATTTCTCTACACATTCATTTATGCATAAATTCCATTTAAGGAGACTAACACTTTCGAAATTAAAATCAATCTTTCATGCATCTTCTTATGCATAAATTCAATTTGGTAGGAATTACACTTTTAGAATAAAAGAATTTCTCTTATGCATCTAAGTTATGCATAAAATCCATTTATGATGAAAATCACACTTTTAGTATAAAAAGAATATCTTTTATGCATACCTCTATGCATGAAATCCAATATGATAAAAGTAACACTCTTACAATAAAATAATCAACTTTTATGCATACCTCTATGCATGAAATTCAATTATAATAAAAGTCACACTTTTATAATAAAATAATCAACCTTTATGCATATCTCTATGCATGAAATTCAATATAATAAAAGACACACTTTTATAATAAAATAATCAACTTTTATGCATACCTTTATGCATGAATTTTAAATATGATAAAAGTAACACTTTTGATATAAAAATTTATCCATTATGCATACTTCTATGCATGAAAATAAAAATGGTAAAAGTAACACTTTTGATATAAAAATTTATCCTTTATGCATACTTCTATGCATGAAAATAAAAATGATAAAAATAACACTTTTGATATAAAAATTTATCCATTATGCATACTTCTATGCATGAAATAAAAATGGTAAAAATAACACTTTTGATATAAAAACTTATCCTTTATGCATGATATTAAAATTCAATTTCTCCATGATTATAATGAAATTCTTTCAATTAATCTAGGATGATAATTCCTAGAATATGGTAGGAAGTCCTCTTTTTATGCTTTGAATGAAATTATTTTATGCATAATTTTTATAAAAATTTTGCCATAGCTCCGCTGCTATGACTGATAAATCTCAATTTTTCTAAGGGATAAAGCTTATCATTAAGGAAATAATTAAAATGATCTCTAATTGGATCATTAATCCATAATGGATTGAATCATCAATATACATAAACTAAAAGCATAGAAAAAAGCCATTAATTTGGCCTCAAGCATAGCTTAATCTTGGGTTAAGAAAAAGCTTTATGAAAAGCTTGATTTGGATTGAGAATGGGTCATGAGTATGACCATTTCTTGAGTGAGAGAGAGAAATTATATAAAAACCATTAGAATTTAAACATAAATTGAAATTAACTTCAATAGCATTTATTAAATTATGTAACTCTTCACTACTATTCACCAATTAACTTCAATAGCATTTAAAAAACCATACCAATTAAGCTTCTCAAGCTTGAGAGGGGTTGAGAAGAGAGAAACATTGAGAAATTATAGAAAAGATCAATATTCACTAATTACCTTACAAATTTCTTGATTCTTTGTTCACGGTAGAGGCCCCCAACCAATCAATTGGTTAAGTATATTGATGGAGTCACTAATGGGGATTGAAGAAAGAGGGAAGCTCCAAAAACTAGTGAATTATTAAATGAATTCACAGTTCTTGGCTTAGGTAGAGTAGAGTAACGATGCATAAACACTATATATATTTCAACAAGAGGGAGGCTTCTATTTATAGGAAAAATTGAGCTCCTAACCAAACAAACTGATTCTAGAATTTTCCAAATCAGTTTGGTCAATTTTTGACCATTTTTAGGTCAGTTAAGCTAACTTTTTGGAACTAGACTTGAATGAGGAGAGAGGAGAGATGAAATATCTCAATTTTTATGAGTTTAAAACTCATTCAAGCATGTGAAATATGCACCTCCTTTAAAGAACTCCCCTTCCTTACATATGTGTCATAATGGAATCATTTTAATATTGCTCATAGTTTTTTACTAATAAACCTTGTACATTTTCAACTCTTCATCTTATGTGAAATATGCACCTCCTTTAAAGAACTCCCCTTCCTTACATATGTGTCATAATGGAATCATTTTTAATATTGCTCATAGTTTTTTTTACTAATAAACCTTGTACATTTTAAACTCTTCATCTTATGTGAAATATGCACCTCCTTTAAAGAACTCCCCTTCCTTACATATGTGTCATAATGGAATCATTTTAATATTGATCATAGTTTTTTACTAATAAACCTTGTACATTTTCAACTCTTCATCTTATGTGAGCATTTACTCATTTTTGGATACCCAAAATATCTCATATTTTTAATATTGCTTATAGTTTTTTACTAATAAACCTTGTATATTTTCAACTCTTCATCTTATGTGAGCATTTACTCATTTTTGGGTATCTTCTTTTACAAATTGGATTTATCTCCTCCCTACACATGGATTGATGCTATTGGCCCATAGGAACCTTAATTGGACCATAATCCAAAAATTTCTGAAAATCTAGACCCTTAGGCTAAGGTCCTTTATACCCATTTCCAATTAATTCCAATTGCACATTGGAAAGTTCTTTTTGAATTTCTGTTTCAGGGGAACTTATTTTAATAAGATGAGATAATTTTCTATCCAAAAATATTAAAAATTTGAATATTCTCTCTCTAGAATATTTTCTCTCTCTAGGTTAAAATAGTTAGAAACAAGTCTTTTATATTTCTGAAGAGGGATTGATTACAGGGGAAGATGCTGGACATTTTGAGAGGCTGGGGAGGAATCTTACATTCTCTCCCACTTGAAAAACACGAGATACCCTCATCTCGCAAACTGGGGGTAATTTCGCAAGATGCACAAGTATGAGACTAAGAGAATTTTTTTTTAATTAAGATTAATCACCAATTAAAAAAGTCTCAAAGAGAGTAAGGGTCAAGACAAGAACAAGATTTAAACTTTATTCATTCTTGGAACATATACAGTAAAGATAGAAGAACTCTTTACACTTCCATAAGCCCGTCCATCATATGATCACAAAAGCAGCACTCACAAGCTGCACAAGTATAAGGTAACTCATCTATGGGAATGATTCTGTTGGTTATTGCCGCGCCTATCTCAGTGGTATGAGGTGTTCTAACAAAAGGACCTCTGAGAGGCAAGCCAAAAACGGGGTAAAGGCATATCTTCTCATGAGGAAGAAAACACGCCAGTAAGAAGACCCGCTTAGAAAACCCAAGATGCCTTGATCTCATGACGCAGTAGTATCGGGGACCCAAACCCAAAGCTTCAATAACCATGGCCAAGCGGACATTATTACGAAAATGTTGCTGATCCCAGGGTGTTACCCTAGTTATGTCTTGATAGGTCCGCCATTTGGTCTGCGCTACAGAAGTTCCTAGGTGAGGAAAAAGTGAGCGCTCATACTGTTCTATAAAGTCTTTCTTCACAGACTCTCTTGCATCTTGAAGATGAGAAATCATCATGGATAAAACTAATTCCTGTTGCCAAGCCATGAAGGATATTAAGAAGAAGGGAGATCGATGGAAGTAAGATTACTATGAGCGACAGGTAAAAGTTACGACTTATATAAAGGAAGAAGCTAGCGTAACTTAGAAGCCAATGGTAACTTGCCACTGAAGTTTTACCGTCTTTCTATGATTTGGGTTTGGCACATATTTCTATGAAATATATTAAGAACTTTGAGATGAGGGGATAAAAGAAGTTCGTAGGCTAAGTCACCTACTTTCATTGAATTCATATATAAGGCTCACAATATCAGGGGGATAACTTCTTATACTCCCCAAGAGATAAAGAACTTCTTTTGGGCTGTACTCGAATGAAAACCAAAACCTTGGTATCCAAAACACCGATTCTCACTTCTGAACTCATTGTTCTAAATCCTTAAAACAGGTGGGACTCCTGAGAAATATTCTAGGGAAAGGGTCTTCCTTTTTTTTAAACAGAAACTTTCTTTTATTTTAGAGAGGGAATAATTATAAGATCAGAAAGGGAGATTCTTACTCCTATATACCTCGAAGGTTGGGGAGGAATCTTGAGGAGAGAGGAGACATAAAATATCTCAATTTTTATGAGTTTAAAACTCATTCAAGCATGTGAAATATGCACCTCCTTTAAAGAACTCCCCTTCCTTACATATGTGTCATAATGGCATCATTATATCCAAAATATCTCATATTTTTAATATTGCTCATAGTTTTTTACTAATAAACCTTGTACATTTTCAACTCTTCATCTTATGTGAAATATGCACCTCCTTTAAAGAACTCCCCTTCCTTACATATGTGTCATAATGGAATCATTTTAATATTGCTCATAGTTTTTTACTAATAAACCTTGTACATTTTCAACTCTTCATCTTATGTGAGCATTTACTCATTTTTGGATACCCAAAATATCTCATATTTTTAATATTGCTCATAGTTTTTTACTAATAAACCTTGTACATTTTCAACTCTTCATCTTATGTGAAATATGCACCTCCTTTAAAGAACTCCCCTTCCTTACATATGTGTCATAATGGAATCATTTTAATATTGCTCATAGTTTTTTACTAATAAACCTTGTACATTTTCAACTCTTCATCTTATGTGAGCATTTACTCATTTTTGGGTATCTTCTTTTACAAATTGGATTTATCTCCTCCCTACACATGGATTGATGCTATTGGCCCATAGGAACCTTAATTGGACCATAATCCAAAAATTTCTGAAAATCTAGACCCTTAGACTAAGGTCCTTTATATCCATTTCCAATAAATTCTATTTGCACATTGGAAAGTTCTTTTTGAATTTCTGTTTCAGGGGAACTTATTTTAATAAGATGAGATAATTTTCTATCCAAAAATATTAAAAATCTGAATATTCTCTCTCTAGAATATTTTCTCTCTCTAGGTTAAAACGGTTAGAAACAAGGTCTTTATATTTCTGAAGAGGGATTGATTACAGGGGAAGATACTAGACATCAAAAGGGGGGTTGGGGGAGGAATCTTACATTCTACCCCACTTAAAAAACGCGAGATGTCCTCATCTCGCAAACTGGGATAATTTCACAAGATGCACGAATTATGAGACTTAGAGAAAAATTTAAATCAGGATTAACCACCAAGAAAAAGTCTCAAAGAGAGCAAGATTCAAGATAAGAACAAGATTTAAACTTTATTCATTCTCGGAACTTATACAGTAAAGATAGAAGAACTCTTTACACTTCCATAAGCCCGTCCATCATATGATCACAAAAGCAGCACTCACAAGCTGCGCATGTATAAGGTAACTCATTTATGGGAATAATTCTGTTGGTTATTGCTGCACCTATCTCAGTGGTATGAGGTGATCTAACAAAAGGACCTCTGAGAGGTAAGCCAAAAACGGGGTAAAGACATATCTTCTCATGAGGAAGAAAACACGCCAGTAAGAAGACCCGCTCAGAAAACCCAAGATGTCTTGATCTCATGACGCAATAGTATCGGGGACCCAAACCCAAGGCTTCGATAACCATGGCCAAGCGGACATTGTTACGAAAGTGCTGCTGACCCCAGGGTGTCACCCTAGTTATGTCTTGATAGGTCCGCCATTTGGTCTGAGCTACAGACGTTCCCAAGTGAGGAAAAAGTGAGCGCTCATACTGTTCAATAAAATCTTTCTTCACAGACTCACTTGCGTCTTGAAGGTGAGAAATCATCATGGATAAAACTAATTCCTGTTGCCAAGCCATGAAGGAGATTAAGAAGAAGGGAGATCGATGGAAGTAAGATTACTGTGAGCGACAAGTAAAAGTTACGACTTATATAAAGGAAGGAGCTAGCGTAACTTAGAAGCCAACGGTAACTTTCCACTGAAGTTTTACCGTCTTTCCATTATTTGGGTTTGGCACATTTTTCTATAGAAGGCATTCAGAACTTTGAGATGAGGAGATAAAAGAAGTTCGTAAGCTAAATCGCCTACTTTCTTTGGTCCACAATATCTGGGAGATAACTTCTTATACTTCCCAAGAGATAAAGAACTTCTTTTCGAATGAAGACCAAAACCTTGATATCCAAAACATCGATTCTCACTTCTGAACTCATTGTTCTTCTGAATCCTTAAAACAGCGTGACTCCTGAGAAGTATTCTAGGGAAAGGGTCTTCCTTTTTTTAAACAGAATCTTTCTTTTATTTTTGAGAGGAAATAATTATAAGATAAAAAAGGGAGATTCTTACTCTTGTATACCTCGAAGGCTGGGGAGGAAATTATCTCATCTTATTAAAATAAGTTCCCCTGAAACAGAAATTCAAAAAGAACTTTCCAATGTGCAATTGGAATTAATTGGAAATGTGTATAAAGGACCTTAGTCTAAGGGTCTAGATTTTTAGAAATTTTTGGATTATGGTCCAATTAAGGTTCCTATGGGCCAATAGCATCAATCCATGTGTAGGGAGGAGAAAAATCCAATTTGAAAAAGAAGATACCCAAAAATGAGTAAATGCTCACATAAGATGAAGAGTTGAAAATGTACAAGGTTTATTAGTAAAAAATTATGAGCAATATTAAAAGTATGACATATGTAAGGAAGAGGAGTTCTTTAAAGGAGGTGTATATTTCACATAAGATGAAGAGTTGAAAATGTACAAGGTTTATTAGTAAAAGATTATGAGCAATATTAAAAGTATGACATATGTAAGGAAGGGGAGTTCTTTAAAGGAGGTGCATATTTCACATAAGATGAAGAGTTGAAAATGTACAAGGTTTATTAGTAAAAAACTATGAGCAATATTAAAAATATGACATATGTAAGGAAGGGGAGTTCTTTAAAGGAGGTGCATATTTCACATGCTTGAATGAGTTTTAAACTCATAAAAATTGAGATATTTCATCTCTCCTCTCTCCTCATTCAAGTCTAGTTCCAAAAAGTTAGCTTAACTGACCTAAAAATGGTCAAATATTGACCAAACTGATTTAGAAAATTCTAGAATCAGTTTGTTTGGTTAGGAGCTCAATTTTTCCTATAAATAGAAGCCTCCCCCTTGTTGAAAAATATATAGTGTTTATGCATCGTTACTCTACTCCACCTAAGCCAAGAACTGTGAATTCATTTAATAATTCACTAGTTTTTGGAGCTTCCCTATTTCTTCAATCCCCATTAGTGACTCCATCAACATACTTAACCAATTGATTGGTTGGGGGCCTCTACCGTGAACAAAGAATCAAGTAATTTGTAAGGTAATTAGTGAATATTGCTCTTTTCTATAATTTCAATGTTTCTCTCTTCTCAACCCCTCTCAAGCTTGAGAAGCTTAATTGGTATGGTTTTTTAAATGCTATTGAAGTTAATTGGTGAATAGTAGTGAAGAGTTACATAATTTAATAAATGCTATTGAAGTTAATTTCCATTTATGTTTGAATTCTAATGGTTTTTATGTAATTTCTCTCTCTCACTCAAGAAATGGTCATACTCATGACCCATTCTCAATCCAAAAGAAGCTTTTCATAAAGCTTTTTCTTAATCCAAGATTAAGCTATGCTTGAGGCCAAATTAATGGTTTTTTTTTCTATGCTTTTAGTTTATGCATATTGATGATTTAATCCATTATGGATTAATAATCCAATTAGAGATCATTTTAATTATTTCCTTAATGATAAGCTTTATCCCTTAGAAAAATTGAGATTTATCAGTCATAGCAGCGGAGCTATGGCAAAATTTTTATAAAAATTATGCATAAAATAATTTCATTCAAAGCATAAAAAGAGGACTTCCTACCATATTCTAGGAATTATCATCCTAGACTAATTGAAAGAATTTCATTATAATCATGAAGAAATTGAATTTTTATATTATGCATGAAGAATAAATTTTTATATCAAAAGTGTTACTTTTATCATTTTTATTTACATGCATAGAAGTATGCATAATGGATAAATTTTTATATCAAAAGTGTTACTTTTATCATTTTTATTTACATGCATAGAAGTATGCATAATGGATAAATTTTTATATCAAAAGTGTTACTTTTTATCATTTTTATTTACATGCATAGAAGTATGCATAATGGATAAATTTTTATATCAAGTGTTACTTTTATCATTTTTATTTACATGCATAGAAGTATGCATAATGGATAAATTTTTATATCAAAAGTGTTACTTTTATCATTTTTATTTTCATGCATAGAAGTATGCATAATGGATAAATTTTTATATCAAAAGTGTTACTTTTAGCATAATTGAATTTCATGCATAGAGGTATGCATAAGAGATGAATATTTTATTATAAAAGTGTTACTTTTACAATAATTGAAATTCATGCATAGAGGTATGCATAAGAGATGAATATTTTATTATAAAAGTGTTACTTTTACAATAATTAAAATTCATGCATAGAGGTATGCATAAGAGATGAATATTTTATTATAAAAGTGTTACTTTGAGCATAATTGAATTTCATGCATAGAGGTATGCATAAGAGATGATTATTTTATTATAAAAGTGTTACTTTTAGCATAATTGAATTTCATGCATAGAAGTATGCATAAAAGATATGGGAAGTGATAAGATATGATAAGATGCATATAAGATGAGTTAAGATGTGATAAGATGTGTATGGGATGAGATAAGAAGTGTATGAGATGAGATAAGATGTATATGGGTTGTGATAGGGTGAGAATGGATGTGATATAAAAGATTAGATATGAAGGCATATGGGGTTATATGAATGGGAATGTGAAAATGGATGTATGTATGTGGATGTATGCATGTGAAAATGGATGTATGCATGAAGATGTATATGCATAGATGTGAATGTGGATGTAGACGTGGTTGTATAGAAGTGAATCTGGAACGTGGATGTGGATGTATGTATGTATGTGGATGTAGATGTGTATGTATAGATGTGAATGGGAATGTGGATGTGGATATATGTGAATGTGGATGTAGATGTGGATGTATAGATGTGAATGTGGAATGTGGATGTGGATGTATGTATGTATATGGATGTAGATGTGGATGTATAGATGTGAATGTGGAATGTGGATGTGGATGTATGTATGTATGTGGATGTAGATGTGGATGTATAGATGTGAATGAGAATGTGGATGTGGATGTATGTATGTATGTGGATATGGATGTATGAATGAGGACGTGATAGTGGATGTATGCATGAGGATGTGGATGTATGAATGAGGACGTGATAGTGGATGTATGCATGTAGATGTAGATGTGGATGTATAGATGTGAATGGGAATGTGGATGTGGATGTATGTATGTATGTGGATATGGATGTATGAATGAGGACGTGATAGTGGATGTATGCATGTAGATGTAGATGTGGATGTATAGATGTGAATGGGAATGTGGATGTGGATGTATGTATGTATGTGGATATGGATGTATGGATGTATGTATGTATGTGGATATGGATGTATGAATGAGGACGTGATAGTGGATGTATGCATGTGGATGTGGATGTATGAATGAGGACGTGATAGTGGATGTATGCATGTGGATGTGGATATGGATGTGTATGTATGAATGTGGATATGGGATGTGGATGTATAAATGAGGATGTGAAAATGGAGGTAAGCATGTAGATGTGGATGTATGGATGTGAATGTGGATGTGGATGTGGATGTATGGATGTGAATATATGATATGTGATGTGAAGGAATATGAAGTGAAGAGATGGAAAATGATGTGATTGGATGAGTACACATATAAATGGAATGAGGAATAAGTAATGTGGATTATATGAGGGATAATGTGGAAAAATCAGAGTTAATATGGAAATTGTATTTGTAAACTGTTTGTAAATGGCTGTTTTATCACTACAAGGGATTGGGCTCATACCCGCGCTCTTAGCCGCTAAAAATGACTTGTGAAAAAAAGTAGCGGGCCCGTGTATCAGCGCGTGTATAATCGCGGCCAGAGACATGCGTGTAAAACCGCGTGTAAAGTACCTCTCAGACGCGCGTATACACGGGTGTATAGCCGCGTTTTTTTACACAGACGCGTTAATACACGCCCCTATACACGCTTCTTATTATATTAGACGCGCTTATACACGGGTGTATAGCCGCATCCTGTCCAGTTCCCATGTCCCAGACGCGTTTTTACTTGCGTGGATACACGCGTTTCTTTGATTTAGATACGCTCATACACGCATTATTGCCAGTTTATACGCGTTAATACACGCGTAATTTCCAGGGTATCCGCGTAGATACACGCGAGTTTTAGCAGTTTTGACGCGTTTATACACGCAAACAGAGAGCAAAAAAAAAAATCGAGAGAGTGCTATTTGGTGCCTGAATACTGTTCCAGCATTCCAGCACCCAATAGCACTCTCTGGTTTAGGGTTTTTGGTGCATTAGACCATCCCATTAGACCATCCACGAAGAACATATGCACGAGGGAGATTAAGACAAGAACGACATGAATGCATACATTGTCATTACACGATTCAAGACAGACATGAATGTAATACTATCGATCAATCAATTCAATATTACTATCAAAATTTCATACATGTATACAAGGGAGTCCATATCTCGAAGTAGCCCATGGCTTGAGTTTACAAAAAAATATATACAATCACATCCTAAATATGGAATGTGATACTACAAGTCTGAGTACTACTCAGACCCAGATGATGACTCGGTGCTCCCCCCATGCTCAGATGAGCTCGCATCGGTCGGAATGTCCGAGGAGTAGTGCTCACGTCCACCCTCTGCAGCGGCGGCCGGTGGATCATCAGCAGCTTGTGCCTGTTCAAGTAATATATAGTATATAAGTATATATATATGCAATTCAATAAACCAAAACCATTCGTTACGAATTTTCAAGTACCTGTCGACCGTATGGTCTCATGGCCAACTCAAACTACGCGTCCGTAATACGTCCCTCGGCTCTGAAGATGGCCCACGTGTCACGTCTGCTATGCCGGCGAGCATACGCAGTATCGTGGGTTGTGGGCTTCCTCCCCGTAACCCGTCTCGCTGTATCATAATCAACACAATTTGTAAGATTAAAACAATTCATAGAATCAATGAATTAAGTAAACAATCAAATAAAGTGGCAGGATACTTACGAACTCTGCCTCCCATGACTCGACGCCGCCAGATCCGAAATGCGAAGATCCAACGGTCTCCATCTGGATCCGTCGTGCCTCCACATGCTGCTTGCTCTTCACGCCACCCTCTGCTCGTTTCTTTGCCTCCTTCCACTCGCGTTTGTGCGCAGTGGCAGGTTTCTCGGCAGGATAGCCACCCGCAGCTACATTTAGCCGGTCATCGTACGCGAGTTTTTTAAGGTGAGATCTTTTATTACTTAAGATCTCCCTTATTCGCGTCCTTCCCCATACATCCGAGAATGTAGCATGTGGGGGATTGGGGTACCGACTATGTACAGCCTCTATCACCTCCCCAACTAATCGGCTATTTTGATCTTTAAATTTAATAAAACAATTTCTATATGAGTTTGATACTACCCCACGCATGTACTCCATTACCTCCCTCCCCCTCGCATCCATCACTATCCCGCCCCTATCCGTCACATCATAGCAAACCACTCTCTCCATCTCTCTCATCTCCTCCTCTTCCGAACTGTCTCCTCTAACTCTTCTCCCTCTATCTCCTCTCTCACCGCGTGCCCTACTACCTCCCCCACCTCCCTCACCTCCTCCACCAAAGCACCCGCCGCATCCTCCACTCCCACTCTTCCTACTGCTGCGGGTGGAGTCACGACTGGGGGATTGTCTACGTGACGGTGGCTGTGAGCCCTGACGTGACGGTGGCTCTGAGGGAGCACGTGATGGTGGCTGTGAGGGTGTACGTGAGTGTGTCTGGGACGAGGTATGTCTCCTCGGTGGACGTGGAAGAGGAGAAGCTGCATGCCGTCTCGTCGGACTCGGAGGAATAGACGGCACTGGAGTGCCCTGGATACTCGCGGTAGGGGTATAGACACCAGGCAGGGAAGGAGGGGGATGGGCATACATATACTCTGTAAGCTCAACCGGACCAGGTTGGCGCCCAAAGTGATTCATCATCTCCATCAACCAATTGCTGTACGCAAATGGATCGGATGAAGAACCTGGAATATCCATAAAGAACCTGCAATAAACATCTTCATGTACATCATGGGCTGTCTCTTGACTCACACAAAATTCAAGTCAGTTGCCTGCAAATCATGAAATCTGAAACGCCGCAGTTTTCTGTCTGCAGAAACGCGTGTATACACCCGTCAAAAAACGCGTGTATACACCCGTCCAGAAACGCGTGTATACTCGCGTGAAAAAACTCTGCAGACAGGTTACACGCACTGCTACACGCGTTCGTACACGCGACCTGCGAAAAAAATTTCTCGAAAAGACCGACCCCCCGACAAAGACAGAATGTCCTTATAAAAGGACCAGCCATTGTCGCCCCTGTCAGGATGCAGTAACCCAATCGTGTGCAAAAAGACAAACCCAAAGAGCAAAGAGCAAAGTAAACAAATCTGACAAAAGAGACAAGGCATAGGACAAAGTGACTCACCTCTGAAAAAGTGAGTCCTCTCTGCTCCTTCTCTGCTCCCTCCTTCTCCCATGTGTGTGCTCCTTTCTCTGCTCCCTCCTTGCTGTTGGAAGAGGCGAAAACAGGCGAAAACGCATGCACTGTTGATTTCTTAGTTCAAAATCTATATTTGGGGAAGGCGGGCTGTTTTTAGTTTAAACATACCGCCGCGTTTATATTCGCGTTTATGAACGCGGGTATATCTGCGTGTATGTGATTTTAGCTGCGTTTATACACGCGTTTTGCAGAAAGTAGCCGCGTGAATACACGCGATTTTTAGGAAGTAGCCGCGTTAATACACGCAATTTTTAGGAGATAGCCGCGTTAATACACGCGATTTTGTGCTTTCATTAAGAACATATAATGATTTTGTGTTTTTTGATTTGTACACAGGATGTCATCAACCTCTTCAAGCAGTTCTGGGGAAGATGAGACAATGCGTCATCGTAATCGCGATGTGTGGTTGGGACAACGGATCAAATGTATGTGTAATCGATGTCAAGGATGCATTGTACGAGCACGTCGAATTACCTTGAATCACATCTCCATGTATGGAGAATGGAATCAAACAGGTTTAGAGGTGAGTAGATGTAAATTGATGGTATTCAAATGACTCATGGTATCCAAATTAAATTAATAGAGTTGTAACATATAATTTGATAAATTGAAGCAGGATGCAGTACCACACCCTAACATGGTACCCTACGCGCGACGAGAGCACGTAAAGCGTCGACGAGATGATGCTGGAGCTTCGGGATCTATTGTCAGAGATGAGTGGGAAAGGGACGACAATAGCCCTGCACCCCACAAAGTTGTGGAAGAGGAGGTGCTTGATGATATGGTGCGGAATCTTTTTAAGGATGATCCCAAAGGTATGGACGACGATGATATGGAACAAGAGCATCTTTATAAGGCTTCATCGACACCGGTGTTTGAAGGGTGCACATTCTCAGTTTTACGTGCTTCACTTGAACTACTTAATATACAAACAGTTTATGGATGGAGCAATGCAAGTCTTGACGCATTGTTGAAGTAAGCATTCTAACTTACAAATTTGAATTAGTGGTTTAAGGTTTAGGATTTAAGACTAATTATAATTGATGATATTGGATGCAGGCTATTATCAAACATGCTTCCAAAGGAAAATAGACTACCCACCTCAAGAGACATAGCGAGGCGCTATGTGACATCTCTTGGAGGACTGGATTATGATAAAATACATGCATGCATCAATGATTGCATTCTCTTTCGTGGGACGCATAAGGAGGCTCTACATTGTCCCACTTGTGGTGAAGCAAGGTACAGAACAGATATGAAGAGTTTTGATGTACCTCGTAAAGTCTTGCGACACTTTCCTATAATTCCTCGCATCAAACACATGTTCAAGTGCAAATCCATAGCAGAGCTCATGTCATGGCATTCCTCACATCGATCGGATGATGGCATGTGGAGAATTCCCGCAGACACTCCTGCTTGGAAGCATATTGAAGATGAGTGGCCCAGCTTTAAAACAGAGCCCAGAAACTTGAGACTTGGCCTGGGTATGGATGGAGTGAATCCATTTGGTTTCAAAAGTACCGCATACAGCGTGTGGCCAGTTGTGTTGGTGAATTACAACCTTCCACCATCAATGGCGATCAAGAAGGGACATCTTATGTTATCCCTTCTAATTCCAGGGAAACATAAAGTCAAGCATATGGATGTTTATCTTGAACCACTGATTGATGAGTTGGAGGAACTATGGAGAGGTGTTGCGGTGGTGGACATTAGTAGGCCTCCCTCCTCTCGACACTTCGACTTAAAAGCAGTGTTGATGTGGACAATGCATGACTTTCCAGGATACAGCGATTGTTCTGGTAAGACGTCGAATTACCTCCCTACTCTATTACTATTGGCTATATATATTAATTAGACGGTTTGACTTTATTATTCTAACTTTTATTTATATTTTAACAGGTTTGAAAACATCGGGTAAACATGCATGTCCTGTTTGTGGCCCTTCGTTAGTACATGAGTATGCTGATGGTTTGTGTAAGACTATATTCGATAATCATCATCGATTTCTCCCCTCGGATCATCCTAAATATGTTGCTAGCAAGAGTAACATTCCTCCACAAACACTTCGTGCAAAAGATTGGAAGCGTATTTGGGAGTCTACAACTATTCTTCCTCCAGATGGCATGAACAGGTATAGTGATGTTTTTTCAATCTTGTTTTGTGTAGTCTCTAATTGGATTAAAGGTCACATAGAGCAATCCCTTGTGCAGGTACTCCATTTTTTTCCGGCTGCCATATTGGACCCATCTTAAGATCAACCATCTTCTTGATCCCATGCACATCTTCAAGAATGTGGGATCTGGTATTTGGGAACATATTACTGGTAAACGAGACAATGTTAGCGTACGTGAGGACTTGCGGGTCGCATGACGTATGCGTCAAGCTTGGCCACGAGAGGTGGGTGGGCACGTTCGTCTTCCGCCTGCACCATGGATTATATCAAAGAAAGAGGAGAAGCAGGTAAAGCAGGCCATCACCACTTTGCGTACTCCCACTGGATGCATGAGATCATTGAAGGGAGCCTTTACAACCACCAAGAAAAGAGGCGTTGAGCAACTATATGGGTTGAAGTCCCACGATTGGCACAAGATGCTTCAAGTAAGTGTTTTCCAAGTCTTGTACGTACGTTGAAATTAAATTTTGTAATGCCATAAACCATAAATGTGCTCTTATGTGCGCAGTTCATACTACCTACTAGCATCGACCATTGTGCGAATAAGAGTTTGAAAAAATGTATTTATAAGATGGGCGAGCTTGTGAGGTATGTAAAACCCATGCTCAGATCACCCTTCATTATACCTTGCAAAATGAACGTGCATGAGGTATAACGTACTATTTATTTATTTTTCAGATATGTTAGTTCCAAAGCAATTGATCCAGCCACGTTGGATGATGCGCGTGTTATGGCAGTGGAGGTGGTTTGTTTGGTAGAGGAGACTTTTCCGCGAACCATTCTCACAAGTCAACTACATCTTATTGTGCATTTAGTGGACGAAATTGCTTTATGTGGTACTGTGCATGCACGTTGGATGTTCTTCCTAGAGCGCTTCATGAAGACCTTAAAAGACTTTGTGAGGCAAAGTGCAAGGCCTGAAGGAAGCATGGCCGAGGGTTGGTTGATACAAGAGTCTCTTGTATATATTTCAGAATTTCTTGGTCAGGTGGACAGCTCTTTGCCACGACTATGGAGCAATGAAGAGGACTTGAGGATGACCTCTATTGTGCCTCAAGGAAAAGGACAGAGTAAAGTAATTGACAGAACATTGATTGATGATCTCAATTTCACTTGTATCCTTAATAGTGATGTGATGAGCAGATGGGTTACAAGATATGAGGATGCAAAGACAAAAAGGCAAGCAGAAAGAGCTCTCTTTCGGAGGCAACATGGCTCTCGGAAGGCGTACCCTAAGCATCTAGCAACACTTCCGAATGATATCCATGTTGATTGGTTGCATGAGGAAATGGAGAGAGCAGAGAGCGACGAGGGGCTGCATATCACGGCGGAAGAATGGGAGTATGCACGAGGATGCATGTCAAAGCTACATAGAACTAATGTTTTGCATTAGTTGTAAGTGATTTGCTTTTTATATTTATTCACATTGCTTACACAAATATTGCTTCTATTTTGGTCCAGTGCACTATGTTCAATGCTATATGGTGTGAAGGCAAGCATTTTCGAACACAAAGAATTGATGAAAAGAGAAATACACAAGATTGCGGTGTCATTAGTAGCTTTGAGGGAGCTAATGGAAAAATGGATGATTATTGTGGCATAATCCAAGACATATTTAGGCTTGACTTTCGTCGCTTCTTTGTGTATGTTTTGGATGTCAAATGGCAAATGAACGTGGTAGAAAAAGGGCCTGATGCAACGATAAAACGCCATGTAAGTGGATATGTAACTATTGACTCTACAAAGTTCTGGCAAACAAAGAAAGATAGGCTCGTATTGCCACAACAATGTGAGCAGGTATGCATTTTTTTACTAATGTGTTTCATGTACATATATATCTAAGCTCGCGTACCCCTTGACTTTTGATATGCTAATTAATTACTGTACTGTGTGTATTTGAGTAGGTTATCTATCTACCAATGGTGCATGACACCAAATGGTGGTACGTCATCCCTATTGCACCACGTTCCAAAGTGATGTATAATACATTCACTGATATGGAGCATATGGAGGATGTAACAAGCCGCAATGAAGATGACGTCGAACATGCCATTGAAGATGTTGTGATCGATGATCAAGAAATAAGAGATGATCGTGATAATGAGGATGAGCATGCCATTTCTCATGATCATGAGAATGACCCTACCATTGAGGATGATGGTGATGTTGATGAGGATGATCAGGACATCGATACCATTATCAATGGAGTACAGAATATCGATAGTGGAATAAATTTAATCGTAGCCTTACCAATTGATCAAATGGATATTGATGTTGATCGTTTGGCAAGGATGGATCTTATTGAAGATGAGATCGAACCCTAACCAATCCGTCACTGTATGTTCTAAATTGATGACATTTCTATCATCTCATATGCATGATTTATTTTTGAATATATTTCATTGTTGTAAATGCATGTAGTGGGATTGTGTAATGATGTATACTGTAATGTACTATGAGATGGTTTAAGGAAAATAGTTTTTAATTTTATAAAGGAATTCAGTTTTTCTTCAGTTTTTCTCTGCCATGCGTGTATTAATCCGTGTATAGTAGCGTGTATTTATCCGTGTATAATAGCGAGTATTAATCCGTGAATAGTAGCGTGTATTTATCCGTGTATAATAGCGAGTATTATCCCGTGAATATTATCGTGTATTTATGCGTGTATATAAACGCGTTTATACACGCGTTGATAAATGCAAATATACACGCGAACTTAAATGCTAAAATACACGCGCCCGATTCTATTCAAATACAAGCGCGACAATACACGCGTTCGTAATTTATCGCGTGTATGAAACGCGTGTATGGCAGCATTGTCTTGTAGTGTATGTCAAGAATGCTGGGAAAGCATTTTGACCGTCTTGTGATTAAGGTCGTGGAGACCTAACTGATAAAGTTGCAACTGCTGACGGAGAGTCAATGGAGGACGTCTCGCGTAGCAAGGTCGGTCGAGGTCTTGACCAGCCTCGGTTTGATTAAAATGGTGAGCTTCCGGTACGGTGGATGAGGGACCAAGGAAGCAACCTATGAGTGAAGCGCTAGGTCACCTGCGAAGGATCCTAGAGGGTGCTGACCATACGGTGCTCGGGCTCTGGGTCGCCTAGGATACCCACGCGTGCGTCGAGGAAGATATTGGAACAAGGAGTAAGAGTTGTTTTGTGAAACCGGGCATGGATCTGGTTGATTGACCTTGCTGGTCTTCAATGGATGAGTCCATGGCTCTTTATATGGATCTGTTGGTTGATCTTGCTGATCTTCAATGAGAGTCCATCTTGATTTTTATAAGTGATTATATTGCCGAGTATTATGGGCTAGGAACTATTGAAAAGGCCCCTGTGTGGACAGGTGGTGAGCGTTCTAGTTGCCAATGATGCCATAGATACTCTGATGAAGGAATGATGGGAAATTATGAATCAACTGGATAAATTGGAAGATTGTGATCAGTGGTACTATGGTTTCACCGTGCAACAGATTTGGGGTACTAGCAGCGGAAGTAGCACTTCATCCGCGGGGCAGGGACCCACACTCGGGGCCTCGTCCATGGATATCCGGACAAGAGACTAATCTGTCGGTTTTTCCAAAAACGAACCCGAAAAAACTTCCCTTACCCGGAAAGCATGGGCGATTCCACCAGGATAACTCTTTACTCTAACGCAGTCAAGATCATTACAGATCAACTGATCTGACTGCACCTTTAACGGTACTTGGTCAAATCAAGGAAGAAACTTGCACTTGGATCATTGGGATCAACGCTTTTTTCCCCATCAAGAGGCACAGCCGTTGATTCTTATCCATAGAACAATTTCTATCCGGGATTTACTTCATCTATCGTAATAACAGAAATTGAGTCTCGATTTACGGATCCATCAGTCCAGCCTAACCCCATCCGATCCCATGGGTTAGCCAACCGCCCAACCACTGTAGTGATGGGATCCAATTTGGAATTTGGTTAGGTTTTGTCCCAGGTACCAAGGAAAAGAGTTCCAAGGCCTCCTAGCTGGAAGTTCATGCAAACATAAAACTAGCCACACCACTTACACACCCAATATGAAAATTGCCTTTTTCTTAGCATCAGCTAACTTTAAAACAATCCTTTAATGAAACCATAGTACCACTGATCACAATCTTCCAATTTATCCAATTGATTCATAATTTCCCATCATTCCTTCATCAGAGTATCTATGGCATCATTGGCAACTAGAACGCTCACCACCTGTCCACACAGGGGCCTTTTCAATAGTTCCTAGCCCATAATACTCGGTAATATAATCACTTATAAAAATCAAGATGGACTCTCGTTGAAGATCAGCAAGATCAACCAACAGATCCATATAAAGAGCCATGGACTCATCCATTGAAGACCAGCAAGGTCAATCAACCAGATCCATGCCCGTTTTCACAAAACAACTCTTACTCCTTGTTCCAATATATTCCTCGATGCACGCGTGGGTATCCTAGGCGACCCAGAGCCCGAGCACCGTATGGTCAGCACCCTCTAGGATCCTTCGCAGGTGACCTAGCGCTTCACTCATAGGCCGCTTCCTTGGTCCCTCATCCACCGTACCGGAAGCTCACCATTTTAATCGAACCGAGGCTGGTCAAGACCTCGGCCGACCTTGCTACGCGAAACGTCCTCCATTGACTCTCCGTCAGCAGTTGCAACTTTATCAGTTAGGTCTCCACGACCTTAATCACAAGACAGTCAAAATGCTTTCCCAGCATTCTTGACATAAAACAGCCATTTACAAACAGCATTTACAAACAGTTTACAAATACAATTTCTATATTAACTCTCATTTTTCCACATTATCTCTCATATAATCCACATTACTTATTCCACATTCCATTTATATGTGTACTCATCCAATCATATCATTTTCCATCTCTTCACTTCAGATTCCTTCACATCACATATCATATATTCACATCCATACATCCACATCCACATCCACATCCACATTCACATCCATACATCCACATCTACATGCTTACCTCCATTTTCACATCCTCATTTATACATCCACATCCCATATCCACATTCATACATACACATCCATAATCCATCAGTCCAGCCTAACCCCATCCGATCCCATGGGTTAGCGAACCGCCCAACCACTGTAGTGATGGGATCCAATTTGGAATTTGGTTAGGTTTTGTCCTGGGTACCAAGGAAAAGAGTTCCAAGGCCCCCTAGCCGGAAGTTCATGCAAACATAAAACTAGCCACACCACTTATACACCCAATATGAAAATTGCCTTTTTCTTAGCATCAGCTAACTTTAAAACAATCCTTTAATGAAACCATAGTACCACTGATCACAATCTTCCAATTTATCCAGTTGATTCATAATTTCCCATCATTCCTTCATCAGAGTATCTATGGCATCATTGGCAACTAGAACGCTCACCACCTGTCCACACAGGGGCCTTTTCAATAGTTCCTAGCCCATAATACTCGGCAATATAATCACTTATAAAAATCAAGATGGACTCTCGTTGAAGATCAGCAAGATCAACCAACAGATCCATATAAAGAGCCATGGACTCATCCATTGAAGACCAGCAAGGTCAATCAACCAGATCCATGCCCGTTTTCACAAAACAACTCTTACTCCTTGTTCCAATATCTTCCTCGACGCACGCGTGGGTATCCTAGGCGACCCAGAGCCCGAGCACCGTATGGTCAGCACCCTCTAGGATCCTTCGCAGGTGACCTAGCGCTTCATTCATAGGCCGCTTCCTTGGTCCCTCATCCACCGTACCGGAAGCTCACCATTTTAATCGAACCGAGGCTGGTCAAGACCTCGGCCGACCTTGCTACGCGAGACGTCCTCCATTGACTCTCTGTCAGCAGTTGCAACTTTATCAGTTAGGTCTCCACGACCTTAATTACAAGACGGTCAAAATGCTTTCCCAGCATTCTTGACATAAAACAGCCATTTACAAACAGCATTTACAAACAGTTTACAAATACAATTTCCATATTAACTCTGATTTTTCCACATTATCCCTCATATAATCCACATTACTTATTCCTCATTCCATTTATATGTGTACTCATCCAATCACATCATTTTCCATCTCTTCACGTCATATTCCTTCACAGTTTGCGAGATGAGGACATCTCGCGTTTTTTAAGTAGGGTAGAATGTAAGATTCCTCCCCCAAACCCCCTTTTGATGTCTAGTATCTTCTTCTATAATCAATCCCTCTTCAGAAATATAAAAGACTTGTTTCTAACTGTTTTAACCTAGAGAGAGAAAATATTCTAGAGAGAGAATATTCAGATTTTTAATATTTTTGATTAGAAAATTATCTCATCTTATTAAAATAAGTTCCCCTGAAACAGAAATTCAAAAAGAACTTTCCAATGTGCAATTGGAATTAATTGGAAATGTGTATAAAGGACCTTAGTCTAAGGGTCTAGATTTTAAGAAATTTTTGGATTATGGTCCAATTAAGGTTCCTATGGGCCAATAGCATCAATCCATGTGTAGGGAGGAGATAAATCCAATTTGTAAAAGAAGATACCCAAAAATGAGTAAATGCTCACATAAGATGAAGAGTTGAAAATGTACAAGGTTTATTAGTAAAAAAATTACGAGCAATATTAAAAGTATGACATATGTAAGGAAGGGGAGTTCTTTAAAGGAGGTGCATATTTCACATAAGATGAAGAGTTGAAAATGTACAAGGTTTATTAGTAAAAGATTATGAGCAATATTAAAAGTATGACATATGTAAGGAAGGGGAGTTCTTTAAAGGAGGTGCATATTTCACATAAGATGAAGAGTTGTAAATGTACAAGGTCTATTAGTAAAAAACTATGAGCAATATTAAAAATATGACATATGTAAGGAAGGGGAGTTCTTTAAAGGAGGTGCATATTTCACATGCTTGAATGAGTTTTAAACTCATAAAAATTGAGATATTTCATCTCTCCTCTCTCCTCATTCAAGTCTAGTTCCAAAAAGTTAGCTTAACTGACCTAAAAATGGTCAAATATTGACCAAACTGATTTAGAAAATTCTAGAATCAGTTTGTTTGGTTAGGAGCTCAATTTTTCCTATAAATAGAAGCCTCCCCCTTGTTGAAAAATATATAGTGTTTATGCATCGTTACTCTACTCCACCTAAGCCAAGAACTGTGAATTCATTTAATAATTCACTAGTTTTTGGAGCTTCCCTCTTTCTTCAATCCCCATTAGTGACTCCATCAACATACTTAACCAATTGATTGGTTGGGGGCCTCTACCATGAACAAAGAATCAAGCAATTTGTAAGGTAATTAGTGGATATTGCTCTTTTCTATAATTTCAATGTTTCTCTCTTCTCAACCCCTCTCAAGCTTGAGAAGCTTAATTGGTATGGTTTTTTAAATGCTATTGAAGTTAATTGGTGAATAGTAGTGAAGAGTTACATAATTTAATAAATGCTATTGAAGTTAATTTCCATTTATGTTTAAATTCTAATGGTTTTTATGTAATTTCTCTCTCTCACTCAAGAAATGGTCATACTCATGACCCATTCTCAATCCAAAAGAAGCTTTTCATAAAGCTTTTTCTTAATCCAAGATTAAGCTATGCTTGAGGCCAAATTAATGGTTTTTTTTTCTATGCTTTTAGTTTATGCATATTGATGATTTAATCCATTATGGATTAATAATCCAATTAGAGATCATTTTAATTATTTCCTTAATGATAAGCTTTATCCCTTAGAAAAATTGAGATTTATCAGTCATAGCAGCGGAGCTATGGCAAAATTTTTATAAAAATTATGCATAAAATAATTTCATTCAAAGCATAAAAAGAGGACTTCCTACCATATTCTAGGAATTATCATCCTAGACTAATTGAAAGAATTTCATTATAATCATGGAGAAATTGAATTTTTATATTATGCATGAAGAATAAATTTTTATATCAAAAGTGTTACTTTTATCATTTTTATTTACATGCATAGAAGTATGCATAATGGATAAATTTTTATATCAAAAGTGTTACTTTTATCATTTTTATTTACATGCATAGAAGTATGCATAATGGATAAATTTTTATATCGAAAGTGTTACTTTTATCATTTTTATTTACATGCATAGAAGTATGCATAATGGATAAATTTTTATATCAAAAGTGTTACTTTTATCATTTTTATTTACATGCATAGAAGTATGCATAATGGATAAATTTTTATATCAAAAGTGTTACTTTTATCATTTTTATTTTCATGCATAGAAGTATGCATAATGGATAAATTTTTATATCAAAAGTGTTACTTTTAGCATAATTGAATTTCATGCATAGAGGTATGCATAAGAGATAAATATTTTATTATAAAAGTGTTACTTTTACAATAATTGAAATTCATGCATAGAGGTATGCATAAGAGATGAATATTTTATTATAAAAGTGTTACTTTTACAATAATTAAAATTCATGCATAGAGGTATGCATAAGAGATGAATATTTTATTATAAAAGTGTTACTTTGAGCATAATTGAATTTCATGCATAGAGGTATACATAAGAGATGATTATTTTATTATAAAAGTGTTACTTTTAGCATAATTGAATTTCATGCATAGAAGTATGCATAAAAGATATGGGAAGTGATAAGATATGATAAGATGCATATAAGATGAGTTAAGATGTGATAAGATGTGTATGGGATGAGATAAGAAGTGTATGAGATGAGATAAGATGTATATGGGTTGTGATAGGGTGAGAATGGATGTGATATAAAAGATTAGATATGAAGGCATATGGGGTTATATGAATGGGAATGTGAAAATGGATGTATGTATGTGGATGTATGCATGTGAAAATGGATGTATGCATGAAGATGTATATGCATAGATGTGAATGTGGATGTAGACGTGGTTGTATAGAAGTGAATGTGAAACGTGGATGTGTATTTTATGCAAAAAGAGGAATCCCCATGATATTTGAGATCCAAGTAATTAAATGGTAAAAGAAGATTTTTTGATAAATTTATTTTATGCAAAAAGAGGCATTCCCATTGATATTTGAGATCCAAGAAATTAAATGGAAAAAGAGGAGTTTTTAGTATAATTCAAATTATGAGTATTTAGCAAAAGTGGAATTTTGAACATTATTAGGAAATATGGGTAGAATTGATTTTTGTAAATCCCATGAATATTTTACTCAAAAAGAAGAATATTAAATATATTTCACTTGAGAAATTGAGATAGAATATGAAAATATCCATCGAGAAAAAGTATCTTTAACTAGGCCAAGCAATTGGCAGAAATTTAGAAAAGTCTCATTGGTATCGAAAGTAGAAAATGTTACTAAATATGAAACGATGTGAATAGATGTGAATAAGATGTGAATAGAAAAGTCTCATTGGTATCAAAAGTAGAAAATGTTACTAAATATGAATAGATGTGAATAGATGTGAATAAGATGTGAATGTGATGTGATAGGATGTGATAAGATGTGAGTGGATGTGATGAGATGTGATGAGGGATGTGATAAGATGTGAGTGGATGTGATGAGATGTGGATGGGATGTGATGTGATGTAAATGGATGTGGATGTGATGAGATGTGAGTGGATGTGATAAGATGTGAGTGGATGTGATGAGATGTGATGTGATGTAAATGGATGTGGATGTGGATATGATGAGATGTGGATGGGTTGTGATGTGATGTAAATGAATGTGGATGTGAATGTGATGAGATGAGATTGAGATGTGATGATATGTGAAAGGATGTGATGTGATGTGAATGGATGAGAATGAGATGTGGATGTGATGTAATGTGGATGGAATTTATGTGATGTGATGTGGATGCAATGAATGTGATGGATGTGAATGGGTGTGATGAATGTGAACGGGTGTGATGGATGCGAACGGGTGTGATGAATGTGAACGGATGTGAACAGGTGTGATGAATGGAAACGGGTGTGATGGATGTGAACGGGTGTGATGGATGTGAATGGATGAGAATGTGATGTGATGATATCTAAATGGATGTGATGATATCTAAATGGATGTGAATGTGATATGATGATATCTAAATGGATGTGATGGGATGTGAATATGATATAATTAGATGCAAATAGATGTGAGTATGATCTGATGAGACGTGAATGGATGAGATGTGATGTGATGTGATGTGGATAGATGAGATGTGATGTAGACGTGAATGGATGAGATGTGATGTGATGAGATGTGAATCTGAATGAATATAAATGAATGTGATATAATGTGAATAGATGGATGAGATGTAAGGTGGATGAATATGATGTGATGTGGATCTAGGTAGGTGTGAATGGATGAGATGTGATGTGAATGGATGTGATGTGATGTGATGTGGATATGGGTAGATGTGAATGGATGAGATGTGAAATGAATGGATGTGTGTGATGTGATGTGATGTGGATATGGGTAGATGTGAATGGATGAGATGTGATATAATGTGATTGGATGAGAATGGATAAAGGACAATGGGAATACATATGATTGGATGTGGAATATACAATGTGAATACAAATGATTGGATGTGGAATATACAATGTGAATTGATGTAGAAGAATGTGGAATAATGAGAAATGATGTGGAACAATGTGGAAAGATGAGAGTTCATTAGAAACTGTATTAAGGAAACCTGTTTTTAAATGATTGTTTTATGTCAAGAATGATGGGAAAGCATTTTGACCATCTTGTGAATGAGAGTCAACGGAGGACGTCTCATGTAGCAAGGTCGACCGAGGTCTTGACCAGCCTCGGTTCAATTTAAATGGTGAGCTTCCGGTACTAAGGAAGCGGCCTATGAGTGAAGCGCTAGGTGACCTGTGCAAAGGAGCCTAGAGGGTGCTGACCATACGGTGCTCGAGCTCTGGGTTGCCGAAGATACCCACGCGTGCATCAAGGAAGAAAATGGAACAAGGAGTTAGAGTTGTTTTCTGAACTTGGGCATGGATCTGGTTGATTGTCCATGCTGGTCCTCAATAGATGAGTCCATGGCTCTTTTATATGGATTTGCTGGTTGATCTTGCTAATCTTCAATGGAGAGTCCATCTGGATTTTCATAAGTGAATATATTTTCGGGTACTGTGAGCTAGGAACTATTGAAAAGGCCCCTGAGTGGATAGGTGGTGAGCGTTCTGGTTGCCAATGATGCCATAGGTACATTGATGATTGGAAATTAGAATTTAACTTGGATATTTTGGAGGATTATAATCAGTGATACTATAGTTTCATTAAAAGATTATTTTAAAGACAGCTAAATCTGTGAAACAGGCAATTTCATATTGGGTGTGTAAGTGGTGTGACTATCTTGAAGTTTGCTTGAAGCGCCAGCTAGGGGGCCTGGGAACTCTTTTCCTTGGTACCTACTAGGGCAAAACATAACCAAATTCCTGAATGGATCCTATCACTACAGTGGTTAGGCGGTTGGCTAACCCATGGGACTGATGGATCCCTAAAATGAGACTCAATTCTGTTATGTTACGATAGATGAAGTAAATCCCAGATAGTCTTTGTTTTATGGAAAAGAATCAACAGCTGTGCCTCTAGATGAGGAAAAAAGCGTTGGCCTCTATGATCCAAGTGCAAGTCTCTTCCTTGATCTGACCGTGTGACTTACGAGTTCAGTCGGATCAGTTTTGTTAGTTAAGGCTCTTGACTATGTTAGAATAAAAATATCCTGGAGGAATCGCCCGTGCTTTCTTGGCGAGGGAAGTTTTTCCGGGTTCGGTTTTGGAAGAAGCAAGGGATTAGTCTCTTGTCGGGATATCTGTGGGCGAGGCCTCGAGTGAGAGGCTCTGCCTAGTGCAAGAAATGCTGCTTTCGCTGCTAGCACCCCCCAAATTCATTGCGTAGAGGGTACGTGAAGTAGAACTTAGCGGAGAGTACTATGAGGAAATTACGAAGGTCACGCCTGAATTCTATGTCGTCCTATAGAATAACACGCTAGTACCTGTGTTTCAAACCATGGTACAGTGGAAGGGCAAGGACATGAACTCGAACATGAGAAGAGGACCGCTATAATGTTTTGGCTGCGGAGGGCCGCATCAAATTGTTGAGTGCCCAAATAAGAATATGGTTCATATGCACCAACCCAACAAGTGACTACTATGCCTAATGACATGTCAGTACTCACTTGTACTAAATGTGGTATTGATCATTTGATCAAGTACCATGCAAGTGGTTCAATTTCTATTGCCAATCAGGCCGTCATCCAAACCATTAGTGTGCAGTCGGGAAATATCACACCACTCAATGTCTTGATTACAAGCCCAAGCTCAATTAGGAGACGGGAAAGAACCAAGCGGATGCGACTATTTTCAGAACTAGCTGGGAGAAGAGTAAAAAAAGTGGGTAAGGGTGACACAAGGGTCACAATCCAAGATGGATCTGAAGAAGATACAATCGACACCAGATCCACCTAATTGAGAGAAGAGGGGGATCAAAGGATCAATCACAAAGGGCCAGTCCTAGAGGAGCCAAGGGAGCAACCCACAACTCCTAAAGGAGTTGGTGAGTACCCCAATGCCAATGAGGAAATAAGAAAGCTCGAAGACGCCAAGGCGTTAGTCGCAGAATCCCAACGGCTTCATGAAGCCAAGCTAAGGGCTAACCAGGTCAGGGATACAATGTATCCAGGAAACGAGTCAACTAGGGAAAGGGAATTGGACGTACCTTACTCCAATTCCAGAAGAAACAGAAGAGGGATCCCAAGCAAACACAATGTCCAGAATGTTTGAGGAAAATGCATGGGTGAGTCCATCCATTCCTTCCCTATGGATGAATGCGAGTCACACACCTAGGGAGAACCCTCAATCTCCAAAGAATCTAGAGACATAGGAAGTCTCGCGGCTGTATTGTCTACGCCTGTACAAAAGCAATTAGGGAAAATGTTATGCAATTCACCAACCCTATGCATAGACATAAAAGAATGGGTAGAAGGCAGATTAAAGCCAGCCGATACTATAGAGGAGGTTTTGCCACCTCTGACAGAAAGAACCTTAAGACACACAAGGAAAACCCGAGTCGTTAAGATACGAGTTAATAAACTGGGGCATTATTACGAAAGCGGTGACACAAATGCTACAATCCCAATTCATCATAGCGAGTACCAACAGTAGGCACTGACTATGGTGGGGTGGGGGTTAGCATCATCATGAAACGTTACTAGGAGAACTGGGGAAAATCCAATCTGTGAGACCCCTTTGCCCCCTCTGCGCACCAGATTCTTGGTTGCTAGCAGTAGAAGTAGCTTCCTCTGGCAGGGTTTCCCACTCGGGGCCTCGCCCTCGAATGTCTGGACATGAGACTAATCTCGTGGTCATTCCAAAACCGAAACCGAGAAAATTTCCCTTGTCCGAAAAACGGGGATGATTTCACCTTTTTGATTTTCTTAATACGAAATTTTTAATGGGTTCAAGAGATTAAATTATCCTTCACCTGATTAAACCAGATATAAGAAAAACTATCACTGACTTAATTTGAAGAAATCAATGCTTCAACGGTTGATCTAATCATCTGAGGAAAACAACGCTTTTTTCCTAACCGAAATCAGGCACAGCCGTTGATCTACTCATTTGAGAAATTCTTCAGGGTTTTATTTAACTACTTGAATCCACTGGAATCGATAGAACCAGACAATTACTCACCCACCCATAATTGAATGCCTTTCTTAACTTTTGCTTTCGAGCACACTCCTCTTTAAAACTTTAACATATAAAATAATCCATTGACAAATAGTTATTGGTTACAGATATCATCACTCAAAGTTTCCATCCAGTCCCTTGTTCCTCAAAAAATAGTATCACTCTGGACTCTCCATTGAGACCCACTTGTCAGCAACGAGATCCAGTAACAGATTACAATAACTATTTTGTCCATCATACATATCTTCCATGACATACGCATGGGTGTCCTAGGCACCGCGAGCCCGTGAATCGCCTAGTCAAAAACCCTCTAGGATCCTCCTTAGGTGTCCTGGCACTTCACTTAGGGACCGCTTCATTGGCCTCATCCATCGTACCAGAAGCGCACCATTTTTCAACCATACCGAGGCTGGTCAAGACCTGGGCAGGCTTGTTGCATGAGCTGTCCTTTGAACACTCCCTCGCTAGCTGTTGCAACTGAACTTCCCTTAGAAAAAACATATACCAAATGCTCCCTCCAGCATTCTGGCGTAAGACAGTCCTTTAAGAAAATAGGGTTTCTATGCAAGTTTTCAGTTTGATTTTCTTTTGAATACAATGAGTATTTCTTGAATCAGTATCCCCAAAACTTCTTGATTGGCATTCTGAATTTCATACCAGAATTCCTCGAATTCTATAACCTTGATCCACAGATCAATTTGAAGAGTCTTAAACTTAGTTTCAGATTTGGTGGGAGTTTTGAGTGTATTTTTCTAAATTGGTCACACCTTCTTTCCTCGAAACTTGCGAAAGAGTTTGGTCTTGGTCATAGTCTCATTCAGGGTTCGAGTCTGATAAGATTTTTCATGAACTATCTTTCTCAAAAAGGTTTGATTATTCAGTTACTATTTTACTAAATTTCTTTCTTTGAATATTCACTTAACTGATTTCTAAATTAGTTACGAATTCCAATGAGGAATAAATTAATCATTTATCTGAATATTTCAATCTCGATAGATTTCTTGAATTTTCTTTTTACAAACCGTGTGAATATAAATCGATAGAAATTTCTCTCTTAGAGCATTTAATTATTCATTTATCAAATACTCATAGGATTTAAACATAGAATTTAAGAGAATTCTAATTTTTATATGAAAAATTTTATGCATCTATTTATGCATAAAAATCAACTTCAATGGGAATAACACTTTTATAAAAAAGAAAATCCTTTTATGTATCTATTTATGCATAAAATCAATTTTAATAGGAATAACACTTTAAAAATCGAAAGAATTTCCTTATGCATCTATTTATGCATAAAAATCCATTTTTATCAGAATAACCCTTTTATAATAAAAAGAATTCCTTTATACATCTTTCTATGCACAAAAATTCAATTTTAATAAGAATAACACTTTTATAATAAAAAAATTTCCTTTATGCATCTTTCTATGCATAAAAATCAAATTTAATGAGAATAACACTTTTATAATTTAAAAAATCCCTTTATGCATCTTTCTATGCATAAAAATCAAATTTAATGAGAATAACACTTTTATAATAAAACAAATTCCTTTATGTATCTTTCTATGCATAAAAATCAAATTTAATGAGAATAATACTTTTATAATAAAAAAATTCCTTTATGCATCTTTCTATGCATAAAAATCAAATTTGATGAGAATAACACTTTTATAATAAAACAAATTCCTTTCGGCATCTTTCTATGCATAAAAATCAAATTTAATGAGAATAAGACTTTTATAATAAAAAATCTCCTTTATGCATCTTTCTATGCATAAAAATCAATTTAATGAGAATAACACTTTTATAATAAAAAATTTTCCTTATGCATCTTTCTATGCATAAAAATCAAATTTAATGAGAATAACACTTTTATAATAAAAAAATTCCTTTATGCATCTTTCTATGCATGAAAATCAAATTTAATGAGAATAACACTTTTATAATAAAAACAATTCCTTTATGCATCTTTCTATGTATAAAAATCAAATTTAATAATTAATGTCAGTGATATCCATGCATATTCATAGGTGAATATGTATTTGGAGTAATTAGAATATTTCTTTTAGATGCAAAATGGTGGGAATTACTCTTTTGGAATAACATAAAAACAAACTTTCTTTTCCACAAAAATCTAGAAAATTTTACCATAACCTCCTTTGTATGGCTTACCATTTCTCATCTTTATCATTCTATTTTAACTTAATTTAACCCAAGTTAGATTTATAGAACTCTAATCTACACAATTTTTTGAATTCAAGAGAGTAAACAATAAGAAGAGTTTAATTAATCTCTTAGTTAATCTTTCTAGGATTAAGAAAGGCTGGAATGTAAAGAAGAGAAGGGGGTGGCCTTTTCATCAAGGCATAGCATTTGAATTTATTTACAAACATTTACGATCTAAAAAAGCAGATCTAATACTTAAAATGGCTGACGGAACATCTTCAAGGCTCATTGGACTTCTGGAGAATGCGAAACTAAAACTCTTTACGTTTCTCTACTACCATACATTTGTGGTCATGGACTTTCTGCACCAACCGGATTTGTATGCCATAATATTGGGGAGACCCTTCATGAGGAAATCCAAATTGGTGTATGATTGGGCATTAGATCACGTGTATGTGCGTAGGGATTCACAAATCTTAAAGATAGATCTATGAACATGGAAAGCACATCCCATGGAGTATCTCTGTTTTTATAGACTTTTAGCCATTCTTTCTTCTTAATCATGATTAATTCCTCCTAATATCTTATCAAAAGGCAAACCCCATGTGTCTTATCCTCTTGTAAGTGATTGCTATATTCATTTTCTTTAATATGTTCCGTCCAAATCGCCCAATTCGAACGGATGAACCTTACCAATATTCCCCGTATGTTTCCGTTCACATAATCCTGAGTCGGAAGATTTTCTTCCAACAAAGAATCGCCCTCTTGTTTGGAGCTGCAAGACTGGTAGAAATTCTTACTTCTTCGGAGCCTTTCATCTTTCCTTCCATGAATTATGATTTCACCTTTGATGTGTATATCTTTATCTTAAACTAGGGAGAGAAAGGGAGGTGAGGAGGCTGTGAGGTTTCATTCAAATGTATTTTTGATTCTAAGAAGTGACCGAAGTCCAAACCCCAACTTCGTGTCACATCTTTTGGTGGAGACGGCGGGCAGGTTTTACTTAGAATTATTCTATTTTAACCTCAAGGTCCCGCATGATTAAAGGAAAGTTATTTTGAAACAAGTAAATTTCCCTTGTTGCTATTCATCTTTTGGTGCAAGATGTTCAACATTCCGGTGTTCCAAGGATCGGAAGGAGAAGACCCGGGGAGTTATCTCCGAGAGTTTAACCGAGCATGCCGCTTGACGGGTTGGTCTATGAAGGAGAGGGTAGAAATACTCCCAGATTTCTTGGAGGGTGTGGCCTTAACTTGGCATGAGGCTTTGCCAGAGGAGTCCAAGAATGATTGGGAAAGGTTGACCAAAGCAATGAAGGAGAGATTTGGGACAGTGGAGTCGCCAAATGCTTTACTATTGCAATTGGATCAAATTTTCCAAAAGGATGGAGAGTCAGTTTCTGCCTTTTCAGTGAGGTATGAAGTCTTATTCATCAAATATCAACAAGCTGCTTTACATGTTGTTGCTTCTTCGTCTTCACCTTCTATGGAAGATTCAAAGAGTTCTTTAGCAATGGAACACCTTAAGATGAGCAAGTTTATCAGGGCTTTGGATCTTGCATGGAAAAGTTCTTAGCAAAGATCCCACTAATTTTAAAGAGGCTCTTCGTATTGCTTTGAAGAAGGAAGCCACTCTTCATAATTGAGTCCACATTCGAATCTTCTCCGAATGTGCCAACCCCACCACGAGTAGTGATAGCCTCAACATCTCCGGTACAAGCTCCATCCTTGGATCACAACATTGCACAACTTATGGCAGAATTTGTTGATTTGAAGTTACACTTAGTCAATGTAAGGCCACCTAGGGTTCCACGAGTTGAGGATAGACCTAGGGATAGAAGTAGTGTCACATGCTATGAATGTCAAGAGAAGGGGCACTATCGCACTGAGTGTCCAAAGTTGAGCAAAAGTGAGGATAAAAGTTTAGCACTTTTAGAGGAAATATGCTCAGAAGAAGAGGAAACATTGATGCCATTAATGGCAAAAATGGGTTGTAAAACTAGAAGCCAGGAAGAGAAAGAACAAGAAGATAAATCTGAAGAAGAGGAGAAAAATAAGAAGAAGAAGAAGTCATCTAGGAGAAAAATTGGACAATCTGACTTTCCTCTTGGATAAGGATCTCTGAGTTATGACCTCTTAACAGATCTTAGGGAGAAAACAGCACAAATCACCTTTGGGTAGCTTTTGGCACTCTCTCCAAAGCTCAGAAATGAATGGGGTAAGCTGGCTAGCACAAGGGAATCTAAGAAAAAGAAGAAGAGGGATAATGGGACTCCTATGGTTCAAAAAGTGGATATTGATGTAGGAGATGGGGTAAGCTGGCTAGCACAAGGGAATCAAAGAAAAAGAAGAAGAGGGATAATGGGACTCCTATGGTTCAAAAAGTGGATATTGATGTAGGAGATGATGTGATGTTATCATTGAGGGGCAAACAATTTCTAATGCATACATTGATGGAGGTGCGTCAATCAATGTCATGAGTGAAAAAACAATGAAAGATGCTGATTTAAAGTTGTCTTCTACTAACTCTCCCTATCGCATCAAACTTGCTGATAATACTAGGGTGAAAACCTTAGGAATTGTCAGGAATTTAAGAGTGGATGTATGTGGTATTTCTGTGCCTACAACTTTCCAGGTCATTCCTACAAAGCCTGATGCTAGGGCTTACCCATTGATATTGGGTAGGCCATGGCTTCGCCAAGTGAAGGGAATTCAAAAGTGGGAGATAGGTGATCTTATTCTACAAGGTGAGAATAAGAAGGTCCCTTACAACATCAAGAGTCGTCGCAAGAAAGTGGTAAGAGGTGAACCTTCAACTTCCAAAAGTTCAGAGTCGGAGTCATCCGATGAAGAAGAGACAAGTGGTAGCTCCGAGGATTCCATCTCAGAAGGAGAGGTGGAGGGAGTTGCATTTGGTCTTTCCCTAGGAAGGGATCGAGGGGATGCTGAAGACAATGGAGCCTTGGAAGGGGAAGCTTCTTCAACCATGTGCAAGAAAGGAGATGTGGACCTCACTAGTCTTCACCAACAAAACGAACTTCATCTTGATGAGTCCATAGTAGGTATTGAAAGGGAGAATTACTTAAAAATGTTGGATGGATTTCCCAACCTTTTTGCAAACAGCTACTCACAAGTACGCCAAGTTACCCTAGTAGAGCACAAGATTGATCTCAAGTCCCAAAGTAAGCCAGTGGTACAGCGGCTAAGGCGTTTGGGAGTAGTGCAAGCGGAGGTGCTTAAGAAGGAGGCAACTAATTTGCTTGAAGCTGGATTTATTTTTCCAGTGGAGAATTCAGACTGGATTTCCCCAGTTGTAGTCACTCCCAAAAAGGGTGGAAAATGGCGTGTGTGCCTGGACTTTCGCCCTTTAAATGCATGCACAAAGAGGGATTATTATCCTCTACCCTTTCAGGATGAGATTTTGGATCAAGTTGCAGGTCATGAGTTGTATTCAGTGTGTGATGGATACTCTGGATACTTTCAAATCCGGATTTGTGAAGAAGATCAAAGGAAAACCTCATTTATCACCCCCTGGGGAGTGTATTCCTATAGGGTGATGCCATTTGGCTTGACCAATGCACCAGCAACTTTTCAACGCTTCATGAGTCAGGTATTTGCACCTTACTTGGGAAAGTTTATAAGGGTCTTTCTGGATGATTTTTGCATTTATTCAAGCCGCGTGGATCACTTGGAAAAGTTGAGGTTGGCCTTGCAAAGTATTGATGATGCAAAAGGGTGTCTTAATCTTGGAAAATGCCGCTTGGCACGAAGGAAGGTGGTTCTCTTGGGACATGTTATCTCAGAAGAAGGCATAGAGATGGATCCTGAGAAGGTGCAGGCAATTGTGGCCCTCCCACCACCTACCAATGTAAGGGAGGTAAGGAGGATTTTGGGTAAAACAAAGTATTACCAACGCTTTGTTGACATGTTCTCTGAGAAGATGTATCCTATAAATCTGTTAACAAAGAAGAATGTTTCTTTCCAATGGGGGCCCGATCAAATTCAATCTTTTTGTTTGCTCAAGGAATGCATGACTCAAAGTCCAATTGTTCAGCCTCCTAGGTGGGGGAGGACTTTTATGTGAACCCAAGTGTCTCATCACATTCAGTGGGTGCTATAGTCTTGCAAAAGGGAGAGCAAGGGCGTATGCAACCAGTGTATTATGCAAGCCGACAACTCACTGATGACAAGGAGAGGTATGGTGAAATGGAGAAAGGTGGTTTGTCTCTTGTTTTTGCAGTAAAGAAGTTCAGGTCATACTTGTTACCTCGCCCTTTTTTCTTCCTCACATCTCAACCTTCTTTACAATTCTTGGTCCGTAAACCCAATCCTGCAGGAGGGAAGTTTGCAAAGTGGATTTGTGAGCTTCAAGAGTTCTCTTTCACTTTTATTACAGAAAACACCACTAGGGCCTCTCTTACAGATTTGCTTACCAGGAAGGAAGAGGAAGAAGAAACAGGAGCAAAGGAAGAAGTGTATGAAGATTTGGAGACACCACCAAGTGCTTTCACTATGCATTTTGATGGAGCCTTTAGCCCTTCCAGGCAATGTGGGGCTGGGGGGATAGTTTTATTTGATCCAGGAGGAAAAGAGGTATGATGATAGCCGTGTGGAGAAACGGCTAGATAAGAAGCTTCTTCGACGCTGGGAAGGCCCCTTCAGGATAAAGCAAAAGTTCAAAAATAACACCTATCTTCTAGAGGATGCAAGTGGCCAGGAGGTTCCTGGACGTGCCAATGAGTACCGGCTAAAGATATTCTACCCTCGAGCACCATGGCCAGCAGACCCCCCAGACAAGCATTGAGGATCTGCTGGGGGGGAAGATGTGACGTGAAAAATTGATATCTTTCATTATCAATTTTGTGCATATTTTGATGGTTTCGCAATGGTAATAAGGTGGAAGCTTGTCCAAGAAGATTGCGGCGCCCACAATGGAATAACGGCGTGGTGATGCGGCGGCTACCCCGATAACAGCATTCTATCTTCAAATATAATGGTTTTACTTGATTTAGGGTGCACACATTGTAAATGCCACAAGTATGCTTGATAAATACTTTGGTATGGTAGATGGGCTAGTGATGTGGAAAATAAAAGTGGGCCTTCATGCTCACATGGATTTTTATTGTATTATTAATATAGTATTCATAAGGCTACAAGTTGGGGAGTGTGGAAGGCATGTGGAGGAGTGTGTGTAGGTGCATAATTGGGAAAGATTCTTCTAGAATGCCTACATGGAAGAGGAGAATTCCGCCATGTGTAAATGGGATCTCCACCTACATGCCACTTAGACTTGGCTATTATCTCATCACACTCTCAAAGTCAAAAAGTCTTCAATTTAATAATCAATAGAAGACTTAGCCTAAGAGGACAATTGATGGTGACATCTACCCTTATGTCACTGAAGGGTTGAAGATTTTTATGTTGTAATTTGTAACAATGGAAGAGAGGGTGATTCTCCACCTATAAAAGGAGCCCTCCTCTCCCTTTCAAATCAAGGAATGAGCCTCCTCAATTGAGCATTTTGTGTCATTACCATTCTCTTATCTTTCAAACTCTTATTCAAACACTCTCTTTACATGTGAATGTCTCATTTAGCATTAGCTCCTCATGCTTAACCCAATTTTGGACCTCTTTGATGATTCATGATAAGTGGGATAAGGAGTTATTATCTTGGCGGGCCTGTGACTTCTCAAGGTAGCCCTTGCCTTATTGCCGCCCTCCTTTGGAGGTACCAATGGTTTTAGCGGTAATGAGCATGTGGAAAGACTTTGGGGACCATAGGTAAATCTTTACGATTGTCTGCTGAGCAATGTTAACCCTTACCCTCTAGCTTGAATCATGAAGGAGATGAAAGGCAAGAGGCTATGTGAAAATTGAGGTTTCATGCAAAGAGAGAGAAGTGCAGTTTTTGTGGTCCAATACCCAATTTTCAACCGGTAATTACTCATCACTCGGGTGTTGGTTTCTTAAATTGATCATATGGCTAGAAAGCTCTTTATATGCTCTTTCCACTCATGTAACTAATTTCTTAATCCCTTACTTCATTGATGATCAGAATTTCTTCCAAATTTGCTAACTTTTAGGCGAATTTTGGCAGTTTTATAGTCTTGTAGTAAAATGCTCATAACTTTTCGCTCGGTTGTCCGTTTTTGAAAGTTTTTATATGGACACGAAGCTCTCTTCAAGCTCTACACATATATTTTATGCTCTCTTGCACAGCCTTTATGGATTTAAAACTGCAATTCTCTGTGTATCTCTGTTTTTATAGAATTTTGACAGTTTTATAGTCTTGTAGTAAAATGCTCATAACTTTTCACTCGATTGTCCGTTTTTGAAAGTTTTTATATAGATGCGAAGCTTTTTTCAAGCTCTACGTATTTATATAATCCTCTCTTACACAGCCTTTATGGATTTAAAACTGTAATTCCCTGTGTATCTCTATTTTTATAGACTTTTGGCCATTCTTTCTTCTTAATCATGATTAATTTCTCCTAATCTCTTATCAAAAGGCAAACCCCATGTGTCTTATCCTCTTGTAAGTGATTGCTATATTCATTTTCTTTAATATGTTCCGTCCAAATCGCCCAATTCGAACGGATGAACCTTACCAATATTCCCCGTATGTTTCCGTTCACATAATCCTAAGTCGGAAGATTTTCTTCCAACAAAGAATCGCCCTCTTGTTTGGAGCTGCAAGACTGGCAGAAATTCTTACTTCTCCGGAGCCTTTCATCTTTCCTTCCATGAATTATGATCTCACCTTTGATGTGTATATCTTTATCTTAACCTAGGGAGAGAAAGGGAGGTGAGGAGGCTGTGAGGTTTCATTCAAATGTGTTTTTGATTCTAAGAAGTGACCGAAGTCCAAACCCCAACTTCGTGTCACACTAGCTCAACAAGTAAGTATAGCGATCTCAAAAGCTTTCCATCTGTGGGTGGAGCAGAGAAGCATTCATCTTCTCCATTTTTGGAGGGGAGCGCTTAAGACCAATAAGTAAAGAATCTTGTCAAAGCAATGATACGCAGCTTCAAATGGCAATAAGCTAGCCCACAGCACAATTGACAAGTGAGAGATCAATGAAGAAAGGGAAGAGAGCAAGGCAGTTCTTTTTTTATTTCAGATTTAAGATATGCATTTGTCTGGCTTTAAAAAAAACACAAACTTTGGATATTTGAAAGAATGGCGAGCTCGTGTGCCACCTACAATTCGCTCTGCATCACAATCACCAACCACAACCACAACAACTACAAAGCCTTTGTACACCCCGTCTCTTGCTAGTATGTATGATCAAGGCTTCCTTCAAGGGGCTCTCCATCGATGTGGCCTCCCACACACATAGCAGTAATAGCAACGCTTTCACCTCCGTCGATGTAGCAGTGCGAGTTGCCAGCCAATTAGAGACCAACTTCCCAGCCTTTAAGAAATGGTCCCGGACACTCAATTCTCCATCTTCAAGGTGAGTCACAGAAGCAGAACTAGACTGCCATCATCAATTGTCGAGTAGTACTTGCATGAAAGAAAAGTCGTCGACAACCACACATTTTAAAAGTTTAAAAAACCCCAATGTTCGAGAAGATAAGTTTATCTCTTAGGGTTTGTTAATAAAATTCTTGGTGTAAAAGAGCCCTCCTTAAGAGGCTATTCACATGGAGTTTAGAAACTATGTTTTCATAGGATCCACTAGCATGGATTTTACCAAATGGATTTTCGCAAGATAACAAACATTATCATCATCAATATTCATCAAAACACCATTGTGTAACCCTTGTTGTAAAATGAGGTCAATATGAGCATGCAGCAAGAGGAAGTCTAAAATTGAAGAGAAAAGTCTTTATAAAAATATCACAACCAAATGAGTATGCGAGTGTGCATGTGCATAAGCAAAAAGCATTGAGTCAACATCAGCACTAAGCAACATTGAGCTATCAACCACTACCCTAACCTAGATCATATGTTGTAAAAGCCACCAAATGAGTAGGTAAATTTGTATGTTTTGAGAATACTCGACCACCAGAGAGTAGCCAAAGTAGCTTCCTGGGATAGTAAAAATCAACCCGACCATCTCTAAAAGTAACCTTTGAGCTAGAGAGTAATCAAGCCAAAAATCCTTTGAGTTATCCACCCAAATTAGAAATGAGAGAGGGTGAAAATATGTTATAAAACTCGCATATTTGACCACCTTGCAGTAGTCCAAGAAAATGATACCAAGAGAGGGTGTTGAGAAATGTGGTGCCAAAGAGCACAAAGAAGAGGTAGGGAGTGAGAATGAGTAGCCAAGAAAGTGCAAAGCCTAGCATGAAGCCACATGAGGAAAGGGATTTATGTACAAGCCCAACCTCCTCATATAAAAGGGGGTCATTTCAAACAATGAAATGATATCACTTGCACACATCTCAAGCCTCTTTATGAGTACAAGTCTTAATCTTGTAACCTAATTGTGCTTGAGTCTATTACATACACTCATCATTATGACTTCACCCACCTCAGATTAATCATGTTAATTATGTTATCATTAGTGTAGGATTAGCATCTCATTAGGAAGTTGATTGTCATTTTAGGAGAGTTTGATCCATGATTCTCCACAAGGACAAGAAAGATCGTACATTAGCTGAGTATCCACCAATTTAAGGGACTGCAAAAGACTCTTCGGGTCACTTATGCAAGTCCAGATAGTTGTAGGACTGCACATATGCTAGCTGAGAATAGAAGAGGAGCTTCAATATTTGCCTGGAGAGAGTAGAATGCTTATTTGCTGATTTACTACT
The DNA here is from genome assembly GCF_041138505.1 of Cibotium barometz. Classification (NCBI taxonomy): domain Eukaryota; kingdom Viridiplantae; phylum Streptophyta; class Polypodiopsida; order Cyatheales; family Cibotiaceae; genus Cibotium; species Cibotium barometz. Next base: position 10,495,734 of record NC_141086.1, on the reverse strand, counting down.
AGATTCAGCTTGTGTCTTCCTAAAGACACAAGCTGAGAATAGAAGAGGAGCTTCAATATTTGCCTGGAGAGATTAGAATGCTTATCTCTTGATTTACTACTAGATTTAGATTGTGTCTTCCTAAAGACTTGTTGAATTTATGAATGATTAATGATGATTTGATGTGCTTGCTTATATATGGCTTAGTGGAGCTGGCCCGCATGCTTATATCGAACTATTTTTATGGACTGTAGATAGGGGTACCTACAAGCCGTCGGACTGACTGCCTTTGGTTCCGTATGGCCTGTTTATTTCCCCTTATGGGCTAGCCATGCTATCGGGTGGCCCATAGACAATCTACAATGCTCTACATGCTTGCTAATGAAAGACCTAGGCTAAGGCAGACTTTATGTGCTAGCCATGCTATGGGGTGGCCCATAGACAAATCTACAATGCTCTACATGCTTGCTAATGAAAGACCTAGGCTAAGGCTGACTTGTACATGCATTAATCTGATGAATTCTCTAAGTGGATTAAGAGGACTAACTCTTGATTGACCTCTATGACTCGGAGACTGACCTATGTAGCTCATGCCTGAGTCCTAATTGTCCCTAGACTGAGGGCTCACAATGGGGTCACAACGTCCGATGGATATCCTAGAAAAAGGTATTACTTCTGTACAAATGTTGCACTAATGATCATGCTAGTGTCACTGCGTGCCTGAGTGCAGGGTGCATGTGACAATATGTATCCCAATGCTCCTAGTCAACTAGTAGTATTATTGTTTGTTGAAATATACAAGTAAATAGGGTGTGTGCGGGAACAAGCCCTTGGTTAGAGGCTGTAAAAGAGAATGTGTAAATGTGAAAGAACCTGCAAAAAGGTGAGAAGAATCTACTACGAGAGAATAAAGGGTAGCATGAGAAGATTTAGGAAGTGTGGAGATATTCTGGGAGATATTCTAGGAAAAGTGAAGAGGTGGAGAGAATCAGGGAAAAGAGGTGGAGTGAATCAAGGAGAAATCAGTGGGATTAGATGCTTTGATGTAAACTCTATAAATTGAGGCATTGGCCTAATGAGAATTTGCTGGTTTTTTATTATCCATGCCTACATCAAGCTATTTGTTAATTACTCACTAATCACTTTGTTATCAACAGATGATCAACAGATGATCCTGTGTAGAGTTACATATGTTGTGATCAGCTAATGTCAATACCTGCCTCGTCCGAAACCGATCTGATGGTGGAGTGAATGTTAGGCCTCTGTGATGGGCGTGTGACATGTTGGCGGAGAACCACACGAATCCATCTCTATGTGGTGGAGGGTCGTGATGCTCTGGGTCGGGGACGTGTGGAAACAATTTACGTTCAATATTTCTTTAAGCTAGTTTTTCAAGGCTAGCATTTGTGATTATAGGCTCCAATTAAGTGGCATCCTTTAAACATCCTATTTTCCTTTGTGTTTTTCCTTCCTCTCAACACTTTCCTTCTCCTCCTCCTCCTCCTCACTTAGCTTGCAAAAAACACATCCCATAGCATCGCGCATACATGAACAAAACTCATGGCAACATCTAAGAATATCTCCACAAGAGCCGTCCAACCCAAATTTATTATCTCAAGGAACAACTCTAGGACTCCATATTTAGCCCATGGTCGAAAAAAGAAGACACTATTCTTTTGTCATGGCTGCTCGTCGTGGGGGAGGAACCATCCAAGTCATTTGGCAACGTGTATTTTGCAGAACGTGTGACATGGGTGCTTGTAGAAGCATGTTTATGAATTGATTGATTACAATTAGTGCCTAATCAAAGACTTAAAACCATGTCAAAATTGTTTGCTTCTTCATGCTCAATACAATAAGAGAGATCACCTAATCTACCATGTATTACTAACATGAAATGTATACAATGTAGCATGCACGAGCTAGGACCATGTGAAACAACAAAGCCTTTCTTTAAACCTAGGTTTGAAATGGATGTAGTACATATGACACCAGATGGGGTCCCAAATTACCCACTAAAGGCCACCCCCCGCGTCACGACCCTGTGTTTTTCTCTGGAGAGTATATGCACAGGTGTGCACGATGGGGACATGGTGGACAGTGTGAATGGCATCGGTTTGCAAGTCAACAAGGACTCAAGGTTTTTAAAAGGTTCCTTTTTCATTACCCCATGTGGGGGGAGGGGACAAAGGTTTAAAAACCTTAAAAAAAAATAAAAGAACTCCCTTAGCTTTAAAAAGGATCGTGGCCCATAAGCTATCATGGGGGGCCACGCATGTGCTTTTTTAGAAGAGGGACTAGCAGGCTGCAGTGGGGCGCCTCTCTATTGGGGTGAAAATGCAGAGGGCTCGATGCGCCTCTCTATTGGTAAAAAAGAAGAGGGCTGGATGCTCCTCTCTATTGGTGGAAAAGTAGAGGGACCTACAGCTGCACATGCGCCTTGACTCTCTCTCTCTCATGCTTTTCTGGAAGAACTAGTGGTGGGCAGTGCTACTCTTGTTTTTTTTTAATAGCTGCTGGGGGGCTACGTTTCTTTGGCTGTTGTGCTACAAAGAACACAAGTGAAGACCAAGCTTGTTTTTTTTAGAGAGAGAAGGTTGGCTGGTTGGCTATTGTGATACACAAAACATAGCACTGAACCTTCCTCTCTCTCTTTGCTTTTTGGAGGGAGAAGACCAGTTGGCTGCTAGACAAAGGTGCACAAGTGAGTTGGTGTTTTGGGACTATTTATGGGCTGTGTTTCTTGGCTGCAAGTACACTATGTACATGGGTTATTGGCTATAAGTACCATGTAACCTGGTTATGTTTCTTGGCATGGGAGAGACGCAACCTCTCATGGGTACATTGTTGAGATATCGAGCTCATCTAGTGAGGCGGTGGACACTGATGACCCCCCTCGGGGATAGGCCCCACACTTACACCACTGGCATGGTTGGTGAGATCATGGGTGATATGCGGCTAGTGGGATGACAGGCTGTGTGACAGCCATTCTAGAGACTGGCATAGTTATAGCGCCAGCTCATTTAGTTGGGTTCACACTATAGAGAACTCTAGTATGTATTTGGTTGAGTACCTTTTCATATTGTGTGTACTCTTATCTTTCTATAGGGTTTTGTGAGTGTGTGTGTGTGTGTACTTGCAAGAGATCAAGCTCTCTTCTCCCCTACATCTTTTCATGGTATCAGAGCCTGGCTCATGCTAAGGGTTGAGCTGCAAGCAAGAGAAGCACAGGAAGCAGTACGAGGGTAAGAGCTTCATCTATTCTTCCCTATTTGTGTTGGCGACTACACCCTTGTCAGGAGCTCTACGGGAGGCACTGGCAAACGATCTCTGATTGAGGGCTGAGCTGCAAGCAAGAGAAGCACAGGAAGCAATACGAGGGTAAGAGCTTCATCTATTCTTCCCTATTTGTGTTGGCGACTACACCCTTGTCGGGAGCTCTACGAGAGGCACCGGCAAACAATCTCTGATTGAGGAGCTTTCTTCGTGGGAGTAAAGCTATAGGGAAACTATACTATTCTATCGGACAAAACGTTTTTGGGCCGAAAACGTGTTTTGGGCGCATTAGGACCTCCGTTTTTCGAAAAGTAGGCAATTTCGAGCAGTGCGGGTAAGACATCGTTTCTATGCAGAACTCTGTTTTAAGAACTGTAGGAAGATAGATTGGTTGTGCAGACATTGTGTGTGCTGCAAGGAGGTCAAACGATTGCCATTGGGTGTATGTATGCACATTGAGGTCACTGGTTGTGACATTTGAGTGTAGTACAATACCGCTGCAAAAAATACAGTAGTTTGTGCAGGACAAACCAGAGTGCTGTTTCTGGTAAATTTGTGTGTCTGGCAAGATGTCAAATGATGGCATAAACTAGATTGTTGCTGAGAAGCTTGACAAGAACAACTTCCATGCTTGGAGGCTCAGGTTGAAAAAAATTTTGATGGGAAAGGGTTGCTGGGACTACATAGAATGTGAGCATGAAGAGGCATCGGAGATACCGCAGATCAATTCGACTACTGCAGATGTGAAAGAGTTCAAGGATTGGAACCAAGGAGCTAGAAAAGTTATGTATTGACCCTCTATCAGTATACAGGACACCATGATTGGGCACATACAGGATGCCAAGTCTCCCAAGGAGGCATGGGATACCTTGGTAAAACTCTATGAAACTGTAAGATTCCTCCCCCCAGCTTTTGAGGTGTATAGGTGTAAGAACCTCCCCTTCTGATATTGTAATTATTCCCCCCTCTGAAATAAAATAAAGATTCTGTTTTATCTTGTTTTGTCGTAGAGAGAAAATGTCTAGAGGGAGGTAGTCCAAAATTGAGATATTTTTGGATATAAAAATCCTCCTAGTGACTAAAATGGGTTCCCCTGAAACAGAAAATCAAAATAGATTTTCCAAGGTGCAATTAGAATCAGTTAGAATTGATTCAGAAGACAGCCTAAGGGTCCAGATTTTTGAAATTTTTTTGATTATGGTCCAATTAAGGTTCCTATAGAGCAATAAGATTAATCCAAGTGTTGGGACAAGATAAATCCAAAGAATAAAAGAAAATACCCAAAAATGAGTAAATGCCCACATAAGATGAAGAGTTGACCAAGTACTAGGTTTATTAGTTAAAAATTATAAAGTATTAAATAAAACAAAATGAGATATTTTGGAGTAATCATTCATTTTTTACTATGCAAGGAAAAGGGAGACCTTCAAGGAGGCACCTACTTCACATGCTTGGATGAGTTTAAAACTCAAAAATATTGTGATATTTTTATCTCTCCTCTCTCTTGGATCAAACCAAATCAAAAGGAATCAAACTAGGTCCAAATCTTATCCAAATTCAACCAAACTGAACCAAGAAAATTCTAGAAATTAGTTGGACTTGGTTAGAGGCCTCCCTCACCTATAAATAGATCCTTATGCCTTTGTAAAAAAATATTAGATCTATACTATGCCAGTATTATGTTGCTAAAATAATGATATTTTCTATTATCCTCTAAAAACCTCTACAAACTTGAAGAGATTGGAGCTTCTCTCTCTCTTCAATCTTCCTTGGCGACTCCTACAACATACCAAACCAATTGATTGGTTGGGGGCCTCTACTGTGATCAAAGAATCAAGCAATTTGGAAGGTAAAGAGTGGATTATGATCTTTTTTTCATAATTTCTAAATGTTTCTCTCTTCTCAACCCCTCTCAAGCTTGAGAAGCTTAATTTGAATGTCTTTTGAATACTATTGAAGTTCTTTGATGTATTGTAATAAAGAAACACATAAATTTTCATTTATGCTTAATTTTAATGGTTTTTAAGCATTTCTCTCTCTCCCCCCAAAGAAAGGTCATTCCTATGACCTATTCTCAATCCAAATGAAGCTTCTCATGAAGCATTTCTCTAATCCAAAAGTAATTTCTATGCTTGTCTAATTAGAGGCTAAAATAATGGCTTTTTAATGCTTTTATGCTATTTATTTCATAGAGAAATTATGAATCAATCCATAATTGGATAATGATCCAATAAGTGGTCATTCTAATCATATCCATAATATTAAACTTTATTCTTTTAAATAAATTGAGAATTATCAGTAATAGTAGCAAAGCTATGGTAAAATTTCTGAAAACATTTACACATAAATCATTTTCATTCAAAATATGATGAAAAGAAGACTTCCTACCATATTCTAGGAATTATAATCCTAGATTAATTGAATGATTCTCATTGTAATCATGGAAAATTTAATTTTTATGTTTATGCATAATTAGTGAATTAGAAAAAGAGGAATTTCTAGTAATTTATTTTTATGTTAAAAGAGTAATTCCCATGACAATGGAAATCCATGTATTCCAATGAATGAAGAGAAAAAAATTAGAATACTAATATTATGTATATTTTATGTAAAAATTAAAGAAAGAATTTAGTTAAATTTATCTTTTTGCATAGATAAATTTATATGATAAAAGAGGAATTCCAACCATATTGAAATTCAAATATTTAAATAAGAAAAGTGTGATTCCTAGTGCAAAGGAATTAATGGAGATTTTTATTTAAAATTTAAGAGAAACATTAAGTTAAATTTATCTTTTGCATAGATAAGTTTCAATGAAAAAAGAGGAATTCCCATGGTAATTGGGATCTAAGAAATTAAATGGGAAGAAGAGGAATTTTTAGTATAATTCGATTTATGATTATTTACCAAAGTGGAAATATGGGTAGAATTGATTTCTACAAATCCCATGAATTCTTTTATTCAAAAGAAGAATATTGAATATAATTCAATTGAGGAATTGAGAAGGAAGATGGAAATAGTTTTCAGAAAAAGAATCTTTAATTAGGCCAAGCAATTGTGGCAGAAATTGAGAAAAAGTCCTATTATCGGTATCAATTTAGAAAAAGCTATTAAATGGGAATAGCATGTGAATGGATGCGATAAGATGTGTGGATGTGGATGTATGGATGTGGATATGGATGTGGATGTATGGATGTGGATGTGTATGTGGATATGGATGTAGATGTATGGATGTGGATGTGTATGTGGATATGGATGTGGATGTGTGGATGTGGATGTGTATGTGGATATGGATGTAGATGTATGGATGTGAAAGTATGGATGTGGATGTGGATGTGGATGTATGGATGTGGATGAGTATGTGAAAGAATGAATGTAGATGTGTATGTGGAAGTACGAATGTGGAAGAATGAATGAGGATGTGTATGTGAAAGGATGTGATGTCGATGATGTGAGTGAATGATGAGATGTAATGTGATGTGAATTGGGATGAGAATGAATGAGATGTGATGTCATGTGAATCAGAATGTGAATGAATGATATGGGATGTGAATGGATGATATGTGATGTGAATGAATCTGATGTGATGAGATGGAAAATGATGTGATTGCATGAGAATGGGTACACATATGAATTGGACATGGATTAAGTAATATGGATTGATGTGGAACAATGTGGAAGACGAGAGTTCATTATAGAAACTGTATTTGTGACCTGTTTATAAATGACTATTTTATGTCAAGAATGTTGGGGAAGCATTTTGACCGTCTTGTGAATAAGGTCATGGAGACCTAACTGATAAAGTTACAACAGCTAACATAGAGTCAACGGAGGACGTATCGCGTAGCAAGGTCGGCCGAGGTCTTGACCACCCTCGGTTCGATTTAAATGGTGAGCTTCCGATACTATGGATAAGGGACCAAGGAAGCGGCCTATGAGTGAAGCGCTAGTCAACCTACAAAGGATCCTAGAGGGTGCTGACCATACGGTGCTCGGGCTCTGGGTCGCCGAAGATACCCACACGTGCATCGTGGAAGATATTGGAATAAGGAGTAAGAGTTGTTTTTTGAAACCGGACGGATCTGGTTGATTGACCTTGTTGGTCCTCAAATGGATGAGTCCATGGCTCTTTTATATGGATCTGTTGGTTGATCTTGCTGATCTTTAATGGAGATTCCATCTTGAATTTTTTATAAGTGAATATATTACCGGGTACTATGAGCTAGGAACTATCGAAAAGGCCCCTGTTGAAGAGTGGACAGGTGGTGAGCATTCTAGTTGCCAATGATGCCATAGATACTCTGATGAAGGAATGATTGGAAATTAAGATTCAACTGGATATTTTGGAGGATTGTGATCAGTGATACTATGGCTTCATTAAATGAATGTTTTAAAGATAGCTGAATCTATGAAGAAAGCAATTTCATGTTGGGTGTGTAAATGGTGTGACTAGCTTTAAGTTTGCATGAACATCCAGCTAGAGGGCCTGGGAACTCTTTTCCCTGGTACCCGGGATAAAACCTAACCAAATACCAAATTCTAAAGGACCTTAGCCTAAGGGTCTAGATTTTCAGAAATTTCTGGATTATGGTCCAATTAAGGTTCCTATGGGCCAATAGCATCAATCCATGTGTAGGGAGGAGATAAATCCAATTTGTAAAAGAAGATACCCAAAAATGAGTAAATGCTCACATAAGATGAAGAGTTGAAAATGTACAAGGTTTATTAGTAAAAAACTATGAGCAATATTAAAAATATGAGATATTTTGGGTATCCAAAAATGAGTAAATGCTCACATAAGATGAAGAGTTGAAAATGTACAAGGTTTATTAGTAAAAAACTATGAGCAATATTAAAAATATGAGATATTTTGGGTATAATGATTCCATTTTGACACATATGTAAGGAAGGGGAGTTCTTTAAAGGAGGTGTATATTTCACATAAGATGAAGAGTTGAAAATGTACAAGGTTTATTAGTAAACAACTATGAGCAATATTAAAAATATGAGATATTTTGGGTATAATGATTTCATTTTGACACATATGTAAGGAAGGGGAGTTCTTTAAAGGAGGTGCATATTTCACATGCTTGAATGAGTTTTAAACTCATAAAAATTGAGATATTTCATCTCTCCTCTCTCCTAATTCAAGTCTAGTTACAAAAAGTTAGCTCAACTGACCTAAAAATGGTCAAAAATTGACCAAACTGAGTTGGAAAATTCTAGAATCAGTTTGTTTGGTTAGGAACTCACTTTTTCCTATAAATAGAGGCCTTTACCTTTGTTGAAACTCAACAATGTTTAATGCATTGTTACTCTACTCCACCTAAGCCAAGAACTGTGAATTCATTAATAATTCACTAGTTTTTGACACTTCCCTCTTTCTTCAATCCCCATTGGTGGCTCCATCAATATACTAAACCAATTGATTGGTTGGGGGCCTCTACCATGAACAAAGAATCAAGCAATTTGTAAGGTAAGTAGTGAATATTGATCTTTTCTATAATTTCTCAATGTTTCTCTCTTCTCAACCCCTCTCAAGCTTGAGAAGCTTAATTAGTATGGTTTTTAAATGCTATTGAAGTTAATTGATGAATAGTAGTGAAGAGTTACATAATTTGATGAATGCTATTGAAGTTAATTGATTAATGATAGTAAATAATTACATAAATTTCCATTTATGTTTAAATTCTAATGGTTTTTATGTAATTTCTCTCTCTCACTCAAGAAATGGTCATACTCATGACCCATTCTCAATCCAAATGAAGCTTTTCATAAAGCTTTTTCTTAATCCAAGATTAATCTATGCTTAAGACCAAATTAATAGTTTTTTTCTATGCTTTTAGTTTATGTATTTCATGATTATTTTTGATTCAATCCATTATGGGTTAATGATCCAATTAGGGATCATTCTAATCATTCTCTTAAAGATAAGCTTTATCTTTTAAAATAATTGAGATTTATCAGTCATAGCAGCGAAGCTATGGTAAAATTTTGTAAAAATTTACACAAAATAATTTTATTCAAAGCATGAAAAGAGGACTTCCTACCATATTCTAGGATTTATCATCCTAGATTAATTAAAAGAATCTCATTGTAATCATGGAGAAATTAAATTTTTATATTATGCATAAAGGATAAATTTTTATATCAAAAGTGTTACTTTTATCATTTTTATTTTCATGCATAGAAGTATGCATAAAGGATAAATTTTTATATCAAAAGTGTTACTTTTATCAATTTTTATTTTCATGCATAGAAGTATGCATAAAGGATAAATTTTTATATCAAAAGTGTTATTTTTATCATTTTTATTTTCATGCATAGAAGTATGCATAAAGGATAAATTTTTATATCAAAAGTGTTATTTTTATCATTTTTATTTTCATGCATAGAAGTATGCATAAAGGATAAATTTTTATATCAAAAGTGTTACTTTTATCAAATTTTATTTATATGCATAGAAGTATGCATAAAGGATAAATTTTTATATCAAAAGTGTTATTTTTATCATTTTTATTTTCATGCATAGAAGTATGCATAAAGGATAAATTTTTATATTAAAAGTGTTACTTTTATCAATTTTTATTTTCATGCATAGAAGTATGCATAAAGGATAAATTTTTATATTAAAAGTGTTACTTTTATCAATTTTTATTTTCATGCATAGAAGTATGCATAAAGGATAAGTTTTTATATCAAAAGTGTTATTGTTATCATTTTTATTTTCATGCATAGAAGTATGCATAAAGGATAAATTTTTATATCAAAAGTGTTACTTTTATCATTTTTATTTCATGCATAGAAGTATGCATAATGGATAAACTTTTATATCAAAAGTGTTACTTTTATCATATTTGAATTTCATGCATAAAGGTATGCATAAAAGTTTATTTTTTTATTTTAAAAGTGTGACTTTTATTATAATTGAATTTCATGCATAAAGGTATGCATAAAAGTTGCTTATTTTATTATAAAAGTGTGACTTTTATCATAATTGAACTTCATGCATAGAGGTATGCATAAAAGTTGATTATTTTATTGTAAGAGTGTTACTTTTATCATATTGGATTTCATGCATAGAGGTATGCATAAAAGATATTCTTTTTATACTAAAAGTGTGATTTTCATCATAAATGGATTTTATGCATAAGTTAGATGCATAAGAGAAATTCTTTTATTCTAAAAGTGTAATTCCTACCAAATTGAATTTATGCATAAGAAGATGCATAAAAGTTTGATTTTTAATTCAAAGTGTCATTCTCATCTAAATTCAATTTATGCATAGGAAGATGCATAAAGAAATAAGATTTCAATTCAAAAGCGTTATTCTCATCCAAATTGAATTTATGCATAGGAAGATGCATAAAAGATGGATTTTTAATTCAAAAATGTCAATTCTCATCCAAATTGAATTTATGCATAGGAAGATGCATAAAAGATTGAATTTTAATTCAAAAGTGTCATTTTCATTTAAAATGAAATTATGCATAGGAAGATGCCTAAAAGATTGATTTTTAATTCGAAAGTGTTAGTCCCCTTAAATGGAATTTATGCATAAATAAAAATGTAGAGAAATCTTATATCAAATATAAGAATTCTCTTGTATTCTATAAAAAGATATAAAATGTGATAAGACGTGATAAGAGGCGTATGAGATGTGATAATATGTGATAAGATGCGTATGGGAAGTTATAAGATGCGATAAGAGGTGTATGAGATGTGATAAGATGTGTATGAGATGTGATAGGATATGATAAGATGTATATGGAATGTGTAGGGCGAGAATGGATGTAATATGGATGTATGGATGTAGATACGGATATGTATGTATGAATGTGAATGTGGATGTGGATGTGTATGTATCACTACAAGGGATTGGGCTCATACCCGCGCTCTTAGCCGCTAAAAATGACTTGTGAAAAAAGTAGCGGGCCCGTGTATCAGCGCGTGTATAATCGCGGCCAGAGACATGCGTGTAAAACCGCGTGTAAAGTACCTCTCAGACGCGCGTATACACGGGTGTATAGCCGCGTTTTTTTACACAGACGCGTTAATACACGCCCCTATACACGCTTCTTATTATATTAGACGCGCTTATACACGGGTGTATAGCCGGATCCTGTCCAGTTCCCATGTCCCAGACGCGTTTTTACTTGCGTGGATACACGCGTTTCTTTGATTTAGATGCGCTCATACACGCATTATTGCCAGTTTATACGCGTTAATACACGCGTAATTTCCAGGGTATCCGCGTAGATACACGCGAGTTTTAGCAGTTTTGACGCGTTTATACACGCGAACAGAGAGCAAAAAAAAAAAATCCAGAGAGTGCTATTTGGTGCCTGAATACTGTTCCAGCATTCCAGCACCCAATAGCACTCTCTGGTTTAGGATTTTTGGTGCATTAGACCATCCCATTAGACCATCCACGAAGAACATATGCACGAGGGAGATTAAGACAAGAACGACATGAATGCATACATTGTCATTACACGATTCAAGACAGACATGAATGTAATACTATCGATCAATCAATTCAATATTACTATCAAAATTTCATACATGTATACAAGGGAGTCCATATCTCGAAGTAGCCCATGGCTTGAGTTTACAAAAAAATATATACAATCACATCCTAAATATGGAATGTGATACTACAAGTCTGAGTACTACTCAGACCCAGATGATGACTCGGTGCTCCCCCCATGCTCAGATGAGCTCGCATCGGTCGGAATGTCCGAGGAGTAGTGCTCACGTCCACCCTCTGCAGCGGCGGCCGGTGGATCATCAGCAGCTTGTGCCTGTTCAAGTAATATATAGTATATAAGTATATATATATGCAATTCAATAAACCAAAACCATTCGTTACGAATTTTCAAGTACCTGTCGACCGTATGGTCTCATGGCCAACTCAAACTGCGCGTCCGTAATACGTCCCTCGGCTCTGAAGATGGCCCACGTGTCACGTCTGCTATGCCGGCGAGCATACGCAGTATCGTGGGTTGTGGGCTTCCTCCCCGTAACCCGTCGCTGTATCATAATCAACACAATTTGTAAGATTAAAACAATTCATAGAATCAATGAATTAAGTAAACAATCAAATAAAGTGGCAGGATACTTACGAACTCTGCCTCCCATGACTCGACGCCGCCAGATCCGAAATACGAAGTTCTAACGGTCTCCATCTGGATCCGTCGTGCCTCCACATGCTGCCTGCTCTTCACGCCACCCTCTGCTCGTTTCTTTGCCTCCTTCCACTCGCGTTTGTGCGCAGTGGCAGGTTTCTCGGCAGGATAGCCACCCGCAGCTACATTTAGCCGGTCATCGTACGCGAGTTTTTTAAGGTGAGATCTTTTATTACTTAAGATCTCCCTTATTCGCGTCCTTCCCCATACATCCGAGAATGTAGCATGTGGGGGATTGGGGTACCGACTATGTACAGCCTCTATCACCTCCCCAACTAATCGGCTATTTTGATCTTTAAATTTAATAAAACAATTTCTATATGAGTTTGATACTACCCCACGCATGTACTCCATTACCTCCCTCCCCCTCGCATCCATCACTATCCCGCCCCTATCCGTCATATCATAGCAAACCACTCTCTCCATCTCTCTCATCTCCTCCTCTTCCGAACTGTCTCCTCTAACTCTTCTCCCTCTATCTCCTCTCTCACCGCGTGCCCTACTACCTCCCCCACCTCCCTCACCTCCTCCACCAAAGCACCCGCCGCATCCTCCACTCCCACTCTTCCTACTGCTGCGGGTGGAGTCACGACTGGGGGATTGTCTACGTGACGGTGGCTGTGAGCCCTGACGTGACGGTGGCTCTGAGGGAGCACGTGATGGTGGCTGTGAGGGTGTACGTGAGTGTGTCTGGGACGAGGTATGTCTCCTCAGTGGACGTGGAAGAGGAGAAGCTGCATGCCGTCTCGTCGGACTCGGAGGAATAGACGGCACTGGAGTGCCCTGGATACTCGCGGTAGGGGTATAGACACCAGGCAGGGAAGGAGGGGGATGGGCATACATATACTCTGTAAGCTCAACCGGACCAGGTTGGCACCCAAAGTGATTCATCATCTCCATCAACCAATTGCTGTACGCAAATGGATCGGATGAAGAACCTGGAATATCCATAAAGAACCTACAACAAACATCTTCATGTACATCATGGGCTGTCTCTTGACTCACACAAAATTCAAGTCAGTTGCCTGCAAATCATGAAATCTGAAACGCCGCAGTTTTCTGTCTGCAGAAACGCGTGTATACACTCGTCAAAAAACGCGTGTATACACCCGTCCAGAAACGCGTGTATACTCGCGTGAAAAAACTCTGCAGACAGGTTACACGCGCTGCTACACGTGTTCGTACACGCGACCTGCGAAAAAAATTTCTCGAAAAGACCGACCCCCCGACAAAGACAGAATGTCCTTATAAAAGGACCAGCCATTGTCGCCCCTGTCAGGATGCAGTAACCCAATCGTGTGCAAAAAGACAAACCCAAAGAGCAAAGAGCAAAGTAAACAAATCTGACAAAAGAGACAAGGCACAGGACAAAGTGACTCACCTCTGAAAAAGTGAGTCCTCTCTGCTCCTTCTCTGCTCCCTCCTTCTCCCGTGTGTGTGCTCCTTTCTCTGCTCCCTCCTTGCTGTTGGAAGAGGCGAAAACAGGCGAAAACGCATGCACTGTTGATTTCTTAGTTCAAAATCTATATTTGGGGAAGGCGGGCTGTTTTTAGTTTAAACATACCGCCGCGTTTATATTCGCGTTTATGAACGCGGGTATATCTGCGTGTATGTGATTTTAGCTGCGTTTATACACGCGTTTTGCAGAAAGTAGCCGCGTGAATACACGCGATTTTTAGGAAGTAGCCGCGTTAATACACGCAATTTTTAGGAGATAGCCGCGTTAATACACGCGATTTTGTGCTTTCATTAAGAACATATAATGATTTTGTGTTTTCTGATTTATACACAGGATGTCATCAACCTCTTCAAGCAGTTCTGGGGAAGATGAGACAATGCGTCATCGTAATCGCGATGTGTGGTTGGGACAACGGATCAAATGTATGTGTAATCGATGTCAAGGATGCATTGTACGAGCACGTCGAATTACCTTGAATCACATCTCCATGTATGGAGAATGGAATCAAACAGGTTTAGAGGTGAGTAGATGTAAATTGATGGTATTCAAATGACTCATGGTATCCAAATTAAATTAATAGAGTTGTAACATATAATTTGATAAATTGAAGCAGGATGCAGTACCACACCCTAACATGGTACCCTACGCGCGACGAGAGCACGTAAAGCGTCGACGAGATGATGCTGGAGCTTCGGGATCTATTGTCAGAGATGAGTGGGAAAGGGACGACAATAGCCCTGCACCCCACAAAGTTGTGGAAGAGGAGGTGCTTGATGATATGGTGCGGAATCTTTTTAAGGATGATCCCAAAGGTATGGACGACGATGATATGGAACAAGAGCATCTTTATAAGGCTTCATCGACACCGGTGTTTGAAGGGTGCACATTCTCAGTTTTACGTGCTTCACTTGAACTACTTAATATACAAACAGTTTATGGATGGAGCAATGCAAGTCTTGACGCATTGTTGAAGTAAGCATTCTAACTTACAAATTTGAATTAGTGGTTTAAGGTTTAGGATTTAAGACTAATTATAATTGATGATATTGGATGCAGGCTATTATCAAACATGCTTCCAAAGGAAAATAGACTACCCACCTCAAGAGACATAGCGAGGCGCTATGTGACATCTCTTGGAGGAATGGAATATGATAAAATACATGCATGCGTCAATGATTGCATTCTCTTTCGTGGGACGCATAAGGAGGCTCTACATTGTCCCACTTGTGGTGAAGCAAGGTACAGAACAGATATGAAGAGTTTTGATGTACCTCGTAAAGTCTTGCGACACTTTCCTATAATTCCTCGCATCAAACACATGTTCAAGTGCAAATCCATAGCAGAGCTCATGTCATGGCATTCCTCACATCGATCGGATGATGGCATGTGGAGAATTCCCGCAGACACTCCTGCTTGGAAGCATATTGAAGATGAGTGGCCCAGCTTTAAAACAGAGCCCAGAAACTTGAGACTTGGCCTGGGTATGGATGGAGTGAATCCATTTGGTTTCAAAAGCACCGCATACAGCGTGTGGCCAGTTGTGTTGGTGAATTACAACCTTCCACCATCAATGGCGATCAAGAAGGGACATCTTATGTTATCTCTTCTAATTCCAGGGAAACATAAAGTCAAGCATATGGATGTTTATCTTGAACCACTGATTGATGAGTTGGAGGAACTATGGAGAGGTGTTGCGGTGGTGGACATTAGTAGGCCTCCCTCCTCTCGACACTTCGACTTAAAAGCAGTGTTGATGTGGACAATGCATGACTTTCCAGGATACAGCGATTGTTCTGGTAAGACGTCGAATTACCTCCCTACTCTATTACTATTGGCTATATATATTAATTAGACGGTTTGACTTTATTATTCTAACTTTTATTTATATTTTAACAGGTTTGAAAACATCGGGTAAACATGCATGTCCTGTTTGTGGCCCTTCGTTAGTACATGAGTATGCTGATGGTTTGTGTAAGACTATATTCGATAATCATCATCGATTTCTCCCCTCAGATCATCCTAAATATGTTGCTAGCAAGAGTAACATTCCTCCACAAACACTTCGTGCAAAAGATTGGAAGCGTATTTGGGAGTCTACAACTATTCTTCCTCCAGATGGCATGAACAGGTATAGTGATGTTTTTTCAATCTTGTTTTGTGTAGTCTCTAATTGGATTAAAGGTCACATAGAGCAATCCCTTGTGCAGGTACTCCATTTTTTTCCGGCTGCCATATTGGACCCATCTTAAGATCAACCATCTTCTTGATCCCATGCACATCTTCAAGAATGTGGGATCTGGTATTTGGGAACATATTACTGGTAAACGAGACAACGTTAGCGTACGTGAGGACTTGCGGGTCGCAGGACGTATGCGTCAAGCTTGGCCACGAGAGGTGGGTGGGCACGTTCGTCTTCCGCCTGCACCATGGATTATATCAAAGAAAGAGGAGAAGCAGGTAAAGCAGGCCATCACCACTTTGCGTACTCCCACTGGATGCATGAGATCATTGAAGGGAGCCTTTACAACCACCAAGAAAAGAGGCGTTGAGCAACTATATGGGTTGAAGTCCCACGATTGGCACAAGATGCTTCAAGTAAGTGTTTTCCAAGTCTTGTACGTACGTTGAAATTAAATTTTGTAATGCCATAAACCATAAATGTGCTCTTATGTGCGCAGTTCATACTACCTACTAGCATCGACCATTGTGCGAATAAGAGTTTGAAAAAATGTATTTATAAGATGGGCGAGCTTGTGAGGTATGTAAAACCCATGCTCAGATCACCCTTCATTATACCTTGCAAAATGAACGTGCATGAGGTATAACGTACTATTTATTTATTTTTCAGATATGTTAGTTCCAAAGCAATTGATCCAGCCACGTTGGATGATGCGCGTGTTATGACAGTGGAGGTGGTTTGTTTGGTAGAGGAGACTTTTCCGCGAACCATTCTCACAAGTCAACTACATCTCATTGTGCATTTAGTGGACGAAATTGCTTTATGTGGTACTGTGCATGCACGTTGGATGTTCTTCCTAGAGCGCTTCATGAAAATTCGTAACGAATGGTTTTGGTTTATTGAATTGCATATATATATACTTATATACTATATATTACTTGAACAGGCACAAGCTGCTGATGATCCACCGGCCGCCGCTGCAGAGGGTGGACGTGAGCACTACTCCTCGGACATTCCGACCGATGCGAGCTCATCTGAGCATGGGGGGAGCACCGAGTCATCATCTGGGTCTGAGTAGTACTCAGACTTGTAGTATCACATTCCATATTTAGGATGTGATTGTATATATTTTTTTGTAAACTCAAGCCATGGGCTACTTCGAGATATGGACTCCCTTGTATACATGTATGAAATTTTGATAGTAATATTGAATTGATTGATCGATAGTATTACATTCATGTCTGTCTTGAATCGTGTAATGACAATGTATGCATTCATGTCGTTCTTGTCTTAATCTCCCTCGTGTATATGTTCTTCGTGGATGGTCTAATGGGATGGTCTAATGCACCAAAAATCCTAAACCAGAGAGTGCTATTGGGTGCTGGAATGCTGGAACAGTATTCAGGCACCAAATAGCACTCTCTGGATTATTTTTTTTTGCTCTCTGTTCGCGTGTATAAACGCGTCAAAACTGCTAAAACTCGCGTGTATCTACGCGGATACCCTGGAAATTACGCGTGTATTAACGCGTATAAACTGGCAATAATGCGTGTATGAGCGCATCTAAATCAAAGAAACGCGTGGATGAGGGACCAAGGAAGCGGCCTATGAGTGAAGCGCTAGGTCACCTGCGAAGGATCCTAGAGGGTGCTGACCATACGGTGCTCGGGCTCTGGGTCGCCTAGGATACCCACGCGTGCGTCGAGGAAGATATTGGAACAAGGAGTAAGAGTTGTTTTGTGAAAACGGGCATGGATCTGGTTGATTGACCTTGCTGGTCTTCAATGGATGAGTCCATGGCTCTTTATATGGATCTGTTGGTTGATCTTGCTGATCTTCAACGAGAGTCCATCTTGATTTTTATAAGTGATTATATTACCGAGTATTATGGGCTAGGAACTATTGAAAAGGCCCCTGTGTGGACAGGTGGTGAGCGTTCTAGTTGCCAATGATGCCATAGATACTCTGATGAAGGAATGATGGGAAATTATGAATCAATTGGATAAATTGGAAGATTGTGATCAGTGGTACTATGGTTTCATTAAAGGATTGTTTTAAAGTTAGCTGATGCTAAGAAAAAGGCAATTTTCATATTGGGTGTGTAAGTGGTGTGGCTAGTTTTATGTTTGCATGAACTTCCGGCTAGGGGGCCTTGGAACTCTTTTCCTTGGTACCTGGGACAAAACCTAACCAAATTCCAAATTGGATCCCATCACTACAGTGGTTGGGCGGTTGGCTAACCCATGGGATCGGATGGGGTTAGGCTGGACTGATGGATCCGTAAATCGAGACTCAATTTCTGTTATTACGATAGATGAAGTAAATCCCGGATAGAAATTGTTCTATGGATAAGAATCAACGGCTGTGCCTCTTGATGGGGAAAAAAGCGTTGATCCCAATGATCCAAGTGCAAGTTTCTTCCTTGATTTGACCAAGTACCGTTAAAGGTGCAGTCAGATCAATTGATCTGTAATGATCTTGACTGCGTTAGAGTAAAGAGTTATCCTGGTGGAATCGCCCATGCTTTCCGGGTAAGGGAAGTTTTTTCGGGTTCGTTTTTGGAAAAACCGACAGATTAGTCTCTTGTCCGGATATCCATGGACGAGGCCCCGAGTGTGGGTCCCTGCCCCGCGGATGAAGTGCTACTTCCGCTGCTAGTACCCCGAATCTGTTGCACGGTGAAACCATAGTACCACTGATCACAATCTTCCAATTTATCTAGTTGATTTATAATTTCCCATCATTCCTTCATCAGAGTATCTATGGCATCATTGGCAACTAGAACGCTCACCACCTGTCCACACAGGGGCCTTTTCAATAGTTCCTAGCCCATAATACTCGGCAATATAATCACTTATAAAAATCAAGATGGACTCTCGTTGAAGATCAGCAAGATCAACCAACAGATCCATATAAAGAGCCATGGACTCATCCATTGAAGACCAGCAAGGTCAATCAACCAGATCCATGCCCGGTTTCACAAAACAACTCTTACTCCTTGTTCCAATATCTTCCTCGACGCACGCGTGGGTATCCTAGGCGACCCAGAGCCCGAGCACCGTATGGTCAGCACCCTCTAGGATCCTTCGCAGGTGACCTAGCGCTTCACTCATAGGCTGCTTCCTTGGTCCCTCATCCACCGTACCGGAAGCTCACCATTTTAATCAAACCGAGGCTGGTCAAGACCTCGGCCGACCTTGCTACGCGAGACGTCCTCCATTGACTCTCCGTCAGCAGTTGCAACTTTATCAGTTAGGTCTCCACGACCTTAATCACAAGATGGTCAAAATGCTTTCCCAGCATTCTTGACATACACTACAAGACAATGCTGCCATACACGCGTTTCATACACGCGATAAATTACGAACGCGTGTATTGTCGCGCTTGTATTTGAATAGAATCGGGCGCGTGTATTTTAGCATTTAAGTTCGCGTGTATATTTGCATTTATCAACGCGTGTATAAACGCATTTATATACACGCAATAATACACGCATAAATACACGATAATATTCACGGGATAATACTCGCTATTATACACGGATAAATACACGCTACTATTCACGGATTAATACTCGCTATTATACACGGATAAATACACGCTACTATACACGGATTAATACACGCATGGCAGAGAAAAACTGAAGAAAAACTGAATTCCTTTACAAAATTAAAAACTATTTTCCTTAAACCATCTCATAGTACATTACAGTATACATCATTACACAATCCCACTACATGCATTTACAACAATGAAATATATTCAAAAATAAATCATGCATATGAGATGATAGAAATGTCATCAATTTAGAACATACAGTGACGGATTGGTTAGGGTTCGATCTCATCTTCAATAAGATCCATCCTTGCCAAACGATCAACATCAATATCCATTTGATCAATTGGTAAGGCTACGATTAAATTTATTCCACTATCGATATTCTGTACTCCATTGATAATGGTATCGATGTCCTGATCATCCTCATCAACATCACCATCATCCTCAATGGTAGGGTCATTCTCATGATCATGAGAAATGGCATGCTCATCCTCATTATCACGATCATCTCTTATTTCTTGATCATCGATCACAACATCTTCAATGGCATGTTCGACGTCATCTTCATTGCGGCTTGTTACATCCTCCATATGCTCCATATCAGTGAATGTATTATACATCACTTTGGAACGT
This sequence comes from Cibotium barometz, assembly GCF_041138505.1. Taxonomy (NCBI): domain Eukaryota; kingdom Viridiplantae; phylum Streptophyta; class Polypodiopsida; order Cyatheales; family Cibotiaceae; genus Cibotium; species Cibotium barometz. The sequence continues at coordinate 10,475,462 of NC_141086.1, read as the reverse complement.
GGTGCAATAGGGATGACGTACCACCATTTGGTGTCATGCACCATTGGTAGATAGATAACCTACTCAAATACACACAGTACAGTAATTAATTAGCATATCAAAAGTCAAGGGGTACGCGAGCTTAGATATATATGTACATGAAACACATTAGTAAAAAAATGCATACCTGCTCACATTGTTGTGGCAATACGAGCCTATCTTTCTTTGTTTGCCAGAACTTTGTAGAGTCAATAGTTACATATCCACTTGCATGGCGTTTTATCGTTGCATCAGGCCCTTTTTCTACCACGTTCATTTGCCATTTGACATCCAAAACATACACAAAGAAGCGACGAAAGTCAAGCCTAAATATGTCTTGGATTATGCCACAATAATCATCCATTTTTCCATTAGCTCCCTCAAAGCTACTAATGACACCGCAATCTTGTGTATTTCTCTTTTCATCAATTCTTTGTGTTCGAAAATGCTTGCCTTCACACCATATAGCATTGAACATTGTAAGATTCCTCCCCCACTCCCTTTTTGATGTCTAGTATCTTTCCCTGTAATCAATCCCTCTTCAGAAATATAAAGACCTTGTTTCTATCTGTTTTAGCCTAGAGAGAGAAAAATATTCTAGAGAGAGAATATTCAGATTTTGAATATTTTTGGATAGAAAAATATCTCTTCTAATTCAGATGAGTTCCCCTGAAACAGAAATTCAAAAAGAATTTTCCATACTGTGAGATCCCTGTTCCCACCGTGCAACAGATTCGGAGTACTAGCAGCGGAAGTAGCACTTCATGCGCGGGGCAGGGACCCACACTTGGGGCCTCGTCTACGGATATCCGGACAAGAGACTAATTCGTCGGTTTTTCAAAAACCGAACCCGAAAAAACTCCCCTTATCCGGAAAGCATGGGCGATTCCACCAGGATAACTCTTTACTCTAACGTAGTTAAAACCCTTACTGATCAAACAGATCCGACTGCATCTATAAAGATACTTGGTCAAATCAAGGAAGAAACTTGCACTTGGATCATTGGGATCAACGCTTTTTTTCCCCACCAAGGAGGCACAGCCGTTGATTCCTATCCATAGAACAATTACTATCCGGGATTTACTTTATCTATCGTAATAACAGAAATTGAGTCTCGATTTACGGATCCATCAGTCCAGCCTAACCCCATCCGATCCCATGGGTTAGCCAACCGCCCAACCACTGTAGTGATGGGATCCAATTTGGAATTTGGTTAGGTTTTGTCCCGGGTACCAAGGAAAAGAGTTCCAAGGCCCCCTAGCCGGAATTTCATGCAAACATAAAACTAGCCACACCACTTACACACCCAATATGAAAATTTCCTTTTTCTTAGCATCAGCTAACTTTAAAACAATCCTTTAATGAAACCATAGTACCACTGATCACAATCTCCCAATTTATCCAGTTGATTCATAATTTCCCATCATTCCTTCATCAGAGTATCTATGGCATCATTGGCAACTAGAACGCTCACCACCTGTCCACACAGGGGCCTTTTCAATAGTTCCTAGCCCATAATACTTGGCAATATAATCACTTATAAAAATCAAGATGGACTCTCGTTGAAGATCAGCAAGATCAACCAACAGATCCATATAAAGAGCCATGGACTCATCCATTGAAGACCAGCAAGGTCAATCAACCAGATCCATGCCCGGTTTCACAAAACAACTCTTACTCCTTGTTCCAATATCTTCCTCGACGCACGCGTGGGTATCCTAGGCGACCCAGAGCCCGAGCACCGTATGGTCAGCACCCTCTAGGATCCTTCGCAGGTGACCTAGCGCTTCACTCATAGGCCGCTTCCTTGGTCCCTCATCCACCGTACCGGAAGCTCACCATTTTAATCGAACCGAGGCTGGTCAAGACCTCGGCCGACCTTGCTACGTGAGACGTCCTCCATTGACTCTCCGTCAGCAGTTGCAACTTTATCAGTTAGGTCTCCACGACCTTAATCACAAGACGGTCAAAATGCTTTCCCAGCATTCTTGACATAAAACAGCCATTTACAAACAGCATTTACAAACAGTTTACAAATACAATTTCTATGTTAACTCTCATTTTTCCACATTATCCCTCATACAATCCCCATTACTTATTCCACATTTCATTTATATGTGTACTCATCCAATCACATCATTTTCCATCTCTTCACTTCAGATTCCTTCACGTCACATATCATATATTCACATCCATATCCACATCCATACATCCACATCCACATCCACATTCACATCCATACATCCACATCTACATGCTTATCTCCATTTTCACATCCTCATTTATACATCCACATCCCATATCCACATTCATACATACACATCCATATCCACATCCATATCCGCATTCATACATACACATCCATATCCACATCCACATGCATACATTCATTATCACGTCCTCATTCATACATCCACATCCACATACATACATACATCCACATCCACATTCCCATTCACATCTATACATCCATATCTACATGCACATTCACATCCATACATCCACATCTATATCCTCATTCACATCCATACATCCACATTCATGTATCCACATCTACATGCATACATCCATACATACACATCCACATTTACATCCATGCATCCACATCCACATTCCCATTCACATATATACATCCATATCTACATGCACATTCACATCCATACATCCACATCTATATGCTCATTCACATCCATACATCCACATCCACATTTACATCCATGCATCCACATCTACATCCTCATTCACATCCATACATCCACATTCATACATCCATACATCCACATTCATACATCCACATCTACATGCTTATCTCCATTTTCACATCCTCATTTATACATCCACATCCCATATCCACATTCATACATACACATCCATATCCACATCCACATGCATACATACATCCACATCCACATTCCCATTCACATATATACATCCATATCTACATGCACATTCACATCCATACATCCACATCTATATGCTCATTCACATCCATACATCCACATTCATGCATCCACATCTACATGCATACATCCATACATCCACATCCACATTTACATCCATGCATCCACATCTACATCCTCATTCACATCCATACTTACATCCATGCATCCACATCTACATCCTCATTCACATCCATACATCCACATTCATACATCCATACATCCACATCCACATTCACATCCATACATCCACATCTACATGCTTATCTCCATTTTCACATCCTCATTTATATATCCACATCCCATATCCACATTCATATATACACATCCATATCCATATCCACATGCATCTTATCATATCTTATCACTTCCCATATCTTTTATGCATACCTCTATGCATGAAATCCAATATGATAAAAGTAACACTTTTGATATATAAAAAAATTATCCTTTATGCATACTTCTATGCATGAAAATTAAAAATGATAAAAGTAACACTTTTGATATAAAAATTTTCCTTTATGCATACTTCTATGCATGAAAATTAAAAATGATAAAAGTAACACTTTTAATATAAAAAAAAAATTATCCTTTATGCATACTTCTATGCATGAAAATTAAAAATGATAAAAGTAACACTTTTGATATAAAAATTTTCCTTTATGCATACTTCTATGCATGAAAATTAAAAATGATAAAAGTAACACTTTTGATATAAAAATTTTTCCTTTATGCATACCTCTATGCATGAAAATTAAAAATGATAAAAGTAACACTTTTAATATAAAAAAAAATTATCCTTTATGCATGATATTAAAATTCAATTTCTCCATGATTATAATGAAATTCTTTCAATTAATCTAGGATGATAATTCCTAGAATATGGTAGGAAGTCCTCTTTTTATGCTTTGAATGAAATTATTTTATGCATAATTTTTATAAAAATTTTGCCATAGCTCCGCTTCTATGACTGATAAATCTCAATTTTTTCTAAGGGATAAAGCTTATCATTAAGGAAATAATTAAAATGATCTCTAATTGGATCATTAATCTATAATGGATTGAATCATCAATATGCATAAACTAAAAGCATAGGAAAAAGCCATTAATTTGGCCTCAAGCATAGCTTAATCTTGGATTAAGGAAAAGCTTTATGAAAAGCTTCATGTGGATTGAGAATGGGTCATGAGTATGACCATTTCTTGAGTGAGAGAGAGAAATTACATAAAAACCATTAGAATTTAAACATAAATAAAAATTAACTTCAATAGCATTTATTAAATTATGTAACTCTTCACTACTATTTACCATTTAACTTTAATAGCATTTTTAAAAAATCATACCAATTAAGCTTCTCAAGCTTGAGAGGGGTTGAGAAGAGAGAAACATTGAGAAATTATAGAAAAATCAATATTCACTAATTACCTTACAAATTGCTTGATTCTTTGTTCACGGTAGAGGCCCCCAACCAATCAATTGGTTAAGTATGTTGATGGAGCCACTAATGGGGATTGAAGAAAGAGGGAAGCTCCAAAAACTAGTGAATTATTAAATGAATTCACAGTTCTTGGCTTAGGTGGAGTAGAGTAACGATGCATAAACACTATATATTTTTCAACAAGGGGGAGGCTTCTATTTATAGGAAAAATTGAGCTCCTAACCAAACAAACTGATTCTAGAATTTTCTAAATCAGTTTGGTCAATATTTGACCATTTTTAGGTCAGTTAAGCTAACTTTTTGGAACTAGACTTGAATGAGGAGAGAGGAGAGATGAAATATCTCAATTTTTATGAGTTTAAAACTCATTCAAGCATGTGAAATATGCACCTCCTTTAAAGAACTCCCCTTCCTTACATATGTGTCATAATGGAATCATTTTAATATTGCTCATAGTTTTTTTACTAATAAACCTTGTACATTTTCAACTCTTCATCTTATGTGAGCATTTACTCATTTTTGGATACCCAAAATATCTCATATTTTTAATATTGCTCATAGTTTTTTACTAATAAACCTTGTACATTTTCAACTCTTCATCTTATGTGAGCATTTAAGGGACTCTCCTTCCTTACATATGTGTCATAATAAAATCATTATACCCAAAATATCTCATATTTTTAATATTGCACATAGTTTTTTACTAATAAACCTTGTACATTTTCAACTCTTCACCTCATGTGAGCATTTACTCATTTTTGGGTATTTTCTTTTTACAAGTTGGATTTATCTCCTCCCTACACATGGATTGATGCTATTGGTCCATAGGAACCTTAATTGGACCATAGTCTAAAGATTTCTGAAAATCTAGACCCTTAGGCTAAGGTTCTTTATACCTATTTTCAATTAATTCCAATTGCACATTGGAAAATTCTTTTTGAATTTCTGTTTCAGGGGAACTCATCTGAATTAGAAGAGATATTTTTCTATCCAAAAATATTCAAAATCTGAATATTCTCTCTCTAGAATATTTTTCTCTCTCTAGGCTAAAACAGATAGAAACAAGGTCTTTATATTTCTGAAGAGGGATTGATTACAGGGAAAGATACTAGACATCAAAAAGGGAGTGGGGGAGGAATCTTACAAACATAGTGCACTGGACCAAAATAGAAGCAATATTTGTGTAAGCAATGTGAATAAATATTAAAAGCAAATCACTTACAACTAATGCAAAACATTAGTTCTATGTAGCTTTGACATGCATCCTCGTGCATACTCCCATTCTTCCGCCGTGATATGCAGCCCCTCGTCGCTCTCTGCTCTCTCCATTTCCTCATGCAACCAATCAACATGGATATCATTCGGAAGTGTTGCTAGATGCTTAGGGTACGCCTTCCGAGAGCCATGTTGCCTCCGAAAGAGAGCTCTTTCTGCTTGCCTTTTTGTCTTTGCATCCTCATATCTTGTAACCCATCTGCTCATCACATCACTATTAAGGATACAAGTGAAATTGAGATCATCAATCAATGTTCTGTCAATTACTTTACTCTGTCCTTTTCCTTGAGGCACAATAGAGGTCATCCTCAAGTCCTCTTCATTGCTCCATAGTCGTGGCAAAGAGCTGTCCACCTGACCAAGAAATTCTGAAATATATACAAGAGACTCTTGTATCAACCAACCCTCGGCCATGCTTCCTTCAGGCCTTGCACTTTGCCTCACAAAGTCTTTTAACCGTATGGTCTCATGGCCAACTCAAACTGCGCGTCCGTAATACGTCCCTCGGCTCTGAAGATGGCCCACGTGTCACGTCTGCTATGCCGGCGAGCATACGCAGTATCGTGGGTTGTGGGCTTCCTCCTCGTAACCCGTCTGTATCATAATCAACACAATTTGTAAGATTAAAACAATTCATAGAATCAATGAATTAAGTAAACAATCAAATAAAGTGGCAGGATACTTACGAACTCTGCCTCCCATGACTCGACGCCGCCAGATCCGAAATGCGAAGATCCAACGGTCTCCATCTGGATCCGTCGTGCCTCCACATGCTGCCTGCTCTTCACGCCACCCTCTGCTCGTTTCTTTGCCTCCTTCCACTCGCGTTTGTGCGCAGTGGCAGGTTTCTCAGCAGGATAGCCACCCGCAGCTACATTTAGCCGGTCATCGAACGCGAGTTTTTTAAGGTGAGATCTTTTATTACTTAAGATCTCCCTTATTCGCGTCCTTCCCCATACATCCGAGAATGTAGCATGTGGGGGATTGGGGTACCGACTATGTACAGCCTCTATCACCTCCCCAACTAATCGGCTATTTTGATCTTTAAATTTAATAAAACAATTTCTATATGAGTTTGATACTACCCCACGCATGTACTCCATTACCTCCCTCCCCCTCGCATCCATCACTATCCCGCCCCTATCCGTCACATCATAGCAAACCACTCTCTCCATCTCTCTCATCTCCTCCTCTTCCGAACTGTCTCCTCTAACTCTTCTCCCTCTATCTCCTCTCTCACCGCGTGCCCTACTACCTCCCCCACCTCCCCCACCTCCTCCACCAAAGCACCCGCCGCATCCTCCACTCCCACTCTTCCTACTGCTGCGGGTGGAGTCACGACTGGGGGATTGTCTACGTGACGGTGGCTGTGAGCCCTGACGTGACGGTGGCTCTGAGGGAGCACGTGATGGTGGCTGTGAGGGTGTACGTGAGTGTGTCTGGGACGAGGTATGTCTCCTCGGTGGACGTGGAAGAGGAGAAGCTGCATGCCGTCTCGTCGGACTCGGAGGAATAGACGGCACTGGAGTGCCCTGGATACTCGCGGTAGGGGTATAGACACCAGGCAGGAAAGGAGGGGGATGGGCATACATATACTCTGTAAGCTCAACCGGACCAGGTTGGCGCCCAAAGTGATTCATCATCTCCATCAACCAATTGCTGTACGCAAATGGATCGGATGAAGAACCTGGAATATCCATAAAGAACCTGCAACAAACATCTTCATGTACATCATGGGCTGTCTCTTGACTCACACAAAATTCAAGTCAGTTGCCTGCAAATCATGAAATCTGAAACGCCGCAGTTTTCTGTCTGCAGAAACGCGTGTATACACCCGTCAAAAAATGCGTGTATACACCCGTCCAGAAACGCGTGTATACTCGCGTGAAAAAACTCTGCAGACAGGTTACATGCGCTGCTACACGCGTTCGTACACGCGACCTGCGAAAAAAATTTCTCGAAAAGACCGACCCCCCGACAAAGACAGAATGTCCTTATAAAAGGACCAGCCATTGTCGCCCCTGTCAGGATGCAGTAACCCAATCGTGTGCAAAAAGACAAACCCAAAGAGCAAAGAGCAAAGTAAACAAATCTGACAAAAGAGACAAGGCACAGGACAAAGTGACTCACCTCTGAAAAAGTGAGTCCTCTCTGCTCCTTCTCTGCTCCCTCCTTCTCCCGTGTGTGTGCTCCTTTCTCTGCTCCCTCCTTGCTGTTGGAAGAGGCGAAAACAGGCGAAAACGCATGCACTGTTGATTTCTTAGTTCAAAATCTATATTTGGGGAAGGCGGGCTGTTTTTAGTTTAAACATACCGCCGCGTTTATATTCGCGTTTATGAACGCGGGTATATCTGCGTGTATGTGATTTTAGCTGCGTTTATACACGCGTTTTGCAGAAAGTAGCCGCGTGAATACACGCGATTTTTAGTTTTTAATTTTGTAAAGGAATTCAGTTTTTCTTCAGTTTTTCTCTGCCATGCGTGTATTAATCCGTGTATAGTAGCGTGTATTTATTCGTGTATAATAGCGAGTATTAATCCGTGAATAGTAGCGTGTATTTATCCGTGTATAATAGCGAGTATTATCCCGTGAATATTATCGTGTATTTATGCGTGTATTATTGCGTGTATATAAACGCGTTTATACACGCGTTGATAAATGCAAATATACACGCGAACTTAAATGCTAAAATACACGCGCCCGATTCTATTCAAATACAAGCGCGACAATACACGCGTTTGTAATTTATCGCGTGTATGAAACGCGTGTATGGCAGCATTGTCTTGTAGTGTATGAATGTGAATGTGTATGTATGAATGTGAATGTGGATGTGGATGTGGATGTATGGATATGAATGTGGATGTGGATGTGGATGTGGATGTATGGATGTATGAATGAGGATGTGAAAATGGATGTATGCATGGATGTGTATGTAGAATAATGAATGTGAATGTGTATGGGAAAAAATGTGTCGTCGATATGAGTGAATGGATGATGATGAATACATATGAATGGGATGTGGAATAAGTAATGTGGACTAAGGAGGATAAAATGGAAAGACGAGAGTTGGATATAGAAACTGTTTTTTGTGAACTGTTGTAAATGAATGTTTTATGTCAAGAATGCTGGGGAAGCATTTTGACCATCTTGTAGATTAAGGTCAAGGAGACCTAACTGATAAAGTTGCACCTGCTGACGGAGAGTCAATGGAGGATGTCTCGCGTAGCAAGGTCGACCGAGGTCTTGACCAGCCTCGGTTCGATTTAAATGGTGAGCTTCCGCCGGTACGGTGGATTAGGGACCAAGGAAGCGGCCTATGAGTGAAGCGCTAGGTCACCTGCGAAGGATCCTAGAGGGTGCTAACCATACGGCTCTCGGGCTCTGGGTCACCGAAGATACCCACACGTGCGTCGTGGAAGATATTGGAACAAGGAGTAAGAGTTGTTTTCTGAAACCGGGCATGGATCTGGTTGATTGACCTTGCTGGTCCTCAACGGATGAGTCCATGGCTCTTTTATATGGATCTGTGGGTTGATCTTGCTGATCTTCCATGGAGATTCCATTCTATTATATGAATATATTGCCGGTTACTATGAGCTAGGAACTATGGAAAAGGCCCTTGAGTGAACAGGTGGTGAGCGTTTGGTTGCCAATGATGCCATAAGTATACCGATGAATGAATGACAGGAAATAAGGATTCAACCAGAGACTTTGAGGATTGTCATTAGTGACATAATGGTTTCATTAAAGGGGGCCTTGGAACTCTTTTCCTTGGTACCCGGGACAAAACCTAATCAAATTCTTAATTGGATCCCATCACTACAGTGGTTGGGCGGTTGGCTAACCCATGGGACTGGATGGGGTTAGGCTGGACTGATGGATCCGTAAATCGAGACTCAATTTCTGTTATTACGATAGATAAAGTAAATCTTGGATAGTAATTGTTCTATGGATAAGAATCAATGGCTGTGCCTCTTGATGGGGAAAAAAGCGTTGATCCCAATGATCCAAGTGCAAGTTTCTTCCTTGATCCGACCGAGTATCTTTATAGGTGCAATCGGATCAGTGTGATCAGTAATGATCTTGACTACGTTAGAGTTAAAAGTTATCCTGGTGGAATCGCCCGTGCTGCTTTTCGGGTAAGGGAAGTTTTTCTGGGTTCGGTTTTGGAAAAACCGACGAATTAGTCTCTTGTCCGGATATCCGTGGACAAGGCCCCGAGAGTGGGTCCCTGCCCTGCGCATGAAGTGCTACTTTCGCTGCTAGTACCCCGAATCCGTCGCATGGTGGGGACAGGGATACCACAGTTGGTATCAGAGCGAAATTAAAAGCTAATAAAAATAATTAAATTCTTATCTCAAATTGGTAATAAGAATTCAGAAACAACATTTTCATAATGTATTTTCATTCCGTAAGCTTCTTTAATGAAGAAATTTTAATCAAAGAAATTGTTTTTATAGATGGAAGTTTCCCATTTATCTGGTATTCCCGACCTCACCCAGTCTCAAGATATGATTGCATTTGCCTTCGAGCATCTCATCTCTTCCGCTTCAACACGAACAAGCCGAGCAAGACTCGCACGCCATTTCGAGGAATTATATTTTCCTAACCCAGTGGAGAGACAACAGCATAAGTGGTTTGCAGGGCTATATATCCACGCCTCTTGCAACCGGCGTGCAATGCTGAGGCAGAACCTCTCATTGGCCATGATTTTTAAAAAGTTGAAAATGACGCGTGGTGTCATTCTATATCTTTCAACGCCTCAAAATTTCAGACTTGCTTGCCGAGTTTATAGACTCTTCAGTCGATTTATCCCTAAGGAGAAAATAATAGCTCCCTTCGCAATTAGAAAAATTATGTAACAGGGCATGACTATGGCCCAGTACCGTCATCTTATGCGTCTCTCGAGGAGATTTTGAATTTTGGAGCCGAGCCACTCTATGTACTTATTGCAACTTGTATATAAATATACAAATGTTTTTTTTAAAAGTGATTGTTTATGGACGATCGGATAAAGAAAAATCTGTTTATCAGACTTATGTCATAGATCTCCAATAAGATCAACTGAGGAGCCAATTATGTCAAAAGTTATCAAGACGCACAAAAAGGTTGTAATTGTGTGATATAATTCATACAATTTGTTATTCAAACTGAAATTCGTAAATTAGTAATTAGGACTTCAATTGGAAGTACCGCAATCGTATAGAACCCTGACTTGCTTGAGACCTAGACATGATGGTATTTACCTTATAGTTTCGAGTATCATGACTATCCGTATATACCGAGGGTATAACTGCAGCTCTTTACCGACAGTATATACGAGTAAATCTAAGACTTGAAATTATAAGCATTAATGCTATCCAATTGATGAATTCGAATGTGGTTGATATGATTTTTAACTCTGTTAAGAATTGATGAATTGATTTGGATTCTGATTGAAAAATGATGATTTCTGAAATTTAGTTGAAATATAATAACCTGAGCGAAACCACAAACAATGAGGATGAATGGGACGAGTCCCTGTGATGATACTCATAACTAGAATGATGATAATGATTTCAGCAAATCACTATGAGATTAGTGGTTTGTGCTATCAAATTGCTACTGTTAACACTTGTCACGGTAGATCAAGTTAAGGGATGACAAATTGATAACTTAACTGAAATTCCCGTGGAGGAATGTTTAGAAGGAAATTTTTCAGTCTAATGGACCATTATCGTAGGAATGATATGATCTAAATGAATTATTATTTAATGATAAGTTCTATATAAGGAATATTTATCCCAGTATTCTGTTGGGTTGACCAGAATCTAAGGAACCCAGAATAAATTGGATCTTAAGAAAAAGAGTTGTCCTCTACTTTGCGAGATGAGGACATCTCGCACCTTTTTAAGTGGGGTAGAAGTTTGTAAGATTCCTCCCCCAACCTTCGAGGTATACAGGAGTAAGAATCTCCCTTTCTGATCTTAAAATTATTCCCTCTCTAAAATAAAAGAAAGATTCTGTTTAAAAAGGGAAGACACTTTCCCCAGAATACGTTATCAGGAGCCCACCTGTTTTAAGGATTCAGAACAATGAGTTCAGAAGTGAGAACCGGTGTTTTTGATGCCAAGGTTTTGGTCATCAATTAAAAGACTGCCCGACTCCTACCATGAAAAGGGCACAGGGAAGTCTAGAACCCAAATTCAAAGACCAATTCCTTGATACCAATCTAATCAGGGTCCGTCTCGGACAAGATTGCTTAAACTACGTCCAACCCATTGATTAGGGTCGAGATGACTAGTTGGCGACTTAGAGCAACAGATGCACGCAATTCATAAAGATATAAACGCTGCCCAGGATCGACAGAAACAATATAAAGATAAGATGAGGAGAGTCAGAGAATTCAAAGAAGCAGTTATGGTCTTCATTTGAATACGGACCAAAAGAGTTTCTTTATCTCTAGGGGAGTATAAGTAGTTATCCCCTAGATATTGTGGACCAAGAAAAGTAGGTGACTTAGCCTACAAACTTCTTTTATCTCCTCATCTCAAAGTTCTTAATGCCTCTTATAGAACTATGTGCCAAAACCAAATCATGGAAAGACGGTAAAACTTCAGTGGCAAGATACCGTTGGCTTCTAAGTTACGCTAACTCCTTCCTTTATATAAGTCGAAACTTTTACTTATCCCTCACAGTAATCTTACTTCCATCGATCTCCCTTCTTCTTAATCTCCTTCATGGCTTGGCAAATAACAGGAATTAGTTTTATCCATGATGATTTCTCACCTTCAAGACGCAAGCGAGTGAAGAAGGATTTTATAGAACAGTATGAGCGCTCACTTTTTCCTCACTTGGGAACGTCTGTAGCTCAGACCAAATGGCGGACCTATCAAGACATAACTAGGGTAACACCTTGGGGTCAGCAGCACTTTCGTAACATTGTCCGCTTGGCCATGGTTATTGAAGCCTTGGGTTTGGGTCCCCGATACTACTGCGTCATGAGATCAAGACATCTTGGGTTTTCTGAGCAGGTCTTCTTACTGGCGTGTTTTCTTCCTCATCAGAAGATATGCCTTTACCCCGTTTTTGGCTTGCCTCTCAGAGGTCCTTTTGTTAGATCACCTCATACCACTGAGATAGGTGCGGCAATAACCAACAGAATTATTCCCATAGATGAGTTACCTTATACGTGCGCAGCTTGTGAGTGCTGCTTTTGTGATCATATGATGGACGGGCTTATGGAAGTGTAAAGAGTTCTTCTATCTTTACTGTATATGTTCCAAGAATGAATAAAGTTTAAATCTTGTTCTTGTCCTGACCCTTACTCTCTTTGAGACTTTTTTAATTGGTGGTTAATCTTAATTAAAAATTTTCTCTCAGTCTCATACTTGTGCATCTTGCAAAATTACCCCCAGTTTGCGAGATGAGGGCATCTCATGTTTTTCAAGTGGGAGAGAATGTAAGATTCCTCCCCAGCCTCTCAAAATATCCAGCATCTTCCCCTGTAATCAATCCCTCTTCAGAAATATAAAAGACTTGTTTCTAACTGTTTTAACTTAGAGAGAGAAAATATTCTAGAGAGAGAATATTCAGATTTTTAATATTATTGGATAGAAAATTATCTCATCTTATTAAAATAAGTTTCCCTGAAACCGAAATTCAAAAAGAACTTTCCAATGTGCAATTGGAATTAATTGGAAATGGGTATAAAGGATCTTAGCCTAAGGGTCTAGATTTTCAAAATTTTTTGGATTATGGTCCAATTAAGGTTCCTATGGGCCAATAGCATCAATCCATGTGTAGGGAGGAGATAAATCCAATTTGTAAAAGAAGATACCCAAAAATGAGTAAATGCTCACATAAGATGAAGAGTTGAAAATGTACAAGGTTTATTAGTAAAAAACTATGAGCAATATTAAAAATATGAGATATTTTGGGTATCCAAAAATGAGTAAATGCTCACATAAGATGAAGAGTTGAAAATGTATAAGGTTTATTAGTAAAAAACTATGAGCAATATTAAAAATATGAGATATTTTGGGTATAATGATTCCACTTTGACACATATGTAAGGAAGGGGAGTTATTTAAAGGAGGTGCATATTTTACATAAGATGAAGAGTTGAAAATGTACAAGGTTTATTAGTAAAAAACTATGAGCAATATTAAAAATATGAGATATTTTTGGGTATAATGATTCCATTTTGACACATATGTAAGGAAGGGGAGTTCTTAAAAGGAGGTGCATATTTCACATGCTTGAATGAGTTTTAAACTCATAAAAATTGAGATATTTCATCTCTCCTCTCTCCTAATTCAAGTCTAGTTACAAAAAGTTAGCTCAACTGACCTAAAAATGGTCAAAAATTGACCAAACTGAGTTGGAAAATTCTAGAATCAATTTGTTTGGTTAGGAACTCACTTTTTCCTATAAATAGAGGCCTTCCCCTTTGTTGAAACTCAACAATGTTTAATGCATTGTTACTCTACTCCACCTAAGCCAAGAACTGTGAATTCATTAATAATTCACTAGTTTTTGACACTTCCCTCTTTCTTCAATCCCCATTGGTGGCTCCATCAACATACTAAACCAATTGATTGGTTGGGGGCCTCTACCGTGAACAAAGAATCAAGCAATTTGTAAGGTAAATAGTGAATATTGATCTTTTCTATAATTTCTCAATGTATTATTTTTTATTCAATCCATTAATGGGTTAATGATCCAATTAGGGATCATTCTAATCATTCCCTTAAAGATAAGCTTTATCTTTTAAAATAATTGAGATTTATCAGTCATAGCAGCGGAGCTATGGCAAAATTTTGTAAAAATTTACACATAAAATAATTTCATTCAAAGCATGAAAAGAGGACTTCCTACCATATTCTAGGAATTATCCTAGATTAATTAAAATAATTTCATTCAAAGCATGAAAAGAGGACTTCCTACCATATTCTAGGAATTATCATCCTAGATTAATTAAAAGAATTTCATTGTAATCATGGAGAAATTGAATTTTTATATTATGCATAAAGGATAAATTTTTATATCAAAAGTGTTACTTTTATCATTTTTATTTTCATGCATAGAAGTATGCATAAAGGATAAATTTTTATATCAAAAGTGTTACTTTAATCAATTTTTATTTTCATGCATAGAAGTATGCATAAAGGATAAATTTTTATATCAAAAGTGTTATTTTTATCATTTTTATTTTCATGCATAGAAGTATGCATAAAGGATAAATTTTTATATCAAAAGTGTTACTTTTATCAAATTTTATTTTCATGCATAGAAGTATGCATAAAGGATAAATTTTTATATCAAAAGTGTTATTTTTATCATTTTTATTTTCATGCATAGAAGTATACATAAAGGATAAATTTTTATATCAAAAGTGTTACTTTTATCAAATTTTATTTTCATGCATAGAAGCATGCATGAAGGATAATTTTTTATATCAAAAGTGTTATTTTTATCATTTTTTTTCATGCATAGAAGTATGCATAAAAGATAAAATTTTATTTTAAAAGTGTTACTTTTATCAATTTTTATTTTCATGCATAGAAGTATGCATAAAGGATAAATTTTTATATTAAAAGTGTTACTTTTATCAATTTTTATTTTCATTTTTTATATCAAAAGTGTTATTTTTATCATTTTTATTTTCATGCATAGAAGTATGCATAAAGGATAAATTTTTATATCAAAAGTGTTATTTTTCTCATTTTTATTTTCATGCATAGAAGTATGCATAAAGGATAAATTTTTATATCAAAAGTGTTACTTTTATCATTTTTATTTCATGCATAGAAGTATGCATAATGGATAAACTTTTATATCAAAAGTGTTACTTTTATCATATTTGAATTTCATGCATAAAGGTATGCATAAAAGTTGATTATTTTATTATAAAAGTGTGACTTTTATTATAATTGAATTTCATGCATAAAGGTATGCATAAAATTTGCTTATTTTATTATAAAAGTGTGACTTTTATCATAATTGAATTTCATGCATAGAGGTATGCATAAAAGTTGATTATTTTATTGTAAGAGTGTTACTTTTATCATATTGGATTTCATGCATAGAGGTATGCATAAAAGATATTCTTTTTATACTAAAAGTGTGATTTTCATCATAAATGGATTTTATGCATAACTTAGATGCATAAGAGAAATTCTTTTATTCTAAAAGTGTAATTCCTACCAAATTGAATTTATGCATAAGAAGATGCATAAAAGTTTGATTTTCAATTCAAAGTGTCATTCTCATCTAAATTGAATTTATGCATAGGAAGATGCATAAAAGAATAAGATTTCAATTCAAAAGCGTTATTCTCATCCAAATTGAATTTATGCATAGGAAGATGCATAAAAGATGGATTTTTAATTCAAAAATGTCAATTCTCATCCAAATTGAATTTATACATAGGAAGATGCATAAAAGATTGAATTTTAATTCAAAAGTGTCATTTTCATTTAAAATGAAATTATGCATAGGAAGATGCCTAAAAGATTGATTTTTAATTCGAAAGTGTTAGTCCCCTTAAATGGAATTTATGCATAAATAAAAATGTAGAGAAATCTTATATCAAATATAAAAACTCTCTTGTATTCTATAAAAAGATATAAAATGTGATAAAACATGATAAGAGGTGTATGAGATGTGATAATATGTGATAAGATGCGTATGGGAAGTGATAAGATGTGATAAGAGGTGTATGAGATGTGATAAGATGTGTATGAGATGTGATAGGATATGATAAGATGTATATGGACTGTGTATGAGATGTGATAAGAGGTGTATGAGATGTGATAAGATGTGTATGAGATGTGATAAGATATGATAAGATGTATATGGAATGTGTAGGGCGAGAATGGATGTATGGATGTAGATACGGATATGTATGTATGAATGTGAATGTGGATGTGGATGTGTATGTATGAATGTGAATGTGGATGTGGATGTGGATGTATGGATATGAATGTGGATGTGGATGTGGATGTGGATGTGGATGTGGATGTGGATGTGGATGTATGGATGTAGATACGGATGTGGATGTATGTATGTGGAAGTGGATGCATGAATGAGGATGTGAAAATGGATGTATGCATGGATGTGTATGTAGAATAATGAATGTGAATGTGTATGGGAAATAATGTGTCGTCGATATGAGTGAATGGATGATGATGAATATAAATGAATGGGATGTGGAATAAGTAATGTGGACTAAGGAGGATAAAATGGAAAGACGAGAGTTTGATATAGAAACTGTATTTTGTGAACTGTTGTAAATGAATGTTTTATGTCAAGAATGCTGGGGAAGCATTTTGACCATCTTGTAGATTAAGGTCAAGGAGACCTAACTGATAAAGTTGCAACTGCTGAGACAGAGAGTCAATGGAGGATGTCTCGCGTAGCAAGGTCGGCCGAGGTCTTGACCAGCCTCGGTTCGATTTAAATGGTGAGCTTCCGGTACGGTGGATTAGGGACCAAGGAAGCGGCCTATGAGTGAAGCGCTAGGTCACCTGCGAAGGATCCTAGAGGGTGTTGACCATACGGTGCTTGGGCTCTGGGTCGCCGAAGATACCAACACGTGCGTCGTGGAAGATATTGGAACAAGGAGTAAGAGTTGTTTTCTGAAACCGGGCATGGATCTGGTTGATTAACCTTACTGGTCCTCAAACGGATGAGTCCATGGCTCTTTTATATGGATCTGTGGGTTGATCTTGCTAATCTTCCACGGAGATTCCATTCTGTGAGATCCCTGTCTCCATCGCGCAATGGATTCGGGTACTAGCAGCGGAAGTAGCACATCGTGCGCGGGTAGGGGTCTCACACTCGGGGCCTCGCCCACGGATATCCGGACAAGAGACTAATCTGTCGGTTTGTCCAAAACCGAAACCGGAAAAACTTCCTTTACCCGGAAAGCACGGGCGATTCCACCAGGATAACTCTTTACTCTAACGTAGTCAAGATCATTACTGATCAAACTGATCTGACTGCACCTCTAACGGTACTTGGTCAAATCAAGGAAGAAACTTGCACTTGGATCATTGGAATCAACGCTTTTTTCCCCATCAAGAGGCACAGCCGTTGATTCCTATCCATAGAACAATTACTATCCGGGATTTACTTCATCTATCGTAATAATAGAAATTAAATCTCGATTTACGGATCCATCAGTCCAGCCTAACCCCATCCAGTCCCATGGGTTAGCCAACCGCCCAACCACTGTAGTGATGGGATCCAATTAAGAATTTGGTTAGGTTTTGTCCCGGGTACCAAGGAAAAGAGTTCCAAGGCCCCCTAGCCGGAAGTTCATGCAAACATAAAACTAGTCACACCACTACACACCCAATATGAAATTGCCTTTTTCTTAGCATCAGCTAACTTTAAAACAATCCTTTAATGAAACCATTATGTCACTGATGACAATCCTCAAAGTCTCTGGTTGAATCCTTATTTCCAGTCATTCATTCATCGGTATGCTTATGGCATCATTGGCAACCAGAACGCTCACCACCTGTTCACTCAGGGGCCTTTTCCATAGTTCCTAGCTCATAGTAACCGACAATATATTCATATAATAGAATGGAATCTCCGTGGAAGATCAGCAAGATCAACCCACAGATCCATATAAAAGAGCCATGGACTCATCCGTTAGGACCAGCAAGGTCAATCAACCAGATCCATGCCCGATTTCGGAAAACAACTCTTACTCCTTGTTCCAATATCTTCCTCGATGCACGTATGGGTATCTTCGGCGACCCAGAGCCCGAGCACCGTATGGTTAGCACCCTCTAGGATCCTTCGCAGGTGACCTAACGCTTCACTCATAGGCCGCTTCCTTAGTCCCTAATCCACCGTACCGGAAGCTCACCGTTTAAATCGAACCAAGGCTGGTCAAGACCTCGGCCGACCTTGCTACGCGAGACGTCCTCCATTGACTCTCTGTCAGCAGTTGCAACTTTATCAGTAAAGTCTTTATGACTTTAATCCTCAAGATGGTCAAAATGCTTCCCCAGCATTCTTGACATAAAACAGTCATTTACAAACAGTCACAAAATACAGTTTCTATAACGAACTCTCGTCTTTCCACATTATCCACTCTCGGACCACATTACTTATTCCCTATTCCATTCAATGTGTACTCATTCTCATCCATGTTGAGATTCAAGCTCGATGTCAGTGTGAGCCAGCTATGCTATGTGCTGGCAGATTAGGTAGGAACATGTGTGAGACATAAATGACCGCGTGTCCAGCTGGTCATAGTGTGTGGACATTAGCTAGGGTTAGTAGAGTGTGGACACAACTCATTTGTGTGTTGTGTGGATTATGGATTAGTGCATTATGCTTTGTGTGAGAGTGGACATGGCTTCCCTCTATGGTTAGGGTTTGCAATATACATTAGGGTTTGCTCCTGTGTGTGTGTCTCCTCCTCCTCTACCGTTCTTTCAACATGGTATCAGAGCCTTGTGCTGTTTATTAGGGTTTATGAGTGAGTGAGTGAAGAGGGAAAAGAAGAAGCTGTGAAGAGAAGCTGTGAAGCTTGCCATTGGAGCTGTGAAGCTTGGAGCACACCAAATACTATCAGATCTGAAAGCTTGGCCTACCGGGTAAGGTCTTCTAAACATCCTTGAGCGGATTGCAGGTGATACAGGCAAAAGCAAAGCATTCTAGAGCAAATCAAAGCAAGGCAAAATTCTGGTTTTTGAAGCTTTCCATTAAAGCTTGGGAACATTGATGTATGGTGGAAATACATGTAAATCTGGCAAAGCAAACATGTATCTGACAATGAGAGATGTATTGGCAACTTCTATGCAAGCCCTACTGTGATTTTGGAGCAATTTACATGCATTTAATTGAGTGGAAAACTCTGGTTTTTGACCTCTCACAAAACAGTGAAAAAGAAGCCAAAAATTGATCAATTTGGAGCATGTATTTGACAAAAATCCAAGCATTGATGGGTTACACACATGCCTAGGTGTGTTGGGCACCTATAGGCATCTTCAATTAGCATCAAAAACTCTTCTAAACCCCTCTACAGCAGGCGGCGCAGCCCATACAGACAAAACAGAGCATTTTTCTGGTTTTTTCACCACGAGGAGGTCGATTATCACTCGGTTGCTTGATATCTTCCACAACTCTCTTAGCAAGTGGATTCTTTACATCTTGGAGAAGAGGGCTATGTGATTTGTTTGGTCAATGATGCTTAATTGAGCTGGGAATGAGCTGATTAAAACAGGTTGTCCACTGGTTGCAGAGAAACAGAGCATTTTAATTGAGCAATTAATCTTTGGTGTTTTACAATTGGACAAATTCCTCTTACATGGAGTTTATGGACACTATTGCTAAGCCAATGAATGCCTGGTTGCTCAATTTGGTGAAATATTGAAGGAATTAGAGCAAATTTTCTACTGGTTTTTTTGGTTTTTCTAGTTTTTCCAAAAACAGAGAAAGGGGTTTTCAAAAATTGATAATTACACATGTCAGATGGAGTTGATACTCAACATTGAGGTTCATTAGGTGTCAATGCAAGTTGCCTAGACTTGATTGCACCATTACATTGCGATTTGGAGCCTTGGAAGGCGTGTCAGTTCAGGGTATCCCGCACTGCGTGAGTCAGTTCATCTTGGATCATTACAGGTTGATTTTCTACATCAAAATTGGAGTTTGTTGGCTATCTTGGAGTATCTGGAACATTAATTGGAGTGTGGTTGAGCTGAGGAAGGCTCATTTACAGATTTGAAGTGTGCGGAAGGTGTATGCATTGAGCAACATGTCGGACAATCCAGTTCAGATTGTTGGTGAAAAGCTGGATAGGAAGAACTTCCAGGCATGGAAGTACAGGATAAAGAGTTTCTTGAAAGGAAAAGGATTTTGGAATCTCATTACAGGTGCTGAGCCAGAGCCTGAGCTACCTCGGCAACCTACACAGCAGCAGCTTATTGCTCATAAGCAGTGGTCAGAGAGAGCATTCAAAGTGCTGCATTATTTGTCTATATGCATTTCTGATGCTATGCTCATACACATTCAGGATGCTGAGAATCCCAAAGATGCATGGGATACTTTGGTCAAGATGTTTGATACAGATACGAGTGCTCGCAAGTCTCAATTGCGACAGCAGATACACAATGTGAAAAGGAATAAAAGGAGCATACATGATTATGTGCAAGAAATCAAGAAGTTTGCAGATGCATTGGCCACAATAAATGCCCCCATGCCTGATGATGATTTGGTGGATATTACCTTGCGTGGTCTTGGCAAGGAATACAAATCCTTTGATACATCTATCTCAGTGAGGAGTACAGGTTTACCCGACTTCGATGAGTTGGTTTCACTCTTGTTGGTTGAGGAAATCAAGCTCAGTGATTCATTTCTGGATGCATCTTCTAGCCATGATGATGGCAGAAATCAGGCTTTCTACTCGCAGAGAGGCTTTAGAGGCAGGGGGAGATTTGCATCACGTGGACGTGGTGGTAATGGTCGTGGATGGCAGGATAGACCTCCACAACAGAATTTTCAGCCTTCATATGGTGCTCGAGGTGGTCGTGGATATGCACCACAAAGAGGCAGAGGTAACCCCCGTGGAAGAGGACGTTGGCAAGGCCAACAAAATTCTATGCAAGATGTGGAATGCCATTATTGTGGCAAATATGGTCATATGGCGAGAGATTGCTTTCGCAAACAGAATGATTTGAGAGGGGGAAGAGCACAGCGTGGTGGTCATTATGGTGGAAACTATGCACAACATGGTGGTAACTATGCATCAAGTAGCAATGATGGAACTGCAAATCATTTGTTTGCCATGAAGCATGTTGTGGGTTCTATGACAACAAATGCTGAGAATGATGATACATGGTATATGGACTCAGGAGCATCAAATCATATGACATGCCATGGAGAATGGTTTGAGCACATGAAGCCAATGGATGTCAAAGGCTATGTGGAAACAGGTGATGATACCCAGCATGTCATTACACATGTTGGAAGTGTACCATTGGTCATGCACAATGGTCAGACAAAGTCTATGTCAGATGTGCTGTATGTGCCTTCGATCACTAAAAGCTTGGCCTCAGTTGGTCAAATGGTGGAACAGGGATTACAGGTTCGCTTCAATGAACATGGATGCTTCGTTGAAGATTTCAAACATGGATGTAGAGTGATTGCTAAAGGCAAGAAAGAAGGAAGACTGTTTAAGCTGGATGCTGGAATTCCTGAGCTAAAATCAGCCATGTTCTCAAAGAGCAAGAATGTGGTACAGGATATTGATATGTGGCACAAGAGGATTGGCCATGTAAATATACAGAGATTAAAGAACATGCAAACAAGAGGCATTGTCAATGGATTGCCTAGGTTCAAATATGATGGACATATGCATGTTTGTGAAGCTTGTCAGTTTGGAAAGCAGGCAAGGTTGAGGTTTCCTAGAGAAGGAAATATGAGTAACAGGCCACTTGAGATAGTACAGAGTGATGTATGGGGTCCTGCACAAAACCCATCTATCAAAGGCAGTCTATACTATGTTACATTCATTGATGACTTTAGCAGGATGACATGGATATATTTTCTGAAAGAGAAGAGTGAAGTGTTGGAAAAATTCATGGATTTCAAAGCTTTTGCAGAAAAGCAGTATGGCTGTTGGATTAAATGTCTGAGGACAGATGGAGGTGGTGAATACACCTCAAAAGCTTTTGAGCATTTCTTGAGGAAGCATGGGATAAGAAGACAGTTGACATGCAGGTATACACCTCAGCAGAATGGTGTGGCTGAGAGAAAGAATAGAGTTATATGTGAAGTGGCAAGGGCAATGCTCAATGAAAAGAGCATGCCAGATTACTATTGGGCAGAAGCATGTGCTACTGCAGTTTATATATTGAACAAAACACCTACAGCAGCCATTCATGGAAGCACGCCAGAGATGCGGCTCACAGGTTACAGGCCAGACATTGGACATCTTAAAGTTTTTGGATGCATAGCTTATGTGCATGTGCCTGATGAAAGAAGAAGGAAGTTGGATCCTAAAGCAGAGAAATGTGTATTTGTGGGATATGCACAGGATCGAAAGGCCTACAAATGTTATAACCCTCAAACTAGACAAGTGGTCATCTCACGTGATGTTGTGTTTGATGAGCTTGCTAGTTGGTACAAAGCAACAGATGAGGGTGTTATTGAGTCACTTGAGGCTGATGTGCCTGTGAACTTGCCATCACAAGCAAGTTCTAGTACTACTACTATGTCTGGGCCAGCAGCAGAAGCTGAGAGTAGCAGTGTACGTCCATGGTCAGGACGTTTGAGGCATGAGAGTGTAAGCACTGGGAGTAGTGCTATGGACAAAGGCAAAAAGAAAGTCGAAGGAATTGGAATCACAGGATATGAGTCATCCAGTTCCGAGAGTTTGGATGAGGAGCTTGGCATACCTGTTTTACGCACACCTGGTGCGAGGCAGGACAGATATGTGCCACCACATGCTAGAGTTACAGGTGTACAGAGTGACCCGCATGCATTGCGGAGATCCCAGAGAGTCAGATATCCTGTTGACAGATTGACATATAGAGATTTTGCTATGCACTATGCATACATGACATCTATGGTGAAGCATGTGGAACCTACATGCTATACAGAGGCTATTGGAGAGCATGTATGGGAAAAAGCAATGGATGTGGAGATGGACGCATTGGTCCATAATGATACATGGGACTTGGTTGCACTACCAAAGGACAAGAATGTTATTGGATGTAAATGGGTTTACAAAGTGAAGTGCAAATCTGATGGTTCTATTGAGAGACATAAAGCTAGATTGGTAGCAAAGGGTTATGCACAGACCCAAGGATTGGATTATGATGAGATGTTTAGTCCAGTGGCTAAGATGGGCACAGTGAGAGCAGTCATTGCTATGGCTGCAGCTAATGGCTGGGAAATGCATCAGATGGATGTTAAGAATGCATTTCTGAATGGAGATCTACAAGAGGAAGTATACATGGCACAGCCAGAAGGGTATGTACACCCTAGATATCCCACTCACGTATGCAAATTGAAAAAGGCATTATATGGTTTGAAGCAAGCACCACGTGCTTGGAGTGATAAGATGAGCAGATATCTTATCTCACTTGGTTTTCAGATTTCTACAGCAGATTCTTCACTCTATGTGAAGAAGACAGAGCATGGGATTGTTTTACTAGTCATCTATGTGGATGATTTGATTATCACAGGTGATCATGGTGCAGATGTGATGCATGTCAAGAAAGCTTTAAGTGGGAAATTTGACATGAAAGATCTTGGTGAGTTGAGATACTTTCTTGGAATTGAAGTGGTGAAAGATCATGCAGGTACTTGGTTAGTACAGCGCCAATATGCATTGGATATGTTGGCAAAGTATGGCATGACAGGGTGTAAGCCTATGAGTACACCATTGGAGCAAAATGTGAAGTTGCGGGCTGATTATGGCGAGGAATTGGATGATCCTTCTATGTACAGGAAGATGGTTGGTAGTCTCATATACATGACTATCACACGCCCGGATTTGAGTTATGCAGTGGGGCTAGTGAGCCAGTTTATGCAGAGCCCCAGGAAACCACATTTGGATGCAGTGAGACGCATCATGAGATATGTGAAAACCACAGCACATTATGGTTTATTCTATGAGAGTGGTAAAAGCTTGGACATACATGGCTACACAGATGCTGATTGGGCAGGTAGCGCATATGACAGGAGGTCTACTAGTGGATATGCTTTTACACTTGGAAGTGCCGTGGTGAGTTGGAGTAGCAAAAAGCAACCTACAGTTGCTTTATCCAGTACAGAGGCTGAGTACAGAGGTGCAGCCATTGCTACTTGTGAGGCTATATGGTTAAAGAGTCTCTTGGCAGATTTATGTGAGCCTATTGGTGGCAAAGTTGTCATACATTGTGACAACATGAGCAGTATACAGTTGGCAAAGAATCCAGTGTTTCATGCGAGGACCAAAAACATAGAGGTCCATTATCACTTTGTCAGAGAGAAGGTGCTGGATGGTACAGTTGATCTTCACTATGTGAAGACTGATGAGCAGGTGGCTGATATCTTCACGAAGCCACTTAGCAGGGAGAAGTTTGAGTACTTCCGGACTATGTTGGGAGTACATGGGATGAGCTTGAGGGGGAGTGTTGAGAGTCTTGATATCCCAAGCTCATCTACATCTTCATCGGCAGTACATCATGAGCTTGAGAGGGGCTGTTGAGATTCAAGCTCGATGTCAGTGTGAGCCAGCTATGCTATGTGCTGGCAGATTAGGTAGGAACATGTGTGAGACATAAATGACCGCGTGTCCAGCTGGTCATAGTGTGTGGACATTAGCTAGGGTTAGTAGAGTGTGGACACAACTCATTTGTGTGTTGTGTGGATTATGGATTAGTGCATTATGCTTTGTGTGAGAGTGGACATGGCTTCCCTCTATGGTTAGGGTTTGCAATATACATTAGGGTTTGCTCCTGTGTGTGTGTCTCCTCCTCCTCTACCGTTCTTTCAACAATCCATTCACTTATATAGACTACACATTATTTCACATACACATTCACATTCATTATTCTGCATACATATCCATGTTCGTACGTCCACATCATACATCCACAATTTCACATTTATACATACGCATCTACATGCATACATCTATTTTCACATCCTCATTCATACATTCACATTATACATACATCCAATTTCACATCCAAATATGATAAAAGTAACACTTTTACAATAAGATAATCATCAATTATGCATAACATAAAAATCAATTTCTCCATGATTACAATAAAATTCTTTCAATTAATCTAGGATGATAATTTCTAGAATATGGTAGGAAGTTCTCTTTTCATGCTTTGAATAAAAATATTTTATGTGTAATTTTTATAAAAAATTTGCCATAGCTCCGCTACTATGACTGATAAATCTCAATTTATTTTGAAGGATAAAGCTTATCATTAAGGAAATGATTAGAATGATCCCTAATTGGATCATTAACCCAATAATGGGTTGAATCATCAATATTCATGAAATACATAAACTAAAAGCATAGAAAAAAAAGCCATTAATTTGGCCTCAAGCATAGCTTAATCTTGGATTAAGGAAAAGCTTTATGAAAAGCTTCATTTGGATTGAGAATGGGTCATGAGTATGACCATTTCTTGAGTGAGAGAGAGAAATTACATAAAAACCATTAGAATTAAGCATAAATGGAAATTTATGTAATTCTTAACTATCATTAATCAATTAACTTCAATAGCATTCATCAAATTATGTAACTCTTCACTACAATTTATCAATTAACTTCAATAGCATTCAAAAACCATTCCAATTAAGCTTCTCAAGATTGAGAGGGGTTGAGAAGAGAGAAACATTGAGAAATTATAGAAAATGATCAAAATTCACTAATTACCTTACAAATTGCTTGATTCTTTGTTCACGGTAGAGGCCCCCAACCAATCAATTGGTTAAGTATGTTGATGGAGCCACCAATGGGGATTGAAGAAAGAGGGAAGCTCCAAAAACTAGTAAATTATTAATGAATTCACAGTTTCTTGGCTTAGGTGGAGTAGAGTAACGATGCATAAACACTATATATTTTTCAACAAGGGGGAGGCTTCTATTTATAGGAAAAATTGAGCTCCTAACCAAACAAACTGATTCTAGAATTTTCTAAATCAGTTTGGTCAATATTTGACCATTTTTAGGTCAGTTAAGCTAACTTTTTGGAGCTAGACTTGAATGAGGAGAGAGAAGAGATGAAATATCTCAATTTTTATGAGTTTAAAACTCATTCAAGCATGTGAAATATGCACCTCCTTTAAAGAACTCCCCTTCCTTACATATGTGTCAAAATGGAATCATTATACCCAAAATATCTCATATTTTTAATATTGCTCATAGTTTTTTACTAATAAACCTTGTACATTTTCAACTCTTCATTTTATGTGAAATATGCACCTCCTTTAAAGAACTCCCCTTCCTTACATATGTGTCAAAATGGAATCATTATACCCAAAATATCTCATATTTTTAATATTGTTCATAGTTTTTTACTAATAAACCTTGTACATTTTCAACTCTTCACCTTATGTGAGCATTTACTCATTTTTGGATACCCAAAATATCTCATATTTTTAATATTGCTCATAGTTTTTTACTAATAAACCTTGTACATTTTCAACTCTTCATCTTATGTGAGCATTTACTCATTTTTGGGTATCTTCTTTTACAAATTGGATTTATCTCCTCCCTACACATGGATTGATGCTATTGGCCCATAGGAACCTTAATTGGACCATAATCCAAAAATTTCTGAGAATCCAGACCCTTAGACTAAGGTCCTTTCTACCCATTTCCAATTAATTCCAATTGCACATTGAAAAATTCTTTCTGAATTTCTGTTTCAAGGGAATTCATTTTAATAAGATGAGATATTTTTCTATCCAATAATATTAAAAATCTGAATATTCTCTCTCTAGAATATTTTCTCTCTCTATGCCAAAACAGGCAGAGACAAGATCTCTTATATTTCTGAAGAGAGAATTGATTATAGGAGAATATGCTAGACATTTTGAGAGGCTGGGGAGGAATCTTACACATTCTATTATTTGAATATATTGCCGGTTACTATGAGCTAGGAACTATGGAAAAGGCCCCTGAGTGAATAGGTGGTGAGCGTTCTGGTTGCCAATGATGCCATAAGTATACCGATGAATGAATGACTGGAAATAAGGATTCAACCAGAGACTTTGAGGATTGTCATCAGTGACATAATGGTTTCATTAAAGGATTGTTTTAAAGTTAGCTGATGCTAAGAAAAAGGCAATTTCATATTGGGTGTGTAAGTGGTGTGACTAGTTTTATGTTTGCATGAACTTCCGGCTAGGGGGCCTTGGAACTCTTTTCCTTGGTACCCGGGACAAAACCTAATCAAATTCTTAATTGGATCCCATCACTACAGTGGTTGGGCGGTTGGCTAACCCATGGGACTGGATGGGGTTAGGCTGGACTGATGGATCCGTAAATCGAGACTCAATTTCTGTTATTACGATAGATAAAGTAAATCTTGGATAGTAATTGTTCTATGGATAAGAATCAATGGCTGTGCCTCTTGATGGGGAAAAAAGCGTTGATCCCAATGATCCAAGTGCAAGTTTCTTCCTTGATCCGACCGAGTATCTTTATAGGTGCAATCGGATCAGTGTGATCAGTAATGATCTTGACTACGTTAGAGTTAAAAGTTATCCTGGTGGAATCGCCCGTGCTGCTTTTCGGGTAAGGGAAGTTTTTCTGGGTTCGGTTTTGGAAAAACCGACGAATTAGTCTCTTGTCCGGATATCCGTGGACAAGGCCCCGAGTGTGGGTCCCTGCCCTGCGCATGAAGTGCTACTTTCGCTGCTAGTACCCCGAATCCGTCGCATGGTGGGGACAGGGATACCACAGTTGGTATCAGAGCGAAATTAAAAGCTAATAAAGATAATTAAATTCTTATCTGAAATTGGTAATAAGAATTCAGAAACAACATTTTCATAATGTATTTTCATTCCGTAAGCTTCTTTAATGAAGAAATTTTAATCAAAGAAATTGTTTTTATAGATGGAAGTTCCCCATTTATCTGGTATTCCCGACCTCACCCAGTCTCAAGATATGATTGCATTTGCCTTCGAGCATCTCATCTCTTCCGCTTCAACACGAACAAGCCGAGCAAGACTCGCACGCCATTTCGAGGAATTATATTTTCCTAACCCAGTGGAGAGACAACAGCATAAGTGGTTTGCAGGGCTATATATCCACGCCTCTTGCAACCGGCGTGCAATGCTGAGGCAGAACCTCTAATTGGCCATGATTTTTAAAAAGTTAAAAATGACGCGTGGTGTCATTCTATATCTTTCAACGCCTCAAAATTTCAGACTTGCTTGCCGAGTTTATAGACTCTTCAGTCGATTTATCCCTAAGGAGAAAATAATAGCTCCCTTCGCAATTAGAGAAATTATGTAACAGGGCATGACTATGGCCCAGTACCGTCATCTTATGCGTCTCTCGAGGAGATTTTGAATTTTGGAGCCGAGCCACTATATGTACTTATTGCAACTTGTATATAAATATACAAATGTTTTTTTTTAAGTGATTGTTTATGGACGATCGGATAAAGAAAAATCTGTTTATCAGACTTATGTCATAGATCTCCAATAAGATCAACTGAGGAGCCAATTATGTCAAAAGTTATCAAGACGCACAAAAAGGTTGTAATTGTGTGATATAATTCATACAATTTGTTATTCAAACTCAAAATTTGTAAATTAGTAATTAGGACTTCAATTGGAAGTACCGCAATTGTATAGAAACCTGACTTGCTTGAGACCTAGACATGATGGTATTTACCTTATAGTTTCGAGTATCATGACTATCCGTATATACCGAGGGTATATAACTGCAGCTCTTTACCGACAGTATATACGAGTAAATCTAAGACTTGAAATTATAAGCATTAATGCTATCCAATTGATGAATTCGAATGTGGTTGATATGATTTTTAACTCTGTTAAGAATTGATGAATTGATTTGGATTCTGATTGAAAAATGATGATTTCTGAAATTTAGTTGAAATATAATAACCTGAGCGAAACCACAATGAGGATGAATGGGACGAGTCCCTGTGATGATACTCATAACTAGAATGATGATAATGATTTCAGCAAATCACTATGAGATTAGTGGTTTGTGCTGTCAAATTGCTACTGTTAACACTTGTCACGGTAGATTAAGTTAAGGGATGACAAATTGATAACTTAACTGAAATTCACGTGGAGGAATGTTTAGAAGGAAAATTTTCGGTCTAATGGACCATTATCGTAGGAATGATATGATCTAAATGAATTATTATTTAATGATGAGTTCTATATAAGGAATATTTATCCCAGTATTCTGTTGGGTTGACCAAAATCTAAGGAACCCATAATAAATTGGATCTTCAGAAAAAGAGTTGTTCTCTACTTTGCGAGATGAGGACATCTCGCACCTTTTTAAGTGGGGTAGAAGTTTGTAAGATTCCTCCCCCCAACCTTCGAGATATACAGGAGTAAGAATCTCCCTTTCTGATCTTAAAATTATTTCCTCTCTAAAATAAAAGAAAGATTCTGTTTAAAAAGGGAAGACACTTTCCCCAGAATACCTTATCAGGAGCCCACCTGTTTTAAGGATTCAGAACAATGAGTTTAGAAGTGAGAACCGGTGTTTTTGATGCCAAGGTTTTGGTCATCAATTAAAAGACTGCCCGACTCCTACCATGAAAAGGGCACAAGGAAGTCTAGAACCCAAATTCAGAGACCAATTGCTTCATACCAATCTAATCAGGGTCCGTTCGGACAAGATTGCTTAAACTACGTCCAACCCATTGATTAGGGTCGAGATGACCAATCAAATGCTTGGCGACTTAGAGCAACAGATGCAGGCAATTCATAAAGATATAAACGCTGCCCAGGATCGACAGAAACAATATAAAGATAAGAAGAGGATAGTCAGAGAATTCAAAGAAGCAGTTATGGTCTTCATTTGAATACGGACCAAAAGAGCTTCTTTATCTCTAGGGGTGTATAAGTAGTTATCCCCCAAATATTGTGGACCAAGAAAAGTAGGTGACTTAGCCTACGAACTTCTTTTATCTCCTCATCTCAAAGTTCTTAATGCCTTATATAAAAATATGTGCCAAAACCAAATCATGGAAAGACGGTAAAACTTCAGTTGGCAAGATACCGTTGGCTTCTAAGTTACGCTAACAACTTCCTTTATATAAGTCGTAACTTTTACTTATCGCTCACAGTAATCTTACTTCCATCGATCTCCCTTCTTCTTAATCTCCTTCATGGCTTGGCAAACAACAGGAATTAGTTTTATCCATGATGATTTCTCACCTTCAAGACGCAAGCAAGTCTGTGAAGAAGGATTTTATAGAACAGTATGAGCGCTCACTTTTTCCTCACTTGGGAACGTCTGTAGCTCAGACCAAATGGCGGACCTATCAAGACATAACTAGGGTAACACCTTGGGGTCAGCAGCACTTTCGTAACAATGTCCGCTTGGCCATGGTTATTGAAGCCTTGGGTTTGGGTCCCCGATACTACTGCATCATGAGATCAAGACATCTTAGGTTTTCTAAGCGGGTCTTCTTACTGGCGTGTTTTCTTCCTCATCAGAAGATATGCCTTTACCCCGTTTTTGGCTTGCCTCTCAGAGGTCCTTTTGTTAGATCACCTCATACCACTCAGATAGGTGCGGCAATAACCAACAGAATTATTCCCATAGATGAGTTACCTTATACGTGCGCAGCTTGTGAGTGCTGCTTTTGTGATCATATGATGGACGGGCTTATGGAAGTGTAAAGAGTTCTTCTATCTTTACTGTATATGTTCCAAGAATGAATAAAGTTTAAATCTTGTTCTTGTCTTGACCCTTACTCTCTTTGAGACTTTTTTAATTGGTGGTTAATCTTAATTAAAAATTTTCTCTCAGTCTCATACTTGTGCATCTCGCGAAATTACCCCCAGTTTGCGAGATGAGGGCATCTCGCATTTTTCAAGTGGGAGAGAATGTAAGATTCCTCCCCAGCCTCTCAAAATGTCCAGCATCTTCCCCTGTAATCAATCCCTCTTCAGAAATATAAAAGACTTGTTTCTAACTGTTTTAACCTAGAGAGAGAAAATATTCTAGAGAGAGAATATTTAGATTTTTAATATTTTTGGATAGAAAATTATCTCATCTTATTAAAATAAGTTCCCCTGAAACAGAAATCCAAAAAGAACTTTCCAATGTGTAATTGGAATTAAGTGGAAATGGGTATAAAGGACCTTAGCCTAAGGGTCTAGATTTTCAAAAAAATTTGGATTATGGTCCAATTAAGGTTCCTATGGGCCAATAGCATCAATCCATTTGTAGGGAGGAGATAAATCCAATTTGTAAAAGAAGATACCCAAAAAATGAGTAAATGGTCACATAAGATGAAGAGTTGAAAATGTACAAGGTTTATTAGTAAAAAACTATGAGTAATATTAAAAATATGAGATATTTTGGGTATCCAAAAATGAGTAAATGCTCACATAAGATGAAGAGTTAAAAATGTACAAGGTTTATTAGTAAAAAACTATGAGCAATATTAAAAATATGAGATATTTTCGGTATAATGATTCCATTTTGACACATATGTAAGGAAGGGGAGTTCTTTAAAGAAGGTGCATATTTCACATAAGATGAAGAGTTGAAAATGTACAAGGTTTATTAGTAAAAAACTATGAGCAATATTAAAAATATGAGATATTTTGGGTATAATGATTCCATTTTGACACATATGTAAGGAAGGGGAGTTCTTTAAAGGAGGTGCATATTTCACATGCTTGAATGAGTTTTAAACTCATAAAAATTGGGATATTTCATCTCTCCTCTCTCCTAATTCAAGTCTAGTTACAAAAAGTTAGCTCAACTGACCTAAAAATGATCAAAAATTGACCAAACTGAGTTGGAAAATTCTAGAATCAGTTTGTTTGGTTAGGAACTCACTTTTTCCGATAAATAGAGGCCTTCCTCTTTGTTGAAACTCAACAATGTTTAATGCATTGTTACTCTACTCCACCTAAGCCAAGAACTGTGAATTCATTAATAATTCACTAGTTTTTGACACTTCCCTCTTTCTTTAATCCCCATTGGTGGCTCCATCAACATACTAAACCAATTGATTGGTTGGGGGCCTCTACCGTGAACAAAGAATCAAGCAATTTGTAAGGTAAATAGTGAATATTGATCTTTTCTATAATTTCTCAATGTTTCTCTCTTCTCAACCCCTCTCAAGCTTGAGAAGCTTAATTGGTACGGTTTTTAAATGCTATTGAAGTTAATTGATGAATAGTAATGAAGAGTTACATAATTTGATGAATGCTATTGAAGTTAATTGATTAATGATAGTAAAGAATTACATAAATTTCCATTTATGTTTAAATTCTAATGGTTTTTATGTAATTTCTCTCTCTCACTCAAGAAATGGTCATACTCATGACCCATTCTCAATCCAAATGAAGCTTTTCATAAAGCTTTTCCTTAATCCAAGATTAATCTATGCTTGAGACCAAATTAATGGTTTTTTTTCTATGCTTTTAGTTTATGTATTTCATGATTATTTTTGATTCAATCCATTATGGGTTAATGATCCAATTAGGGATCATTCTAATCATTCCCTTAAAGATAAGCTTTATCTTTTAAAATAATTGAGATTTATCAGTCATAGCAGCAGCGCGGAGCTATGGCAAAATTTTGTAAAAATTTACACATAAAATAATTTCATTCAAAGCATGAAAAGAGGACTTCCTACCATATTCTAGGAATTATCATCCTAGATTAATTAAAAGAATTTCATTGTAATCATGGAGAAATTGAATTTTTATATTATGCATAAAGGATAAATTTTTATATCAAAAGTATTAACTTTATCATTTTTATTTTCATGCATAGAAGTATGCATAAAGGATAAATTTTTATATCAAGTGTTACTTTTATCAATTTTTATTTTCATGCATAGAAGTATGCATAAAGGATAAATTTTTATATCAAAAGTGTTATTTTTATCATTTTTATTTTCATGCATAGAAGTATGCATAAAGAATAAATTTTTATATCAAAAGTATTATTTTTATCATTTTTATTTTCATGCATAGAAGTATGCATAAAGGATAAATTTTTATATCAAAAGTGTTACTTTTATCAAATTTTATTTTCATGCATAGAAGTATGCATAAAGGATAAATTTTTATATCAAAGTGTTTTTTTTATCATTTTTATTTTCATGCATAGAAGTATGCATAAAGGATAAATTTTTATATCAAAAGTGTTACTTTTATCAAATTTTATTTTCATGCATAGAAGTATGCATAAAGGATAAATTTTTATATTAAAAGTGTTACTTTTATCATTTTTATTTTCATGCATAGAAGTATGCATGAAGGATAAATTTTTATATTAAAAGTGTTACTTTTATCAATTTTTATTTTCATGCATAGAAGTATGCATAAAGGATAAATTTTTATATTAAAAGTGTTACTTTTATCAATTTTTATTTTCATTTTTTATATCAAAAGTGTTATTTTTATCATTTTTATTTTCATGCATAGAAGTATGCATAAAGGATAAATTTTTATATCAAAAGTGTTACTTTTATCATTTTTATTTCATGCATAGAAGTATGCATAATGGATAAACTTTTATATCAAAAGTGTTACTTTTATCATATTTGAATTTCATGCATAAAGGTATGCATAAAAGTTGATTATTTTATTATAAAAGTGTGACTTTTATTATAATTGAATTTCATGCATAAAGGTATGCATAAAATTTGCTTATTTTATTATAAAAGTGTGACTTTTATCATAATTGAATTTCATTCATAGAGGTATGCATAAAAGTTGATTATTTTATTGTAAGAGTGTTACTTTTATCATATTGGATTTCATGCATAGAGGTATGCATAAAAGATATTCTTTTTATACTAAAAGTGTGATTTTCATCATAAATGGATTTTATGCATAACTTAGATGCATAAGAGAAATTCTTTTATTCTAAAAGTGTAATTCCTACCAAATTGAATTTATGCATAAGAAGATGCATAAAAGTTTGATTTTTAATTCAAAGTGTCATTCTCATCTAAATTGAATTTATGCATAGGAAGATGCATAAAAGAATAAGATTTCAATTCAAAAGCGTTATTCTCATCCAAATTGAATTTATGCATAGGAAGATGCATAAAAGATGAATTTTTAATTCAAAAATGTCAATTCTCATCCAAATTGAATTTATGCATAGGAAGATGCATAAAAGATTGAATTTTAATTCAAAAGTGTCATTTTCATTTAAAATGAAATTATGCATAGGAAGATGCCTAAAAGATTGATTTTTAATTCGAAAGTGTTAGTCCCCTTAAATGGAATTTATGCATAAATAAAAATGTAGAGAAATCTTATATCAAATATAAAAATTCTCTTGTATTCTATAAAAAGATATAAAATGTGATAAGACGTGATAAGAGGTGTATGAGATGTGATAAGATGCGTATGGGAAGTGATAAGATGTGATAAGAGGTGTATGAGATGTGATAAGATGCGTATGGGAAGTGATAAGATGTGATAAGAGGTGTATGAGATGGGAAGTGATAAGATGTGATAAGAGGTGTATGAGATGTGATAAGATGTGTATGAGATGTGATAGGATATGATAAGATGTATATGGAATGTGTAGGGCGAGAATGGATGTAATATGGATGTATGGATGTAGATACGGATATGTATGTATGAATGTGAATGTGGATGTGGATGTGTATGTATGAATGTGAATGTGGATGTGGATGTGGATGTGGATGTGAATGTGGATGTGGATGTGGATGTGGATGTGGATGTATGGATGTAGATACGGATGTGGATGTATGTATGTGGAAGTGGATGTATAAATGAGGATGTGAAAATGGATGTATGCATGGATGTGTATGTAGAATAATGAATGTGAATGTGTATGGGAAATAATGTGTCGTCGATATGAGTGAATGGATGATGATGAATACATATGAATGGGATGTGGAATAAGTAATGTGGACTAAGGAGGATAAAATGGAAAGACGAGAGTTCGATATAGAAACTGTATTTTGTGAACTGTTGTAAATGAATGTTTTATGTCAAGAATGCTGGGGAAGCATTTTGACCATCTTGTAGATTAAGGTCAAGGAGACCTAACTGATAAAGTTGCAAGTGCTGACGGAGAGTCAATGGGAGGATGTCTTGCATAGCAAGGTCGGACGAGGTCTTGACCAGCCTCGGTTCGATTTAAATGGTGAGCTTCCGGTACGGTGGATTAGGGACCAAGGAAGCAGCCTATGAGTGAAGCGCTAGGTCACCTGCGAAGGATCCTAGAGGGTGCTGACCATACGGTGCTCGGGCTCTGGGTCGCCGAAGATACCCACGTGCGTCATGGAAGATATTGGAACAAGGAGTAAGAGTTGTTTTCTGAAACCGGGCATGGATCTGGTTGATTGACCTTGCTGGTCCTCAACGGATGAGTCCATGGCTCTTTTATATGGATTTGTGGGTTGATCTTGCTGATCTTCCACGGAGATTCCATTCTATTATATTAATATATTGTCGGTTACTATGAGCTAGGAACTATGGAAAAGGCCCCTGAGTGAACAAGTGGTGAGCGTTCTGGTTGCCAATGATGCCATAAGTATACCGATGAATGAATGACTGGAAATAAGGATTCAACCAGAGACTCTGAGGATTGTCATTAGTGACATAATGGTTTCATTAAAGGATTGTTTTAAAGTTAGCTGATGCTAAGAAAAAGGCAATTTTGTAAGTGGTGTGACTAGTTTTATGTTTGCATGAACTTCCGGCTTGGGGGCCTTGGAACTCTTTCCCTTGGTACCCGGGACAAAACCTAATCAAATTCTTAATTGGATCCCATCACTACAGTGGTTGGGCGGTTGGCTAACCCATGGGACTGGATGGGGTTAGGCTGGACTGATGGATCCGTAAATCGAGACTCAATTTCTGTTATTACGATAGATAAAGTAAATCCTGGATAGTAATTGTTCTATGGATAGGAATCAACGGCTGTGCCTCTTGATGGGGAAAAAAGCGTTGATCCCAATGATCCAAGTGCAAGTTTCTTCCTTGATCCGACCGAGTATCTTTATAGGTGCAGTTGGATCAGCGTGATCAGTAAATGATCTTGACTACGTTAGAGTAAAAAGTTATTCTGGTGGAATCGCCCGTGCTTTCCGGGTAAGGGAAGTTTTTCCGGGTTCGGTTTTGGAAAAATCGACGAATTAGTCTCTTGTCCGGATATCCGTGGGACGAGGCCCCGAGTGTGCGTCCCTGCCCCGCGCATGAAGTGCTACTTCCGCTGCTAGTACCTCGAATCCGTCGCATGGTGGGGACAGGGATCCCACAATTACTTACCAAATTGATCTCACCAAACCTAAAGTCACTTGGTTAGATCAAAGAAGAAACTTCCACTTGGATCATAGAGATCAACGCTTTTTTCCCCATTGAGAGGCACAGCCGTTGATTCCTTTTTTTCCATAGAACAATTACTATCCAAGATTTACTTCATCTAGCGTACTACAATAGAATTGAGTCTCATTTTACAGATCCATCAGTCTAGCCGTGCAAGGAGTGCTACTTCCACTGCTAGCAACCCTGAATCCCATTGCGCGGAGGGGGCAGGGATCTTTCAGAAATGAATACCAAGGCAGAAAAGATACAGTTAAAGAATGAACTTCATACTATGGAGAAAAAGAGTATGTCTGTGAATGACTATGCATTGAAGATCAAGGGTATTGTGGAATCCCTTGCATCTATTGGTGTTTCAGTAGATGATGATGATAAGCTGGAAGTCTGTCTACGTGGTCTTGGGCCACAATACAAGGCATTCAAGACGTCTATTCAGACTCAGGAAAACATTCCCAATTTCACATATTTGGTATCTATGTTGATTATAGCAGAGAAGAGCTTGGGTGAAGACCAACAGTCTTCACAAAACAAAAACAGTTAAGAGCAACAAGCCTTCTACACAAGTTCAAGAAGAGGACGAGGTAGAGGAGGCCGTGGACGCGGGGAAGGAGGCGGCCAAACAGGTAATCAAATTCATGGCCAGCAGAGCAACAACAACAACAGTCCCAAAATTCACAACAACAACAACACGCAAGTGAAAGAGGCCAATTCAGAGGCAGGGGGAGTCAAAGAGGTCGTGGAAACTGGCAAAGGTAGCATAATGATACACGTGGATGCTTTTATTGTGGTAAGCCTGGATATGTGGAGGCAGATTGTTATAAGAAGCAGGCTAACATGCAAAATGGGAAATCGCAGCAAAACAACTATGCATCCTTGAGCAGAAACAATGAGAATAATGAAAGGTTGTTTGTTATGCAGCATGTCGTTAATGCCATGTCTAAAAATGTTAAAGCAGCACATAAAGATGATGTATAGTACGTTGATTCAGGTGCTTCGAACCACATGACAAGTCATGGGGAGTGGTTCAAGGAGATGAAAAACCTTGAAAGACCAGGTTTTGTGGAAATAGGGGATGACACTGCTCATCCAATTGCCCATGTTGGAGATGTTCCATTGTCTATGCAGGATGGCAAAGTGAAGTTGTAGATGTACTTCATGTTCTGAACATAACAAAGAATCTGGTTTCAGTTGGCCAAATGATAGCAGGGTTTGCAGGTTCGGTTTAACCTTGATGGTTATTATGTTGAAGACTTTAAAGACAAGTGCAAGTTGGTTGCAAAAGGCAATAGAGTGGGCAGAATGTTTACATTGAATGTAAACATGCCTAAAGTGAGTGCTGCGATGTTTGCAAATGGTTCAGGAATTGTTGCAGACACAAACATTTGGCATAAAATAATTGGACATGTGAATGTGCAAAGAATGAAGTCTACGCAAACTAAAGAAATTGTGACAGGGCTGCCAAAGTTGAAAGTTGCAGGTATGCAGAAAACATGTGAAGCATGCCAATTTGGAAAGCAAACAAAGCATGTATTTCCACGTGACAAAAATGTGAGCAAAAATGCACTAGATGTTGTGCATTCAGATGTATGGGGTCCTACCAAGACCATGTCTATGAAAGGCTACAGGTATTATGTGACATTTATTGATGACCACACAAGGAAAGTGTAGGTGTACTACTTCATGAAGGAGAAGAGTGAGGTGTTCACTCATTTTCAGAATTTCAGAGTTATGGTTGAAAAGCAAACAGGGAAACATGTAAAGTGCTTAAGGTCAGATGGAGGGGGAGAGTACTTCTCCAATGAGTTCTTTGAATTTTTATAGAAGAATGGTATTCAGAGACAGTTTACATGCAGATACACTCCGCATAGCAAAATGGAGTTGCTGAGCGGAAAAACAGGCACATTGTTGAGATTGCACAAGCATTGATGGGAGAGAAGAATATGCCGCATAGCTTTTGGGCTGAGGCTGTTTCTACAGTAGTTTACATCCTGAACAGGACTCCAACTGCAGCCATACATGATGTAACTCCAGAGGAGAGGTCTACTGGTAGAAAACCTGATTCGTCTCATCTGAAAGTCTTTGGATGCATTGCATATGTGCATGTGCCAGATGAGCGAAGAACTACGTTGGATCCAAAAGCTAAAAAATGCGTGTTTATTGGGTATTCCCTTGAGCAAAAGGGATAAAGGTGTTATAACCCTACTACACGTGAGTTGAGGGATAAAGGTGTTATAACCCTACTACACGTGAGTTGAGGGTAAGCAGGGATGTTGTTTTTGATGAGATGAGCAGCTGGTATGCTGCTGAAAATATGCTACTGAAAAAGAAGTTGGGGCAGATGTGAGTGGAAATGTGGTTGCACAGAATGCAAGTCAACAATCACAGTCTTTGAGAGGAGAGTCCTCATCTAGTGGTTCCGTTGATAGACCATGGAGTGGCAGGTTGCGTCATTATACCAGTCCTGCAAATGTGATTAGTACATCACATAAAGGCAAAGAGAAAGTGATTGAGCCCCTTAGTATGCCCGACATTTCTGCAAGGCATTCTCATGTGTTGATGGAGAGTCTAGTGGCTCAGAGATGAGCCTTTGATGAGGATCTTGGGATACCAGCTATGAGAACACCTCCTGTAAAGAAGGCTATGGAAGCCATGAATGCAAAGCTGCAAAGATCTGGGAGAGTGAAGAATCCTATGCAGTGGTTTACCTATGATGGTTATGTGGCACATCACTATGCATACATGGCAAAAGTTGTGCAGGTTGTTATAGAGCCCACATGCATTGATGAGGCTGTTGGAAATGTGTGTTAGAAGAAAGCTATGGATGAGGAGATAATTGCACTATATGGAAATGAAACCTGGGATTTAGTGCAATTGCCTGAAGGCAAGAAAGCCATTGGATGCAAGTGGGTGTCAAAGTAAAACATAACAGTGATGGAAGCATAAGCAGGTACAAGGCTAGATTGGTAGCCAAAGGATATGCGCAAACATATGGCATTGATTATGAGGAAACTTTCAGCCCAGTTGCCAAGATGGCAACAGTGAGAGTTGTGATAGCAGTGGCTACGTGAAAGCAATGGTCTTTACATTAGATGGATGTAAAGAATGCATTCTTGCATAGGGATTTGCAAGAAGAGGTGTATATGTTGCAGCCACCTGGTTATGAGGATGTGAGTCACCCCGAGCATGTTTGCAGGTTGAAGAAAGCCTTGTATGGCTTAAAACAAGCACCAAGAGCATGGTCTGACAAGATTTATGAATATCTTGTCACTATTGGCTTTCATGTAGCCAATGCAGATTTCTCGCTGTATGTGAGACATAGTGATAGAGGGGTTGTGCTTGTTGTCATCTATGTAGATGACTTGATCATTAGGGGGGACCAAAGGTTTCTCGAAAGCTGCATTTGGATGCATTGAGACACATACTGAGGTATGTGAGGTCTACTTTGCATTGTGGAATATTTTATGAAACTGGGACAGAGATATGTGTACATGGGTACACAGGTGCTGATTGGGTTGGTAGTATCTCAGATAGAAGATCTACTAGTGGCTTCATGTTTTCTTCAGGGAGTGCTATTGTGACTTGGAGTAGCAAGAAGCAGCCTATGGTTGCTCTATCCAGTACTACACAGGCCGAGTACAGAGGTGCTGCTATGGCAGCATGTGAGGTAGCTTGGTTGAGAAAGTTACTTGCAGATTTGGGTCTATCTAGTACTACACAGGCCGAGTACAGAGGTGCTGCTATGGCAGCATGTGAGGTAGCTTGGTTGAGAAAGTTACTTGCAGATTTGGGTCTATCAGTGGATAGACAAGTTGTCATTTTCTATGACAATATTAGCAGTATATAGTTGGCCAAGAACCCAATTTTTCATGCTTGCACAAAGCATATAGAGGTCCACTACCATTTTGTCAGAGAGAAGGTTTTGGCAGGAGATGTTGACCTTGTTAATGTCAGCACAAGGATCAGGTTGCTGACATCTTCACCAAAGCATTAGGTGTACAGAGAAGCTCCGCAGATTCAGGGCTTCGCTTTGGTGTACATGAGATGGAGTTGAGCTCAAGGGGAAAAGTTGAGATATCGAGCTCATCTAGTGAGTGAGGAGGTGGACACTAATGACCCGCCTGGGGGATAGGCCCCACACTTACACCACTGGATGGTTGGTGAGATCATGGGTGATATGCGGCCAGTGGGATGACAGGCTATGTGACAGCCATTCTAGAGACTGGCATAGTTATAGTGCCAGCTCATTTAGTTGGGTTCACACTATAGAGAACCCTAGTATGTATTTGTGTTATGTACACATTATATGTGCATATATTAGGAGGCTAACCCACATTATATGTGCATATATTAGGAGGCTAACCCACATTAGGCTTGTGAACATGGGAGCATGGGAACACGCTCTAGTGGAGCATGGGTTAGGACTAACCTTAAGGGTTAAGGTTAGGGTCAGGCATCCAAGGGTCACACATGGGAAATGGAGAGTCAAGAGTCACTTGAGGACCCTCCAATATAATAGGGGCATGGGGCACACTCAAGGGATGTTCTGTTGTGTAGAGGACTGTATCTACATTCTTGCCATTTCACTATAGAGCTGAGTGCTGTTGTATTGGAGTTATACCTCTTGGTGGTATGGGACACTAAGGTGAAGGTATGTGGTACTCCATTATATTTCATGTGTGTAACCCTTGAGCTCGCGGGTGGTTGGGTGGTAGAGTTTATGCTTGATTTATGCATGTTAATTATCTAGAGAGATCTTAGGGTTTTAACAGTGGTATCAGAGTGGGAAATGGAGAGTCAAGAGTCACTTGAGGATCCTCCTATATAATAGGGGCATGGGGCACACTCAAGGGATGTTCTCTTGTGTAGAGGACTGTATCTACATTCTTGCCATTTCACTATAGAGCTGAGTGCTGTTATATTGGAGTTATACCTCTTGGTGGTATGGGACACTAAGGTGAAGGTATGTGGTACTCCATTATATTTCATGTGTGCAACCCTTGGGTGCCTGGCCCTATCCTTAACCCTTAAGGTTAGTCCTAACCCATGCTCCACTAGAGCTTGTTCCCATGCTCCCATGTTCACAAGCCTATGCTCCACATGGGAGCTTGTTCCCATGCTCCCATGTGGGTTAGCCTCCTAGTATATGCACATATAATGTGTACATAACAATTCGGTTGAGTACCTTTTCATATTGTGTGTACTCTTATCTTTGTATAGGGTTTTGTGAGTGCATGTGTGCTTGCAAGAGCTCAAGCTCTCTTCTCCCCTGCATCTTTTCATATATACCCATGGAGTAGATTACTTTCTTCCTACTTGGAAAGAACAGAGAGACCTACAATTTTGGGCATACCTATGTAACAATTGTGGGGCAAAAATACTGCCAGAGACATATTCCGTAAGAGCTCTCTCTTTTGTCTATGCGTTGTGTTGGCACTACATTTGAATATGTGCCGAGAATGTTTTCATGTGGAAACAGGACAAGGGTTTCATGATGGGCTAGACCAAATGTTTCATGGGGAAACAAGTCACCCAATGTTTGCTGAAACAGGCCCCTAAGGGTTTCATGTGGAAACATGTTTTTGGGTTTCTCGAGGAGATACGTCACAGGCAAGCAGCAGTAAAATAGGAGTGAACACATGTTTGGTATAACCTTGCTATTGATTGGATAGGGGACAAGGAATCCATGACTGAGATGGATAGTACCCTTGGAAGGGAGAGAGGGAGTGTATAGGTGACAAGGAATCCATGACTGAGATGGATAGTACCCTTGGAAGGGAGAGAGGGAGTGTATAGGTGTGTCTACTGTATGGTATGCTGTGCTGTGCTGTGATGCGAGTTCTCTTTTGGGAAAAAGTTGGGAGTCTTTGTTGTGATGTAGAGGCACTAGATGTGCTAGGGTGTGATGCTGTTCATAGGGTGAGAGGCTATGGATGGTTGTGGGAGCCCTGATCATGGGAGAAAGCTTCTGTATGCAGGATTCATGTGAGAGAGTCTTTCAATGTGGCTGGACTTGGTTGTGGATGTCGAGTGGACAAGAAGCCATGATGCAAGGTCTTGGCAAGCTTCAAGGGTTCTACTGTGAACGACTGAGTTTCCAGCCTTATTTTAATCAAAGCTCTCTTATAATCAATTAAAGAAATACCGCAAGGGACACCATTGCGATTTGGGGCCAATCGGTGTCCATGTACTATTTGCAAGAGCACTCTAGCTCCCCCTATTTGTTTCCCTTTTCTTGGTCCTCAAAGGTGTTGAAGTGTTTTGTGTGTAAGTTTGTTTTTGCACCGCACTTTGGTTTTGTCTGAAGACCAAGGCTGGTTTACAAGGTTCCGTTGCTAGGACATCGTCGACTTTCTCAAGTAGGCGAGCCCATGGTTGCTCTCGTTG
This sequence comes from Cibotium barometz, assembly GCF_041138505.1. Lineage (NCBI taxonomy): Eukaryota > Viridiplantae > Streptophyta > Polypodiopsida > Cyatheales > Cibotiaceae > Cibotium > Cibotium barometz. The sequence continues at coordinate 10,432,386 of NC_141086.1, read as the reverse complement.
GGACAATCACCAGCTTTCCCAAGGGGGTGAGCTCGTGGTTGTCTCATGAGAGTTACATCAAAAGCTTCAACACATGGAAAGTGAAAAGGAAGTGCAGGAGGCAGTGTAGGATCATGTGTCTTTGCCTGTATGAGGTGAAGAGAAAAAACAAAGGTTAGGAGAAAAGACACTAAGGACAAGAAGTAGTCAGCCAGGAAAAAGAAGTAGTTGAAGTGTTATGGTGCAAAAGATGGATTGAAGGCTATGGCTTTTGACACTTTGTCACTGGTGGTATCTTCACGGAGGCTTCATGGGTTCGGAAGGCAGTTTCTTTCTATGTTTAGCAATGGTGATCTACTATGCTTCATCAGGGACTTGTGCTTACCACTTGGGTGGAGTGCAAGTAGGTTTTGGGTGCTTGAGGATGTATCAGATGAGGCTCAACCGGAAGTGGAGGAACTTGATGAGGTTCTTATTCCTGAGCAGATACTTATTATCTGTGAACTAAATTATGCCGGTATTACTCTAAACTAAGCTTAATTTCTATTATCCTCTAAAAACCTCTACAAAATTAAAGAGATTGGAGCTTCTCTCTCTCTTCAATCCTTCTTGGTGACTCCTACAACATACCAAACCAATTGATTGGTTGGGGGCCTCTACAGTGATTAAAGAATCAAGCATTCTAGAGGGTAAAGAGTGGATTATGGTCTTTTTCTATAAATTCCAAATGTTTCTTTCTTCTCAACGCCTCTCAAGCTTGAGAAGCTTTAATTTGAATGGTTTTTAATTACTATTGAAGTTCTTTTACGAATAATAATAAGGAAACACATAAATTTTTATTTATGCTTAATTTTAATGGTTTTTAAGCACTTCTCTCTCTCCCCCCAAAGAAAGGCCATTCCTATGACCTATTCTCAATCCAAGTGAAGCTTCTCATGAAGCATTTCTCTAATTCAAAAGTAATTTCTATGTTTGTTTTATTAGAGGCCAAATTAATAACTTTTTAATGCTTTTATGATATTTATTTATAGAGAAAGTATGAATCAATCCATAATTGGATAAAGATAGTCGTGATTCTAATCATATCAATAAAATTAAACTTCATTCTTTCAAATAAATTGAGAATTATCAGTAATAGTAGCGGAGCTATGGTAAAATTTCTGGAAAATTTACGCATAAAACATTTTCATTCATAATATAAAAAGAGGACTTCCTACCATATTTCAGGAATTATCATCCTAGATTAATTTTATAATTCTCATTGTAATCATGAAGAAATTTATTTTTATGATTATGCCTAATTAGTAAATTAGAAAAAAGAGGAATTTCTAGTAAATTATTTTTATGTTAAAAGAGTAATCACCATGACATTGGAAATCCATGTATTCCAATGATTTAGATAAAACAATTGGAGTGCTAAAATAATATATATTTTATGAAAGATTTTAGTTAAATTTATCTTTTGTATAGATAAATTTTTATGATGAAAGAGGAATTCCTACCATATTGAAATTCAAATATTTAAATAAGGAAAGTATAATTCCTAGTGCAAAGGAATTAATGAAGATTTTTATTTAATTCTTAAGAGAAAATATATTTAAATTTATATTTTTTTTAGATAAATTTTTATGATGAAAGAGGAATTCCCACCATGTTGGAATCCAATTCATTAAATGAATAAAGTGTAATTCCTAGTGCAAAGGAATTAATGGAGATTTTTATTTAAATTTTAAGAGAAAAATTTAGTTAAATTTATCTTTTTGCAAAGATAAGTTTAAATGATAAAAGAGGAATTCCCACTATATTGGTTGTGTATCATCCAACTATCTAGCAATCTGAGTTTGTGACATCGCTTATCTTCTTGATTATGGGAAGAGGACCAAAACTTTTGATGAATGACAACTTTGGATAGTGCTTGCCCACTTGTTTGAGTCTTTGCTTCATGATCCTTAAATATACCCATTCGATGATTTATTCTCAGTAGAGCTAATTGAGATGCCTCTGATTTGGGAAGTGGATCATGAGATAGAATTGACCCCCAGAGCTCAGCGAGTAGCCCAGTGCACGTACAAAATGCTAGTCCCTGAAGCCATTCCCTGAAGCCATTGAACTCAAGGAACAGCTTAGGCAGTTGTTAGAACAAGGATTTGTAAGACCCAGTGTTTCACCTTGGGGAGCGCCAGTTCTCTTTCAAAAAAAGAAGGATGGAACGTTAAGACTCTGTGTGGATTACAGAGGTCTCAATCAGCTGACACCACTTAAGAATAAGTATTCTATCCCCAAAATAGATGAGCTTCTAGACAGGCTAAATGGAGCCCAGATCTTCACAAAGTATGGTATGACAGGCTGTAAGCCTATCTCAGTGCCATTGGATCAAAATGGCAAGTTGAGTGCAGATTCAAGAGAGATTTTGGAGGATCCTACTATGTATAGATGCATAGTAGGAAGCTTCATCTACATGATGATCACCATGCCAGATTTAAGCTATGTTGTTCAGTTGGTGAGTCAGTTTATGCAGGTTCCTCGGAAGCCGCATTCGGATGCATTGAGATGCATACTGAGGTATGTGAGGTCTACTTTGCATTGTGAACTATTTTATGAAACTGGGACAAAGATATGTGTACATGGGTACACAAATGCTGATTGGGCTGGTAGTATCTCAGATAGAAGATATACTAGTGGCTTCATGTTTTCTTTGGGGAGTGTTGCTATGACTTGGAGCAGCAAGAAGCAGCCTATGGTTACTCTATCCAGTACAGAGGCCGAGTACAGAGGTGCTGCTATGGGGCAGCATGTGAGGTAGCTTGGTTGAGAAAGCTACTTGCAGATTTGGGTCTATCAGTGGGGATAGACAAGTTGTCGTTTTCTGTGACAACATTAGCAGTATACAGTTGACCAGGAACCCAGTTTTTCATGCTCGCACGAAGCATATAGAGGTCCACTACCATTTTGTCAGAGAGAAGGTTTTGGCAAGAGACGTTGACCTTGTTTATGTCAGCACCACACACAGGATCAGGTCGCTGACATCTTCACCAAAGCATTGGCTACAAAGAAGCTCCACAGATTCAGGGCTTGGCTTAGTGTACATGAGATGGAGTTGAGCTCGAGGGGGAGTGTTGAGATATCGAGCTCATCTAGTGAGGCGGTGGACACTGATGGCCCGCCTAGGGGATAGGCCCCACACTTACACCACTGGCATGGTTGGTGAGATCATGGGTGATATGCGGCCAGTGGGAATGAGAGGCTATGTGACAGCCATTCTAGAGACTGGCATAGTTATAGCGCCAGCTCATTTAGCTAGGTTCACACTATAGAGAACCCTGGTATGTATTTGGTTGAGTACCTTTTCATATGGTGTGTACTCTTGTCTTTGTATATGGTGTGTTGAGTGTTGTGTGAAGAAGAAGAAGATTTTCAGCCTCTCACCTTGTGTGTTCTCTTTTAGGATTTTGTGAGTGTGTGTGTGCTTGCAAGAGCTCAAGCTCTCTTCTCCCCTGCATCTTTTCATCAGGAGCCTTTTCAATAGTTCCTAGCTCATAGTACCTATTGGTAATATTTTCACTTATAAAAATCCAGATGGACTCTCCGTTGAAGATCAGCAAGATCAACTAACAGATCCATATAAAAGAGCCATGGACTCATCCGTTTGAGAACCAGCAAGGTCAATGAACCAGATCCATGCCCAAATTCAGAAAACAACTCTTATTCCTTGTTCCAATATCTTCCTCGACTCACCCGTGGGTTTCTTCAGCGACCCAGATCCCGAGCATCGTATGGTCAGCACCCTCTAGGATCCTTCGCGCAGGTCACCTAGCGTTTCACTCATAGTAGGCTGCTTCCTTGGTCACTCATCCACCGTACCGGAAGCTCACCATTTAAAGCGACCGAGGCCTTGCTACACGAGACGTCCTCTGTTGACTCTCCATCAGCTGTTGCAACTTTATCAGTTAGGTCTCCACGACCTCATTCACAAGACGGTCAAAATGCTTTCCTAGCATTCTTGACATAAAACAGTCATTTAAAAACAGGTCATGAATACAGTTTCTATAACGAACTCTCGTCTTTCCACATTGTTCCACATTAATCCACGTTTAATCCACATCCATTTCATATGTATTCCCATTCTCATCCAATCACATCATTTTCCATCTCATCACTTCTTTCCTCATTTATCCTCATCAGATCATCTCATCCACTCGCATCTACCCATATCCACATCTCCTCACATCACATTCATTCACATCTCATCCATTTATATCTACCCTGATCCACATCACCTCACATCACATCCATTTCACCTCACATCTCATTCATTCACATCTATCCCGATTCACATCCCATCACATCTCATCGATGTTGGATAGGTGTCATCTCCAGATGGTGTCACGCTAGTGGCACACGCTTTAGCCTCTAGGCATTTTTGGGATTTATAGCATTCATTTCTATTTTTTCCTATTTACACACACTTTTGGGTAGAGGAACTTTCCTATATATATGAGGCATTGTAGTTCATTTCTAATCAAGTTGGCTAGTGGTTCATTCATGAGTTCTTGAGTACATTGTCTCTTCTCTCATCTCTTCTTTCTCACATGGTATCAGAGCAAGGTGGTGGCACACATAGAGCCTCCTTATCCTTCTTCCTCTCTACCTCTAGTCCTCTTCAACAACCCGGCTTTCAATTACGTTTTTTAATTCTTTGATTTTCTGCTAAACAAATGCATTTTTGAGGATTGTGCGCACGACACTTACTGTAATCATTGTGGTCTACAACTTTGCAGAAGAAAGTTTTCACAAATTTCTCACCGTTTTTGAGTTATTCTTCGCAGACTGCCTGCATGTAGAATTTCTGCTTGCGTTTTTTTGCAGAAGCCCTTACTCATCATCCTTGCACTCATTCAATGATGCAAGAGGCTTCAAACCAGCCCCTTACCATCCTCTACAAGTGTGTTTTTAAAGCACTTCAATCCGAGTCCTACAACTCTACTTGCGGTGAAAACATTGCCAAATAGTTTTCCCTACATGCGGTAGCGTTTTTTTGGAGGCTTCTTGTAGAGAGATTTCTTGGGTGCATTTTCATCATCAACTTCAGCCCTCTTCATGGTGTTTTGAGGTACATATTCATCCTCTTTTCTACATCTTTCTACCGGCTGAAAATTCCACATTGCTACATACTTTGTGTTTGCATTTTTGTGGACAATCAACTCCTCCATACTCCTTCTACCTAAGGCTACATTCTCAGCCCTCTTTTGGTGGTTTCTACGGAGTCTATTGGTTCATATATCGGCTGCATTTTGTGGCTGCATTTTTGCACTATCTTTGTGCATATTTTGGAGATACTTCCTTGGTGGACAGCCCATCTATTGGCTGCGTTTTTGGAGGTACGACACTTCTTCCCTTGTGTTTTCCCACCCTCCTCTCCCTATGGGATCTCGGAAGTCCTCTACTCCAAAAGACAAAGGCAAACTTGAAGATACTATGGATCCTACAACTCCTACGACGGTTGGACCGGCAACTACTACAACGAAAGTTGGTGCAATTCCTTCTTCGATAGGTGCTTCTACTTTCTCTTTTCTGTCATATCCATTACCTTCTACGGATCCTTTCTCTCTTTCTTCTTTGTCCTTTATTCCTTCCTATTCACATACTTCTATGCCCTCTATGGTATATCCCCCTACATCATCTATGCCTTTTATGGCAACTTCATCTACTATGATTCCTCCTTCTACTACTTCCACTACTACTCCTCTCCCCACTCAATCATATCAGACCTTTAACCCATTCATAGAAGGAGGAATCATCTACTATGATTCCTCCTTCTACTACTTCCACTACTACTCCTCTCCCCACTCAATCATATCAGCCCTTTAACCCATTCACTCAATCTTTGAGCCTTCCAAGTCTTTGTGATTCACAAAAGCTTATCCCAAACAACTACCACACTTGGTTCTTGTTTATGTAACTTCTTTTGGAAAGCGCCAGGGTGTGGTCTATAATCACTTCTCCTCATATGGTGCCTTCTCAATATCAAACCTATATGGATGCACAGGCCAAAGCTTTACTTGTGCATGGCATGTCTACATCGGTTGTGTCTTAATTTCTCTCTACAAGGAGTACGGCTCAACAATTATGGCACGCTATACAAATGCAATATGGAAGACTTTCAACGGTTAAGATGGCTAGGTTAGAAGAAGATTTGGATAAGCTTTCTATCTCCGAATCCGACAACATAGTGGAGAAGCTTGGAGAATTCAATCAAATCAAGCGGCAACTTGAAGAGTTTGGTACATTGGTAAGCAATCCGGTCCACAAGCTACTTGGTAAATTGCCGTCTTCTTTTGAATCGTTCAAAAATAACATCTTTCTTCGAGTTCCTTTCCCTTCCTTTGAAGAGACTATGGGTCTTCTTCATGATAAGTGCCTTACTCGCAAGCAAAACAAAAAGGACTTGGCTTTTGTAAGCCAAGGCAAGGGCAAAGGCAAAGGCAAGGGGAACGATCAACGCAAAGGCTCTAATTCCAATGCTAAAGATTCTTCAACCAAAGGCGACAAGGACAAATCAAAGGATTCTTCCCAAGGAGTGCACTTTCTGTGGTCGTAGTGGCCATACGGAGGATCGTTGTTTTGCTAAGAAGGCGGCATCTAAGAAGATAAAAGCTGAACTTGAATCCAAATCTAAGGGTTCTTCTACATCAACATCTCACGACAAAAACAAAGACAAGAAGGAAGATGGTAACGCCAAGGTTGCATATGTTGCTATGTATTCTACTTCTTCATGTGACACATCACTTGTGGTAATCAAAGTTCTTGATACGCATACTGGAGATGAGTGGATTGCCGACAGTGGTGCTACCTCTCACATGACGAATAGTTCTTCCTTATTAGAAAACTATAAGTCTATCTCTTCATTAGTACACATTGGTGATGCTTTGTCTCTCCCATGGTATTAGTGATGTTTCTTTTGGAGATGCGATCTTACATGATGTTTTGCATGTGCCTAAGATGTCTGCCAACTTATTTTCTATCCCTGTGATTGGTATTGGTGATGTTTCTTTTGGAGATGCGATCTTACATGATGTTTTGCATGTGCCTAAGATGTCTGCCAACTTATTTTCTATCTCTAAGGCTACTTCTAAAGGTCTTGGGGTTTACTTTGATGATGAAGTGATTGAAATCATTGATAGAGAGTCACTTTCTTGTGTGGCACATGGTTATCAAAATGTTGGGCTTTATCATATAAACTCTTTTATAACACAGTTGCCACCACATGAGTCTCATCTTCATCAATTATTTGCTTCTCCTAAAGCACTTGTTTCTAATGAAGATAGTGATCTATGGCATTTCCGCTTTGGCCATGTTCCTCTTGCTACTTTGCAACATCTTGTCTCACATGACATGGTTACAAGTCTACCAAAGCTTCAAAAACCTCACCATCACATTTGTTCTTCTTGTGCTCAAGGAAAGCAACATCGGGCTTCTTTTCCAGAGGAGGCTACTCATAGGGCCACACACATACTTGAGCTTATTCATGCTGATCTTGCAGGACCTATGGAAGTACAATCGCTTGGTGGATCCAAGTATTATATGCTTCTTGTGGATGACTTCTCTCGCAAATCATGGGTTTATTTCTTACCTAAGAAGTCTGATGCTCTTTCTCAAATTCTGAATCACCTTGGAAGTTCATCTACTCCGACACTCATCTACTCAGATTCACAGAGTGTCCAAGCCATACTGTCTCTGTAGTAATCCAATACCATGTGGTGACCTAATTACCTCAATGCCTAAGAAATATCTGAGCTCCCCCAGATCCTTCATCTCAAATTTCTGTCTAAGCAAGATCTTTACATCAAATATCTCTGCATCATGGTCCCCCGTAATGATCAGGTCATCTACATAGATGAAAACAAGCACAACCTCTCTACTATCAATGTGTCTCACATATAGGGAGAAATCTGCATTGGCTACATGAAAGCCAATAGTGAGAAGATATTCAGAAATCTTGTCAGACCATGCTCTTGGTGCTTGTTTTAAGCCATACAAGGCTTTCTTCAACCTGCAAACATGCTCGGGGTGACTCACATCCTCATAACTAGGTGGCTACAACATATACACCTCTTCCTACAAATCCCCATGCAAGAATGCATTCTTTACATCCATCTGATGTAAAGACCATTGCTTTGACGCAGCTATCACAAATCTCACTGTTGCCATCTTGGCAACTGGGTTGAAAGTTTCCTCATAATCAATGCCATATGTGTGCGCATATCCTTTGGCTATGAATCTAGCCTTGTACCTGCTTATGCTTCCATCACTGTTTTGTTTTACTTTGTACACCCACTTGCATCCAATGGCTTTCTTGCCTTCAGGCAATTGCACTAAATCCCAAGTCTCATTTCCATATAGCGCATCCATCTCCTCGTCCATAGCTTTCTCCCAACACACATTTCCAACAACCTCATCAATGCATGTGGGCTCTATAACCTGCACAACTTTTGCCATGTATGCATAGTGGTGCCACATAACCATCAGAGGTAAACCTCTACACAAGATTCTTCACTCTCCCAAATCTTCATAGCTTTGCATTCACGGCCTCCATAGCCTTCTTTACACCAGGTGTTCTCATAGCTGGTATCCCAAGAGCCTCATCAAGACTCTCACCCAAGCTCTTCACTTCTATAATCAACATAGACACCAAATCTGTGAAATTGGGAATGTTTTCTTGAGTTTGAATAGACGTCTTGAACGCCTTGTATTGTGGCCCAAGACCACGTAGACAGACTTCCACCTTATCATCATCATCTACTGAAACACCAATAGATGCAAGGGATTACACAATACCCTTGATCTTCAATGCATAGTCATTCACAGACATACTCTTTTTCTCCATAGTATGAAGTTCATTCTTCAATTGTATCTTTCGTGCCTTGGTATTCGTTTCATAGAGTTTTACCAAGGTGTCCGACGCCTCCTTGGGGGACTTGGCATCCTGTATGTGCCCAATCATGGTGTCCTGTATAGAGATAGAGAGCCAATACATAACTTTTATGGCTCCTTGGTTCCAATCCTTGAAGTCTTTCACATCTACAGCAGTCGGATTGATCTCCGATATCTCTGGTGCCTCTTCATGCTCACCTTCTATGTAGTCCCAGTAACACTTTCCCATTAGGAAATTTGTCAACATGAACCTCCATGCATGGAAGTTATTCTTATCAACCTTCTCAGCAACAATCTGGTTTATGCCATCATTTGACATCTTGCCAGACACACAAATTTACCAGAAACACCACTTTGGTTTTGTCTTGCACAAACTGTTGTATTTTTTGCAATGGTACTATACTACACTCAAATGTCACCAGTGACCTCAATGTGCATACATACACCCAATGGCAACTGTTGACCTCCTTGCAGCACACACAATGTCTGCACAACCAATCTGTCTTCTTGCAGTTCTTAAAATAGAGTTTTGCATAGAATCGATGACACCCCTGCAGTGCTCGAAATCACCTGCTTTCTGAAAAAACGGAGGTCCTAACGCGCTCGAAACACGTTTTGGCACCAAGAATTTAGTCCGATAGGACAAAATAGTAGCCATATAGCTTTACTCCCATGAAGAAAGCTCCTCAATCAAAGATCGTTTGCCAGTGCCTCCCGTAGAGCTCCCGACAGGGTGTAGTCGCCAACACAAATAGGGAAGAGTAGTTAAAGCTCTTACCCTCGTACCGCTTCCTGTGATTCTCTTGCTTGCACCTCCGTCCCTAGCATGAACCAGGCTCTAATACCATGAAAATATGTAGGGAAGAAGAGAGCTTGAGCTCTTGTAAGCACACAAACACTCACAAAACCCTAAAAGAGAACACACAAGGTGAGAGGCTAAAAGTCTTCTTCTTCTTCACACAATCCCGTAGAGCTCCCGACAAGGGTGTAGTCGCCAACACAAATAGGAAAGAGTAGTTGAAACTCTTACCCTCGAACCACTTCCTATGATTCTCTTGCTTGCACCTCAGCCCTTAGCATGAACCAGGCTCTGATACCATGAAAAGATGCAGTGGAGAAGAGAGCTTGAGCTCTTGTAAGCACACACACACTCACAAAAGCCTAAAAGAGAACACACAAGATGAGAGGCTAAAAATCTTCTTCTTCTTCACACAACACTCAACACACCATATACAAAGATAAGAGTACACACCATATGAAAAGGTACTCAACCAAATACATACTAGGGTTCTCTATAGTGTGAACCCAACTAAATGAGCCGGCGCTATAACTATGCCAGTCTCTAGAATGGCTATCACATAGCCTGTCATCCCACTGGCTGCATATCACCCATGATCTCACCAACCATGCCAATGGTGTAAGTGTGGGGCCTATCCCCCCAGGCGGGTCATCAGTGTCCACCGCCTCACTAGATGAGCTCGATATCTCAACACCTAAGTGGACAGGTGGTGAGCATTCTGGTTGCCAATGATGCCATAGGTGCACCGATGAAGGAATGATTGGAAATTAGGATTCAACCGAATATTTTGGAGGATTATGATTAGTGACACTATGGTTTCATTAAATGATTTTTTTAAAGATAGTTGAATCTGTGAAAAAGGCAATTTCATATTGGGTGTGTAAGTGGTGTGACTAGTTTTAAGTTTGCATGAATATTCGACTAGGGGACCTGGGAACTCTTTTCCCTAGTACCTGGGAAAAAACCTAACCAAATTCCTAATTGGATCCCATCACTACAGTGGTTGGATAGTTGGCTAACCCATGGGACTAGATGGGGTTAGGCTAGACTGATGGATCTGTAAAATGAGACTCAATTCTGTATGGTACGATAGATGAATAAATCCTGGATAGTAATTGTTCTATGGAAAAGAATTAACGACTGCATCTCTCAATGAGGAAATAAGCATTGGTCTCTTTGATCCAAGTGCAAGTTTCTTCCTTGATCTGACCAAGTGACTTAGAAGCTCGGACGGATCAATTTGATCAGTAATGACCTTGACTACGTTAGAGTAAAATTATCCTCGAGGAATCGCCCGTGCTTTCCGGGCGGGGGAAGTTTTTTCGAGTTTGGTTTTTGAAGAACCGAGGGATTAGTCTCTTGTCCGGATATCCATGGGCGAGACCCTGAGTGAGGGATCTTGCCCCGTGCAAAAAGTGCTACTTCCACTGCTAGCACACCGAATCCGTTGTGTGGAGGGACAGAGGCCCCTCTGACCACCAATGATGGCATCATGGAGAAGAGCTACCCTGAATGACTTGACACAAAGTGAGCCTTTGTAAAAAAGCCAGTCATCTCGTATCAAAAAGTGGCATGGTCCTATGGTGAAAGATCCATGTCCCCTCCGCGCAACGAATTCTTGGGTGCTAGCAGCGGAAGTAGCACTTCTTACGTGGGGCAGAGTCCCTCACTCGAGGCCTCACCCACGGATATCCGGACAAGAGACTAATCCCTCGGTTCTTCCAAAACCAAACCCGAAAAAACTTCCCTTGCCCAGAAAGCACGGGCGATTCCTCCAGGATATTTTTACTCTAACGTAGTCAAGGTCATCACTAACCAAACTGATCCGATCGAACCTGTAAAGACACTCGATCATATCAAGGAAGAAACTTGCACTTGCATTTAGGGATCCATTAGTCCAACCTAACCCCATCTAGTCCCATGGGTTAGCCAACCGCCCAACCACTATAGTGATGGGATCCAATTAGGAATTTGGTTAGGTTTTGTCCTGGGTACGAGGGAAAAGAGTTCCCAGGCCCCCTAGCCGGATATTCCTGCAAACTTAAAACTAGTCACACCACTTACACACCTCATATGAAATTGCCTTTTTTTCACAGATTGAACTGTCTTTAAAAAAATCATTTAATGAAACCATAGTGTCATTGATCATAATCCTCCAAAACATTGTTGAATCCTAATTTCCAATCATTCCTTCATCAGTGTACCTATGGTATCATTGGCAACCAGAACACTCACCACCTATCCACTCAGGGGTCTTTTTAATAGTTCCTTGCTCATAGTACTCGGCAATATATTCACTTATAAAAATCAAATGGAATCTCCGTTGAAGATCAACAAGATCAACCAACAGATCCATATAAAAGAGCCACGGACTCATCCGTTGAGGGCCAGCAAGGTCAATCAACCAAATCCATGTCCGAATTCAGAAAACAACTCTTACTCCTTGTTCCTATATCTTCCACAATGAACGTGTGGGTATCTTCTGCAACGTAGATCCCGAGCACCGTATGGTCAGCACCCTCTAGGATCCTTTGCAGGTCACCTAGCACTTCACTCATAGGCCGCTTCCTTGGTCCCTCATCCACCGTACTGGAAGCTTACCATTTAAATCAAACTGAGGCTGGTCAAGACCTCGGTCGAGACCTTGCTACGCGAGACGTCCTCCGTTGACTCTCCATCAGCTATTGTAACTTTATCAGTTAGGTCTCCACGACCTCATTCCCAAGACGGTCAAAATGTTTCCCCAGCATTCTTGACATAAAACAGTCATTTAAAAACAAGTCATAAATACAATTTCTAACAAACTCTCGTCTTTCCATATTATCCCACATCAATCCACATTACTTAATCCTCATCCATTTCATATGTATTCCCATTCTCATCTTATCACATCATTTTCCATCTCATCACATCTTTCCTCATTTATACTGATTTTCCATCTCATCACATCTTTCCTCATTTATACTCATCACATCTCTTTCACTCGCATCCATTTCATATGTATTCCCATTTTCCATCTCATCACATCTTTCCTCATTTATACTCATCACATCTCATCCACTGGCATCTACCCATATCTACATCTCATCACATCACATTCGTTCACATCTCATCCATCCATATCTACCCCAATCCACATCCGTTCATATCTACCCCGATCCACATCACATCACATCCATTTCACCTCACATCTATCCCGATTCACATATATCCCGATTCACATCCCATCAAATCACATTCATTCACATCACATCTCATCCATTGGCATCCATTTCATATGTATTTCCATTTTCCATCTCATCACATCTTTCCTCATTTATACTCATCACATCTCATCCACTCGCATCTACCCATATCTACATCTCATCACATCACATTCGTTCACATCTCATCCATTCATATCTACCCCGATCCACATCCGTTCATATCTACCCCGATCCACATCATATCACATCCATTTCACCTCACATCTCATTCATTCACATCTATCCCGATTCACATCCCATCAAATCACATTCATTCACATCACATATCATCCATTCACATCTATCCCAATTTACATCACATCTCTTCCATTCACATCACATATCATTCATTCACATCCCAATTCACATGACATCACATCTCATCCATTCACATCACATATAATCCATTTATACTTGTCCGAGTCACATCACATCACATCCACATTCATCACATTCATTGTATCCCCATCCCATCATACACATTCTATCCACATTACATCACATCCATATCATTCTCATTCATGTACATCCTTTCTCATTCATCCACATCCATCCAGTCATTCACATACATGACTATTCACATCTATCTGAACATTCACATCTATCCGAAATTCACATCTATCACTTCACATCCACATATATTCACATCTCATCCACATATATTCACATCTATCACTTCACTCCACATATATTCACATCTCATCCACATCCACATCACATTCAGATCCACATCTCTTTACATTACACCACATCTCATCCACATCTACATCACATTCACATCCACATCCCTTTACATCACATCACATCCTTTCACATACACATCCATTCTTCCACATACACATCCACATCCATTCTTTCATACACATCCACATCCATTCTTTCACATACACATCCACATCCATTCTTTCATACACATCCACATCCATTCTTTCACATACACATCCACATCCATTTACTTCCCATCTCATCCTTTCACATATCCTCTCATCTCATCATTCACATCCACATCCATTTACTTCACATCTCATCCCCATTCATTTTCATCACACCACATCTTATCACATCCCATTCACATCTTATCGCATCCTATTTTCATCTTATCACATCCATTCACATCCTATCGTATCCCATTTACATCTTATCACATCCATTCACATCCTATCACATCCCATTTACATCTTATCATATCCGTTCCACATCCTATTCCCATTTAGTAGTTTTTACTACTTTGATACCGTTAACGAGACTTTTTCTAAATTTATGTGAATTGCTTGGCCTAGATAAAGGTTCTTTTTCTCGATGACTATTTCCATAATCTTTCTCAATTTCTCAAATGAATTATATTCAATATTCCTCTTTTGGAATAGAAGAATTCATGGGATTTACAAAAATAAATTCTACCCATATTTTCACTTTTGATGAATAATCATAAATTGAATTATACTAAAAATTCCTCTTCTTCCCATTTGATTTCATGGATCTCAAATACCATGGGAATTCCTCTTTTTGCATTTAATTATTTGCATTCCAATGTCATGGGAATTCCTCTTTTATCATCAAATATTTCTCATAAAATAAATTCATCTAAAATAAAATACCCATTAATTCAATATGCTAGGAATTTCTCTTTTCCCATCTAAATGATTGAATTCCAATTGTCATAGGAATTCCTCTTTTACCATTTAAATATTTCTCATAGATAAAATAAATTTATCTAAAGTTTATCTTTGAGTTTAAATAAAATATCTAATAATTCCAATATGCTAGGAGTTTCTCTTTTTCCATCTAAATGATTGAATTCCAAATGTTATAGGAACTCCTCTTTTACCATTTAAATATTTCTCATAGATAAAATAAATTTATCTAAAATTCATCTTTGAATTTAAATAAAATATCCAATAATTCCAATATGCTAGGAATTTCTATTTTCCCATATAAATGATTGAATTCTAATTCCTCTTTTATCATTAAATATAATTACCATAATTTTCTCATTTCTTAATTATTTAATTACACATAAACTTAAAAATTAGTTTTCCATTGAATGTGACAAAAACCATTCTTTTAACCCCTATTCAATCCTAGAATATGATAGGAATTCCTCTTTTCACGTTATGCATGAGAATGAATTATGAATCAATTTCTTAAAAATTTTGCCATAGCTCCGCTGCTATTTTACTGGCAATTTTTAATTTTTATGAAAAGAATAAGACATAGTAAAATAATTATGATAGTATAACTATCTTTTAGTATTAAATCTAATTTATCGATTTATCCCATAATATTATCATATTTTTCAAGCATATAAGTATAAAAACCATTTTCTTAAACCTCTAGCTTCACAAGCCTAGAGTTTGATTTGTGAATAGAGAATTTCTCCACATGAGGAGCATTAATTGAATATAGAATAGGTCATAGGAATGACCATTCTTTGGGGGAGAGAGAGATATGCTTAAAAAAATATTTTAACTAAGCATAATTGAAAAATTTATGTGTTTAATCACTAAAATCCATTAGAGAGCTTCAATTGCATTAAAGAGCCATTCAATTGAATACTTCTCAAGCTTGAGAGGGGTTGAGAAGTGAGAAACATTTAGAGATTAAGAAAAAAAACCATAAATCACACTTTACCTCTTATTTTGCTTGATTCTTTAGTCTAAGGAGAGGCCCCCAACCAATCAATTGGTTTAGTATGTTGATAAAGACTCCAAAGAAGGTTGAAGAGAGAGAGAAACTCCATTCTCTCCAAATTATAGAGGATAATAGAAAATATCATTATTTCAGTATAATACTGGCATGGTATAGTTGACATATTTTTTTACAAAGGGCTAAGGGTCTATTTATAGGTGAGGGAGACCTCTAACCAAGTCCAACTAGTTTCTAGAATTTTTGAGGTTTAGTTTGGTTGAATTTGGACAAGATTTGGACCAGTTTGGCTCCCTTTTTGATTTGGTTTGATCCAGGAGAGAGGATAGATAAAAATATCTTATTATTTTTGAGTTTAAAACTCCTCCACACATGTGAAATAGGTGCCTCCTTGAAGAGCTCCCTTCTCCTTACCAAGGTGTCAAAAATGTATCCTTATTCCCAAAATATCTCATTTTTTTAGTAATATTCATAGTTTTTTACTAATAACCTTGTACTCAGCCAACTCTTCATCTTATGTAGGCATTTACTCATTTTTGGGTATTTTTCTTTTATAAATTGGATTTATCTCCTCCCCACACTTAGGTTGATCCTATTGGCCCATAGGAACCTTAATTGGACCATAATCCAAAAATTTCTGAAAATCTAGACCCTTAGGCTAAGGTCCTTTATACCTATTTTCGATTAATTTCAATTGCACATTGGAAAGTTCTTTTTGAATTTTTGTTTCAAGGAAAACCATTTTAGACACTAGGAGGATATTTATATCCAAAAGTATCTCAATTTTGGATTACCTCCCTCTAGACATTTTCTCTCTCCAGGAGGTCAAATTAGGGTAAATCAGGATCTTTCTTTTATTTCAGAGAGGGGAATAATTATAAGATCAGAATGGGAGGTTCTTATACTTGTACATCTCAAAAGATGGAGAGGGAGGAATCTTACATATGGCATCCAATGCTTGCTTCCACTGTGTGTCGAATTTCTCAAAATCTACGTACGTGTACTTCATGTCATCTAGTCCCGTACCAATAAGGTCGAGTCTAGTGGTCTGAATCAATGTCATTGTTCCCTTCTTGCTCAAAGCATCAGCCACACTAGATTGGCCTTTTGTGGAAGATACTCGATCATACCACCATATTGCCTAGAAGATCCAGTAGTGCTGACTATCACTCCACTGTGCACTTGGCATTGTCTGAATCTAGTGTAATGCATGATGGTCAATGTGAACCTCAAATTATCAGCCATAAAGGAAATACTTCCAATGTTTTATGGCTTGAATAACTACTAAGAGTTCTTGATTGTAGACTGAGTAATTATTTTTTGTAGAAACTAACTTACAGGACATGTAAGCTATTGGATAGTCATTTTGTTATAACACAGCTCCAATCGCAATGTTACTCACATCAGTGATTACTTAGAATAGCTCGTCCCCACGAGGCAAGCACTAAACAAGGAGCTTCTGAGACAAAGCTACCTTAAGGTTCTTGAATGCCTCCAATGCTCATGGAGTCATTTAGATCCATTGCTTCTAGTCTTAACACCCTTAAGCAAATCGGTGAGATCTGCCGCTAAGAGGTTAGCGAATCTATCTGTGTGTGTGGAATATGCTTGGCATATGCCTACAAAGGATCTGATGTCGTATACGGTCTATGAAATCTCCCAATTGATTATCTTGGCCACTTTGGCTGGATTAAGTCAAATGCCCTTGGCACTGATTATGTATGGCAAGGTAGTGAAACTTAAATAGATAAAATTATGACTTCTTCTCATTGGCATAGAGCTCGTTGCTTTTCAACAACTTCAAGACTTTCTCCACGTTAATGTCATGCTACTCAACCCTAGCTAAAAACACCAGTATGTTATCCAAAAATATGAACACACACTTGTCAATTAACTCCTTGAAGATCCGCATCATCATGCGGTTGAATGTGGCTGAGGCATTGGTCAAGCTAAAAGGCATGACCACAAATTCATAGTGAGCCCATTCCATACGAAAGCATGCCTTAGGAATGTCCCCCTTAATAATCCTAACATGCTGGTACCGGCTCTTCAAATTTCATTTTGAGAACACCTTGGTCCCATTCGTCCTCTCGAGAATGAAATCTATTTGAGACATCGAGAACTTACTCTTGATAGTCAGCTTATTGAGTGCACGATAATTAACAACAAACAATCAAGAAGACCTATCTTTCTTCTTGACAACCAAGATTGGAGCTACAAGTGGTGACACACTAGGACGTATAAAGCCAGATTGTAAGAGTTCTTAGAGTTGGCAATCCGACTCCGATTCCATTTCCTTGGACAGGCGGTATGGAAACTTGCTTGGAGGATTCGAGCCTAGGAGGAGGTATATCTTGTGGTCCTCTTGTCTAGATGAGGGGAGCTAGGGAGCGAGATTGTGCCAAAGAAAAATATTTTGGAACTTTTCATGGAGAGCTTGGCACTTCTATTAAGAATGGGCCACCGTTAAGGCAATCTGTTTATAAATCATTGCACATTATGAACCTTTCTTGATTTCTCATTTAGCTTGAAAGTGGCTTATGAGAGGCAAGTTTGGGATTCCCGACTCACATTTAATGGTCAATGGGGCTTTGGACACATTCCAGAGATAATCCAAAAAAGTGTGCTTGTCCCAATCAATATCTGGATGGAACTTGTGAAAATTTCTAGAATTTTGTTTGCTCCTATAAGAGGGGCAACCATAAAATTTCACACAAACTCAATGCCCTAAATCACCAATTTAGCACCTTGAGCTTCAAACTTGATGCTCATCGTCATTCCTGTGCTAAATCCTTCAACCTTCTTATCTCCTTCTTGTCTACCAAAGTAAGGACAAAACGGGCTTGTCGAGCGGCCTGTTTCGTGACCTTATCCTCCATGTTGTTGTGCTATCAAACAAGACAACGATTCTCTAGTCACTCATGTAGCCAAAGGTCTTAAGCATTTAGTTATGCTTATACTCCTAGTCTTGGGTGCCCTTTTGCTTATCTTTGAGCTCTCAACTAACAATTGCACACCAACCGAAGAACTAGGGACAGAGAGTGGGCTATGTGTAGGAGTTGGGATCACCACGGACGCCGTGGAGGCTGGGGTGGTCGTCTGTGGAGTGGCAGTCTTCTTTGGACAATCCTGAGAAGTGTGTCCTTTTGTGTGACAAAAGAACCCTCCTTGTACTGAGATGTCGCTTTTGCACTCCGTTCCCACCGGTCTTGCTTGCGTGAGATTTCTGGTCTAGAGTAAGCTTGGGTGAATTAGTTGAGTTCTTGCAGCTAAAGGCTTCCGTGCTCTATCTTGGGGAAGACCCCGTGTGGTTTTGGTTGAGATATCGACTCAACTAGTGCTACGGCGGACATTGATGACCCGCCTGGGTGATAGCTTTTTCATCTACACCACTCGCATGGTTGGTGAGATTATGGGTGATATGCAGCCAGTGGGATGACAAGTTGTGTGACAACCGTTTTGGATTACTAGAGACTAGCATAGTTATAGCGCTAGCTCATCTAGTCAGGTTCACATTATGGATTGACCCTTGTATGTTGTAGTATAGTTGAGTACTAACCCATATAGTGTGTACTCTTATCTTTATGTTATGTTGGTTGAGTAGAGAAGAAGAAGATAGAAGAAAATTTAGCTATCCATCTCTCTCTAGTGTCTTGCTCTCTCGTGTGTGTGTGTTTTCTTGCTAGGGTTTGAAGCTCTCTCTCTCCCCCACATTCTCTCTATGGTATTAGAGCCTGGTTCATGTGAGAGATAAGGAAGCAAGCAAGAGGCAAGAATAAGCAAGGAAGGAAGTGGTACTACATGGGTAAGAGTACCATCATCTCTTTCCCCTTCTTGGTTTAGGTACAACAACCCCTCAATAGCTCTAGGAGCTACACATCTCCGATTAAGGAGCTGTATTCGTCTAAGAATGGAGCTACAGGGCAAGTATACTATCCTATTGGATAATATTTTTTCGGCCAGATTGGCATTTCGGGCGCGCCAGACCCCGTTTCATCACTACTGTCTGGAAGGTATTTTCGGTAGTTTTCTGGAAGTTCTGGTAGAGAACTGTTTCTACTCAAAATCTGGTTATTGCAATACAACAGTGCATTTTGGAAGTGTAGACAGGTTTTACACATGTATTGTTGATACCTGGGTGTATATACATGTACTATGGTCACCTATGGTGACACATAGGCTGTGCTGAAGTACCGTTGCTGCAGCAGTTAACAGGAGATACTGCTGTATTACAAGTTGCATATAGAAGTTGTCTCTTTGCAGATTATTTGATTGCAATAGGAAAACATGTCTAATGGAATTAATCAGATTGTTAGTGAGAAGCTGGATACGAATAACTTCCATGTGCCTGGAAGTTCAGAATGACCAATTTTCTAATGGATAATGTATTTTGGGATTATGTAGACGGAGACAATGAGGAGCCTCTAGAGTTATCTGAGGAGGATGCCACTCCTGCAGATATAAAGGCATTCAAGGATTGGAATCAGGGTGCAACAAAAGTCATGTACTGGCTTTCAATTAGTGTCAGAGACATTATGATAGGACACATACAGGATGCAAACACTCGAGTAGTTGCATGGTAGAATCTGGTTCAGATGTTCCAGAACTAACACAAAGGCAAGGAAGTTGCAGTGAAAGCAAGAGTTGCATACTGTGGAAAAGAAAATCATGTCCATCAATGAATATGCCTTAAAGATCAAGGGAATTATTGAATCCCTTGGGTCTATCAATGTATTAGTGGAGGATGATGATTTGGTGAGTGTCTGTGTGAATGGGATTAGCAAAGAGTACAAGCCATTCAAGACCTCCATTGTAGTTAGGGAAAATATTCCCAACTTTTGGGACTTGATATCTATGTTGATCATAGAAGAAAAGGCCTTAGGTGAGGATTCTTCTTCACAAAGCAAGAACACATCGGAACAGGCCTTCTACTCTAATTCAGGTAGAGGCCATGGTTGAGGCCAAGGTGGTGGCCGACAAGGAAATCAGAATTCTGGACAACAACAGTCCAAAAAATCCCAGCAGCAATCATACACAAGTGGAAGAGGTTAGTCTAGAGGTAGGGGGAGCCAAAAAGGCCAAGGTGGTTGGAAAAGAAATCAAAATGCAAATAGCATAGAGTGCTATTACTATGGCAAACCAGGACACATGGCAAAGGACTGCTACAAAAAGCAGAATGACATTAAAAGTGGGAAGTTGCAGCAAGGCAACTATACATTATCTAGAAAACATGGAGGTGATGATAGAAGTGAGCAGCTATTTGTGATGCAACACATGCTTAGTTCCATAATAGGGGATGTGTTAGGATCTCAAGATATATGGTATGTGGATTCCGGCACCTCTAACCACATGACCAGTCATGCTGAGTGGTTTAGAGATATGCAAAAAATCAAAAAACCAGGTTATGTAGAAATAGGTGATGATACTGCGCATCCCATTGCGCATGTTGGTAAAGTGCCATTGTCTATGTAGGATGGCAAAATTAACTACTTGGCTGATGTACTTCATGTTTTGAATATTACAAAGAACTTGCTTTCTGTTGGACAGATGGTTGAGCAGGGTCTGCAAGTGAGGTTTAATCCTCAAGGATGTTTTGTAGAAGACTTCAAAAATAAGTGTCGCTTGGTTGCAAAGGGTAACATAAATGGTAGGATGTTTACTTTGGATGTGAACATGCCTGAGATAAAGGTGCCATGTTGGCACATGGAACAGGTGTCATTGCAGATATTGACATATGGCACAAGTGCATTGGTCATGTGAATGTATAGCGAGACTGAAGTCCATGCAGGCCCAAAATATTGTTGCAGATTTGCCAAAGTTTAAGGTTGAGGGTATGCATAAGGTATGTGAAGCATGCCAACTTGGTAAGCAGGCCAAACATGCTTTCCCACATGAAAAGCATGTCAATGCAAGGCCATTGGATGTCATACATTCAGATGTATGGGGACCAACCAAGACTGCAACAATTACAAGTTACAGGTACTATGTTACATTCATTGACCACAGTAGGAGAGTGTGGGTTTATTTCATGAAGGAGAAAAGTGAGGTGTTTGCTCACTTTCACAGATTTAAATCATTGGTCGAGAAGGAAAAAGACATGCAAATAAAATGCCTAAGATCATATGGTGGGGGAGAATATTTCTCCATGAGTTTAGTAATTTCCTGAGAAAGCAAGGAATCAAGAGGCAGTTTACATGCATGTACACTCTGTAACAGAATGGTGTTGTAGAAAGGAAAAAGAGGCACATTGAAGAAGTGGCACGTGCCTTGAGCTAAAAATAATATGCCACATTACTTTTGGGTAGAAGTAGTAGCACAACTGATGTGTACATTATGAACAGGACACCCACTACAGCTATTCATGGTATGACTCCTGAATAGAAGTTTACAGGCATAAGACGACTAGATGTGCCTCACTTAAAAGTGTTTGGGTGTATTGCATATGTACATATGTTCCTGATGAAATGAGAACAAAGTTGGATCCAAAGGCAGAGAAATGCATCATTGGTTATGCTATGGAGCAAAAAGGTTATAGGATGTTATAACCCTACCACTCGTGAGATGCAAGTAAGCAAAGATGTTGTCTTCGATGAGATGAGTAGCTTGTATATACCAGTAGTGAAGGCAACAGAAGATACACATGTAAGAAGTGTTGATGTTGCACCACACATAGAGCAGTAATCACAGGTGCTGAGTGGACCTAGGAAGTCCTCGAGCAGTGGATCCAATGTTAGCCCATGGTCAGGTAGGTTGAGGAATGATGCAAATACACATGTGTCACGGAAAAGGAAGGAAAAGTTAGATTAACCTTTTGTGTCTGATTTGTCAGCAGGTCACTCATATGTGGATGGTGACTCTAGTGGCTCTAAGCAAAGCCTTGATGAGGAGCTTAGCATTCCGTCCGTGGTTTCTCCTAGTGTAAGGAGAACCAGGGCTATTTTGAGGACACTTGGCAGTGATCCAGGTGTACGCAGGTCTACGAGGGTTAGATACCCTGTTAACAGATTGAGATATGATGGATATACAGCCCATCATTATGCTTACATGGTAAAAGAAATACAAGAGGTTGAGCCCACTTGCTTTGAGTAGGCAATTGCAAATAAAAATGGGAAGATGCCATGGATGAGGAGATGGCAGCATTGGATGCAAATGCAACATGGGAGTTAGTACCTTTGCCTCTCCTAAGGAAAAAAAGGCAATTGGATGTAAGTGGGTGTATAAAGTCAAGCACAATGCTGATGGTTCAGTGATGAGTTAGTACCTTTGCCTCCTAAGGAAAAAAAGGCAATTGGATGTAAGTGGGTGTAAGTGGATGTAAGTGGGTGTATAAAGTCAAGCACAATGCTGATGGTTCAGTGATGAGTAGGTACAAGGAAAGATTGGTTGCCAAGGGCTATGCGCAGACTTATGGCATAGACTATAAGGAGACATTCAGCCCGGTTGCAAGAATGGCAACCGTGAGAGCTATCATTGCTATGGCTGCAGTAGCAAAGGGTTGGTCTTTACATCAAATGGATGTAAAGAATGCTCTCTTGCATGGTGATTTGCAAGAAGAAGTGTACATGATGCAGCTACCAGGTTATGAGAGTGATGCACATCCAGATTTTGTGCATAGGTTACGCAAAGCCTTGTATGGCTTGAAGCGGGCACCTAGAGCATGGTCAAACAAGATGAGGGAGTACCTTGCTACCATTGGATTTCAGATATCCAATGCAGATTTTTTACTATATGTGAAAAAGACAGATAGAGGGATCATTGTCATCTATGTGGATGACTTGATTATCACTGCTGGTGATAGTGATGCAGACATACATGATGTCAGGATGCTTTTGAAGTAGAAGTTTGAGATGAAGGATTTGGGTGAGCTGCGGTATTTCTTGGGTATAAAGGTGGTGAGATCACTTTATGACATTTTGCTATTATTGCAGAGGCAGTATGGCTTGGACATGTTGTCCAAGTATGGTATGATAGGCTGTAAGCCTATTTCAGTGCCATTGGAGCAATACACAAAGCTTTCTGCAGATATAGGTGACCCCACTACATACAAGCGTAAAGTGGGTAGTTTGATCTACATGACCATTACTGTTGAAATATACAAGTGAATAGGGTGTGTGCGGGAATAAGCCCGTAACAAGAGGGTGTAAAACAGAATCTGTAAATGAGTGAGAAGTTGTGAAAAGGTGAGAGGTATCTATTGGGAGAGAATAAAGGGTAGCATGAGAAGATTTAGGATGTGTGGAGATATTTTGGGAAAAGTGAAGAGGTGGAGAGAATCAAGCAAAAGAGGTGGAGTGAATCAAGGAGAGATCAGTGGGATTAGATGCTTGGATTTAAACTCTATAAATTGAGGCATTGGCCTAATGAGAAGTTGCTGGTTTTTGACTATCCATGCCTACATTAAGCTATCAGTTAATTACTCACTAATCGTGTCTTAATCATCATCTAATCTCTTTGTTAATCATGTTGATTCTTGCATTTGATCCACCATAGCTCATCACATTGCTGAAAATTTAACATGGTATCAGAGCCTAGCTTAGAATCCATCGAATTTATGAGCTCATTATCTTGCTAATCACCTAGTTAATTAGGATTAGAAAATAATCAAGTTTTTAGCTCTTTTTTCAATAGCCTCTGTACCCCCAGCTGGTGGAGATCTTGATCTCCCTCTTGCCATAACATTAGCCCAAACCCTTCCAGCCACATCTAACCATACTCCCCACGCACCAACATATCTACTCAAATCGTGAAATCAGGGCTGCAGCTCCAGATTTTTGTGATTTTTCAAACGCCTTCTTTCTGAAGCAAAACTGAGATCTTCTCAACACCAGAAGCAATTGGTCTAATTCCTCTTGGCCCCAAGGGTTTTCAAGGGTGCTCTACATGCTGGTGATGTCAGATTTGTGATATTCCTCAAGGAGAAGTGGAATCAAGCTCTGCATCAAATCTGCAGAGGTGACTTTGGTAAAACAGAGATTAAGCATTCAATGTTTGGTCAAATCTTGTGTTTCTTGGCTTAATCCTCTACTAGACTAACTGCTATTGATGGCTTTGAAAGGAGTTGAGCTCATTTAAACTCTAAGGCCCCAGATTTGGCCTCCCTGCATACTCTGTTTTTTGCACACAAAATAGAGGATTATTTTACTAATCAATGATTAATCAACACTAATCACTATATTTTGGTACAATTGAGGATTCAAATTAACCATTAGGTATCTGATACAGATCCGTATAACTTCAGATTACAACTCGGAGATGGTTTGATCCTCCAACCATTCAGTACAGATTTGTTACCCTTGGCTTTATGTAATTTTTGGTGAATTTATGCTGTTAAATCTATTGTAATCACATCACCTAAACACCAGATTGAGTTTTAAAAGGGTAGACACTATCCTTGAATCTTGAAATTGGATCAAGAGGTAAGACCCCCTTCACATCATCATGAGCACGGCACAAGAGATAGCCAAATTTAATGGGGAGCAGTTTTATACATGGCAAACAAAAACCATGTATTTGCTCATGAGGAAAAATCTGTGGGAGCTAGTCGAGGGAAGAGATGAATGACAAGAGGTGAGTGGGAAAGATGAGTGGAAGAGAAGGAATGAGAAAGCATTAGGACTCATTGCACTCAATTTAAATGATGAAATCATTCATCACATCATAAGGATATAATGGGCAAAAGATGCATGGGATGAAAATAAATTATTTGGCACTCAAGCAAAAAATTCAAAGATAAATCTGTTAATGCAATTCTACAAACTTGATATGAAAGAAAATGAACCTTTAATCACACACTTGAACAAATATAAAAGCATTAAGCAACAACTGGAAGCCATTGGCAAGAAGGTAGAAGATGATGAGGCACTAGCAGTGCTTCTGAAGAGTGTGGACAAAGGTGAATATGAAAACCTTGTAGCAACCTTAAAGAATGTACTTGAATTGAAGCTGCATGAGATAGAAGGAGCTCTACTAGAGCAAGAGACCAAGGTCAAAGAGAAGAAATGGCTAGACTCAATATAGCTGGAGAGGAAAAAGCATTCTTCACCCGAGGAGGATTCTCACGAGGACGAGGAAGAGGCAGAGTAGGAGGAAGGACCTTCACTTGCCACAACATTGGGAAGCTAGGACACATGGCAAAAGATTACTACAGCAAACCTAGTGGTGGAGAAGGAATGACATCGGCAAACTTCATGGAGGCTCCTAAGGAAGTGGAGTCAGAGATTCTTTTCTGAGAGAGAGAGAGAGAGAGAGAGAGAGAGAGAGAGAGAGAGAGAGAGAGAGAGAGAGAGAGAGAGAGAGAGAGAGAGAAACTCCACAACCCAATGTAACCTGCCCAATAGAGTAAAACCACCTCTATGCCACCGATGATGTAGGCCATGTGGTAGATGTCTGTGTGAGCACTTTAGTCAAGGTCACGGCCACTTGTAGTAGCCTTGGACACATAGAGAGAGAGAGAGTGTCAAGGACTATGAGTTTAGGAACTTGAGCAACTGGTCGTGGGCTACCAAGTAAAAGGGAAACTTGGTATAGGGTCCATGTGTGCTAGGATTATTCACTTGAGGGGAGGTGTTGAAATATACAAGTGAATTGGGTGTGTGCGAGAACAAGCCCTTAGCAAGAGGCTGTAAAAGAGAATCTGTAAATGAGTAAGAAGCTGTGAAAAGGTGAGAGGTATCTACTAGGAGAGAATAAAGGGTAGCATGAGAAGATTTAGGATGTGTAGAGATATTATGGGAAAAGTGAAGAGGTGGAGGGAATCAAGCAAAAGAGGTGGAGTGAATCAAGGAGAGATCAATTGGATTAGATGCTTGGATGTAAACTCTATAAATTGAGGCATTGGCCTAATGAGAAGTTGCTGATTTTTTTTATCCATGCCTAAATTAAGCTTTTAGTTAATTTCTCACTAATCATATCTTAATCATCATTTAATCTCTTTGTTAATCATGTTGATTTTTGCATTTGATCCACCATAGCTCATCACATTGCTGCAAATTTAACAATTACAAGGCCAGACTTGAGGTATGTTGTTGGACTTGTGAGTAATTTTATGCAGGCCCCTAGGAAGCCACACTTGGATGCGACTAGATGGATCCTCAGGTACATAAAGTCCACAATTAATTATGGACTTTTCTATGAGGCTGGTATAGAGATACAGTTGCATGGATACACAAATGCTGATTGGGCTGGTAGTATTGCAGACTAGAGATCTACCAGTGGTTTTATGTTCTCATTTGGGAGTGCTGATGTGAGTTGGAGCAATAAGAAGTAGCCAACAGTTGCCTTGTTGAGTACAGAGGCAGAGTAGTACAGGGGTGTTGCTATTGCAGCTTGTGAGGTAGCTTAGTTTCAGAAGCTAATTGGTTACATGGGAGAGCCCATGGATAGGGCAGTTGTCATATATTGTAACAACATGAGAAGCATACAATTGGCCAGTAACCCAGTATATCATGCTAGAACAAAGCACATTGAGGTGCATTATCACTTTGTGAGGGAGGAGGTTCTAGCATGAGATGTAGATCTGGTATATGTCAGCACAAAGGATCAGGTGGCTGACATCTTCATGAAGGCATTGGGCATAGAGAAGCTCCATAGGTTTAGGAGCTTACTTGGAGTGCACTGTGTGGAGTTGAGCTCGAGGGGGAGTGTTGAGCTATCGAGATCAACTAGTGCTACGGGCGGACATTGAGGACATGCCTGGGTGATAGCTTCTGCATCTACATCACTGGCATGGTTGGTGAGATTATGGGTGATATGTGGTGAGTGGGATGATAGGCTGTGTGACAGCCATTTTGGATTACTAGAGACTGGCATAGTTATAGCGCCAGCTCATTTAGTCAGGTTCACATTATGGACCGACCCTTGTATGTTGTAATATGAGTACTAACCCATATAGTGTGTACTCTTATCTTTATGTTATGTTGGTTGAGTAGAGAAGAAGAAGATAGAAGAAAATTCAGCTATCCATCTCTCTCTAGTGTCTTGCTCTCTCTTGTGTGTGTGTGTGTTTGCTTGCTAGGGTTTGAAGCTCTCTCTCCCCCCCACATTCTCTTTAGTTTTGGCCTAGGCGGGTACCTTGGGAGTGGAAGGCTAGGAAGTCTTAGGCTTTCTAGTATTGTACTTCAATTTAGCACTCTGTGCAACTGAGAGTGCATCTTGAAAGATGGCTGGCCGAAACATATGCACTTCCCACTAGATTTGTGTGTCAAGACCATAAAGGAATTTCCCTTTCTTGTCCTTGTCATCTGATATGCCCAATTGAAAACATAAGTTCAAAATTTGATTTTAGCAAACTACAAACTATAGGACAAGTTGTGTGTTTTGACACATCCCCTTAAACTCGTCTTCGAGTCACTCAGGGTAATACGGTAGTAGAAGCTGCTGAAGATCAAGGACAAACTCTTCCCAGACATAAGTCACCATACCTAATCTAATGTGGGTATGAGTCCACTAAGTCCACCAAGGAATGGCCTCACCTTCCAAATACCAACTAGTCAAGATCATTCACTCTGTTAGTATCATTCTTTCTCACTGCACCAAAATAAGCTTCAAATTGATGCAACCAAGAATAAAGGGTTTTACCATTATACTCATCCTTTACTCATTTTTGGATACCCAAAATATCTCATATTTTTAATATTGCTCATAGTTTTTTACTAATAAACCTTGTACATTTTCAACTCTTCATCTTATGTGAAATATGCACCTCCTTTAAAGAACTCCCCTTCCTTACATATGTGTCAAAATGGAATCATTATACCCAAAATATCTCATATTTTTAATATTGCTCATAGTTTCTTACTAATAAACCTTGTACATAGTCAACTCTTCATCTTATGTGAGCATTTACTCATTTTTGGGTATCTTCTTTTACAAAATTGGATTTATCTTCTGCCTGCACATGGATTGATCCAATTGGCCCATAGGAACCTTAATTGGACCATAATCTAAAATTTTTGAAAATCTAGACCCTTAGGCTAAGGTCCTTTATACCCATTTCCAATTAGTTCCAATTGCACATTGGAAAGTTCTTTTTGAATTTCTGTTTCAGGAGAATTCATTTTAATTATATGAGATATTTTTCTATCTAGAAATATTCAAAATTTGAATATTATCTCTCTAGAATATTTTCTCTCTCTATGCCAAAACAGTTAGAGACAAGATCTCTTATATTTCTGAAGAGGGAATTGATTACAGGGAAATATGCTGGACATTTTGAGAGGCTGGGGAGGAATCTTACATTCTCTCCCACTTGAAAAACGCGAGATGTCCTCATCTCGCAAACTTGGGATAATTTTGCAAAATGCACGAACATGAGACTTAGAGAAAAATTTAATTAAGATTAACCACTAATTAAAAAAGTCTCAAAGAGAGTAAGGGTCAAGACAAGAACAAGATTTAAACTTTATTCATTCATGGAACATATACAGTAAAGATAGAAGAACTCTTTACACTGCCATAAGCCCGTCCATCATATGATCACAAAAGCAGCACTCACAAGCTGCGCACGTATAAGGTAACTCATCTATAGAAATAATTCTGTTGGTTATTGCCGCACCTATCTCAGTGGTATGAGGTGATCTAACAAAAGGACCTCTGAGAGGCAAGCCAAAAATGGGGTAAAGGCATATCTTCTGATGAGGAAGAAAACACGCCAGTAAGAAGACCCGCTCAGAAAACCCAAGATGTCTTGATCTCATGACGCAGTAGTATCGGGGACCCAAACCCAAGGCTTCAATAACCATGGCCAAGCGGACATTGTTACAAAAGTGCTGCTAACCCCAAGGTGTTACCCTAGTTATGTCTTAATAGGTCCGCCATTTGGTCTGAGCTACAGACGTTCCCAAGTGAGGAAAAAGTGAGCGCTCATACTGTTCTATAAAATCCTTCTTCACAGACTCACTTGCGTCTTGAAGGTGAGAAATCATCATGGATAAAACTAATTCCTGTTGCCAAGCCATGAAGGAGATTAAGAAGAAGGGAGATCGATGGAAGTAAGATTACTGTGAGTGACAAGTAAAAGTTACGACTTATATAAAGGAAGGAGCTAGCGTAACTTAGAAGCCAACGATATCTTGCCACTGAAGTTTTACCGTCTTTCCATGATTTGGGTTTGGCACATTTTTCTATAGAAGGCATTAAGAACTTTGAGATGAAGAGATAAAAGAAGTTTGTAGGCTACGTCTCCTACTTTCTTTGGTCCACAATATCTAGGGGATAACTACTTATACTCCCCTAGAGATAAAGAAATTCTTTTGGTCCGTATTCAAATGAAGACTATAACTGCTTCTTTGAATTCTTTGATTGTCCTCTTCTTATCTGTATATTGTCTCTATCAATCCTGGGCAGCGTTTATATCTTTATGAATTGCCTACATTTGTTGCTCTAAGTCACCAAGCATTTGACTGGTCATCTCGACCCTAATCAATGGGTCGGACCTAATTAATGGAGTTAAGCAATCTTGTCCGAGAGACAGACCCTGATTAGATTGGTATGAAGGAATTGGTCTCTGAATTTGGGTTCTAGACTTCCCTATGTCCTTGTCATGGTAGGAGTCGGGCAGTCTTTTAACTGATGACCAAAACCTTGGCATCCAAAGCACCGGTTCTCACTTATGAACTCATCGTTCTGAATCCTTAAAATAGGTGGGCTCCTGAGAAGGTATTCTGGGTAAAGTGTCTTCCCTTTTTAAACAGAATCTTTCTTTTATTTAGAGAGGGAATAATTATAAGATTCTTACTCCTGTATACCTTGAAGGCTGGGGGAGAAATCTTACATTCTACCCCACTTAAAAAGTGCGAGATGTCCTCATCTCGCAAAGTAGAGGACAACTCTTTTTTTTAAGATCCAATCTATTCTAGGGTTCCTTATATTCTGGTCAACCCAACAGAATACGGGGATAATTATCCCTTAAATAGAACTCATCATTAAATAACAATTCATTCAAATCATATCATTCATCTCTTTAACACGATAATGGTCCATTAGATCGAAAAATTTCTTTATGAACATTCCTCCATGGGAATTTCAGACAAGTAAGTTCTCAATTCGTCATCCCTTAACTTGATCTACCGTGTCAAGTGTTAACAGTAGCAATTTGACAGTACAATCCACTAATCTCATAGTGATTTGCTGAAATCATTATCATCATTCTAGTTATGAATATCATCACAGGAACTCGTCCCAATCATCCACATTGTGGTTTCGCTCAGTTTATTACATTTCAACCCATTTTCAGGGGTCATCATTTTTCAATCAGAATCCCAATCAATTTATCAGTTCGCAAACAGAATTAAAAATCATATCAACCACATTCGAATTCATCAACTGGATAGCATTAATGCTTATAATTTCAAGTCTTAGATTTACTCGTATATACTGTCGGTAAAGAGCTGCAGTTATACCCTCGGAATATACAGTTAGTCATGATACTTGGAATTATAAGGTAAATACTATCATGTCTAAGCCTCAAGCAAGTCAGGGTTCCATATAATTACGGTACTTCCATTTGAAGACCCAATTACTAATTTACGAAATTAGTTTGAATATCAATTTGTATGAATTAAATCACACAATTATAACCTTTTTGTGCTACTTGATAAATTTTTGACATATTTGGCTCTGATACCAATTGTGAAATCCCTGTCCCCACCGCGCAACAGATTCGGGGTACTAGCAGCGGAAGTAGCATATCTTGCACGGGGCAGAGTCCCACACTCGGGGCCTCGTCCACGGATATCCGGACAAAAGACTAATCCGTCGGTTTTTCCAAAACCGAACCCGGAAAAACTTCCTTTATCCGGAAAGCACGGGCGATTCCACCAGGATAACTTTGTACTCTAACGTAGTCAAGACCATTACTGATCAAACTGATCCGACTGCACCTTTAAAGGTACTTGGTCGATCAAGGACGAAACTTGCACTTGGATCATTGGGATCAACGCTTTTTTTCCCATCAAGAGGCACAGCCGTTAGTTCCTATCCATAGAACAATTACTATCCGGGATTTACTTCATCTATCGTAATAACAGAAACTGAGTCTTGATTTACGGATCCATCAGTACAGCCTAACCCCATCGAGTCCCATGGGTTAGCCAACCTCCCAACCACTGTAGTGATGGGATCCAATTAGGAATTTGGTTAGGTTTTGTCCCGGGTACCAGGGAAAAGAGTTCCCAGGCCCCCTAGCCAGAAGTTCATGCAAACGTAAAACTAGTCACACCACTTACACACCCAATATGAAATTGCCTTTTTCTCAGCATCAACTAACTTTCAAACAATCCTTTAATGAAACCATTATGTCACTAATGACAATCCTCAAAGTCTCTGGTTGAATCCTTATTTCCAGTCATTCAATCATCGGTGTACTTATGGCATCATTGGCAACCAGAACGCTCACCACCTGTTCACTCAGGGGTCTTTTCCATAGTTCCTAGCTCATAGTAACCGGCAATATATTCATATAACAGAATGGAATCTCCGTGGAAGATCGGCAAGATCAACCCACAGATCCATATAAAAGAGCCATGGACTCATCCGTTGAGAACCAGCAAGGTCAATCAACCAGATCCATGCCCGGTTTCAGAAAACAATTCTTATTCTTTATTCTAATATCTTCCACGACGCACGTGTGGGTATCTTCGGCAACCCAGAGCCCGAGCACCGTATGGTCAGCACCCTCTAGGATCCTTCGCAAGTGACCTAGCGCTTCACTGATAGGCCGCTTCCTTGGTCCCTCATCCATCGTATCGGAAGCTCACCATTTAAATCCAACCGAGGCTGGTCAAGACCTCGGTCGACCTTGGTGTACGCGAGACGTCCTCCATTGACTCTCCGTCAGCAGTTGCAACTTTAATAGTTAGGACTTCATGACCTTAATCCACAAGACGGTCAAAATGCTTCCCCAGCATTCTTGACATAAAACAGTCATTTACAAACAGTCACAAAATACAGTTTCTATAACGAACTCTCTTCTTTCCACATTATCCACTCTCGGACCACATTACTTATTCCACATTCCATTCAATGTGTACTCATTCTCATCCATTCACTCATATAGACTACACATTATTTCACATACACCTTCACATTCATTATTCTACATACATATCCATGTTCGTACATCCACATCATACTTCCAATTTCACATTCATACATACGCATCTACATGCATACATCCACATCCACATTCATACATCCATACTTCCATTTCTACTTCCACACATCCACATTCACATTCATACATCCACATTCACATGCATACATCCATTTTCACATCCTCATTCGTACATCCACATTCACATACATACATCCACATCCGTATCTACATCCATACATCCACATCCACATCTTCCTTCACATTCACATCCATACATCCACGTCTACATACATACATCCATTTTCACATCCTCATTCATACATCCACATCCACATACATACATACATACATACACATCCGTATCTACACCTATACATCCACATCCACATCCACATCCACATTCATACATACACATCTACATGCATACATCCACATCCACATTCATACATCCACACTTTCATTTTCACATCCACACATCCATAATCACATTCATACATCCATATCTACATTCATACATCTATATTACATCCATTCTCGCCCTAACACATCCCATATACATCTTATCCCATCAGATACACTCTCTACCTCATCCCATACACATCTTAACTCATCTTAACACATTCTATCACATCTCATACACCTCTTATCATATCTTATCACATCTCATACATATCTTATCACATCTTTTCACATCTCATACACCTTTATCACATCCTATCACTTTCCATACGCATCTTTTCACATCCTATCACTTTCCATACGCATCTTATCACATCTTATCACATCTCATACACCTCTTATCATATCTTATCATATTTCATATCTTTTTATAGAATACAAGAGAATTCTTATATTTGATATAAGATTTCTCTACATATTTATTTATGCATAAATTCCATTTAAGGAGACTAACATTTTCGAAATAAAAATCAATCTTTTATGTATCTTCCTATGCATGAATTCATTTTAAATGAAAATGACACTTTTGAATTAAAATTCCATCTCTTATGCATCTTCCTATGCATAAACTCAATTTAGATGAGAATTGACACTTTTGAATTAAAAATCCATCTTTTATGCATCTTCCTATGCATAATTTTAATTTGGATGAGAATAACACTTTTGAATTGAAATTCCATTCTTTTATGCATCTTCCTATGCATAAATTCAATTTAGATGAGAATGACACTTTGAATTTAAAAATCAATCTTTTATGCATCTTCTTATGCATAAATTCAATTTGGTAGGAATTACACTTTTAGAATAAAAGAATTTCTCTTATACATCTAAGTTATGCATAAAATCCATTTATGATGAAAATCACACTTTTAGTATAAAAAGAATATCTTTTATGCATACCTCTATACATAAAATCCAATATGATAAAAGTAACACTTTTACAATAAAATAATCAACTTTTATGCATACCTCTATACATGAAATCCAATATGATAAAAGTAACACTTTTACAATAAAATAATCAACTTTTATGCATACCTCTATGCATGAAATTCAAATATGATAAAAGTCACACTTTTATAATAAAATAATCAACTTTTATGCATACCTCTATGCATGAAATTCAAATATGATAAAAGTCACACTTTTATAATAAAATAATCAACTTTTATGCATACCTCTATGCATGAAATTCAATTATGATAAAAGTCACACTTTTATAATACAATAATCAATTTTTATGCATACCTCTATGCATGAAATCCAAATATGATAAAAGTCACACTTTTATAATAAAATAATTAATTTTTATGCATACCTCTATGCATGAAATCCAAATATGATAAAAGTAACACTTTTATAATAAAATAATCAATTTTTATGCATACCTCTATGCATGAAATCCAAATATGATAAAAGTAACTCTTTTATAATAAAATAATCAATTTTTATGTATACCTCTATGCATGAAATCCAAATATGATAAAAGTCACACTTTTATAATAAAATAATCAACTTTTATGCATACCTCTATGCATGAAATCCAATTATGATAAAAGTCACACTTTTATAATAAAAAAATCAATTTTTATGCATACCTCTATGCATGAAATCCAAATATGATAAAAGTAACTCTTTTATAATAAAATAATCAATTTTTATGCATACCTCTATGCATGAAATCCAAATATGATAAAAGTAACTCAATCCAAATATGATAAAAGTCACACTTTTATAATAAAATAATTAATTTTTATGCATACCTCTATGCATGAAATCCAAATATGATAAAAGTCACACTTTTATAATAAAATAATTGATTTTTATGCATACCTCTATGCATGAAATCCAAATATGATAAAAGTAACACTTTTATAATAAAATAATCAACTTTTATGCATACCTCTATGCATGAAATCCAAATATGATAAAAGAAACACTTTTATATTAAAATAATCAACTTTTATGCATACCTCTATGCATGAAATCCAAATATGATAAAAGAAACACTTTTATATTAAAATAATAATTCTTTTATGCATACCTCTATGCATGAAATCCAAATATGATAAAAGTAACACTTTTACAATAAAATAATCATCAATTATGCATAACATAGAAATCAATTTCTCCATGATTACAATAAAATTCTTTTAATTAATCTAGGATGATAATTCCTAGAATATGGTAGGAAGTTCTCTTTTCATACTTTGAATGAAATTATTTTATGTGTAATTTTTATAAAAATTTTCCCTTAGCTCCGCTACTATGACTGATAAATCTCAATTTATTTTGAAGGATAAAGCTTATCATTAAGGGAATGATTAGAGTGATCCCTAATTGGATCATTAACCCAATAATGGATTGAATCATCAATATTCATGAAATACATAAACTAAAAGCATAGAAAAAAAACCATTAATTTGACCTCAAGCATAGATTAATCTTGGATTAAGGAAAAGCTTTATGAAAAGCTTCATTTGGATTGAGAATGGGTCATGAGTATCACCATTTCTTGAGTGAGAGAGAGAAATTACATAAAAACCATTAGAATGAAGCATAAATGGAAATTTATATAATTATTAACTATCATTAATCAATTAACTTCAATAGCATTCATCAATTTTATGTAATTCCTAACTTTCATTAATCAATTAACCTCAATAGCATTCAAAAACCATTCCAATTAAACTTCTCAAGCTTGAGAGGGGTTGAGAAGAGAGACGGATTGAGAAATTATAGAAAAGATCAAAATTCACCATTTACCTTACAATTTGCTTGATTCTTTGTTCACGGTAGAGGCCCCCAATCAATCAATTGGTTTAGTATGTTGATGGAGCCACCAATGGGGATTGAAGAAAGAGGGAAGTGCCAAAAACTAATGAATTATTAATGAATTCACAGTTCTTGGCTTAGGTGGAGTAGAGTAACAATGCATAAACACTATATATTTTTCAACAAGGGGAGGCTTCTATTTATAGGAAAAATTGAGCTCTTAACCAAACAAACTGATTCTAGAATTTTCTAAATCAGTTTGGTCAATTTTTGACCATTTTTAGGTCAGTTAAGCTAACTTTTTGGAACTAGACTTGAATGAGGAGAGAGGAGAGATAAAATATCTCAATTTTTATGAGTTTAAAACTCATTCAAGCATGTGAAATATGAACCTCCTTTAAAGAACTCCCCTTCCTTACATATGTGTCAAAATGGAATCATTATACCCAAAATATCTCATATTTTTAATATTGCTCAAAGTTTTTTACTAATAAACCTTGTACATTTTCAACTCTTCATCTTGTGTGAGCATTTACTCATTTTTGGATACCCAAAATATCTCATATTTTTAATATTGCTCATAGTTTTTTACTAATAAACCTTGTACATTTTCAACTCTTCATTTTATGTGAAATATGCACCTCCTTTAAAGAACTCCCCTTCCTTACATATGTGTCAAAATGGAATCATTATACCCAAAATATCTCATATTTTTAATATTGCTCATAGTTTCTTACTAATAAACCTTGTACATAGTCAACTCTTCATCTTATGTGAGCATTTACTCATTTTTGGGTATCTTCTTTTACAAAATTGGATTTATCTCCTCCCTACACATGGATTGATCCAATTGGCCCATAGGAACCTTAATTGGACCATAATCTAAAATTTTTGAAAATCTAGACCCTTAGGCTAAGGTCCTTTATACCCATTTCCAATTAATTCCAATTGCACATTGGAAAGTTCTTTTTGAATTTCTGTTTTAGGAGAATTCATTTTAATTATATGAGATATTTTTCTATCCAGAAATATTCAAAATCTGAATATTCTCTCTCTAGAATATTTTCTCTCTCTATGCCAAAACAGTCAGAGACAAGATCTCTTATATTTCTGAAGAGGGAATTGATTACAGGGGAATATGCTGGACATTTTGAGAGGCTGGGGAGGAATCTTACAGATTCCACCAGGATAACTCCTTACTCTAACGTAGTTAAGACCATTGCTGATCAAACTGATCCGACTGCACCTATAAAGGTACTCGGTTAGATCAAGGAAGAAACTTGCACTTGGATCATTGGGATCAACGCTTTTTTTCCCATCAAGAGGCACAGCCGTTGATTCCTATCCATAGAACAATTACTATCCGAGATTTACTTCATCTATCGTAATAACAGAAATTGAGTCTCGATTTACGGATCCATCAGTCCAGCCTAACCCCATCCGATCCCATGGGTTAGCCAACCACTGTAGTGATGGGATCCAATTTTAGTTTTTTGGCTAGGTTTTGTCCCGGGTACCACGGAAAAGAGTTCCTAGGCCCCCTAGCCGGAAATTCATGCAAACATAAAATTAGTCACACCACTTACACACCCAATATGAAATTGCCTTTTTCTCAGCATCAACTAACTTTAAAACAATCCTTTAATGAAACCATTATGTCACTGATGACAATCCTCAAAGTCTCTGGTTGAATCCTTATTTCCAGTCTCTGGTTGAATCCTTATTTCCAGTCATTCATTCATCGATGTACTTATGGCATCATTGGCAACCAGAATGCTCACCACCTCTTCACTCAGGGGCCTTTTCCATAGTTCCTAGCTCATAGTAACCGGCAATATATTCATATAACAGAATTGAATCTCCGTGGAAGATCAGCAAGATCAACCCATAGATCCATATAAAAGAGCCATGGACTCATCTGTTGAGGACCAGCAAGGTCAATCAACCAGATCCATGCCCGGTTTCAGAAAACAACTCTTATTCCTTGTTCCAATATCTTCCACGACGCACGTGTAGGTATCTTCGGCGACCCAGAGCCCGAGCACCGTATGGTCAGCACTCTCTAGGATCCTTCGCAGGTGACCTAGCGCTTCACTCATAGGCCGCTTCCTTGGTCCCTCATCCACCGTACCGGAAGCTTACCATTTAAATCGAATCGAGGCTGGTCAAGACCTCGGTCGACCTTGCTACGCGAGACGTCCTCCATTGACTCTCCGCGTCAGCAGTTGCAACTTTAACAGTTAGGTCTCCATGACCGTAATCCACAAGACGGTCAAAATGCTTCCCCAGCATTCTGGGACATAAAACAGTCATTTACAAACAAGTCACAAAATACAGTTTCTATATCGACTCTCGTCTTTCCACATTATCCCTCCTCAGTCCACATTACTTATTCTATTTTTCATTCATATGTGTACTCATTCTCATCCATTCACTCATATCGACAACACATTATTTCACAATACACATTCACATTTAGTATTCTACATACACCTCCATGTTCGTACATCCACATCGTACCTCCAATCCCACATCCACATACATACATCTATATCTGCATTCACACATCTACATCTACACGCATACATCCACATCTCCATGCATATATCCACATCCACATTCACATTCACATCCACATCCACATTCACATCCATACATTCACATCCACATCTACATCTAATCCATACATTCACATCTCCATGCATACATCCACATCCACATTCACATTCACATCCATACATCTACATCTACATGCATACATCCACATCTCTATGTATACATCCACATCCACATTCTCATTCACATTCATACGTCTACATCTACATGCATACATCCACATCTCCATGTATACATCCACATCTACATTCTCATTCACATCCATACATTTACATCTACATGCATACATCCACATCTCCATGTATACATCCACATCCACATTCTCATTCACATCCATACATCTACATCTACATGCATACATCCACATCTCCATGTATACATCCATATCTACATTCTCATTCACATCCATACATCTACATCTACATGCATACATCCACATCTTCATGCATACATCCACATCCACATTCACATTCACATCCATACATCTACTTTCACATTCCTATTCATATAACCCCATATGCCTTCACATCTATTCTTTTACATCACATCCATTCTCGCCCTATCACAACCCATATACATCTTATCCCATCAGATACACTCTTTACTTCATCCCATACACATCTTATCACATCCTAACTCATCTTAGCACATCCTATCACATCTCATACACCTCTTATCCCATCCTATCACTTCCCATACGCATCTTATCACATCTTATCACATCCTAACTCATCTTAGCACATCCTATCACATCTCATACACCTCTTATCCCATCCTATCACTTTCCATACGCATCTTATCACATCTTATCACATCCTAACTCATCTTAGCACATCCTATCACATCTCATACACCTCTTATCCCATCCTATCACTTCCCATACGCATCTTATCACATCTTATCACATCTCAATATCTATTTATAGAATACAAGAGAGTTCTTATATTTGATATAAGATTTCTTTACGCATCTATTTATGCATAAATTCCATTTTAAAGAGAATAACACTTTCGAAATAAAAATCAATCTTTTATGCATCTTCCTATGCATAAATTCATTTTAAATGAGAATGACACTTTTGAATCAATCTTTTATGCATCTTCTTATGCATAAACTCAATTTAGTAGGGATTACACTTTTAGAATAAAACATTTATCTTTTATGCATACCTCTATGCATAAATTTTTAATTATGCTAAAAATAAGACTTTTATAATAAAATAATCATCTTTTATGCATACCTCTATGCATGAAATTTAATTATGCTAAAAGTAACACTTTTATAATAAAATAATCATCTTTTATGCATACCTCTATGCATGAAATTCAATTATGCTAAAAGTAACACTTTTACAAGAAAATATTCATCTTTTATGCATACCTCTATTCATAAAATTCAATTATGCTAAAAGTTACACTTTTATAATAAAATAATCATCTTTTATGCATACCTCTATGCATGAAATTCAATTATGCTAAAAGTAACACTTTTATAAATAAAATAATCATCTTTTATGCATACCTCTATGCATGAAATTCAATTATGCTAAAAGTAACACTTTTACAATAAAATATTCATTTTTTTAAATGCATACCTCTATGCATGAAATTTAATTTTGCTAAAAGTAACACTTTTACAATAAAATAATCATCTATTATGCATACCTCTATGCATGAAATTCAATTATGTTAAAAATAACACTTTTATAATAAAATAATCATCTATTATGCATACCTCTATGCATGAAATTCAATTATGTAAAAAAATACTTTTATAATAAAATAATCATCTATTATGCATACCTCTATGCATGAAATTCAATTATGCTAAAAACAACACTTTTATAATAAAATAATCATCTTTTATGCATACCTCTATGCATGAAATTCAATTATGCTAAAAGTAACTCTTTTATAATAAAATAATCATCTTTTATGCATACCTCTATGCATGAAATTCAATTATGCTAAAAGTAACTCTTTTATAATAAAATAATCATCTTTTATGCATACCTCTATGCATGAAATTCAATTATGCTAAAAGTAACTCTTTTATAATAAAATAATCATCTTTTATGCATACCTCTATGCATGAAATTCAATTATGCTAAAAGTAACACTTTTATAATAAAATAATCATCTTTTATGCATGAAATTCAATTATGCTAAAAGTAACTCTTTTATAATAAAATAATAATCTTTTATGCATACCTCTATGCATGAAATTCAATTATGCTAAAAGTAACACTTTTATAATAAAATAATCATCTATTATGCATACCTCTATGCATGAAATTCAATTAAGCTAAAAGTAACACTTTTACAATAAAATAATCATCTATTATGCATACCTCTATGCATGAAATTCAATTATGCTAAAAATAAGACTTTTATAATAAAATAATCATCTATTATGCATACCTCTATGCATGAAATTCAATTAAGCTAAAAATAATATTTTTATAATAAAATATTCATTATAAAAACTTGACATTAATCAATTAACCATTCACCTAGAATAGAGAATGGTTGGTTTTGTTAGAAAAGAGAGGAAAATACCTTTTTGTAATGAGGTATAACATTTTTAGAGAAGACATAAGCATAAAAATCATTTAAACCATAAAAACCATGAAATAAGTTTTAAAAAAAGAGTCACCAACTTACTAAAGACTTTGATAGCTTTCCTTTGGCTTGATGGTTTAAGGGTTCAACTCTTGTTTGAACAAGAGTGGCCAACCAATCTTTGGAAGAGGGAAATGTCAAAAACTAATGAATTATTAATAAATTCATAGTTCTTGGCTTGGGTGAAATAGAGTAACAATGCATTAAACACTATATTTTTTTAACAAGGGGGAGGCTTCTATTTATAGGAAAAATTGAGCTCCTAACCAAACAAACCGATTCTAGAATTTTTCAAATCAGTTTGGTCAATTTTTGACCATTTTTAGGTCAGTTAAGCTAACTTTTTGGAACTAGACTTGAATTAGGAGAGAGGAGAGATAAAATATCTCAATTTTTTATGATAAAAAACTCAATTTGCCCATGTGAAGTAGGCGCCTCATTAAAGGGCTTCCCCTTCCTTACATATGTGTCAAAAATGGAATCATTATACTCAAAATATCTCATATTTTTAATATTGCTCATAGTTTCTTACTAATAAACCTTGTACATATTCAACTCTTCATCTTATGTGAGCATTGAAGGGACACTCCTTCCTTACATATGTGTCAAAATGGAATCATTATACCCAAAATATCTCATATTTTTAATCACTCATAGTTTCTTACTAATAAACCTTGTACATATTCAACTCTTCACCTTATGTGAGCATTGAAGGGACTCCCCTTCCTTACATATGTGTCAAAATTGAATCATTATACCCAAAATATCTCATATTATTAAAATTACTCATAGTTTCTTACTAATAAACCTTGTACATATTGAACTCTTCACCTTATGTGAGCATTTACTCATTTTTGGGTATCTTCTTTTACAAAATTAGATTTTTCTCCTCCCCACACATGGATTGATCTTATTGGCCCATAGGAACCTTAATTGGACCATAGGAACCTTAATTGGCCCATAGGAACCTTAATTGGATCATAATCCAAGAATTTCTGAAAATCTAGACCCTTAGGCTAAGGTCCTTTATACCCATTTCCAATTAATTCCAATTGCACATTGGAAAGTTCTTTTTGAATTTCTGTTTTAGGGGAATTCATTTTACTAAATGAGATATTTTTCTATCAAAAAATATTAAAAATCTGAATATTCTCTCTCTATAATATTTTCTCTCTCTATGCCAAAACAGGCAGAGACAAGATCTTTTATATTTCTGAAGAGGGGATTGATTACAGGGAAAGATGCTGGATATCTTGAGAGGCTGGGGAGGAATCTTACATTCTCGCCCACTTGAAAAACGCGAGATGTCCTCATCTCGCAAACTGGGAGTAGTTTCGCAAAATGCACGAATATGAGACTGAGAGAAAATTTTAATTAAGATTAACCACCAAGAAAAGTCTCAAAGAGAGCAAGACTTAAGACAAGAACAAGATTTCAACTTTATTCACTCTTGGAACACATATACAGCAAGATAGAAGAACTTTTTACAATTCCATAAGCCCGTCCATCATATGGTCACAAAAGCACCACTCACAAGCTGCACACGTATAAGGTAACTCATCTATGGGAATGATTCTGCTGGTTATTGCAGCACCCACCTCAGTGGTATGAGGTGACCTATTAAAAGGACCTCTAAGAGGCAAGCCAAAGACGGGATAAAGGCATATCTTCTGGTGAGGAAGAAAGCACGCTAGTAAGAAGACCCGCTCAGAAAATCCACCATGCCTTGATCTCATCACGCAGTAGTATCGGGGACCCAAACCCAAAGCTTCAATAACCATGGCCAAGCGGACATTGTTACGAAAGTGCTGCCGACCCCACGGTGTTACCCTAGTTATGTCTCGACAGGTCCGCCATTTGGTCTGAGCTACAGAAGTTCCCAAGTGAGGGAAAAGTGAGCGCTCATACAGTTCTATAAAATCCTTCTTCACAGACTCGCTTGCGTCTTGAAGGTGAGAAATCATCATGGATAAAACCAAATCTTACTGCTGCCAAGCCATAAGAGAGATTAAGAAAGAAAGGAGATCGATGGAAGTAAGATTACTGCAAGTGACAAGTAAGAGTTACGACTTATATAAAAGAAAGAACTAGCGTAACCTAGAAGCCAACGGGGTATCTTACCACTGAAGTTTTACCGTCTTTCCATGATTTGGGTTTGGCACATATTTCTATAGAAGGCTTTCATGAGATACATTATGAACTTTGAGATGAGGAGGTAAAAGAAGCTCATAGGCTAAGTCACCTACTTTCTTTGAAATCAGATAAGGCCCACAATATCTGGGGGATAACTTCTTATACTTCCCAAGAGATAAAGAACTTCTTTTGGTCCGTACTCGAATGAAGACCATATCTGCTTCTTTGAATTCTTTGACTGTCCTCTTCTTATCTGAATACTGCTTCTGTCGATCCTG
Source organism: Cibotium barometz (assembly GCF_041138505.1). Lineage (NCBI taxonomy): Eukaryota > Viridiplantae > Streptophyta > Polypodiopsida > Cyatheales > Cibotiaceae > Cibotium > Cibotium barometz. The sequence goes on along the minus strand of NC_141086.1, from coordinate 10,388,812 downwards.
GACAACTTTTATATGTTTATGAATTGCCTGCGTCTGCTTCTCCATATCGTCAAGCATTTGTCTGGACATCTCGACCCTAATCAATGGGTCGGACCTAGTTAATGGAGTTAAGCAATCTTGTCCGAGAGACAGACCCTGATTAGATTGGTATGAAGGAATTGGTCTCTGAATTTGGGTTCTTGACTTCCCTGTGTCCTTGTCATGGCAGGAGTCGGTAAACTGATGACCAAAACCTTGGCATCCAGAACACCGGTTCTCACTTCTGAACTCATCGTTCTGAATCCTTAAAACAGGTGGGCTCCTGAGGAGTAATCTAGGGAAAGGGTCTTCCTTTTTAAACAAAATCTTTCTTTTATTTTAGAGAGGAAATAATTATAAGATCAGAAAGGGAGGTTCTTACTCCAGTATACCTCGAAGGCTGGGGGAGGAATCTTACAACTTCCATTTGACTAATAATTCTCTGTGAATTCTATTCTTGATAATCTTCTCTTGAACATCAAGGATTTCTTGAGGTTGGAGTTCCATCCGCCCTTGGGTTGAAGAAGTTAAGATTTCATCACATTAAGCACATGATTCGGGCTCAGTACATACTTCTTAAGTAGGCTGACATGAAATACATTATGTAATTTGAGATGAGGAGGTAGAAGAAGTTCATAGGCTAAGTCATCTACTTTCTTTGTAATCATATATGGCCCACAGTATCTAGGGGATAACTTCTTGTACTTCCTAAGAGATAGAGAACTTCTTTTGGGGCGTACTCAAATGAAGACCATATGTGCTTCTTCGAATTTTTTGTCTGACCTCTTCTTATCTGCATATTACTTTTGTCTATCCTGGCAAGCTTTTGTATCCTTGCGGATTGACTGCATCTACTGCTCCATGTCGTCAAGCATTTATGTGGACATCTCGACCCTAATCGATGGGTCGGACCAAGTTAATGGTGTTAGGCAGTCTTGTCCATATAGAGCTTTGAAAGGGCTCATCCCGATACTTCGATGATAAGAAGCATTGTAGGTGAATTTGACTACGTGAAGATAGCTTAGCCACTTTTTGGGTTCCCTGCCACAGCATGACCGAAGTATATCTTCGATTACTTGGTTCACCCTTTCTGTTTGACCATCGGTCTCGGGGTGGTAAGCTGCACTGAGATCTAAGAAAGTTCCTACTGCTTCAAAGAATGCAGTCGAGAATCTTGACGTGAATTTGGGACCTCGATCACTTACTATTCTCCGGGGTAGGCCATGCAATCTGAAGATTTCTTTGAAGAACACTCTGGCCACATCCACTCTGCAGTGTAGGTTTCTTTTATTGGAATCAGATGGGAAACTTTGGTTAGTCACGAAGATGAGTTGTAACGTGATTGCACTGAAGGTAGTCTAATAATAAAATCCATACTGATACATTCCCACTTCATCTAGGGGATGTCTAATGGATGTGACTTCCCAGGCATTTTTACTCTCTTGGCTTTGACTTTCTGACATATCAAGCATTGACGTACATGATTAAGTACATCCTTTTTTTAGACCAGGCCAAAAGAAGCTTTTCTTTACAGACATGTAGGTCTTAATGAAACCTGGATGTCTTGCTATAAGGCTATCATGGGCTTCATTCAGAATTTGACCCTTACTTCCCTCATCATTGGGAATGCATAGCCTGCTATTATAATACATAACCAAAACTTCTTGATCGCAATTCAGAATTTCATACTAGAATTCCTCAAATTCTATAACCTTGATTAACAGATCAATTTGAAGGGTCTCAAACTTAGTTTCAGATTTGGCACGAATTTTGAGAGTATTTTTTTTTTCTAAACTATTCACACCTTCTTTCCTCGAAACTGACAAAAGAGTTTGGTCTTGGTCATAGTCTGATTCACGATTCGAGTGATAAGATTTTTCCTGAACTATCTTTCTCGAAAAGGTTTGATAATTCAGTTACTATTAGAATATTTCTTTTAGATGCAAAAATGGTGGGAATTACTCTTTTGCAATAACATAAAAACAAACTTTCTTTTCTACAAAATTTTGAAAAATTTTGCCATAACCTCCTTTGCATGGCTGACCATTTCTCATTTTTATCACTCTTTATTTAACTTAAATTAACCCAAATTAGATTTATAGACTCTAATCTATACAATTTTCTAAATTCAAGAGTGTAAACAATAAGAAGAGTTTAATTAATCCTTTAATTAATCTTTCTAGAATTAAGAGAATCTCAGTAGTAGGCATTAAGGTATTAAGGTGTACAATATTTGAGACTCTCACTTGCTTAGGTTTTGGTTCAAGCTCCTCTTGGGTTTTGTAACTAAATCACCAAATTCTTGGAGTTTCTCAATCTCCTTCTAAGGGTCACATGACAAGAGCCACGTTTTGTCATGTGATTTAGTTTCTGGAATCGCATATTCCCGTGGGATCTCCCTCCTAGTGCTCTTGGTTTTGGAGGGTATTTCGCTAGAATTAGCCCTTGTGTCCAGGGAGTTAGAGTCCTTATCTAGGTCTACTAAAGACTGGCTCTTGAGGTGTCCCAAGATTTATCTTTTTGGTTTCCTTTATTTTCTCATTCTTAACTGACTTTTTTCTCTAGTTTTTTTCTTCTTCTTCTTAGATTTTGCTACCTAGGCCATGGATCATAGTTGGGTGATAGCATTCAACGGTGTGTGATCAAGATTTTTTAGGATGCCTTTGATTTTGATTACTTACCCCAATCATGTTTAGGGGTGTGATGATGGGTCCTGTTTGTGGGCTTGTCACCACAATCTTATTGGGAAAATCCTTAATCCAATGATCTATGCTTGACAGTGGGCTTGTACTTCATTTGGACTACTCATACTCACTCCCTACCAACTCTTGTGCTCAATGACACCACATTTCTCAACAAGGATCAACCCCAAACTACGTTAGTATAGATGTTGAATGATCAACTTGCAAGATTCAAATCTGAGTAAGAATAAAGCATAGGAAGTAGCTCTAAAGAGTGAATTATGAAAGAGTCAAACAAACAATTCCATAGATGGATTTGAAAGAAAAGCTACCGAGCTAGAAAGAACAATAAACTCATTTGTACACATGTAGATGGCACAATGGCTTAGATTTATTGAAGACACAAATGTTCATGAAAATTTATCCACCAATAGGAGGGGAGAATTGAACCAGGTTGTGGGAAAAGGTTTTAAAAAAAGCTTGAAGATGAAAAATTCTCGAAACCCAAACTGTCATGGTTATGTGGATCCTCTCGAAGCTCATGTGGACATAAAGTGACATGTACATTTAAGATTTGTGCCCACCCAAGGCTCACACATGGCATGATCTCTAGGATTTGAATATTACCAAGCCTAGATTTCCAAACCTAACTAGGATTGGTTTTAGACTTGAAAAAGGGAGAGTAGACACAATATGGAAATTTTCACCTTGGAGGATTGAAAACGGACCTTTCCATACTTAAATTAATCTAAAATCCACAATATTTTTCATGTTAATCTACTAAAGAAGTATGTCTCGGATACTAGTCATATATTGGATGATGAATAAGTTTCTTTTCCTACCTAAGGATAAGTAGAATTGGAACCAGAAGCATTTCTAAACGTGAGAGAAAAGTGTGCGCTTTTGCCGCACAGGTCGTAGCTGGGGACTTACCGAACACCGTATGCAAGCCACGAATGGCTGCAAGCATACAACCAGGAAAGCAAGCTCAAACAGAATGCAAGGGTGTGTCACTCACCGCTCTAACTGCCGTCGTGAAGGATTCCCACGTCGCAGCCGTAGAAGGAGCCGCCGTCGTCGCTCCACCGCCTCTCCGTCTCTCCGCTGCCGTGCCGCTACACAGTGCTCGATCGCTCTCTCACTCTCTCTCTCTCTCTCTCTCTCACACGCAGGAGAAGGAAACCAAGGAGATAAGGCAAGAGCACTGTTGTATTCACAACACATGAGAATGAGGATTTTAGGGTTACATTTGACTCTTATAGGTGACTTGGCCGTTCACACTTGGGCGCCCATACATGGCCGACCGACCCTAACCCTTATCCTACTGATATTCAAGGTGCGCCTCTCATCGGCGATCACCCAATCCCTTCATCCTTAATATATGGTGCCGACAAGCCCAGCCCATGACTCAGAATATTTAAATTAATGACGTAAAACATAGTACGTCTCAATGTCCGTCATAGGTTAACATGCCCCCCTTCCTGATGTAGATTCCGTCCTCGGAAGCTATGGTATGGTAAGCTTGATAGGGTTGTTGTGGTAGACCGTCTGCAAAACAGGGAAGTAGAGTGAAAGTATGCTGGAATTCAAAAGATATAAAGTGTATAAATTCAAGCATGTTAGACCACAATGGATATTTCTATGAGAACTTAGTTTAAGGGGTCACATGAATGAGCTAGTGTAGCAAATTAACAGGAGTTTAATAATTATTGAAAGTAAATCAAGAATTAGCAAGGTGTCAAAGGTTAATCAAGGTTTATAACTGGCCTAAGTCAAGGAAAATAACCAAGCTTAAAAAATAAACAGATGACCACACTGTGTCTACTCTAAGAGCAAGTTAATACCACGAGTCTAGGGACACAAGAAACATTAGAGTTACAGGAGCCTTTTGCCTTTATTTTTTTATTTTTTTAATACACGTGACAATTTTTACACACAATGGCGACCTTCCTAAGGCAAAACTAACATCGATCCTGGTACCATGTTTAACACAAGGCATTATCCAGGAATCTATTAGTTCACCTTAGGCAAGGCTACCCCCTACCAACCAAGGCATCGGTCTGGAGTAGAATACTCCTCGCCTACCAAGTATCAATAAGGCGATAGGCCAATATTAAAGCACATCATAGACTTGTATTGGCATATATTGTAGGCTTTTTTTTAAAAAAAAAAATCTTTCTTTTGATCTTCGCTCCTGAACTATAATTTATCTTGCATCCTTTCGACAAAGGGGTAATAGCTATGTCCTAGAGGTCAACACACACATGGCCACGTGTCAAACATTAAGATGGTTTGACCCTAGACCTAAGACAATCGTATTCCAAGGTTAACTAAAGACGTCATGCTGCCTAGGAATATTTCCAATAAAGTTAAGCTCATTAATGATTTACACTAGCATGCAAGCAACTTCAAAAACTAAGTAGTACATTGACAATTTCCATGTGGTCATGCATTATAGTTTATGCAATTAATTGAACAGTAAAAACGAAAGAGAGTGGGTATGGAAGAATTACACCTGTATTTTGGAGATGTCCTTGATTCGATGAGAGAAATGCCCGCAATTTGATGAGATATTTAGTATGGGCGTTGCGGCTATCTCAGGACTTGAAAGCGAACCCACCTCAAACTTTTCAACCTGTACAATCAACTAACAAGCACTATACCTCGAGAGGCACATTAGTGTGAAAAATTAAAGACTCGTTTAAGGAATCCAAACTAGAAAAAACTTGAAAACTCTAACCTACCTACCAGTCACCACACTACTACTGAGGATACGGTAACAGGATGTTGTAGAGTCCTGGCTCTAGCCCTAAGGCTAAGCCTCTATCCGTATCATCCAAATAAATAAAGTCAACCTCAATAGTGCCATGAGTTTCATCCGTCCATTCATCATTGTCAGATATTTCCTTTTCATTTTCCCATCCACATAAACTCATCAAGAATGTAACCATGCGAGGATAGTCATCTTGTGGAAACGGAAAGCATTGGGCTATCGGGGATATTTCCTCTACGGAGTAGGGGTCAGTCATGCTCAATAGGCGAATTAGCCATTCTAATTCCTCAACATTTTCCTCTCTGGCTAGTACATCTATATGATCCCATTCAGTTTCAATTACAGGATAGCACATGTGAAATATCTGAGAAAGGTATAGATGATACCTCTCACCAAAGGTGGGAGTGGATGAAGTGTATGATGATCGTGCATCTGCCATATCTACAAACACAGATATAGCATCAGTAGGTTTATGAGTGACAGGTCAATCTAGTTCTTGATTGTATACGGATATTTATCCTCTTTTTGTGCTCTTGCTCTTTTTACTATTTTTTGTTTTTCTTTTCTTTGTTTTTTTTAAAAAAAATGTATGAAGCTATATATATACATCCCCTTGAATTTGGCAATTACATGGTCAGGGGAGAAGGTTAAGGAGGAAGCATTAGAATGTCGAGCGTGAGTACATGCTCCCCCTTTCCTTGGGTAGATCATATTATTTGCAATGATGTTGCAGCCTCTTGGAACCAATTTGTCCAGCGGGTCATAGGGTGTGATGTGGGCAGATAGCTTTTTATGACCCTTGTGGCCACATCCAATTGTAGAGATGGTAGTGTACGCTCCCATTGACGAATGGAGGAAATGGTTTTCGACGATACTATTACAAGGGGAGACGTAGACTCATCGGTTTTTTGTTGGGTGTTGACAAGAGTAGGTGTAGAGCATGTAGAAACTTCTATATGAGTGTGTGCCTGGCATGAGGAGCTAGAAGCTTCATGTGGCTCCCCCCTTCCTGAGCTAGGTGGTAATGATCGATATTGTTTGGGAATCCAAACTAACTCTGGAAGAAGTGGTGCGGAGCACTCTGTTACCTTTCCCTTACCACGGTCTTGAATTGTCATTGGGGTGGCAACAATTGGTTTGCAAGGTTTTACAGGTGATGTAGAGGGATTCAGCTTATGTTTGGGGACCCAAATCTGGTCATTCCCCTCATAGTACCCTTGGGCTACTAATAATTTTTTAGGGATCCATCGCGATATTACATTTCCCTTGCTCGGGTGGGTAGCTGCTTTCTTCCTACGAGGCTTCTTGGTGGCTGAACGAGATTGAGCAGGGGAAGTAGCTGTTAACGAAGCTTTTGGGACCCATTTGTATGTACTTTTTGGCATAGTAAGCGGAGCTTTAGAGACCACCCTGCATGTTTCCACTCTTGGCGTTGAAGCATTAGAGGGGTGGCAAACAATCAAAGATGGTTTTGCCACTGGACTTTGTGATTTTTCATTATCTAGCATTTGAGTGGATGACTTAGGTGCGGGATTTTGAGCGGTCAGACCTAGTGTTGGTTCTTGCATTGTGACTCGTCTAGTTGCCCAATCGATATTGCACTTGGTGGCCATCATCCATTTGCGCCCTAAGTTTACAGTCCCTTTCATGGTACCAGCAAGCATAACCAAAAAGCTTTGAATTACGGTCCCCTTGTCATAGGCAACCGGAGTGTGCAGAATTCCTGAGACAGGGGTTTTCTTCTTGTTGATACCTTGAACTTGGATAGCACTCTTGGATAAAGGTGGTTTTCCAAGTTGACACCACACGCCATATGATAGCAAATTGTGTTGAGCTCTTGTATCCAATAACACATTATACAGCACCTCCCCGTAAGGACTCTGTAACTCAATTGGGTATCTTAGAGGCGGGTCAGATTCCAGTGAATCCTCGTCTGCCTCCTCGAAAAATGCTTGTGTAATCCCCAAGTTGGCTTCTCGTTGGCGCCTAGCACGCTGTTGATGTTCTTTGGCTTCAACTCTCGCTTGTATTTTCTTAAGCTCAACTTGTTCTTTAGCTGCCTTCTTTTGATGGATTGCATATAACTCCTCTTGGCTTAGGGGGTCATAGTATCTTTTGAATTTACTCCCATTAAGGAATCCAATGGTTTCAACTCCGTCGAGAGTCTCCACTCTGATGGTACCTTGTGGGGTAATTTCACATACTCTATACGGTCCCTTACCAGCATATTTGAGCTTCTTCTTTTCATTTCGCACTCCATACATCAGGACTTTATCCCCAACCTTGATGTCCTTGTCCTTTAGGTGGCGACCAAACCATTTTTTCCTTCTATTCTTCTCCACAAGGACATTGTACACAGCCAATTGTCTTTCTTCATTTAGCCGTTCAACAATATACAGACGCTCTACTAAGGGATTACCATCCCAACCCTCTTGAGTAGCCACACGAAGACTAGGAATGACAAATTCCCACGGCATGACTGCTTCTTGGCCATATACCATTTTGAATGGTGTGCAATTAATAGCCACTTTGTACTCAGTACGATAGGCCCATAAAGCTGTTGTAAGCTTTAGATCCCAATCCGTGCGATGAGCTTCAACTGTCTTTGTCAAAACAAAGATTAAGGTCTTGTTGGTACTCTCGGCTTGGTCATTCGCTTGCGGATAGTAAGGAGTAGATTTATGATGGGATATCATGAAATTTGTTGTGAGCTCCTTAATCACTTCATTTATAAAATGCGTACCATTGTCGCTCACAAGTTTGAAAGGACAACCGAAGCGTGTGATTATATTTTCAAAGAGGAACTTGGCTGTTGTCCTTGCATCTGCCTTACGTGTCGCCTTCGCTTCAGCCCATTTGGTCATATAGTCAGTGGCCACAATAATATAGCGAGATTGTGTGTTTCGGGCCGCTGGGCTAATTGGACCCACAAAGTCTAAACCCCAATTTTCAAATGGTTGGTTTACTTTGATTGGATGTAGGGGCATCTGATCTTTCCGTTGGGGTTTCTTGTATCGTTGGCATTCATTGCAACCCTTCACAAAGAGTGACGCATCTTGGAACATAGTGGGCCACCAATACCCCGATTGTAAGATCTTTCGTGCAGTTAAGTCTCCTGAGAAGTGACCACCGGCTACGCCCATATGTGCCTCTTGCAAAATGTATAGATACTCATCCTCTCGGGCACAACGCCTAAGAACGTCATCCTTTCCTCTTTTATAAAGAGTCCCGGCTATCAGGCAATAGGGTTCGCATTCTTTGATCAGCTTTCGAGCTAGATCTTTACGAAGCTCCTTGGGTGGAAAGCCATTAACCAAAAAGTTAACAATCTTCTCACTCCATTCAGGCATTGTCTCCACCACCATGAACAGGGAAGTGTCAGGTAAGTCATCATCAACCCCTGTAGGAGCCTCACCATTAGGTATGCGAGACAAATGATCAGCCATAACATGTTTCTTGCCAGGTCACACAACAACCGTGAAATCAAACTCAAGAAGAATCAATAGCCATCGTGTGATTCTTCCTGTGGAGCATGGTTTGTTTACCAGATACAACAATGCTTGATGATCCACATAGAAAACAAACTTGGTGGCAAGGAGGTAATAACGAAATTTCCTTACTGCATATATCATTGCCAACCCTTCTCGCTCCGTAGTGGTGTAGTTCATCTCAGCATCGTTCAACTGGCGACTGGCAAAGCTAATGGGGTAGTCTAGCTTGTGTTCTCCAGGTTGAGTTAACACACACCCAATAGCAAAGTTTGATGCATCAATATGCACATGGAAGAGTAAATCCCAGTTAGGCATTCTCAAGATTGGAGCACTCGCCAAGGCCTTCTTTAATAGCTCATAGGCACGGTCACATTCTTCGGTCCAAATAAACTCGATGAGAAGCTTATACAATGGTCGAGCTATCTCGGCAAAGAATAGAATAAATCTTCGATAATAACCAACGTGGCCCATAAAGCGTTGGACTCCCTTATAGTTGGTGGGTGGGGGTAATTCCAGAATGACCTTGATTTTACTCTCGTCAGTGGAAATCCCATTTTTGGACACTATATGCCCTAAGATAACTCCGTGTTTAACCCACAATTGGCATTTGAAAGGATTCAATGAGATGCGATATAATCTACACCTTTCAAATATTTTTCGTAAACACATCAAGTGCTCGTCCCAAGAGGAATGAACACAAAGATCATCTAAGAAAGCTTCACAGAAGTCCCTTAGATATTCCTTAAAGGCCGTGTTTATCAATCGTTAGAATGTTGTAGATGCATTGGTCAAGCCAAAAGCCATGACGCGAAAGGCAAACACTCCAAACTCCATGATAAATGCTATTTTAGCTTGTTGGTCCTCGACTGCAATTGTGATCTGATTGTAACCCGAGTACCCATCTAAAAAGCTATATGCATCCTTGCCTGCCACTCTTTCAAGCACATGTTCAGAATATGGCAAGGGGTAATGATCCCTTCTGGTGGCTGCATTAACCTTTTTGAGATCAACGCACACTCTGAGTTTCCCATTCTTCTTTGGTATGATGACTATCGGAGAAACCCATTCTGAGTGCTCAATAGGGTATATGAATCCACATTTTATAAGCTTTTCAATTTCCTCTTGTACAATCTTTGCGTACTTAGGATTCATTGGGTAGGGACGTTGCTGGACTAGTTTAGCAGTGCTAATCATTGGAATCGTGTGTTGCACCACCGAGGGTGGAACACCCTTCATATCATGATATGTCCAAGCAAATATGTCCTTGAATTCTTTAAGAAGCTTCGTAAGTGCAGCTTCTTCTGCCTTGGTGAGGTCTTGAGCAATAAAAACTGGTTTAGACTCCTCACCCGGATCTGCTAAGTCTATCTCCTTAACTACCGCAGGGCCATCGTAGACACCGCTACTCCCATTGGTAGGCGTTCGTTGGGCTTTTGTGTAGACCACTTTGCGTTCCCCTGTGTGGTAAATGATTTGAAATGCTCGGGTGCGGGGTGTAAGTCTACTAGTTCTTGTTGTGCCAGGCATTTTTCTTTCAATTCCGCTTCCTTTTGTTGCTGAGCCAATTCTTGGTTTTGCCGCCTTCTTGCAGTACGACTTAGTTTTGGCTTCTCTTCGATTTCTAATTGGGCGACGTCATGAGGTTGCGGAATACACCACATGACACTTTGGAGGTATTGTCCCCAATTATCCGCTAACTTCCGATGAGCATCAATGGCTCCTACATAACTAAGCCATTCTGCAGTGGATCTTTCCTTGTTTATTGCAGTGCGTACATTAGCTCGATAGCGTTGGCGCTTATGTCTCGTTTTCTTCTTACCAAGTTTTTGATTTTTGTTTTTGTCAGATTCAAACTCACTTGGTCGATCTTCACTTGTGTCCCCCTCACTTTCGGGAGGTCACTGTCCTAGGCCTTGAGAACCTTGCTTCCACATTTGGGTGAATATTTGATTCATCCCCCCCATCAGGCTCAGGGTCAGTTTCTTCTTGAGATTCATACTCAGAGTTGCATTGGTCAGAGTCTTTGCTGCTTTCAGTGTCAGTGGAGTTTGCCACTTTCTCGCCATCAGGAGCCAAGTGCATAACACCTATCATGTTTATTGGCACTAATGGTGGCATATCTTGCCCCTCAGGTGTTACCCAACTTGTGCCTCTATTTCCCCATGTGTCTATGGTTGCCGCTAGGTGTACCCAATCCATGTTATCTGACTCAGTCATACCCGGTAGGACATCCATATAAGGAGAATCTTTCCCATCATCAGTCTCTTTTTTGCATGTATAGCAATACCTTAATGGGGCGGAGTGAATAGTGGTATCCGATCGATTATCAATGATAACCTTGCTTCCTAAAGGATGTGCACGACCATTCTCAAGATCAACTTGAATGACAGAGTCCTGGAATTGTAGATAGACATGGTTTTTCGACCAGTCATGCACCATTTGTGCTTCCCTCATGAAAGGACGTCCTAAGATCATTTGATATGACATAGGATGCTTGGAGAAATCCATTACAATGAAGGTATGTTTTACCTTGTATCCCAGGACCTTGATCTTAAGGTCCCTTAACATTCCAATAGGTTTAGCTATGGTTCCGTTTGCCATCTTAACCACTATGTTTGTGACTTCGAGGTGAGGTCTCCCCATAGATTCCCAACAGTTTTTAGTCACAATGCTCATGCCAGCACCACCATCAAGGATTCCCTTTAGAGTTAATCCCTTGGTAGTAATGGGGAGGGTTGCATTAGATTCGTCCCCTTCAAAGTACTGTCCCAACTTGTTAACAGGTATTTCCACGACGACCGAGTTTTCATCTAGGTTGGGTTGTAGATCCCAATGTTCCTCCTCATCTTGAAGCGTGTCGGGTCTATATATATTCGCAAATTGTGGTAGCCTCGCCTTTAGTTCCCCATTGAGAAATGCCCGAAGAGCTAAGAATAGCTCAAGATCTCCGTATAATTTGGATATGATCGTGGTTCTGATCTCAGAGGACATGAAATCCATTAGCTTAGACACATTCAACGGTACTTTTCAAGACATTACCCCTTGACTAGGGACTGGTGAAGATGGAATCACTTCCTCTTCGATGGGGTCAGGCATTCCCTCACTAAACATTCTTTCCAACAAAAAGTGTGTTTGCCCACTTCCTGATGTCCTATCCTCACTTTCTTCCCGAATGATACTAGGTATAGCTAACGGTTTATAGTTCCTATGAGGCTGAACTTGCGTAGGAAACACTGTGTCTGGAATTTTGATTTTTCTCGGGTTTGTTGGCTCCAGTTCTCTTTGTGTTTCTTCCACCAAACCCCTTAAGTGTTGCACTTGTTCAATCTCCTCAACTGGGTTTGGGTAAGTTCCAATCTTTTTCTTGAGGGTTTTTGGCCCACGTGGCTTGTCTTGGGGAGTCTCAGTCAGTTTGGGTGGTCGAGAGGGCATTAACTGACTTGGTTGTGGGGCCAAGGAAGTTTCCTTCTGTTTTCCCTTATTTATGTACTCGCTTGATTTTCCTTCGTTGAGCTCCCGAGTGGGTTCCTCCCCAGGTAGTGGCTTTGGTCCCATGGTTTCTATTGAATCAGAATCATCTTTGGGATCATTCATATACACGGGGTCGTCTCCTGTCCCTATGTTAGTCTTTGAACTAGGCTTGGAGCTCGTGGCATTAAGCGATCTTTTCCGCCGCGTTTTCTTTTTCTTTGCCTGAGCGATTGATGCAGTATCCCTCTCTTCAAGAATGTAGTTTTGATTTTGAAGCATTGACCGTGTAACTACATTCGCGAGTACAACGGGTGTGGTTCCTCATGCCTGGTTGGTGACCTCAACCAAATTCAATGGCATAATCTTGGGTGCATTAGGATTATGTGGACATTGAGCAATCAAATGATCTATGCCACAACGATTACATGTAAGTACCGGCATTCCCGATGTGCTCCCTTGATTTGGTTGCATCTGAGTAACGATCTTCTGTAGCCTATTAGGGCACTCCGCTACACGATGCGGTCCGCCACACTCGTAGCATTGAAGAGGTGGTCTCCTCGCCAAAGTGTTAAGGTTTTGCCCTCTTGTGGCGAGAGCAGCCGCTTGATATACAGGCTTGACTTGCCCAAAATGATCCTCCATGTAGTACTGGGGAATCATTTCAAACCTATCAATCCCATATGGAGCAGTGGGGTCTATCTCCTCTTCATAATCCCCACATGCGCTATGTGACTCACAACCCATCTGGTTTACGGGGGTAATCCTTGGATGTGGAGGTTGTGGTCCTAGCACTGGCAGTGGTAATGGCACAGACTGGACTACATTCGGATTCCTTGGAACTATGTGCTATGACGGTTGCTCGACAAGTTGTGCAGGCATTAGCGCGGGTACTTGAGGTGTGTTTGACCAGGCTAGTGGTGCCTGATTTGCCAACATTCGCTTAAGTACTAGGCAATCTTTAGATTGATGGCCATACTTACCACATGCATTGCAATTCCCATTGAATTTGACTCTGAATGTAGGACATTCACTCGTGCTATGTGGTCCTAAGCAAACCGAACACCATTGTTGCTCTCTCCTTGGGTACATATGGCTATTTTGAGGAGCTTGATTACCCCTAAAGTATTCTTGGAGAGCCTTAGTAAGGTCGGTCACAGACATTTCAGATATCTTGGGCTCCTTGGCAATAGGTTTCACCGTCTCATTGGCTCATGCCCAGATACTTGCGAACTAATGGATTTTGTCTCCGAAGACACCTTTTTACCTGCAATCATCAAGTTGTCTTCTAACTGGATTGCATTGGCAGTGACTGCTTCCCACGTTGTAAGACCTCTAATGACTAGGCCATTGTAAATGTCCTCGTGGCGCAATCCTCGGATGAATCTATCGAGCAATTGGTTATTATTGAAGCGCTCATCGGGAGTGCAGCGAGAATTTAGATGCTTCAATCGACTTATAAAGTCTCTCACTGACTCCCCTTCCTCGCGTTCAGCTTTTTGGAGTTGAGATGCTACTCCCCAAAGCACACCCTCACGTATGTATTCTTTCAAGAACAATCTCTTGAGAGTGGGGTAGTGAGTGCGCTCTTCAACCCTTAAGGTTCGATACCAATCTCCGGCCTTCCCACTCAAGGTTAAGCCTAAGGCTTTACACTTATGCACCTCATTGTGCTCTTCCAAGGAATCACACACGTGTTCAAAGACTTCAATGTGCTTCCTAACATCCTCGTTACCACTGAAGTTTTGAGTGAGCTTAGCCACTTGTACTGCCTTGCTTCTAGGTTCTCTCTCAGGCATGCCCCGCATGTTTTCCGTAATAGATCGTCCGATCGTCTGAGCAAACGCTGCGATATCACCTAGGTGAGCAGGCATAGCTGGTGGAGGTACTTCTGGGATAGCCTGGCTGATAGGAGTTGGCGTTGGTCTGAGTATGTTGGCAAATGACGTAGGATATGATATGTGGCTAGGCCTAGCTCCTCTTGGATAAGGGTGGTGATAAGGCGATCGTGGAGCATACGCCATTGGCATACTAAGAGGCGTAGGAGCTACATGAGCATGAGTAGCGATAGGTACATAGGGTCGATAGGCACTGGCACGCACTGTTGTAGGTACTGTTCCACTAGGTAGCGGTGTCGTACTAACTACAGTGGCAACAGGTGCGCTTTCTGTCATGCTCATCATTGGGGTAGGCATTGTGGATTCCTTAATGAAAAGTTGAGCCAAGGTTGGAAAGCTAAAGTTACTGCTCGTGGGCTCAACCTGCATTGAGACTCCAAGCAAAACAACATACGAAGGGTCTATGGGACTCATCGAGGGAGTCTCTAATTGTGATAGGGTTGGTTGTTTGGCCTTGCCTGTATCCAAAAATCTCATAGGGCCAGTGGAACCTAAGTTCACTCCCCTATTTTGCCTCTCAATTTGGATAATTCTATGAATAACCTCACATATCATTTGTTGTTGCTCCTCTAGATTAGTGGCGCTAGATGTAGATCGTAGGACTTCTAACCAACCTACATGGTATGTGTAGCCTGTGTATAGGTCAGTTAGAGTCTCTGTGTGTAGATCATATTCCCAATTTTCATTGAGAAATATCCCATCCAGACTTGGTGTACCAAACGGTTCTCTTGAAGTGGACGCAATGTCACTTCTTATGAATTGGCTTCTAGGGACCTCTACTTTAGGAAGAGCATCGGAATGTGGTAGCTCAGTAGGGCCCTCATTAAACGAAGTGGGTAGAATATCCACATGGACACTCTTTGGGAGGGTAGGGTCTACAGGAGATGTGAATGGCGAATCCACTACCCCACCTTCTTCATTTACTTCGCTTGTCGCATGTTCAGAGCGTATAGCTCTACTAAAGGTCTCTATTAGACGACTAAACATGCTAGATCCGGGCTGTGGGGCCCACACTGGCATGTTTTGGCTTGTCTCCTTAGGGTTCTTGGTAGGGTGTCCTTCCATGGCTTCTGAGTCAGAGGACGAGTCACGATCCACTATTCGTGGATCTTGGGTTGCACTTCCTTGGGTTCCAGCGGAAGGCCAAGATGCTAACGTGGAGGGATGGTGTGAGCCCGCATAAACCGAAACGCTTTCTAGTGGCTCAGACTCCAGCACTCGACCAGAGCGTAGATGCATGTGACGTGGGTACCCTACGTGCGTTGGTAACTACCCTTGAAGCCCACACAAGTGGTTTCTTAGGTGTTTCACACCCCGTTTTTACTTGTTTTTGTATTGTTTTTAACCCGTTTTTAACTCGTTTTTGACCCCCTTACTTACGATCGAAGTTGGACTAGGGCGTGTGATAGCTCGAAACGAGCGTATTGTTCAAAGGATCCTAGCGTGCTTTACAGCACCGTGTTTGCCTATCCAGAGCTCTCGTGGTCCTCAAAACAGTCCGTTTTCCTTGGGGGGAAGGGGCGAAAGCCTATTTGCTTGTGGAGGAAAGGGTGAGGGCTTTATCCCACATGCTCACTTTACTCCTTGGGGGGTGGGCTACATATAGGGCACAACTTCCCATAAGCTCTCACTTGAAAGAAAGCTATGGAGGCTCACTCTCCTATATATATATATCAAAAGACCGAGACCGAGGGCGGGGTCGTGGTCAATTGGGGGTTTTTTCTTTTCAAAAATTTTTTTCCAATTGAAAAATCTTTCCTCTTCACACGTTTGGTTTTTTCTTTGGAAATAAAATTTAATTTTTTATTTTTTATTTTTTATTTTTCGAAATTAATTTTTTTCTTTTTTTTTCCTTTTTTTTTGAGATAAGTTTTCTAGGGTTTCTTCAGTTCGCACACAGCACTGGTCTGGGGATTCAGAAATCCCTCCCTCACACGCAGAAAACCAGATAACAGAACACACGCCCACACGCGGAGCGGAAAAATAACAAAGAAACAGAAATGCAGAAGACAAATTGCAGAAACACGGAAACACCTCACAACAAACACACATTCGCTTTCCTGCAGTGTAAATTAAACTTTACGCAGCAGCCCGAGCTGCAAACTGGAGCTTGGTGCAGGAGGGCAGCTCCCCGGCGGTGCCAAAAATGTGCGCTTTTGCCGCACAGGTCGTAGCTGGGGACTTACCGAACACCGTATGCGAGCCACGAATGGCTGCAAGCATACAACCAGGAAAGCAAGCTCAAACAGAATGCAAGGGTGTGTCACTCACCGCTCTAACTGCCGCTGTGAAGGATTCCCGTGTCGCAGCCGTGAAGAAGGAGCCGCCGTCGCCGCTCCACCGCCTCTCTGCCGCCGTGCCGCTACACAGTGCTCGATCGCTCTCTCACTCTCTCTCTCTCTCTCTCTCTCTCACACGCAGGAGAAGGAAACCAAGGAGATAAGGCAAGAGAACTCTTGTATTCACAACACATGAGAATGAGGATTTTAGGGTTACATTTGACTCTTATAGGTGACTTGGCCGTTCACACTTGGGCGCCCATACATGGCCGGCCGACCCTAACCCTTATCCTACTGATATTCAAGGTGCGCCTCTCATCGGCGATCACCCAATCCCTTCATCCTTAACATATGGTGCCGACAAGCCCGGCCCATGACTCAGAATATTTAAATTAATGACGTAAAACATAGTACGTCTCAATGTCCGTCTCATAGGTTAACAAAAAGCCTCTCAAAAACATGATTTTAGAAGTGTATATAGTCAAGTGTAAGTTTTTCCCGCCTAGGGATGCCACTTCATAGAAAGAGGAAGAATTAAAGAAAGACTATCCCCAATTCATGTGAGATGAAATCTCATATCGTCAAGTCAACTAAGGATGCCACTTAGTAGAAAGAGGGCGTATTAAACAGACTATCCCTAATTTGTGTGAGATGAGGAAATCTTAGATCTTCAAGTGGGGGAGAATGTAAGATCCCTCTTCCTGTGCCATAACTATGGTTCTTTTTTATTCAATCCCACTTTAATGGTTTTATTTACAAGTCATATTAAACATGGAGATGGACTCAGTATAAGATAGATGAAGTATCTACATTTGGTAAAGTTTTCTTATAATGCCTCTCATCATTAAAGCATCAGAATGAGTTTCTTTAATAATGCCTTTCATTATTAAAGCATCGAGATGAGTCCATTTAAGGCACTCTATGGACAAGATTTCCTAATGCTCTTAACTTAGTCCAATCCACTGATCAAAGAGTGGAAGTGTCTAAGTAGATGTTGAATAAGATGGATTACCAAATGTGGTCTATAAAGAAGGACATTAAAGCTGCCTAGAACATACAAAAGCAGTATACTAACCTGAAGCGATCTAACAAGAGTTTAAAGAAAGTGATATCATTTTTCTTGTATACAACCCAAGAGAAATTCTCTCTCCTTGTTGGGAAAGTACAAGAAGTTGTCACCTAAATAACGTGTTGGAAGCTTTAAATATATTATTGCTATATAGATAAATATGAATAAAAAAACATAATTTATATTATAACATATTGCTATTTCATGATTGTGATATATACCAAACGTGCTATATAGTGATCATGTTTACATGCACATATCACGAACGTGCTATATTATGATAAGCAAAAATGTGCAATGCCTCGATAGTGCTATAAAAACATAAACATGATATAATATGATAGTGCTATAGAGAGAAGCATGAACATGCTATATCGCGATAGTGATATGCAACGAGAAGCACAAACGTGCTATATCATAATAGTACTACTACAGAAACATGAACGTGCTATGCTATATCATGATAGTGCTACAAAAACATGAATGTGCTATATCATGATAGTGCTATAAAGAGAAGCACAAATGTGCTATATCACAATACTGCAGAAAGAAGCACAATAGTGCTATAGAGAGAAGAACGAATGTGCTATATCACAATAGTGCTACAGAGAGAAGCATGAATGTGCTATATCATGATAGTGCTACACAAAGAAGCACAAATGTGCTATACCACAACAATAGTGCTATAGAGAAAAGCATAAACATGTGATATCATGATAGTGCTACACAAGGACGAACATGGTATATTACAATAGTGCTACATAAGTACAAACATGATATATTAGTATTATATCACCATAGTGCTAAAAAAAGAACAAACGTGCTATACCACGATAGTTCTACAAAAGCACAAAAGTGATATATCAATATAGTAAAACATGAATGTACGATATCATGATCGTTATATATATTTTCCATGATGTGCTATCTACCACGATCATCGCACGTATATGTCTAATTAAAGTTTATTTATTTTGTATGTTTAATTTAAATTTGTATATTTTTCGTGACATTCTTTTCGATGCATATTGCTTATACAAAATTGAAGCCATTTCTACTGATGCTTAGGGCCAAGAAAAAAAAAAGTGAGATAACATGGCTATTGCGAGTCTGGTTATCCTGCTTTGTAGGCAATAAATACCACTTTAAATGTGATTAAAGTTATGTATGCTGATTTTTTGGAGATGAGGGAGAGAAACAAAGGTAATCTAAAGGGATATAGTAACATACCATTCTTTTTATTTGTCAAGATACTGTGACGTAAAAAATTGATATCTTTCATTGTCAATTTTGTGCATATTTTGATGGTTTCTCAATGGTAATAAGGTGGAAGCTTGTCCAAGAAGATTGCGGCGCCCACAATGGAATAATGGCGTGGTGATGCGACGGCTTGGCGGCTACCCCGATAACAGCATTCTATCGTCAAATATAACGGTTTTACTTGATTTAGGGTGCACACATTGTAAATGCCACAAGTATGCTTGATAAATACTTTGGTATGGTAGATGGGCTAGTGATGTGGAAAATAAAAGTGGGCCTTCATGCTCACATGGATTTTAATTGTATTATTAATATGGTATTCACCATAAGGCAACAAGTTGGGGAGTGTGGAAGGCATGTGGAGGAGTGTGTGTAGGTGCATAATTGGGAAAGATTCTTCTAGAATGCCTACATGGAAGAGGAGAATTCCGCCATGTGTAAGTGGGATCTCCACCTACACGCCACTTAGGCTTGGCTATTATCTCATCACACTCTCAAAGTCAAAAAGTCTTCAATTTAATAATCAATAGAAGACTTAGCCTAAGAGGAAAATTGATGGTGACATCTACCCTTATGTCACTGAAGGGTTGAAGATTTTTATGTTGTAATTTGTAACAATGGAAGGGAGGGTGAGCCCTCCTCTCCCTTTCAAATCAAGGAATGAGCCTCCTCAATTGAGCATTTTGTGTCATTGCCATTCTCTTATTTTTCAAACCCCTATTCAAACACTCTCTTTGCATGTGAATGTCTCATTTAGCATTAGCTCCTCATGCTTAACCCAATTTTGGACCTCTTTGATGATTCATTATAAGTGGAATAAGGAGTTATTATCTTGGCGGGCCCTTGACTTCTCAAGGTAGCCCTTGCCTTATTGCCGCCCTCCTTTGGAGGTACCAATGGTTTTAGCGGTAATGAGCATGTGGAAAGACTTTGGGGACCATAGGTAAATCTTTACGATTGTCCGCTGAGCAATGTTAACCCTTACCCTCTAGCTTGAATCATGAAGGAGATGAAAGGCAAGAGGCTATGTGAAAATTGAGGTTTCATGCAAAGAGAGGGAAGTGCAGTCTTTGTGGTCCAATATCCAAATTTCAACCGGTAATTACTCATCACTCGGGTATTGATTTATTAAATTGATCATATGGCTAGGAAGCTCTTTCTATGCTCTTTCCAATCATGTAACTAATTTCTTAATCCCTTACTTCATTGATGATCAGAATTTCTCCCAAACTTGCTAATTCTTAGGCGAATTTTGGTAGTTTTATAGTCTTGTAGTAAAATGCTCATAACTTTTCGCTCGGTTGTCCGTTTTTGAAAGTTTTTATATGGACGCGAAGCTCTCTTCAAGCTCTACGCATCTATTGCACAACCTATATGGATTCAAAACTGCAATTCTCTGTGTATCTCTATTTTTATAGAATTTTGGCAGTTTTATAGTCTTGCAGTAAAATGCTCATAATTTTTCGCTCGGTTGCCCGTTTTTAAAAGTTTTTATATAGACGTGAAGCTCTCTTTAAGCTCTACGCATCTATATAATCCTCTCTTACATAGCCTATATAAATTTAAAACTGTAATTCTCTGTGTATCTCTGTTTTTATAGCTTTTGGCCATTCTTTCTTCTTAATCATGATTATTTCTTCCTAATCTCTTATCAAAAGGCCAATCCCATGTGTCTTATCCTCTTGTAAGTGATTGCTATATTCATTTGCTTCAATATGTTCCGTCCAAATCTCCCAATTTGAACGGATGAACCTTACCAATATTCCCCGTATGTTTCCGTTCACATAATCCTGAGTCGGAAGATTTTCTTCCAACAAAGAATCGCCCTCTTGTTTGGAGCTGCAAGACTGGCAGAAATTCTTGCTTCTCCGAAGCCTTTCATCTTTCCTTCCATGAATTATGATCTCACCTTTGATGTGTATATCTTTATCTTAATCTAGGGAGAGAAAGGGAGGTGAGGAGGCTGTGAGGTTTCATACAAGTGTGTTTTGATTCTGAGAAGTGACTGAAGTCCAAACCCCAACTTCGTGTCACATCTTTTGGTGGAGGCGGCGGGCAGGTTTTACTTAGAATTATTCTATTTTAACCTCAAGGTCCCGCATGATTAAAGGAAAGTTGTTTTGAAACAAGTAACTCATCTTTTGGTGCAAGATGTTCAACATTCCGGTGTTCCGTGGATCGGAAGGAGAAGACCCGGGGAGTTATCTCCGAGAGTTTAACCGAGCATGCCGCTTGACGGGTTGGTCTATGAAGGAGAGGGTAGAAATACTTCCAGATTTCTTGGAGGGTGTGGCCGGCATGAGGCTTTGCCAGAGGAGTCCAAGAATGATTGGGAAAGGTTGACCAAAGCAATGAAGGAGAGATTTGGAACAGTGGAGTCGCCAAATGCTTTACTATTGCAATTGGATCAAATTTTCCAAAAGGAAGGAGAGTCAGTTTCTGCCTTTTCAATGAGGTATGAAGCCTTATTCATCAAATATCAACAAGCTGCTTTACATGTTGTTGCTTCTTCTTCTTCACCTTCTATAGAAGATTCAAAGAGTTCTTTAGCAATGGAGCACCTTAAGATGAGCAAGTTTATCAGGGCTTTGGATCCCCGCTTGCATGGAAAAGTTCTTAGCAAAGATCCCACTAGTTTTAAAGAGGCCCTTCGTATTGCTTTGAAGAAGGAGGCCACTCTTCATATTGAGTCCACATTCCAATCTTCTCCAAGTGTGCCAACCCCACCACCACGAGTAGAGATAGCCTCAACATCTCAGGTACAAGCTCCATCCTTGGATCATAACATTGCACAACTTATGGTAGAATTTGCTGATTTGAAGTTACACTTAGTCAATGCAAGGCCACCTAGGGTTCCACGAGCTGAGGATAAACCTAGGGATAGAAGTAGTGTCACATGCTATGAATGTCAAGAGAAGGGGCACTATCGCACTGAGTGTCCAAAGTTGAGGAAAAGTGAGGATAAAAGTTTAGCACTTTTAGAGGAAATATGCTCAGAAGAAGAGGAAACATTGATGCCATTAATGGCAAAATGGGGTCGTAAAACTAGAAGCCAAGAAGAAGAAGAACAAGAAGATAAATCTGAAGAAGAGGAGAAAAATAAGAAGAAGAAGAAGTCATCTAGGAGAAAAATTGGACAATCTGATTTTCCTCTTGGACAAGGATCTCTTAGTTATGACCTCTTGACAGATCTTAGGGAGAAAACGGCACAAATCACATTTGGGCAGCTTTTGGCACTCTCTCCCAAGCTCAGAAAGGAATGGGGTAAGCTAGCTAGCACAAGGGAATCTAAGAAAAAGAAGAAGAGGGATAATGGGACTCCTATGGTTCAGAAGGTGGATATTGATGTAGGAGATGACGTGCTTGTGATTGATGTCATCATTGAGGGGCAGACAATTTCTAATGCATACATTGATGGAGGTGCATCAATCAATGTCATGAGTGAAAAAACAATGAAAGATGCTGATTTAAAGTTGTCTTCTACTAACTCTCCCTATCGCATCAAACTTGCTGATAATACTAGGGTGAAAACCTTAGAAATTGTCAGGAATTTGGGAGTGCATGTATGTGGTATTTCTGTGCCTACAACTTTCCAGGTCATTCCTACAAAGCCTGATGCTAGGGCTTACCCATTGATATTGGGTAGGCCATGGCTTCGCCAAGTGAAGGCGATTCAAAAGTGGGAGACAAGTGATCTTATTCTACAAGGTGAGAATAAGAAGGTCCACTACAACATCAAGAGTCGTCGCAAGAAAGTGGTAAGAGGTGAACCTTCAACTTCCGAAAGTTCAGAGTCAGAGTCATCCGATGAAGAAGAGACAAGTGGTAGCTCCGAGGATTCCATCTCAGAAGGAGAGGTGGAGGGAGTTGCATTTGGTCTTTCCCTAGGAAGGGATCGAGGGGATGCTGAAGACAATGGAGCCTTGGAAGGGGAAGCTTCTTCAACCATGTGCAAGAAAGATGTGGACCTCACTAGTCTTCACCAACACAAGTATGCCAAGTTACCCTAGCAGAGCACAAGATTGATCTCAAGCCCCAAAGTAAGCCAGTGGTACAGCGGCTAAGGCATTTGGGAGTAGTGCAAGCAGAGGTGCTTAAGAAGGAGGTAACTAATTTGCTTGAAGCTGGATTTATTTTTCTAGTAGAGAATTCAGAGTGGATTTCCCCAATTGTAGTCACTCCCAAAAAGGGTGGAAAATGGCGTGTGTGTGTGTGGACTTTCGCCCTTTGAATGCATGCACAAAGAGGGATTATTATCCTCTACCCTTTCAGGATGAGATTTTGGATCAAGTTGCAGGTCATGAGTTGTATTCTCAGTGTGTGATGGATACTCTGGATACTTTCAAATCCGGATTTGTGAAGAAGATCAAAGGAAAACCTCATTTATCACCCCTTGGGGAGTGTATGCCTATAGGGTGATGCCATTTGGCTTGACCAATGCACCAGCAACTTTTCAACGCTTCATGAGTCAGGTATCTACACCTTACTTGGGGAAGTTTATAAGGGTCTTTCTGGATGATTTTTGCATTTATTCAAGCCGCATGGATCACTTGGAAAAGTTGAGGTTGGCCTTGCAAAGTATTGATGATGCAAAAGGGTGTCTTAATCCTGGAAAATGCCGCTTGGCACGAAGGAAGGTGGTTCTCTTGGGACATGTTATCTCAGAAGAAGGCATAGAGATGGATCCTGAGAAGGTGCAGGCAATTGTGGCCCTCACTACAAGACAATACTGCCATACACGCGTTTCATACACGCGATAAATTACGAACGCGTGTATGGTCGCGCTTGTATTTGAATAGAATCGGGCGCGTGTATTTTAGCATTTAAGTTCGCGTGTATATTTGCATTTATAAACGCGTGTATAAACGCGTTTATATACACGCAGTAATACACGCATAGATACACGATAATATTCACGGGGTAATACTCGCTATTATACATGGATAAATACACGCTACTATACACGGATTAATACACGCATGGCAGAGAAAAACTAAAAAAAAACTGAATTCCTTTACAAAATTAAAAACTATTTTCCTTAAACCATCTCATAGTACATTACAGTATACATCATTACACAATCCCACTACATGCATTTACAACAATGAAATATATTCAAAAATAAATCATGCATATGAGATGATAGAAATGTCATCAATTTAGAACATACAGTGACGGATTGGTTAGGGTTCGATCTCATCTTCAATAAGATCCATCCTTGCCAAACGATCAACATCAATATCCATTTGATCAATTGGTAAGGCTACGATTAAATTTATTCCACTATCGATATTCTGTACTCCATTGATAATGGTATCGATGTCCTGATCATCCTCATCAACATCACCATCATCCTCAATGGTAGGGTCATTCTCATGATCATGAGAAATGGCATGCTCATCCTCATTATCATGATCATCTCTTATTTCTTGATCATCGATCACAACATCTTCAATGGCATGTTCGACGTCATCTTCATTGCGGCTTGTTACATCCTCCATATGCTCCATATCAGTGAATGTATTATACATCACTTTGGAACGTGGTGCAATAGGGATGACGTACCACCATTTGATGTCATGCACCATTGGTAGATAGATAACCTACTCAAATACACACAGTACAGTAATTAATTAGCATATCAAAAGTCAAGGGGTACGCGAGCTTAGATATATATGTACATGAAACACATTAGTAAAAAAATGCATACCTGCTCACATTGTTGTGGCAATACGAGCCTATCTTTCTTTGTTTGCCAGAACTTTGTAGAGTCAATAGTTACATATCCACTTGCATGGCGTTTTATCGTTGCATCAGGCCCTTTTTCCACCACGTTCATTTGCCATTTGACATCCAAAACATACACAAAGAAGCGACGAAAGTCAAGCCTAAATATGTCTTGGATTATGCCACAATAATCATCCATTTTTCCATTAGCTCCCTCAAAGCTACTAATGACACCGCAATCTTGTGTATTTCTCTTTTCATCAATTCTTTGTGTTCGAAAATGCTTGCCTTCACACCATATAGCATTGAACATAGTGCACTGGACCAAAATAGAAGCAATATTTGTGTAAGCAATGTGAATAAATATTAAAAGCAAATCACTTACAACTAATGCAAAACATTAGTTCTATGTACCTTTGACATGCATCCTCGTGCATACTCCCATTCTTCCGCCGTGATATGCAGCCCCTCGTCGCTCTCTGCTCTCTCCATTTCCTCATGCAACCAATCAACATGGATATCATTCGGAAGTGTTGCTAGATGCTTAGGGTACGCCTTCCGAGAGCCATGTTGCCTCCGAAAGAGAGCTCTTTCTGCTTGCCTTTTTGTCTTTGCATCCTCATATCTTGTAACCCATCTGCTCATCACATCACTATTAAGGATACAAGTGAAATTGAGATCATCAATCAATGTTCTGTCAATTACTTTACTCTGTCCTTTTCCTTGAGGCACAATAGAGGTCATCCTCAAGTCCTCTTCATTGCTCCATAGTCGTGGCAAAGAGCTGTCCACCTGACCAAGAAATTCTGAAATATATACAAGAGACTCTTGTATCAACCAACCCTCGGCCATGCTTCCTTCAGGCCTTGCACTTTGCCTCACAAAGTCTTTTAAGGTCTTCATGAAGCGCTCTAGGAAGAACATCCAACGTGCATGCACAGTACCACATAAAGCAATTTCGTCCACTAAATGCACAATGAGATGTAGTTGACTTGTGAGAATGGTTCGCGGAAAAGTCTCCTCTACCAAACAAACCACCTCCACTGCCATAACACGCGCATCATCCAACGTGGCTGGATCAATTGCTTTGGAACTAACATATCTGAAAAATAAATAAATAGTACGTTATACCTCATGCACGTTCATTTTGCAAGGTATAATGAAGGGTGATCTGAGCATGGGTTTTACATACCTCACAAGCTCGCCCATCTTATAAATACATTTTTTCAAACTCTTATTCGCACAATGGTCGATGCTAGTAGGTAGTATGAACTGCGCACATAAGAGCACATTTATGGTTTATGGCATTACAAAATTTAATTTCAACGTACGTACAAGACTTGGAAAACACTTACTTGAAGCATCTTGTGCCAATCGTGGGACTTCAACCCATATAGTTGCTCAACGCCTCTTTTCTTAGTGGTTGTAAAGGCTCCCTTCAATGATCTCATGCATCCAGTGGGAGTACGCAAAGTGATGATGGCCTGCTTTACCTGCTTCTCCTCTTTCTTTGATATAATCCATGGTGCAGGCGGAAGACGAACGTGCCCACCCACCTCTCGTGGCCAAGCTTGACGCATACGTCCTACGACCTGCAAGTCCTCACGTACGCTAACATTGTCTCGTTTACCAGTAATATGTTCCTAAATACCAGATCCCACATTCTTGAAGATGTGCATGGGATCAAGAAGATGGTTGATCTTAAGATGGGTCCAATATGGCAGCCGGAAAAAAATGGAGTACCTGCACAAGGGATTGCTCTATGTGACCTTTAATCCAATTAGAGACTACACAAAACAAGATTGAAAAAACATCACTATACCTGTTCATGCCATCTGGAGGAAGAACAGTTGTAGACTCCCAAATACGCTTCCAATCTTTTGCACGAAGTGTTTGTGGAGGAATGTTACTCTTACTAGCAACATATTTAGGATGATCTGAGGGGAGAAATCGATGATGATTATCGAATATAGTCTTACACAAACCATCAGCATACTCATGTACTAACGAAGGGCCACAAACAGGACATGCATGTTTACCCGATGTTTTCAAACCTGTTAAAATATAAATAAAAGTTAGAATAATAAAGTCAAACCGTCTAATTAATATATGTAGCCAATAGTAATAGAGTTATAGGGAGGTAATTAGAATACTTACCAGAACAATCGCTGTATCCTGGAAAGTCATGCATTGTCCACATCAACACTGCTTTTAAGTCGAAGTGTCGAGAGGAGGGAGGCCTACTAATGTCCACCACCGCAACACCTCTCCATAGTTCCTCCAACTCATCAATCAGTGGTTCAAG
The DNA here is from genome assembly GCF_041138505.1 of Cibotium barometz. NCBI lineage: Eukaryota > Viridiplantae > Streptophyta > Polypodiopsida > Cyatheales > Cibotiaceae > Cibotium > Cibotium barometz. Next base: position 10,361,843 of record NC_141086.1, on the reverse strand, counting down.
ATAAACATCCATATGCTTGACTTTATGTTTCCCTGGAATTAGAAGGGATAACATAAGATGTCCCTTCTTGATCGCCATTGATGGTGGAAGGTTGTAATTCACCAACACAACTGGCCACACGCTGTATGCGGTGCTTTTGAAACCAAATGGATTCACTCCATCCATACCCAGGCCAAGTCTCAAGTTTCTGGGCTCTGTTTTAAAGCTGGGCCACTCATCTTCAATATGCTTCCAAGCAGGAGTGTCTGCGGGAATTCTCCACATGCCATCATCCGATCGATGTGAGGAATGCCATGACATGAGCTCTGCTATGGATTTGCACTTGAACATGTGTTTGATGCGAGGAATTATAGGAAAGTGTCGCAAGACTTTACGAGGTACATCAAAACTCTTCATATCTGTTCTGTACCTTGCTTCACCACAAGTGGGACAATGTAGAGCCTCCTTATGCGTCCCACGAAAGAGAATGCAATCATTGACGCATGCATGTATTTTATCATAATCCAGTCCTCCAAGAGATGTCACATAGCGCCTCGCTATGTCTCTTGAGGTGGGTAGTCTATTTTCCTTTGGAAGCATGTTTGATAATAGCCTGCATCCAATATCATCAATTATAATTAGTCTTAAATCCTAAACCTTATTAAACCACTAATTCAAATTTGTAAGTTAGAATGCTTACTTCAACAATGCGTCAAGACTTGCATTGCTCCATCCATAAACTGTTTGTATATTAAGTAGTTCAAGTGAAGCACGTAAAACTGAGAATGTGCACCCTTCAAACACCGGTGTCGATGAAGCCTTATAAAGATGCTCTTGTTCCATATCATCGTCGTCCATACCTTTGGGATCATCCTTAAAAAGATTCCGCACCATATCATCAAGCACCTCCTCTTCCACAACTTCGTGGGGTGCAGGGCTATTGTCATCCCTTTCCCACTCATCTCTGACAATAGATCCCGAAGCTCCAGCATCATCTCGTCGACGCTTTACGTGCTCTCGTCGCGCATAGGGTACCATGTTAGGGTGTGGTACTGCATCCTGCTTCAATTTATCAAATTATATGTTACAACTCTATTAATTTAATTTGGATACCATGAGTCATTTGAATACCATCAATTTACATCTACTCACCTCTAAACCTGTTTGATTCCATTCTCCATACATGGAGATGTGATTCAAGGTAATTCGACGTGCTCGTACAATGCATCCTTGACATCGATTACACATACATTTGATCCGTTGTCCCAACCACACATCGCGATTACGATGATGCATTGTCTCATCTTCCCCAGAACTGCTTGAAGAGGATGATGACATCCTGTGTACAAATCAGAAAACACAAAATCATTATATGTTTTTAATGAAAGCACCAAATCGCGTGTATTGACGCGGCTATCTCCTAAAAATTCCGTGTATTAACGCGGCTACTTCCTAAAAATCGCGTGTATTCACGCGGCTAATTTCTGCAAAACGCGTGTATAAACGCAGCTAAAATGACATACACGCGAATATACCCGCGTTTATAAACGCGCATATAAACGCGGCGGTATGTTTAAACTAAAAATAGCCCGCCTTCCCCAAACATAGATTTTGAACTAAGAAATCAACAGTGCATGCGTTTTCGCCTGTTTTCGCCTCTTCCAACAGCAAGGAGGGAGCAGAGAAAGGAGCACACACACGGGAGAAGGAGGGAGCAGAGAAGGAGCAGAGAGGACTCACTTTTTCAGAGGTGAGTCACTTTGTCCTGTGCCTTGTCTCTTTTGTCAGATTTGTTTACTTTGCTCTTTGCTCTTTGGGTTTGTCTTTTTGCACACGATTGGGCTACTGCATCCTGACAGGGGCGACAATGGCTGGTCCTTTTATAAGGACATTCTGTCTTTGTCGGGGGGTCGGTCTTTTCGAGAAATTTTTTTCGCAGGTCGCGTGTAAGAACGCGTGTAGAAGCGCGTGTAACCTGTCTGCAGAGTTTTTTCACGCGCATATACACGCGTTTCTGGACGGGTGTATACACGCGTTTTTTGACGGGTGCATACACGCGTTTCTGCAGACAAAAAACTGCGGCGTTTCAGATGTCATGATTTGCAGGCAACTGACTTGAATGATGATGTTTGCGTGAGTCAAGAGACAGCCCATGATGTACATGAAGATGTTTGTTGCAGGTTCTTTATGGATATTCCAGGTTCTTCATCCGATCCATTTGCGTACAGCAATTGGTTGATGGAGATGATGAATCACTTTGGGCGCCAACCTGGTCCGGTGGAGCTTACAGAGTATATGTATGCCCATCCCCCTCCTTCCCTGCCTGGTGTCTATACCCCTACCGCGAGTATCCAGGGCACTCCAGTGCCGTCTATTCCTCCGAGTCCGACGAGACGGCATGCAGCTTCTCCTCTTCCACGTCCACCGAGGAGACATACCTCGTCCCAGACACACTCACGTACACCCTCACAGCCACCATCACGTGCTCCCTCAGAGCCACCGTCACGTCAGGGCTCACAGCCACCGTCACGTAGACAATCCCCCAGTCGTGACTCCACCCGCAACAGTAGGAAGAGTGGGAGTGGAGGATGCGGCGGGTGCTTTGGTGGGGGAGGTAGTAGGGCACGCGGTGAGAGAGGAGATAGAGGGAGAAGAGTTAGAGGAGACAGTTCAGAAGAGGAGGAGATGAGAGAGATGGAGAGAGTAGTTTGCTATGATGTGACGGATAGGGGCGGGATAGTGATGGATGCGAGGGGGAGGGAGGTAATGGAGTACATGCGTGGGGTAGTATCAAACTCATATAGAAATTGTTTTATTAAATTTAAAGATCAAAATAGCCGATTAGTTGGGGAAGTGATAGAGGCTGTACATAGTCGGTACCCCAATCCCCCACATGCTACATTCTCGGATGTATGGGGAAGGACGTGAATAAGGGAGATCTTAAGTAATAAAAGATCTCACCTTAAAAAACTTGCGTACGATGACTGGCTAAATGTAGCTGCGGGTGGCTATCCTGCCGAGAAACCTGCCACTGCGCACAAACGCGAGTGGAAGGAGGCAAAGAAACGAGCAGAGGGTGGCGTGAAGAGCAGGCAGCATGTGGAGGCACGACGGATCCAGATGGAGACCATTGGATCTTCGCATTTCGGATCTGGCGGCGTCGAGTCATGGGAGGCAGAGTTCGTAAGTATCCTGCCACTTTATTTGATTGTTTACTTAATTCATTGATTCTATGATTGTTTTAATCTTACAAATTGTGTTGATTATGATACAGCGACGGGTTACGGGGAGGAAGCCCACAACCCACGATACTGCGTATGCTCGTCGGCATAGCAGACGTGACACGTGGGCCATCTTCAGAGCCGAGGGACGTATTACGGACGCGCAGTTTGAGTTGGCCATGAGACCATACGGTCGACAGGTACTTGAAAATTCGTAACGAATGGTTTTGGTTTATTGAATTGCATATATATATACTTATATACTATATATTACTTGAACAGGCACAAGCTGCTGATGATCCACCGGCCGCCGCTGCAGAGGGTGGACGTGAGCACTACTCCTCCGACATTCCGACCGATGTGAGCTCATCTGAGCATGGGGGGAGCACCGAGTCATCATCTGGGTCTGAGTAGTACTCAGACTTGTAGTATCACATTCCATATTGAGGATGTGATTGTATATATTTTTTTGTAAACTCAAGCCATGGGCTACTTCGAGATATGGACTCCCTTGTATACATGTATGAAATTTTGATAGTAATATTGAATTGATTGATCGATAGTATTACATTCATGTTTGTCTTGAATCGTGTAATGACAATGTATGCATTCATGTTGTTCTTGTCTTAATCTCCCTCGTGCATATGTTCTTCGTGGATGGTCTAATGGGATGGTCTAATGCACCAAAAACCCTAAACCAGAGAGTGCTATTGGGTGCTGGAATGCTGGAACAGTATTCAGGCACCAAATAGCACTCTCTGGATTTTTTTTTTGCTCTCTGTTCGCGTGTATAAACGCGTCAGACCTGCTAAAATTCACGTGTATCTGCGCGGATACCCTGGAAAATACGCGTGTATTAACGCGTATAAACTGGCAATTACGCGTGTATAAGCGCATCTAAATAAAAGAAACGCGTGTATAGATGCAGGTATAAACGCGTCTCTGAGACATTTGAACTGAATAGGACGCGGCTATAGACCCGTGTATAAGCGCGTCTAAAATAAAAAAAAGCGTGTATAGCCGCATGTATCAACGCGTCTGTAAAAAAAAACGCGGCTATACACCCGTGTATATGCGCGTTTGAGAGATGCTATACACGCGCTTTTACACGCATGTCTCTGGCCGCGATGATACACGCGTTGATACACGAGCCCGCTACTTTTTTTCACAAGTCATTTTTAGCGGCTAGGAGCGCGGGTATGAGCCCAATCCCTTGTAGTGCCTCCCACCACCTACCAATGTACGGGAGGTAATTAGGAGGATTTTGGGTAAAACAAAGTATTACCAATGCTTTGTTGACATGTTCTCTGAGAAGATGTATCCTATAAATCTGTTAACAAAGAAGAATATTTCTTTCCAATGGGGGCCCGATCAAATTCAATCTTTTTGTTTGCTCAAGAAATGCATGAGTCAAAGTCCAATTGTGCAGCCTCCTAGGTGGGGGGAGGACTTTTATGTGAACCCAAGTGTCTCATCACATTCAGTGGGTGCTATACTCTTGCAAAAGGGAGAGCAAGGGCGTACGCAACCAGTGTATTATGCAAGCTGACAACTCACTGATGCCGAGGAGAGGTATGGTGAAATGGAGAAAGGTGGTTTGTCTCTTGTTTTTGCAGTAAAGAAGTTCCGGTCATACTTGTTACCTCGCCCTTTTTTCTTCCTCACATCTCAACCTTCTTTACAATTCTTGGTCCGCAAACCCAATCCTGCAGGAGGGAAGTTTGCAAAGTGGATTTGCGAGCTTCAAGAATTCTCTTTCACTTTTATTACAGAAAACACCACTAGGGCCTCTCTTGCAGATTTGCTTACAACAAGGAAGGAAGAAGAAGAAGGAACAGGAGCAAAGGAAGAGGTATATGAAGATTTGGAAACGCCACCAACTGCTTTCACTATGCATTTTGATGGAGCCTTTAGCCCTTCCAGGCAATGTGGGGCTGGGGGGATAGTTTTATTCGATCCAGAAGGAAAAGAGGTATGGGCCAAGGGTAGGGAATTTCCAAAGGCTATATCAAATAATGTGGCTGAGTATAATGCATTAATTTGGGGATTAGAAGATTGCATAAAAGATGGAATTGAAGAGGTAGAGATTAAAGGGGATTCACAATTGGTCATCCGACAAATGAAAGGAGAGTATAAGGCAAGGAGTCCTAATCTCCAGGAATTGTATAAAAGGGCAATGGAGTTGAAAGAAGCTTTTGAGTTTTGTAAATTTGTGCATGTTAACAGGAAGGATAATCAAAAGGCTGATGAATTGGCTACTAAAACCTTGGCTTCTTTCAAAGTAGCTACTCTTGCATTAATGGATACAGGTTGGCCTGAGCTCCAAGATGTTCAACACTATTTAGATACAGGATACTTCCCTCCTGGATTGAATCCTCAACAGAAGCAAAGGCTTACCAGGAAAGCTTATCCTTACACAATTCTAGGGGATGTTCTTTACAAGCAAGGTAAGGATAAGATTCTTAGGAGGGTAGTGAGCTTGGAAGAATCTAAAAGGATTATGGAATTATGTCATGAATGTTCAGGTCACTTTGCCTCAGCCAGCACAACTCGGAGGATCCTTAACATAGGGTATTATTGGCCTTGACTCAGCAAAGATGTCTATGAGTGGTGCAGAAGCTGTGAAGTATGCCAGGCATATGGGCATAAGCAATTGGTTCGCGGACCCTTAAACCCTATCCCAGCATATGGTCCATTTGAAAGGTGGGGATTAGATTTTGTGGGCCCACTTCCTCGTTCCTCACATGGGAAGTATTATATATTGGTGGCCACAGATTATGCAACAAGGTGGGCAGAAGCAAAGGCAGTGGTCAATAATAAAGCAGTGGCTGTGGCATCCTTTCTCAGGGAATACATATGTGCCCGATTTGGGTGTCCATTAGAAATCCTTACAGATGGAGGGAGGTCTTTCAGGAATGACTTGATTGAAGCTTTGGTGCAGAATTTAAAAATAAAGCATGCTATGTCAACTCCCTATTATCCCCAATGTAATGGTTTAGTAGAAAAAACTAATGGACTGCTTTGTGGATCTTTGTCTAAGCTAGTGGATACTATGAAGAGAAAGTGGGATGTGCATTTGCCAGAAGTCCTATGGGCCTATAGGACAACTCACAAACTCTCTCTTGGTTTCACACCTTTTCAGTTAGTTTATGGAATGGAGGCTATTTTGCCAATAGAATTGGAAATCACAAGTCTTCGCACATCTTTTGCACGCTTGAATAATGAAGAAGAAACACATGCCCAACGCCTAGCACAACTGGAGATCTTGGATGAGAGGCGACTTTAGGCACTTCAAAATTTGGAGGCTGCACAACAACGGCGCAAGGCAAGGCATGACACTCTCACGAAGAAGAAGAAGAAGCCAGAACTCAAGCAAGGAAGCTTAGTCACATGAGGTATGATGGCCGTGTGGAGAAACGGCTAGATAAGAAGCTTCTTCGACGATGGGAAGGCCCCTTCAGGATAAAGCAAAAGTTCAAAAATAACACCTATCTTCTAGAGGATGCAAGTGGCCAGGAGGTTCCCGGACGTGCCAATGAGTACCGGCTAAAGATATTCTACCCTCGAGCACCATGGCCAGCAGACCCCCCAGACAAGCATGCTGGGGGGGGAAAGATGTGACGTGAAAAATTGATATCTTTCATTGTCAATTTTGTGCATATTTTGATGGTTTTGCAATGGTAATAAGGTGGAAGCTTGTCCAAGAAGATTGCGGCGCCCACAATGGAATAACGGCGTGGTGATGCGGCGGCTTGGTGGCTACCCCGATAACAGCATTCTATCTTCAAATATAATGGTTTTACTTGATTTAGGGTGCACACATTGTAAATGCCACAAGTATGCTTGATAAATACTTTGGTATGGTAGATGGGCTAGTGATGTGGAAAATAAAAGTGGGCCTTCATGCTCACATGGATTTTAAATGTATTATTAATATGGTATTCACCATAAGGCAACAAGTTGGGGAGTGTGGAAGGCATGTGGAGGAGTGTGTGTAGGTGCATAATTGGGAAAGATTCTTCTAGAATGCCTACATGGAAGAGGAGAATTCCGCCATGTGTAAGTGGGATCTCCACCTACACGCCACTTAGGCTTGGCTATTATCTCATCACACTCTCAAAGTCAAAAAGTCTTCAATTTAATAATCAATAGAAGACTTAGCCTAAGAGGACAATTGATGGTGACATCTACCCTTATGTCACTGAAGGGTTGAAGATTTTTATGTTGTAATTTGTAACAATGGAAGAGAGGGTGATTCTCCACCTATAAAAGGAGCCCTCCTCTCCATTTCAAATCAAGGAATGAGCCTTCTCAATTGAGCATTTTGTGTCATTGCCATTCTCTTATCTTTCAAACACTCTCTTTGCATGTGAATGTCTCATTTAGAATTAGCTCCTCATACTTAACCCAATTTTGGACCTCTTTGATGATTCATGATAAGTGGGATAAGGAGTTATTATCTTGGCGGGCCTGTGACTTCTCAAGGTAGCCCTTGCCTTATTGCCGCCCTCCTTTGGACGTACCAATGGTTTTAGCGGTAATGAGCATGTGGAAAGACTTTTGGGACCATAGGTAAATCTTTACGATTGTCCGCTGAGCAATGTTAACCCTTACCCTCTATCTTGAATCATGAAGGAGATGAAAGGCAAGAGGCTATGTGAAAATTGAGTTTTCATGCAAAGAGAGGGAAGTGCAGTTTTTGTGGTCCAATATCCAAATTTCAACCGGTAATTACTCATCACTCGGGTATTGATTTCTTAAATTGATCATATGGCTAGGAAGCTCTTTCTATGCTCTTTCCACTCATGTAACTAATTTCTTAATCCCTTACTTCATTGATGATCAGAATTTCTCCCAAAGTTGCTAATTCTTTTGGCAGTTTTATAGTCTTGTAGTAAAATGCTCATAACTTTTCGCTCGGTTGTCCGTTTTTGAAGGTTTTTATATGGACGCGAAGCTCTCTTCAAGCTCTACGCATCTATCTAATCCTCTCTTGCACAACCTATATGGATTCAAAACTGCAATTCTCTGTGTATCTCTGTTTTAATAGAATTTTGGCAGTTTTATAGTCTTGCAGTAAAATGCTCATAACTTTTCGCTCGGTTGCCCGTTTTTGAAAGTTTTTATATAGACGTGAAGCTCTCTTTAAGCTCTACGCATCTATATAATCCTCTCTTACACAGCCTGTATGGATTTAAAACTGTAATTCTCTGTGTATCTCTGTTTTTATAGCTTTTGGCCATTCTTTCTTCTTAATCATGATTAATTCCTCCTAATCTCTTATCAAAAGGCCAATCCCATGTGTCTTATCCTCTTGTAAGTGATTGTTATATTCATTTGCTTCAATATGTTCCGTCCAAATCGCCCAATTCGAACGGATGAACCTTACCAATATTCCCCGTATGTTTCCGTTCACATAATCCTGAGTCGAAAGATTTTCTTCCAACAAAGAATCGCCCTCTTGTTTGGAGCTGCAAGACTGGCAGAAATTCTTGCTTCTCCGGAGCCTTTCATCTTTCCTTCCATGAATTATGATCTCACCTTTGATGTGTATATCTTTATCTTAATCTAGGGAGAGAAAGGGAAGTGAGGAGGCTGTGAGGTTTCATACAAGTGTGTTTTGATTCTGAGAAGTGACCGAAGTCCAAACCCCAACTTCGTGTCACAATACAATGAGGTAGCACAAAAATGACATATGCATCTCAAACGGTTTAGAAAAGAGAAGTATAGTGTTTGCTGAAAGGTACTCTTCATCATCACAAAAATGACATCAAAAGTCTACAAAAGACTAACTATATTACGTATCTCAAAAGGTCTACAAAGACATATACAGTGTTGTTTGAAAAGTACTCTTTATGATCATCCGTGTCCTCTTCTCCTTCATTTTCTAAACGATGTCCTCTTCTCCTTTGGCATCAACTCATCAAGGAGGATTAGTGACCCCTCTCTACTTACAAGCTATTGGTCAAATAATGGAATAGAGTATTAGCAAGAGAAGTTGTAGCAATTAAACTTTTCTTACCATAAAAGCCTCAGCCCAGTACAATGCACTCATTTTGCATCCAATTGAGGAGAGCACCCATGTTGTAGGGTGAATGGCATACTCACAAATATGTGTTGGTGAATGAGGTTACCAAGATTCTACAAAACTTATGAAGTAAGCAAAGAAGAGCCCCAACCATCACTACCAAGATGCAAGACGAATGAGCTATGGCTCCTTGCCTCTTTCTACTACTTCTACTTACTAGGATCCTCATTGGATACAATCCTCCAATCATGCTCATTGATGCCAAGATGCTTGTTCTTACCTTGCTTCTTGCAACCCTACAAGTGTGAGTAGGTGATGTTTCATCGCACCAAGCATCCATTTTTTTTCAAATCGTTTTGCATCTACTACTAAATATTCCATGTGGAGCTGTTCAATAATGTAATAATTCTTCTTGTGAAACTGAGATCTCCTTCCAATGCATCATCACCTCATTTTGAAAAGCTAGCCTCAGCAATTGCCTCATTCGGTGTTCATTGACCCCTTTATCAGAGGAGGATCACTCCCGAGCATCATCAACATTATAAGGAGGTACATTATAAGGAGGTAGATTAGAAGCATGCAGCATAAGAGATGTAAAAGTTGTGCACACCTGGGTTTCCTCACAAGGATGGGGGGATGGTTACTTCCGGAGTAGATGTGACACTTTCTTGTGGGGTAGATGGGATACTCATTTGTAGGGTTGATGCCATAGCTGTGTGTGGGTTTCATTATAGGGTAATAAGATCTGGAGTGAATAATGGGTTTCAAGAACTTGAAAGCGATGGTGTTACTGCATCCATGTTAGAAAAAGTGATCTATGTCATATCATAGACAAGGTCAAAGGGATGTGGATGAATGTGGTGAAGGCTAGGAGTTATCCCACATGCAAAGGCAAAGCCCATATGGTACTTGGACCTATATAAAGGGTCATTTCAATGTAATGTAACACAACAACTCATTCTCAAGTACACAATCTCTTGGTCAAGTAAGTGCATCTTGTGTTGCTTTGTATTGCTCTTTGTCATTTGTTTATAATCATGTTTAGCATTATGTTTGAACCTCCATAAGCTAGCCTAGTCCTAGATCCATGATTTCCAACATGGTATCAGAGCCTGGCAGGCTATGGCTTAGCTTAGTTTAGTTGTTTTGCCATTTCTCTTCAATATGGTGCCCACAAAAGGAAGTGCCATTGAGAAGAAGGAATAGCAAAATTATTGCATTAGTCTTTGCACCATTAGGGATCTGGTAGGTTCAGCTCTCCAATAGCTTAGGTCTATCTCTCTTAGCTTAGCTTAGTATTTTTCACATCATTAGCACTAATCTCTTTCATTAGGATTATTGTGTTGGTCTCTTTAGTTTAGAGCCCTTTAGACTCTCAAAGGAGATAAGAGTCCATAGACGAGCGCTCGCTTTGCCATACAAGAGGTACTTGGAACACACACCGCATGAAGAGAGAGAGTGAGCATCTAAAGAATAGATAAGCAGCTCGGCAACAAAGCAAAGGCTAGCCGGCAGTGAAGGCTATGCTGTAGACGGCAGCATCAGAACGAGAGATAGCAGCACGGGCCTCAACATTTACATCTCCAAGTGCCAGCTGTTTCAGCAACCTCCGAGACACGCATTTGCAAGAACAAGTAGAGCATGTGTGGCAGCTCACGACGGTGCACGGCCAACCACGAACCTAGTACAGAAGCCAGGAGGGAATGAGAAGCTATCACTATCCAAAGCAGTAGAAGAAGGAGCTGCCCAGTAGCGCAGGCCACAGCAGAACATAGGCGGTGACGGCGAGACGAAGAAGGCAGTTGACCAGATCCTTATCCAGCATCATCTGTGGAGCCTTCGAACACCAAGAAGATCTGAAATTGACGGAAAGCGCTGACATTTGGCGGTGCCCATCAAAAATACTAACGGTGCGCTGACAACGCAGTTATAAAAACCATCGTTGATACTAAGGTATAAAAACCTTAGTGTAAAAGAGGCCTCCATAGTGGGTGTTCACATGGGAAGCAAATGCTTCATCATCTTGGGATCTCTTTCTTTGGAATTTGTATTCCACAGTGGCATCATCAACAAAATCATCAACAACACCTTGCCAAGAATTGCTACCACAAAGACAAGCCAAAGCGAATATGCACCAAATGTGGAAAGCCAGGTCACCTCGCCGACAAATGTTACACCAACCAGGCAAATATGGTAAGCACTTCGAATGATTCCGCAGAAGCAATCCAAGCATGCAACAATGTTACTACCTCCTTTGATGCAGAGGTAGATGCAGAATGGGCTTTCTAAAGCCAACAATGTTTATGCCCTCTCTTACCCAAATGTTTATGTATGGACACCTCTAACCACCGATGATGTAGGTTATGTGTTTCTATGATGCTCACAATATCTCTCAGTAGGCCATGTAGCCCTCAAGGGGGGATTGATGGGGAGTTGGGTCTCCATGACCAACAAATGATGATGATGATGCCCATGGATATGATGATGATGATGCTATGATGATGATGGGGTATGGGAGAGGAATGTTTTCATGTAGGAATGTTTTTCATGTCATTTTCTTTTCGCAATGTAGAAGCTATGCTCCCTATGAGCGATGCTAATTTCTTTTATGTACTGTAGAGCTATACTCCTTATGAGTTAAGATTTTTCTTTCATGTAATGTTAGAAGCAAGGAAGGGCATTATGATATGCCATGATCAAGGAAGGGTGTTAGAAAAAGTGATCTATGTCATATCATAGACAAGGTCAAAGGGATGTGGATGAATGTGGTGAAGGCTATGAGTTATCCCACATGCAAAGGCAAAGCCCATATGGTACTTGGACCTATATAAAGGGTCATTTCAATGTAATGTAACACAACAACTCATTCTCAAGTACACAATCTCTTGGTCAAGTAAGTGCATCTTGTGTTGCTTTGTATTGCTCTTTGTCATTTGTTTATAATCATGTTTAGCATTATGTTTGAACCTCCATAGGCTAGCCTAGTCCTAGATCCATGATTTCCAACAATCCATGCCAACACATAGGCTACCACAATCACCACCATTGCCACCATGCACACTACTTCTACTCTAATAAGGCTGACCATGTCTCAAGAGTCAAGATGCTGGATGCATGAAACGAGACGCTTTAATCTTCTTGAAGAGAATAATCAAAAACTCATGAAATATATCAAATATTAAAACAACTACTTGAATGAAATTGAAAATTAAAGCATAAAACAAAACATAAGGCAAGAGAAAGAAAAACATCACCATCAACACCATGCTGGGTGCAATCTCCCCCCCCTTGTGCATGGCCTTCCCCCCACACAAGAGTATTTCTTTATTAGCTTTCTTTCCACCAAAAATAGGCCATAGCCCCAAAATATACAAAATGTGCTCTTTTTAGAGAGCACGGCACTCTTCTTTTACAAAAATAGAGTGTCAAATATTGGGACTAGGGTAAAGCCATAGGCTTTAATAAATTCCACATAAGCTCAGAAAAAATTTCTCGGCATCCATTTTGTATCTTCTTGAGAATGGTTTTTGAATGTCAAAAGATATTTAATTAACATGGATCATAACAGTTGCGCAATCAATGAGTGGATGGTCTTCATGGCACAAATGGAGGACAAGATTATCATATTAAACAATTTCTGAAATTAAAACCAAACAAGTGAACGTATGTGTAATGTATCTAAGTGTCCCATTCCACATTCCACAGAGGTACCTTCCACATACAAACACTACCACGTTCTCATAATTGGATCCTTCCTTTCCAATGACAGTTTTTCCCATGATTGCTGCATCATTTAATATGGCCCCGTCACTTGACTACCTTTAGGGGTAACCAGAATAGTTGCATTAGTGTCATCACTTTCATAGTAGTGTCCCATTTTGCTCATTGGAATCTCACAGTTCTTTTCTTGCTCTTTTGGATTGATTTATTTCTTCAATGTAAAAGGCGAGTCACTTTCACGAGGTCAAGTGATGCAATGATTCCTCTTTCTACCCAATCCTTGAGACCAAGACATAACCTAGGATTTCTCTTGAGGCATGATTCTAAAGGTACTTCAATCATTATAGAAAAGATCAACATTAGTCCTTCCACATCTTCAGGTGAATGAGAGAAAAATGTACTCCTTGATTACTACAACATGACAACAAAGGTTCTTAAGGAACAATGTCTACTTGATCCATCGTGTCAAAGGAGCAAGGGTAGGATTCGATTCATCACTTCTTTGTTTGTTCCTTCCCTTACTGGCTCTACAACATCAAGTCCGTCTGACAATATCCTTCCTCGTGTGGGAGAGACTGTATTAGAAGACCTTATTTGGGTTTGTTTGGATTTTTTCACTTCCTCTTAGCACTGCTAATCCAAGGCCTTGGCAAATGATCCACCCGAGTTCAAGTCCCACCGTTGGTCGTATATGACCTCATGTTATATTCTACCGACGTTAATACCCCTCTCTTCCATAGTGTGTGTGTGTGTGTGTGTGTGTGTAATAAAAGAGGACTCTCGCACTACCTTTCTGCCACCCACAAGTGGGGCAAATTGGCTAGTACAAGAGCCCTTATAAAGGCCATGATTCACCCGAGTTCAAGTCCCACCATTGGTCATATATGCCCTCGTGATGTATTCTACTGACGTTAATACCTCTCTCTCTCTCTCTCTCTCTCTCTCTCTCTCTCTCTGTGTGTGTTTTAGCATTTGGATATTTCTCATCCCCTTGGGAGTACTAGGCACATCACTTTTCTTTTTTATTTGATATTTTGATCTATCCTCATAACTAGATTCAATTGAAGCGGCTTCCACTATATCTAGATCAGAGCCATCCTAAATGCTCACTTGGTGATCTCCATTCCCAATCTTTTTAGCTTTTCCTCTTCGGCCACACTTCTTAGCCGGCTTATCCGCTTGCTGCTTAACTTGGAATTGACGAGTGATAATATTCACTATAACAAGATAAGGAATTAATGACGCTTTTTACCGATTTAATAGTGTTTTACGTTTCATCGTTATAAGCACCACTAAAAGCACCGCTAGAAAAACTAACAAAATACTCCAAATGAAGTCCACAAAAACATCCAGTAAAAATTTATCACATAAATTTATCAAACATAAATATTTTTATAATAAAGAACAAAAAATTTATAGTAAAAATTTATGTGATAAATTTTATAGTAAAAAATTTATCATATAAATTTGTAAAACATAAATATTTTTATAACAAAGAACAAAAATTCAACAAAATGTTATAAGCAAATCAATATGTAGAAAGGTATATAATGATTTATATCTTTTTATAGTACTATATGTAAAACTCCCGTAGCTTTTTCAGCTACTGGAAGGAAGCAGGAAGCTCCGTGATGTGGCTGAGCGCCATGCATAAAACTCTCCTAGACTTTCAAGAGACCCAAACTCTTCCGGTAGCTCCTGCAGCTCAGAGTACTCATCCATGTCAAGCTTCCGTAGCTTTTTCAGCTGCCCGAAGGAAGAAGGAAGCTTCGTGATGCCCCATGCCCAAAACACTTCTAGACTTTCACAAGAGACCCAAGTTCCGGTAGCTCCTGCATGCTGAGAGCACCAATCCATGTTAAGCTTCTGTAGCTTTTTCAGGTACCCGAAGGAAGAAGGAAGTTTCATCTGTAAAGTACATGAATTAAAGTTCAGAACATCTAAACTTTTAAAAGACCAGAGTCTTCTAACATTATCAAATTTTCAGCTGCTCAAAGGAAGTCAGTGTGCAATCATGGATTTCTTAAATTGAATTCTCTTGTAAAATTAAAGTTCACTTTTTAAAGTCAGATATCTCATGAAATTACAAAAGTTTGAAGATCAAATCAAACATTTAAAAATAATAATAATGACTATATACCTTAAAGTTCATAGTGTACCAGAATTCCAACACAGTAAGAAACTCCAGGTCTAATAATTCTTTAGAAGGATCCCATTTCAACCACCTTATTTCCAATGCTTTTAGCCCCTCATCATCACCCTCCAGATATGTTTCATGCAGAAAAAGCAATCATAAAGATTGCATTTGGGAAAGCAAACTCGCATTCAAGTTTTTCCAGTAAGTGGCAAGCCCACGGATTTGATCAAGACCCTGCAACCATAAACCACACCATTATTGCAATCATAAAGATTGCATTTGGGAAAGAAAACTCGCATTCAAGTTTTTCCAGTAAGTGGCAAGCCCACGGATTTGATCAAGACCCTGCAACCATAAACCACACCATTATTGCATGGATCGTGTTTTATCAATCATGTAGATCTTACAATGTTTGGGCAATATCCATATATTTAATGAGTGTCTGGGTTATGGGTCGATTTGTATTGTCTTTACTTCCTACGGCATTGTTTGCATACATAATGTGTGCTGAAAATAGAAAAGTAAATAGAGAAGTGGATATGCACCTGCTTACTTCGCAGGACTTGCATCAAGTCGGTATCATCCCACACCCTACTCCACTTGCCCGACTGTTTGACAATGCCTCTCCCCAAATCCCTCAAGTGATCGTGCATTGTCAGGCACTCATTTTCATCCACCTTCACTAGACAGAGGTCTACCAAGCTCTCTAGACCACTTATCCACCCCTCTACCAAATCATCGCTTTCCCAAAAGTATTCGGCACTCTGCCTGCCTTCACCAATCAAGAAGCAAGCCACATCTAGAAACATTTCCTGCTCATGCTTACTAAGAGACTCATAGCTAAACTTCAAACAAGCCTCTATGCGTTTGAACGTTAAAGTAGCACTACTACTTAAAGTCTTGAAAGGGTAAGGAAAACAACTGCAAAAAGTTTCACCTCCTGGTGACATACCCCCCTCTTGAAAGAAGCAAGCGACCTCGATTGCAAGTCCACATGCAAACGGATGACACAGGACGATCACAAGATTCCCCAGGTGATTAGTGTCATCGCATGTATCTCCTGCCAACAGATGACACGGGGCGATGATAGGAATTCCCCACTACCATTTGTGCCATCGCAGGTTCAAGCCTTTCAAATACATGTTTCCGGATGCAACACAGGGCGATAGCATATATGTTGTACTATTAGTGTCACAACATGTAAATCATTCATTTGAAGCGTAACAGATACAACTTCAAAGCACTGAAAGTTCATTCATTGATTAAGTCATTGACAAGAAATGTCAAAACTGTACATTGCCAAACATATAATACAAATGTACAGGTCATTCAGAATTCAGCTTCAAAAAGCATATTAAGCCACTGCAGGTTCTAACAGGAAGGCTTCCTTGTAAAGTTGTATCAACTGAGGTGAATCAGCCAGTTCAACCTCATCCATCCATAAGCCAGTTCAACCTAACAGGAAGGCTTCCTTGTAAAGTTGTATCAACTGAGGTGAATCAGCCAGTTCAACCTCATCCATCCATTTAGCATCCATTTAGCATCCATTGGTGAATAATTTTTTGAATTTCACCAAGTATCTTCTAACTACAATTTTGGGCTTTCCGACATGTGATGAATTGCACGCAAATTCCAACTCAAATTCGATGTTTGCGTGAAGGATGGAAATCGAACACGGTGATGTAGACATGGGAATGATTCCTGAACAACCACCTTTTTTCCTAAAGTTTTGAATATACTCGACGGTTTACTTTAGTTCTGCAGTTTGAGGTAAGCACATCTATTGGGAACAATGGTCTTGACACAAAAAAACCCATCATCATCAGCATGCCCACATTGCAAGAATTCTTGGTCTCAGATTGATGTAATCACGGAAAGTAGGCATTAATGTGTGTGAAAATATTTGAGCTTGGTGTACACAAAAATATATGAGCCTTATTCAACATATATATAGTCGAAATTTTCACGTGTGGTCTGCAAACGTGCTGCCACGTGTATATGGTTCACGTGGCCGGTTCACGTCAAGTCGTATTGCCACGTGTCAATGCAACGGTCAATTATACTACCACGTGTATACGTACTGACTTACATATATCAATTATACTGCCACGTGTCTACGTACTGACTTACATTTGTCAATTATACTACCACGTGTTTACGTACTGACTTACACATGTCGAGGTACTACCATGTGTCCACTATCCGCTAGTCATACTACCACGTGAAACTCGTACGTTTGCCAAGAGTAGTATAAAAAAGGGTAACCCAATATTTTTCAAAGTTCTTTACATCATGCAAGTAAGATCAAAAACCCAACAAAAACCATTTCTCCCAAAAATCAATATCACTAGTTCTCCCAATCAATTTCAACAACACAAAGTTCTCCAGTTTTAAATATTTTAGTATGCCATAGAAGGATGGCGTTATATGAAGAATCCATATTAAACATTTTACACATATCACGTTGTCTTTGCATGTGGTACATTATGGAAATGTTCCTATATTTTTACCTTTTTAATGTCAAAATATACTATATGGAAGGATGGCGTGATATGAAGAATCCAATTATAGCATGTTGCACATATCGTGTCATCTTTCCATGTGGTATATTTATATAAACTCTTAAGATGTCTTACATTTTTAATGTCTATTTTTTTGTATAAGTGTATACATGATGGATGGATGATGAAGAGATTCTAGTCTTGGAACAAACAAATGCAGAAAGACTTTTTGACTTTTTGCAATCAAAGCAGGTGCAGAAAGTAGAAGACTATTGCCTTGGGTTGATAGCAGATGCTTATGAAGCTGCTTTGGACTTCGTTCATCCAGATGAGATTAATGAATATCTTTAGTTCCTTGATTTAGAAGCAAGTAATAATTTCATTGAAGCACCAAGGGCATTAGAAATGTGTCTTAAAAAAGCTGAAGAATAGGAGAGCACTCTTCCCACAGAAGAAGAATTTGGAGCTGTTCAAGAGACATGGGAATTACTAATATGGGAAGGGATCCAATGCCAAAGGTTATTGAGGCAGCAGCAGAAGAAATTAATTTACAAGGATCAATAAACCTATGGGAGGACAAACAACTTATTGCAAATGAGAACAAAAAGGTATTTTTTAGAAGTACACATAAGAATGCTATTGATATCCTTTGAGTTAAGAGTTTAATTAAGTAATCTATGTATGCTTCCTTTCTTCAAGCTAAAAATAGCAGATAATGATGGAATCCTTAGCCAAGAAGGAGGCATATGTAGGTTTGTTTTGGAAAAGATTCTGCTCTCGGACAGTATTGTTTTTACAAGAGTGTCGATTGCTATTTTAAATTGATTTGCGTAATCTCCGTCAACCGTTTGTTTACATAGCAGTTTTATAAAATTGTCTAACTCTTTTCAAACACTCATGCAAAGATTTACCATTAGGCTCCTGCCACCATTGACTCATCTGCCACCACAACATCACTAGTGGCACCTGATTGCTTCTCACCTTTATTTTGAGTATTAATGATGCTTGAAATTTTTGTGTGATAAAACAACCACTTGAGTGTATCGTGACTCTCCATTGGCACTGTAACTGTCCCTAGGTACCATAGCTTTGATATGGTTGCTTATTAAAACCTTGTCACATGTCTCTACCACCTCATCAGGTGGTAGAGACGTTGGAAACTTCCTTGACTACCATCCTTCGAAGCCATGCACACTCCAGAAGCTTGAGCATTTCAAATTAATTCATTGTTTCTGATAGCAAACTTTTGATGAAAATAGTTCTATCCATAGGTTATCCATGTAAAATCCTCCGACACTATTCATGTAACTTTGAGCAAGCTTCATCAATTTCTTCTTAGCATGCCCATGTGTTGCTATGCATGTTACACTCTTAAACTGTCTAGACCTTGCCCTTAACCCAAGAGGAACACTTTTTAGTTGGGTTTTTTGGAGTGCACGTTCCTCCAATTTTTTGTTAGTTTGTCTAAGCTCTGCCATCTCTACTTAAGATGATTGAAGTAGTCTTTCTAACTTATTTACATGCTGATTTTGTGAGAGCATAATGTTTTCGAGCCCTTTAACAGATTGTTTGTATACACCGAGCATCCTTTCAGCCATGGGTTTGTGTTAATAATAGGAAATGATAGCTTGATTGTTCAATCTTGAGCAATACCCAGATAAGTCTTCTCTACCATCCCCAATGAATTGAACAAGATCATGTAAAGTGTTAAATGATGGTGGAGGCTTACCATTTGATGGATCAAGAGAGTATAGAACTCCTTGAAGCCACAAATCCACATGCTTTTTCCCTTCTGCATGTAGTCTTTGAGCTTCAGTCTCATCACGTAGAGCTTTATGATGAATACTTTTCTTTGTGCAATAGTCTTTGTCAAGCACTAAGTTTATATGGTGCCTTTTCTTTGAGGTAGGATCCACCTCCTGAGTCACCATAGCAACAAGAGAAAAGAAAGAACTATTCAACAAAAAATGATATAGATTCAAAGAGAAAGTAAGAGATGGCGAGGAGGGAGAAAAACTCACGCTATGTCTATGGAAGAGAGGAGTACGTTATGAATTTGAATTTTTAAATAAGTTTATTTAAAAAACATTCAAAAAGTGTACTAAAATAGGTAAGACAACTACCAAGAATAGATAGGTGGTGGTCAACGTATTAAACACACTACCCTCTAAATATAGGTCAAAAAGAATAGATAGGTAATGGTCAACGTATTAAAGACACTACTCTAAATATAGGTGAAAAGAGGCATTTAATATAGCTTTTTGTCTCTTCTATTTTAATCAAATAACTTTGATTAAGAAACTTAATCCAATCCTTACGCGGCCCTCTTTTTTCATTTTTGGTCCTAATGGATGTAGCCTCAAGGAGAGCCCTCTATTTTTTATTACATGTATATGTGTGGCCAAATGTGTGGTTATATACACACGGCTATATGAGCGGTCATATGCATGGCCATATGCACGACCACATGTGCGGGCCATATTTGTAGTCATACGCATGATCATTTACGTGGCCAGCTGGTTGCATGCATGGCCACATGCATGACTGTTAGGCACCAAGGCTCGCATCTGGCCGTGTTACTAGCCATGCATAGCAAAGCTTTTATTTCCATTTTTCTTTGTTGCGAGTGTGGCTGTGCTCATGGCCATAGCCCCCGGATCCTTTATACTACACAAGCCCAAACCATTGAGCCATCCGTGAGATGCGCGCTCCGCTGCACATTAAGCTTACATGCATCGTTGACACACTAGCCACATATTGTGACTTGATGAGTAGACTCATTACACCCCCCCCCTTTGCCTTTCTTCCCCACACACACTTTCACACTTTTACACTTGATGTGATTTTAATCTCCCTATCTCTCTTTCTTTAATGTTGTTGCCTCACTTTAAATCGAAAAAAAACATTTTTTTAATTGTTTTTCCTCCCATTAGTAATTTACTTTTCCTATATTAAAGTTTTTAATTTCTTTTATTAAAAAGAAGAAAAAAACCCTCCTTTTTTTTATTTTTTTTCACTTTTAAAACACTTTGCTTTATTTTTTATTTTCTAAACATGTAAAATAATCATCTTATGTATAACAAAAAGAACTCCTCTCTTTAAAAAAGAAAATTAAAAAAACATCTATATGTATATATTTATATCATTCGCTTATTATTAAAAGCCAAAATGGAGGAAAACACTATCTTCTTTCTTTCTTTCTTTCTTTCTTCTTCTTCTTCTTCTTCTTCTTCCTCTCTCTCTCTCTCCGTTTTTCCTCCCCTCTCTTTCCTCTCTTTCCTCTCTCTTCTTTTTCCCCTCTTTCTCCCCCCCTTCTCTCTCTCTCTCTCCCCCCTGTTCGTTTAAAAATTTTGAAAAAAAAACTTTTTTTCCTTATTTCTCTCTCAAGTTACTTTTAGTCCCTACCTTTTTCTCTTGCTTCTCTTTTTTCGCATTGCCACTTATCTATAAAATAGTAAAGAAAACAAAACCTTACCTTACCTTTGTTGCACCATTGATGACTCCGTAGACCACATGTAACTTGAGTCTCAACCACCTTGAAACCAACCTTCACGTGATCTCGTACTCTGCCTTGTCCAACCGCCGCTGTCATCCCTTAAGAATACTACTAATGTTAATCCTCACTAGATCTCCACCATCACACATGTCTTATGAAATCCCATGCAATAGGTAGTTATATGAACTACCTTGTAATCAACATCAACACACAATCAATTTCAACATATACTATTCGCCTAATGCTCTACATATATCTCTATGTGTATGTATTTGTGGCCAACTCGATTAGTAATGTTTATTCTCCTCAATCCTACATCTACTTTCATGGTATTAGATTCTCGGGTTCCTCGCTTATCCTGAGTGCTGTGGGAAAATCAAAAGAGAGTAGGCTATTATTGATGAATTCCTCTCCTCTCTAGGTGAATATTTTTCTCTACTACTATTATGGCTAGCGCATTTGCATGAGAAGAATAGGAGAAGGTGTATGAGAAGAACATGGAGTGGGAGAATTACAACCAGCACGAGATGGCCCAGTGCTGGCATACAAGAAGGGACTAGCGCATGCATAGTTCTATGTATACAGAGAGCTCATGCATAAATCTCTATGCATAGAGCAACACATAAAGAAATGCATACAGCTATACATAAATCTATGCACATACATACGTAGAGCCTATGAATGCATAGAGCTTGTGTGTGTAGAGCTTATGCATAAAGCTCTGTGTGTACAACAGTGCATAAAGCAATGCATAGAGCTATGTATGCATACATAAAGACTTGCATTTCTTTATGTATCGAGCTATACATAGAGCTATGCATGTATACATAGAGCCTTGTAGCTCTATGCATTCATACATAGAGCTACAAGGCTCTATGTATGCATAGAGAACATGCATAAACCTCTATGCATAGAGCCTTGCATGCATATATAGGGCCTTGTAGCTCTACGTATGCATTCATAGCTCTATGCATACATACATAGAGCTACAAGGTGCTATATATGCATGTATAGAGCTCATGCATAAAGCTCTATGCATAGTGCAACGCACAAAGAAATGTATAGAGTCTTCTAGCTCTATGTATGCTTACTTAGCTCTGTGTATGCATACTTAGCTCTATATATGCATACAAAGAGCTATTGTGTATGCATACATAGAGTTTAAATTCTCTATACATGCATGCATAGCTCTATGTATGCATAGAGCTCGTGCATAAAGCTCTATGTGTAGAGAAATTCATAGAGCTATATATAGAGCTATGTGTGTATACATAGAGTCTTATAGCTCTATGTGTGCATGCATAATAGCTCTATATGTATACATACATAGAGCTACAAGGTTCTATGTATGCATGCATAATATCTCTATGTATGCATAGAGCTCATGCATAAAGCTCTATGCATAGAGTAACGCATAAATCAATGCATAGAGCTATACATAAAGCTATGCATGCATACATAGAGCTATGTATGCATGCATAATAGCTCTATGTATACATAGAGCTCATGCATAAAGCAATGCATAGAGCTATGCATGCATACATACATAGAGGCTCGTAGCTATATGTATGCATACATAGAGATATTATGCATGCATACATTGGAGTGTGATTATTTTGTGAGATTTTAGTTCATAGCTTTTTACAAGATGTTTAAAAAAATTTACAGCTTTTTGTAAAGACACAAACTATAACTAGCTCAAAATAAAAGAAATACTCATCTTACATTAAAGAACAAAACCATACAATATATAGACAAGTTTTTTCTTTCCAAATATCACATCGTTTCCACATAGGCCATAAAAAAGTTACATTTTGAAGATTTCACATGCTAAACTAAGGCTTTCCACACTAAAGATATTATCCTAAGTGTCATCATCATCCGCATTGGGATCAGGCTCTTTTGTGAGTGTCGAATTTGGTGTTGGCACAGTGAGCTTGTTGTCATCTCGATGTTAAGAGGTGTGTGAGAATTGGAGAATATTAGGTCATCTTCATCGGTAAGGAGTTGGGTTTTGAGTTGTATTTCATTGGTAATTGAACCATTTTCGGTTGCGTCATCTTCATGAGTGCTTGTGTTTTGTGGTAGGGATGTGCGCAAGCGCTACCTGTAGAAGGCCTTTGCAAGCTACAAGGATGAATGCGTGATACATAAATAGCCCCTCTATATGGAGGGGGATTCTTATATATCCCCTCGACATCTCCTCTCTCTATTTTGTTCTTTCTCGTTGTCTTTATCTCTCTCATTTAATATATATCTATGAATCTATATATTCATCTTTCTTAAATGTCTCATCATGAGGCTTTCTTATTCTTTCAATTATTCTCATGCATGAACATAAAATAATTGATTGCACAATGTACTTAGTGAACACAAATGTGTTGGCTCCATGGAATAGATACAATATTTGAATGACTTCTTCTGATTCAGCTTGCATAAATAATTAAACTATACAGCATAATGCATCATTGACCAAACCACAATGCTTTTTCTGAGGACCCCTTTGTGGTTGGACTATGACCATCCAAAAAAAGACAACCAATGGACATACAATACATTTTACTATTTCACGTACAAGAAGCATGAAAAATACTTTTAAGTAGACTTACATTCTTTTCTCAAAAGCCACTATTGTCCTAAATCTGCATAACAGGCAAGTGGTTATTTGGGTCCAAAGTTACATTTCTAACTTACCAAAAGTAATTCATTTCTTAAAATCTGTAAGTGTTTACCTTCTATTTTGCACAAGAGGGAGCATCTCCTCTAAGAAGTTGTAGGGTGATGACCATCTTTGCCATTGCCATCTAAGTCCTGCTCATCACTAGTTACACCTCCATTATCAACCCGGCTAATCTATTGGCCTAGTACTTGGCATGATTCCATTGATCGAACAATGATAATGTGGAATCTTGATCTAACCATGAGAAAGGTGACAAGAAGGCAACATCTTTTCAAAGCAACCTGCCATGGGTTGAATATTAATACCAGCAATGGTGGAGAGATGGCATTCTATACGACTGGAGAGGGGGTCAACCCTGTTAGCAATAATGCTATGTGATAAGACTCTCCACAGTGGTTTATCTCGTAGTACAAAGGCAAAAAAAGAATTGCTAAAAAAAGTGGGTGCTTATCCAGTGTTGTGAGCAATTGAAAATTAGCTACTAGGGGGTTGCTAGGGGGTTGCAGCCCACAACTTCTCCCTTCTTTTCCTCAAAGGAACAGGGAACACCCCTCTTTCTTCTCGTTCACAAAAATAGGAGGTTCATGTGAATCAACAAGCTATACCTACTCTTTATTTTGAGAAATGCATAGCTTCAATTTTGTTGCAAGTGGATCTTTGATACTAATTGTGGCATTCTTGCAATGTTGTCTTATATCTAGCATACACACATGCGCATACATAGAGCACACAAAAGGAAAGCAGGAGGAAGACATCTCGCAACCATAGACTCGCTACTTGGAGGCACCCTTGAGATTAGGAAAGGTAGATATGCACCACCATATCATGACTTATGAGGCAAACTTGTAGTCAGACCACTACAACACATATCCTATTCGCCTAATGCTTTACATATATCTTTATGTCTATGTATTTGGGACCAACTCGATTAGTAATGTTTAATCTCCTCAATCCCCCATCTACTTTCATGGTATTAGATTCATGGTTTCCTCGCTTTATCCTGAGTGTTGTGGAAAAATAAAAGGAGACCAGGCTATT
This sequence comes from Cibotium barometz, assembly GCF_041138505.1. Taxonomy (NCBI): domain Eukaryota; kingdom Viridiplantae; phylum Streptophyta; class Polypodiopsida; order Cyatheales; family Cibotiaceae; genus Cibotium; species Cibotium barometz. The sequence goes on along the minus strand of NC_141086.1, from coordinate 10,337,043 downwards.
CCTCTCCTCTCCGGGTGAATATTTTTCCTCTACTTTTATTGTGGCTAGCGCATCTCCTCCCTGCATATGCGATTATCTCAATTGACTCAAAGATAATCTCAAATTTTGAATTTTGTGAAGATGATGCAATGCAACTTATCAATTTCTTTGCAAAAGATCACCACAAATCCTATATTTGGAGCTGTGCATGCCCTTGGGCTTGATCGATGTGCAACAATTTAGTGCTCCAGATTGCACTATATACCTATTATAATTGACAAAGGCCCTTTTAATCCTCCACCCCAACACAAATTCGAGGATGCCCAACATGCAACTTGCTTGTTGCTAACTCTTGTAATTCTTGGAACCCCACTTTTGATATGTCCTAATTAGGCACAAATCGCCACGAAGACCTGATTCAATTTTGATGCAACCCTCCTAGCCCCCAATTTTGGTGCCTCCCTTGCCCCCCTCGATGGGCTCTTATGTGCCCAACTAAGACTGCTTTCTCGGGCTTCCAAATATGCGATCTCCTTCACCAAAGTCAATCCCAGTTTGCCCACTCACCTTGATGCTATAGGAAATCAAGGCTTGGTAGCATAGTAGATAGGAAGCAGGTTATGGAGGGTCGAATATCTCCACCAGGTTAATGTGTGTGCACACACACACACACAGAGAGAGAGAGAGAGAGAGAGAGAGAGAGAGAGAGAGTAGATTGCACGACTCAAGGTGGATTGTATTGATATTATAAGCCTACAACAGCTACATGCTTTTATAGGCTAGTAGCGAGTGCTCATCATGAAAAACTACTTTCTGAAGCAATGGAAAAACTGCCTACCGAAAAATATATCCAGGATATTTGAGATTCTTTTGAAAAAGAACATCATAGAAGTCTCTTGGCAAGGACGATGACGATCTCGATCTCGGGGCAGGAATGAACAAGCGACCCCGCCTGAGCAGCGAAGTGAGTCAGCGTGCAGTGTTTATCAGCCACATCATGGGATTCACATGAAAGCATGGATTTGCAAATACACTTTACTATTTCCTGAAAAGCCGTGGGATCAAACCACGTGCTGCGAAGTAAGCAGGTGCATATCCACTTCTCTATTTACTTCTCTGTTTTCAGCACACATTTATGTATGCAAACAATGCCGTAGGAAGTAAAGACAATACAAAAATGAAAGACTACAAAGATTCAAATTAGCTGTTGCGAATGCCCAGAAAGCAACTTGTTCCACTGTTCATCCTTAAGTTTTTACTCGAGAAACTCTTTTGATTGGTCGCTTTTCCTTTTTTCCATCTTTGCACTTGCACTTGTTGTTTTGAAGCTTTTTTCTGGTGTGGAGGGGTGGGTGGCTCTCCCAATATCTTCCATTTCAGTTGCTCTACACTGGCATTGCAGGAGCATAATGCAGATGCTTGTTACAGATCTACATTCACTAATGTAGTTCCCATCGACTCCATAACCCAGACACTCATTAAATATATGGATATTGCCCAAACATTGTAAGATCTACAAGATTGATAAAACACGATCCATGCAATAATGGTGTGGTTTATGGTTGCAGGGTCTTGATCAAATCCGTGGGCTCGCCACTTACCGGAAAAATTTAATGCGAGTTTGCTTTCCCAAATGCAATCTTTACGATTGCTTTTTCTGCATGGAACATATCTGGAGGGTGATGATGAGGGGCTAAAAGCATTGGAAATAAGGTGGTTGAAATGGGCTCCTTCTAAAGAATTTTTAGACCTGGAGTTTCTTACTGTGCTGGAATTCCGATGCACTATGAACTTTAAGGTATATAGTCATTATTACCTATGGATAGAACTGTGTTCATCAAGTTTGCTATTAGAAATAATGAATTAAATGAAATGCTCAAGCTTTTGGAGTGTAAATGGCTTCAAAGGATGGTAGTCAAGGAAGTTTCCTGTGACTTTCATGACTTGGTCAAGCCTGATGAGGTGGTAGAGGTATGTCACAAGGTTTCAATAAACAGCCATATCAAAGCTATGATACCTAGGGGCAGCTGCAGTGCCAATGGAGAGTCATGATACTCTCAAGTGGTTGTTTTGTCACATAGAAATTTCAAGCATCATTAATGCTCAGAATAAAGGTGAGAAGAAATCAGGTGCCCCAGTGTGATGTTGTGGTGGCAAATGAGTCAATGGGAGGAGCCAAAGCTAGGAGGTTCTTGTCAAACTATGAGAACAAACATGTTCTAGCAGTATGGGAATATATGACAACACACAACTAACCAATCCAAGATCAAATGATGGTAAATCTTTGCATGAGTATTTGGAAAGAGCTAGACAATTTTATTAAACTGTTATGTAAGCAAAGGGCTAAAGGAGATTATGCAAGTCAGTTTAAAATAGCAATCGACACTCTTGTAAAAACACTTGTTATATTGCATGGGGAACAAGGACATAACCTTCTACTTGGTAAGATATTTTGATCCATGTAATTCATTTATTGACTAATTAATCATTTATCAATCGACTATTAAAATATTTTTTTTTCTTTTTTATGAAGTATAATTTGTTTGCCCATGGCCCATACTTTGTGAAGAACCAAGGGCCTCTTGCTACATGGAACACTCAAGGCATGGACAAATCACACTGTGCTGCCCATATCATCTATTTTTGTACAACTCAACATGGTGGTGGAAAAACAAAAACAAATGCATTACGAGAGCTCTTCAACACATTCTATCAAAGACAAATGCAATGATAAAATGTATTTCTTAAAGACTAGGTTAGTTTGAACCTAACAAAAAATGACACTATTATATCAACATCAATTTATTACATCATGCTAAATAAAGTGTATCTTTTTGCAGGATGGGGAGTAAAGATGGAGCAATAGTCACACGGTGTTACAAATCTTATAAAATGTTGAAATTAGGCTTGCAGGGGGCCAAATGAGTAGCCCACATTATGTAGTCAAGCAAAGTACTACAAGTTTTGCTAATATAAGTTCTCATGTTTCTTTAAAATAGTCTTCTTCTTTTCCTCCTCATCTCCTGTTTTCCAATATTCTCCTCATCTTCGAGATTGTCTTCTCGAGCGGCACACTCTTCTCCTCACACAGCACAATCTCCTCCTCAGGGTTGTCTTCCTCTGGCAGCTTGCCTCTATATCAAAGCAACTTTTGGCATTCGTAGTCTCCAAGAGCACTGGTATTTAAATTAGGAATTGCCTTAGCATAAGCCACATAACATAAAAAATACCATGCCCTTGATCCCCAGAACCTTGGCCAATATCCAAATATATGTATTGCTTCTTGCTTCTCTAGCTACATAATCTTTTCTGCATTATGTTGGATCTTAGCATATCCTAGATATGCTGATAGTACCTTTAGGACCATTACTGGAATGTGTGGATCATCTGAATACTTTGACTGATAAATGATCAACACATTTGAAGGGATCTTTGATATATACTGTCCGAGAGCATAATCTTTTCCAACAAACGTACATATGCCTCCTCCTCGACTAAGGAATCCATCATTATCTGCTACTTTTAGCTTGAAAAAGGAAGCATACATAAATTACTTAATTAAACTCTTAAATCAAAGGATATCAATAGCATTCTTATGTATTATCCATTGATCTTGGGAAGACCATGGGCTATAGAAGATGGATACAGCAAGTTGCTAGGAATATGGGAGATTGGGCATATGGCCCTAGGTGATTCCTTAGTAAAACTTCAAGTGAAGAAAAGAGCTAGAGAAACTAGTGAGGCAGCCATGACTTCTTCAAGTCATGAGGAAGATTCTCAGGACATGTCTCAAGAAAGTGATTTCACTGTTATATACAGATGTAGAGGTATACACTATTCAGTATAGAGGAACCAATTATTCATGAAAAGGAAATTCCTCCCTCCTTCACCAAGAAGTTGCATCCTTGACAAAACTTTAACAAAGGAACAATTATGTGAGTATTAGCTTATGCTACTAGGGTTGCCATGAGTACGAGGATATCTAGAAATTATTTGCCACTTCTGATGAAGAAGTGAGGCAAATTTATGGTGTATAACATGATATATAATTAGAAGAGTTACAAAAAGTAGTGGTTCAGACAATTGGGGCCTCTTCAAACCCAAGTGTTATAGGAGGAGGTGACAAATCTTCTCAATGCGGGGTTCATTATTCTTGTAAGATTCCTCCCTCCAGCTTTTGAGTTGTGCAGGTGTAAGAACCTCCCCTTCTGATCTTATGATTATTCCCCCCTCTGAAATAAAAGAAAGATCCTGTTTTGACATGGAGAGAGAAAATGTCTAGAGAGAGGTAATTTAAAATTGAGATATTTTTGGATATAAAAATCCTCCTAGTGTCTAAAATGATTTCCCCTAAAACAGAAATTCAAAAAGAACTTTCCAATGTGCAATTGGAATTAATTGAAAATAGGTAAAAAGAACCTTAGCCTAAGGGTCCAGATTTTTTGAAAATTTTGGATTAAGGTTCCTATGGACCAATAAGATTAATCCAAATGTAGGGAGGAGATAAATTGAAGAATAAAAGAAAAACTCCCTAAAAATGAGTAAATGCTCACATAAGATGAAGAGTGGACTAAGGACCAAAGAAAACAATTAAAAAACTAAATTTTAATACCTCTGAGTGGGGATCTCCCCTCATGAAGGAGGCACCTTTTTTTCTCATCAGAACCCCAAATTTTAAATCAATAAAATGAGATATTTCATTTCTCCTCTCTCCTATTTCAAAACTAGATCCAAAAAGTAAGCTGAACTGACCCAAAAATGGTCAAAAATTGATCAAACTGATTTGGAAAATTCTAGAATCAGTTTTCTTGGTTAGAGGCTCACTTTTTTCTATAAATAGAAGCCTCCCCCTTTGTAAAAGCTTAATGGTGTTTATGCACTATTACTCTGCTCCACTCTTGATCCATCTACATTGAATTTTTTAATAATTCAATTGTTTTTGGCCTAAAAGTGAATTGGTGGCCACTCTTGCTTCAAACAAGAGTAGAACCCTCAATCCCTCAACCAAAGGAGAGCTTACAAGCTCCATGTAAGCTGATTTTTTTACTTGTTTAATGAAGAATCTATGGTTTTCTTAATTTTTATGTTTTGAATTTAACTGAATTAAATTCAAATGCTATGCCTTGATGAAAAGGCCACCCCCTTCTCTTCTTTGCATTCTAGTCTTTCTTAATCCTAGAAAGATTAACTAAGGGATTAATTAAACTCTTCTTATTGTTTACTCTCTTGAATTTTAAAAATTGTGTAGATTAGAGTTCTATGGATCTAATTTGGATTAATTTAAGTTAAAATAGAATGATAAAAATGAGAAATGGTCAGCCATACAAAGGAGGTTATGGCAAAATTTTCCAGAATTTTGTGGAAAAGAAAGTTTGTTTTTACGTTATTCCAAAAGAGTAATTTCCACCATTTTTGCATCTAAAATAAATATTCTAATTACTCCATGTACATATTCACCTATGAATATGCATGGATATCATTGATATTAATTATTAAATTTGATTTTTATGCATAGAAAGATGCATAAAGGAATTATTTTTATTTCAAAAGTGGTATTCTCATTAAAATTGATTTTTATGCATAGAAAGATGCATAAAGGAATTTATTTTATTTCAAAAGTGTTATTCTCATTAAAACTGATTTTTATGCATAGAAAGATGCATAAAGGAATTATTTTTATTTCAAAAGTGTTATTCTCATTAAAATTGATTTTTATGCATAGGAAGATGCATAAAGGAATGATTTTTATTTCAAAAGTGTTATTCTTGTTAAAATTGATTTTTACGCATAGAAAGATGCATAAAGAAATTTTTTTTATTTTAAAAGTGTTATTCTTATCAAATTTGATTTTATGCATAAAAGGATTTTTTTATAAAAGTGTTATTCCCATTGAAGTTGATTTTTATGCATAAAGAATTTTTATATCAAAATTAGAATTCGTTTAAATTCTATGAGTATTGGTAAATGAATAATTAAATACTCTAAGGGAGAAATTTCTATCGTTTTATATTCACCTGGATTGTAAAAAGAAAATTTTGGAGATATATCGAGATCAAAATATTTAGATAAATGATTAATTTATTCCTTATTGGAATTCGTAATTAATTTAGAAATCAGTTAAGTGAATATTCAAAGAAAGAAATTCAGTAAAATAGTAACTAAATTATCAAACCTTTTCGAGAAAGATAGTTTAGGAAAAATCTTATCTGACACAAACTTTGAATTAGACTATGACCAAGACCAAACTCTTTCGTTAGTTTCGAGGAAAGAAGGTGTGATCAGTTTAGAAAAATACACTCAAAACTCTGCCAAATCTGAAACTAAGTTTGAGACCCTTCGAATTGACATGTGGATCAAGGTTATAGAATTTGAGGAATTCTGGTATGAAATTTAAAATTTCGATCAAAGAGTTTTGGGGATACTAATTCAAGAAATACTCCTTGTATTCAAAAGAAAATCAAACTGAAAACTTGCTTAGAAACCCTGTTTTCTTAAAGGACCGTCTTACGCCAGAATGGATGTGATGTGAATAGAGGTGATGAGATGTGAGGTGAATAGATGTGATGTGAATTAGATAAATGTGAATGAATGGATGGATGGATGTGATGTGAATAGATGTGATGAGATGTGATGAGATGTCATGTGAATCAGGATGTAAATGAATGATATGGGTTGTGAGTGGATGATATGTGATGAAAATGGATGTGAATGTGTATGTGAAGAATGGATGTGAAAGAATGGATGTGGATGTGTATGTGAAGAGCGGATGTGGATGTGTATGTGAAGAATGGATGTGAATGTGTATGTGAAAGAATGGATGTAGATGTATGTGAAAGAATGGATGTGGATGTGTATCTGAAGAATGGATGTGGATGTGTATGTGAAGAATGGATGTAAATGTGTATGTGAAGAATGGATGTGGATGTGTATGTGAAGAATGGATGTGAATGTGTATGTGAAGCTCCACGTGTCGCTTGGCATCGTCTTCTTGTGCAGTAGTACGGTATGTTGTTGCATAGACTTCTATCAATCCAATCTCCATTTCTCGCATCTGCAACTTGAGGGTCAAACTTGACTACGCTAAACCATTCAAAAGGGTTATTTGATAGAGGATCTGCCTATCAAGATCCGGGAAATAAATGGAGAGGGAGGAGGCGATGGATAAAAAGGGGCTGAAAAATAGGTTCTTGCTTCCATGGCCAAGATCTGTGCCTTCTTCTCTTCCAATTTGGTGCTCTAGTCTACGATTGCTCGCATCATCATCCGGAACATGTCATGCACACTCATTTTGCCGCCCTCGAAAGACTTCTTGGTGCTCTTTGTTCCAAAGTTCTTTGTTCTCTCTTCATCACAGCTTACTATAGCAAGAAAATGCACTTCCTTTTTGGAACGCAATCTGACCATCCACTATGCATGCGTGGGAGACTTTCGAGAGGCTAAAAACCAACCGTCCTTCCAGGGACAAGAGTCACACCAAGAGTCACACCGAAAGGGGTGGTCCTCCGGAGTCTAGAAACCAACGACATAAGCAAGAAAAAAATTTCTTTCTTTTTTCCTAGTTTTCTAGCTGAATCTTCACTTGAAGAAGGCTCTGATACCAATGTAACATGCAAAAGCTAGGTGGAAGAATTAGTAACCTCAATTTTCAAAAATCAGATCATTTGCGATAAAGATAACGCATAGCATAGAGAGAGATGTGCGAAGAGAGAGAGAGAGAGAGAGAGAGAGAGAGAGAGAGAGAAGTTGACACAAGATTGGGTCTCGAATACCCTTTGTAGGGCCCCCACCACTAATGGTGTATTTGCTTTATTAGAATGTTGTAAATCTACAAGTAAAGCTTGGTTCTTGAGCTGCACTCTTCACCTTGACTGGAGCACCCACCTTGGCTACCTTGGCCCTTGGCACACACAATCCCTTTTTGAATTATGAGATGCTTTCACTGATTTATTCATGGGGTATTTATGCCCCTTTTAGATGCTCTCCTATAGCAGCACACCTGCATTTTTTTCCACCCTATGCCGGACTAGTGGCAGCACCATACACCAAACTAGTGGTAGCACCTCTCTCTCTCTCTCTCTCTCTCTCTCTCTCTCTCTCTCTCTCTCTCTCTCTCTCTCTCTACACATCTCTCTCTATGATGTGTATTATCTTCTTCACAAATGATTGCTGATTTCTAAACATTGAAGTTACCGATTCTTCCACCGAGCTTCTACATGTCGATGGCCATGTCCTACATGCAAACTACATGCTTCCTACAAACGCCTAGTATTCGGTTGCAAACCTAACACTCAGGTCATCTAACATCATTGTAGAGGGAGACTCATAGTACGGACTTGCGCTGCTTCATGTGTAGGACAATGCACACATGACCTTGGATGCTTATAGTGGAACCTTGGATGCACACATGACCTTGGATGCTTATAGTGGAACCTTGGATGACTCGTCCCAGACTTGGATCACATGGGACCAGTTTCCACTCCAGGTCCTACACCTTCTATTCAGATATGTCCACGTGGCATCCAAGTGAGGGATGCACGTGACACCCCCTTTTGCTTAACTTGATGGAAACTACATAGCCTCCAAATAGTCCGTTCACAGTAAAGTCGAATTGTCTTCAAAGACGTCTTTGTCAAGCCAAACCACTTTGTGAGTCCCTCAGTCAAACTTTGTGAGAAACTGTCTTTACCTTTGGCTTGAGCCATGGTTGAAGCGGTGTAAAAGGATCTATTCTAGAACCATCACTTCAGCTTCGTCAACTGTGTCTGGTTCCGCCTCGTCTTTAACTTCCGAAAGGATTGGACCTGCATATGATTATGTGACACGTCTATATATCATGTAATGATGATATAAGTCACCTCTAGCCAATGATGATGTAGGCTATATGTTTACCATATATGTGATGGTTTATCAGCCATGTATGTTATGTTATGTATGTTTTCATATATGTTCATGATGCCATGTGTCATGTATATTTTGTTATGGGATAGGTTTATAAAAAGATTTCTTGTGGCTTTAGATGCAAGAGTGATACCAGTGGCTTCCTTGAGTCATCCTTCTGAGAGGATGAGTATAATGGTAAAACCCTTTATTCCTGGTTGCATCAATTTGAAGCTTTTTTTGGTGAAGTGAGAAAGAATGATACTAACAGAGTGATCTTAGCTAGTTGGTATTTGGAAGGTGAGGCCATTCCTTGGTGGACCTAATGGACTCATGCCCACATTAGAATAGGTATGGCGACTTATGTCTGGGATGAGTTTATCCTTGATCTTAAGCAGCTTCTACCGCCCTATTACCTTGAGTGACTCGAAGACGAGTTTAAGGGGATGCATCAAAACACACAACCTGTCTTGTAGTTTGTAGTTTGCCAATCGAATTTTGAACTTATGTTTTCAATTGAGCATATCAGACAAGGACAAGAAAGGGAACTTCCTTTATGGTGGTCTTGACATGCAAATCTAGTGGGAAGTGTATATGTTTTGGCTAGCCATCTTCCAAGATGCACTCTCACTTGCATAGAGTGCTAAAATGAAGTACAATAGCAAAAACCCTAAGACTTCCTAGCCTTCCACTCCCAAGGTACCCGCCTAGGCCAAAACTAAAGAGAATGTGGGGGAGAGAGAGAGAGCTTCAAACCCTAGCAAGCAAACACACACACACACACACACACACACACAAGAGAGAGCAAACAAACACACACACACACACACACACAAGAGAGAGCAAGACACTAGAGAAAGATGGATAACTGAATTTTCTTCTATCTTCTTCTTCTCTACTCACCAACATAACATAAAGATAAGAGTACACACTATATGGGTTAGTACTCAACTACTACAACATACAAGGGTTGGTCCATAATGTGAACCCGACTAAATGAGCTGGCACTATAACTATGCTAGTCTCTAGTAATCCAAAATGGCTATCACATAGCATGTCATCCCACTGGCAACATATCACCCATAATCTCATCAACCATGCCAGTGGTGTAGATGTGGAAGCTATCACCCAGGCGGGTCATCAATGTCCGCTCGTAGTACTAGTTGAGCTTGATATTGCAACACTCCCCCTCGAGCTCAACTCCACACACTGCACTCCACCCAAACACTTTCAAGTGAAACACATCTGGTCTTATGCCTGTAAACTTTTGTTCAGGAGTCATACCATGAACAGCTGTAGTGGGTGTCCTATTCACAATGTACACAGCAGTTGCTACTGCTTTTGCCCAAAAGTAATGTGGCATATTCTTTTCAGCCATCAAGACACGTGCCACTTCTGCAATGTTTCTGTTTTTCCTTTTTGCAAGACCATTCTGTTGTTGTTGTGCAAAGTGTACCTGCATGTAAACTGCCTCTTGATTCCCTGCTTTCTCTAAGAAATCGCTAAACTCATTAAAGAAATATTCTCACCCACTATCTAATCTTAGGCATTTTATTTGCATGCCTTTTTCGTTCTCGACCAAGGCTTGAAATCTTTGAAAGTGAGCAAACACCTCACTTTTCTCCTTCATGAAATAAACCCACACTTTCCTAGTGTGGTCACCAATGAATGTAACGTAGTACCTGCAACCTACAATTGCTGCAGTCTTGGTTGATCCCCATACATCTGAATGTATGACATCCAATGGCCTTGCACTAACATGCTTTTCAGGTGGGAAAGCATGTTTGGCCTGCTTACCAATTTGGCATGCTTCACATACCTTATGCATACCGTCAACCTTAAGCTTTGGCAAATCTGCAATAATATTTTGGGCCTACATAGACTTCAATTGTTGTACATTCACATAACCAATGCGCTTGTGCCATATGTCAATATCTACAATGACACCTGTTCCATGCGCAAACATGGCTACCTTTATCTCACGCATGTTCACATCCAAAAAACATCCTGCCATTTCTATTACCATTTGCACCAGGCGATGCTTATTTTTGAAGTCTTCCACAAAACATCCTTGAGGGGATTAAACCTCACTTATAGACCCTGCTCAACCATTTGTCCAAAAAAAACCAGGTTCTTTGGTAATATTCAGAACACAAAGTACATCAACCAAGTACTTCATTTTGCCATCCTGTATAGACAATGGCACTTTACCAACATGCATAATGGGATGTGCAATATCATTACATGTTTCTACATAACTTGGTTTTTTCATTTTTTGCATATCTCTAAACCACTCAGCATGACTGGTCATGTGGTTAGAGGTGCCAGAATCCACATACCATATATCTTGAGATCTTAACACATCCCTTATTATGGAACTAAGTATGTGCTGCATCACAAACAGTTGCTCACTTCTGTCACATCACCTCCATGTTTGCTAGATGATGCATAGTTGCCTTGCTGCAACTTCCCACTTTTAATGTCATTTTGCTTTTTGTAGTAGTCCTTTGCCATGTGTCCTGGTTTACCACAGTAATAGCACTCTATGCTATTTTCATTTTGATTTCTTTGTCAACCACCTCGGCCTCTTTGGCTCCCCCTGCCTCTAGAGACTGGCCTCTTCCACATGTGTATGATTGCTCCTGGGATTCATTGGACTGTTGTTGTCCAGAATTCTGATTTCCTTGTCAGCCACCACCTTGGCCTTGACCATGGCCTCTACCTCTACCTCTACCTGAATTAGAGTAGAAGGCCTGTTCCGATGTGTTCTTGCTTTGTGAAGAAGAATTCTCACCTAAAGCCTTTTCTTCTATGATCAGTCATAAATATCAAGTCCCAAAAGTTGGAAATATTCTCCCTAATTACAATGGAGGTCTTGAATGGCTTGTACTCTTTGCTAAGCCCATGCAGAGAGACACTCACCAAATCATTATCCTTTTTGTTTTGTTTTTCGAGTCGGGGACCAAATCATCATCCTCCACTAATACATTGATAGACCTAAGGGATTCAACAATGCCCTTGATCTTTAAGGCATATTCATTGATGGATATGCTTTTCTTTTCCACAGTATGCAACTCTTGCTTTAACTGCAACTTCCTTGCCTTTGTGTTAGTCTGGAACATCTGAACGAGATTCTACCATGCAATTGCTGGAGTGTTTGCATCCTGTATGTGTCCTATCATAGTGTGTGTGACACTAATTGAAAGCCAGTACATGACTTTTGTTGCACCCTGATTCCAATCCTTGAATGCCTTTATATTTGCAGGAGTGGCATTCTCCTCAGAGAAATTTGGAGGCCCCTCATTGTCTCCGTCCACATAATCCCAAAATCCTTTACCCATTTAGAAAATTGGTCATTCTAAACTTCCAGGCATGGAAGTTATTCTTATCCAGCTTCTCACTAACAATCTGATTAATTCTGTCAGACATGTTTTCCTACTACAACAATCAAATAACCTGGAAATAGACAACTTTTGTATGCAACCTATAATACAGTAGTATCTCCTATAACTGTTGTAGCAACGGTACTTCAACATAGCCTGTGTGGCACCAAATGTGACTATAGTACATGTATATACACCCAATATCAACAATATGTGTGCAAAACCTGTCTGTACTTCCAAAATGCACTGTTGCATTGCAATAACCAGATTTCGAGCAAAAACAATTTTCTACCAGAATTTCCAAAAAATTGCCGAAAATACCTTGCAGTACGAAATTTTATGGTTGCCCCTCTTATAGGAGCAAACGAAATTCAAGAAATTTTCACAAGTTCCATCCAGATATTGAAAAGATGTAGGGGGGAAGAGAGCTTGAGTTCTTGCAAGCACACACACACTCATAAAACTCACAAAACCCTAATAGAGAACACACAAGGTGAGAGGCTGAAAATCTTCTTCTTCACTTAACACTCAACACACTATATACAAAGATAAGAGTACACACCATATGAAAGGTACTCAACCAAATACATACAAGGGTTCTCTATAGTGTGAATCCAAATAAATGAGCTGGCGCTATAACTATGCCAGTCTCTAGAATGGCTGTCACACAGCCTGTCATCCCACTGGCCGCATATCACCCATGATCTCACCAACCATGCCAGTGGTGTAAGTGTGGGGCCTATCCCCCAGGCGGGTCATTAGTGTCCACCGCCTCACTAGATGAGCTCGATATCTCAACACTCCCCCTCGAGCTCAACTCCATCTCATGTACACCAAGCGAAGCCCTGAATCTGCAAAGCTTCTCTGTACTACCCAATGCTTTGGTGAAGATGTCAGCTACCTGATCCTCTGTGCTGACATAAACAAGGTCAAGATCTCCTGCCAAGACCCTCTCTCTGATGAAATGGTAGTGGACCTCTATATGCTTTGTACGAGCATGGAAGACTGGGTTCCTGGCCAACTGTATACTGCTAATGTTGTCACACAGTAAATGACAACTTGTCTATCCACTGATAGACCCAAATCTGCAAGTAGCTTTCTCAACCAAGCTCCTCACATGCTGCCATAGCAGCTCCTCTGTACTCGGCCTCTGTACTAGATAGAGCAATCGTAGGCTGCTTCTTGCTGCTCCAAGTCACAGCAACACTCCCCAAAGAAAACATGAATCCACTAGTAGATCTTCTATCTGAGATACTACCAGCCTAATCAGCATCTGTGTACCCATGTACACATATCTCTGTCATCCCAGTCTCATAGAATAGTCCACAATGCAAAGTAGACCTCACATACCTCAGTATGCATCTCAATGCATCCAAATGCGGTTTTTGTGGAACCTGCATAAACTGACTAACCAACCTAACAGCATAGCTTAAATCTGGTCTGGTGATTGTCATGTATATCAAGCTTCCTACTATGCACCTATACATAGTAGGATCCTCCAGAATCTCTCCTGAATCTGCACTCAACTTACCATTCTGATCCAATGGCACTGAGATAGGCTTACAGCCTGTCATACCATACTTGGACAACATGTCCAAGCCATACTGTCTCTACAGTAATCCAATACCATGTGGTGACCTAATCACCTCAATGCCCAAGAAATATCTGAGCTCCCCCAGATCCTTCATCTCAAACTTTTGTCTAAGCAAGATCTTTACATCAATGATCTCTGCATCATTGGTCCCTCGTAATGATCAAGTCATCTACATAGATGACAACAAGCACAACCCCTCTATCACCATGTCTCACATACAGCGAGAAATCTGCATTGGCTACATGAAAGCCAATAGTGATAGGATATTCAGAAATCTTGTCAGACCATGCTCTTGGTGCTTGTTTTAAGCCATACAAGGCTTTCTTCAACCTGCAAACATGCTCGGGGTGACCCACATCCTCATAACCAGGTGGCTGCAACATATACACCTCTTCTTGCAAATCCCCATGCAAGAATGCATTCTTTACATCCATCTGATGCAAAGACCATTGCTTTGACGCAGCCACTGCTATCACAACTCTCACTGTTGCCATCTTGGCAATTGGGCTGAAAGTTTCCTCATAATCAATACCATATGTCTGCGAATATCCTTTGGCTACCAATCTAGCCTTGTACCTGTTTATGCTTCCATCACTGTTATGTTTTACTTTGTACACCCATTTGCATCCAATGGCTTTCTTTCCTTCAGGCAATTGCACTAAATCCCAAGTCTCATTTCCATATAGTGCATTCATCTCCTCATCCATAGCTTTCTCCCAATACACATTTCCAACAGCCTCATCAATGCATGTGGGCTCAACAACCTGCACAACTTTTGCCATAATGCATAGTGATGTGCCACATAACCATCATAAGTAAATCTCTGCACAGGATTTTTTACTCTCCCAGATCTTTGCAGCTTTTCATTCATGGCTTCCATAGCCTTCTTTACACCAGGTGTTCTCATAGCTAGGATCCCAAGCTCCTCATCAAGGCTCATCTCTGAGCCACTAGACTCTCCATCAACATGAGAATGCCCTACAGAAATGTCAGGCATACCAAGGGGCTCAACCACTTTCTCTTTTCCTTTACGTGATGTACTAATCACATTTGCAGGGCTGGTATTATGACGCAGCCTGCCACTCCATGGTCTATCAACAGACCCACTAGATGAGGACTCTCTTGGTCCACTCAAACATTGTGATTGCTGACCTGCATTCTATGCAATCACACTTACACTCACATTAGCCCCAATAGCTTCTTTTTCAGTAGCATACCAGCTGCTCATCTCATCAAAAACAACATCCGTGTTTACCCTCAACTCACGTGTAGCAGGGTTATAACACCTGTAACACTTTTGCTCAAGGGAATATCCAATAAACACACATTTTTTAGCTTTTGGATCTAGCTTAGTTCTCAGCTCATCTGGCACATGCACATATGCAATGCATCCAAAAACTTTCAGATAAGATAAATCAGGTTTTCTACTAATAAACCTCTCCTCTAGAGTTACATCATGTATGGATGTAGTTGGTGTCCTGTTCATGATGTATACTGCTGTAGAAACAGCCTCAGCCCAATAGCTATGTGGCATATTTTTCTCTTCCATCAATGCTCGCGCAATCTCAACAATGTGCTTGTTTTTTCACTCAGCAACTCCATTTTGCTGCGGAGTGTATCTACATGTGAACTGTCTCCGAATACCATTCTTTTTCAAAAATTCAGAGAACTCATTGGAGAAGTACTCTCCCCCTCCATGTGACCTTAGGTACTTTACATATTTTCCTGTTTGCTTTTTCAACCATAACTCTGAAATTCTGAAAGTGAGTGAACACCTCACTCTTCTCCTTCATAAAGTATACCCATGCATTCCTTGTGTGGTCATCAATAAACGTCACATAATACCTGCAGCCTCCCATAGATATGGTCTTCGTAGGACCCCATAAATCTGAATGCACAACATCTAGTACATTTTTGCTCACATATCTGTTACGTGGAAACACATGCTTTGTTTGCTTCCCAAATCGGCATGCTTGACATATTTTCTGCATACCTTCCACTTTAAATTTTGGCAGCCCTGTCACAATTCCTTTAGTCTACATAGACTTCAATCTCTGCACATTCACATGTCCAATCCTTTTATGCCAAATGTCTGTGTCTGCAACAATTCGTGAACCATTTGCAAACATTGTAGCACTCACTTCAGGCATGTTTACATTCAATGTAAACATTCTGCCCACTCTGTTGCCTTTTGCAACAACCAACTTGCACTTGTCTTTAAAGTCTTCAACATAACAACCATCAGGGTTATACCGAACCTGCAAACCCTGCTCAATCATCTGGCCAACTGAAACCAGATTCTTTGTTATGTTGGGTACATGAAGTACATCAGCAAGGTACTTCACTTTTCCATCCTGCAAAGACAATGGCACATCTCCAACATGGGCAATTGGATGAGCTGTGTCATCCCCTGTTTCCACAAAACCTGGTCTTTTTGGGTTTTTCATCTCCTTGAACCACTCCCCATGACTTGTCATGTGGTTCGAAGCACCTAAATCAACATACCACACATCATCCTTTTATGCTGCTTCAATATTTTCAGACATGGCATTCATGACATGCTGCATAACAAATAACCTTTCATTATCCTCATTGTTTCTGCTCGAGGATGCATAGTTGTTTTGCTGCAATTTTCCATTTTGCATGTCGGCCTGCTTCTTATAACATTCTGCTTGCACATGTCCAGGCTTACCACAATAAAAGCATCCACGTGCATCATTATACTACCTTTGCCAATTTCCATGGCCTCTTTGACTCCCCCTGCCTCTGAATTGGCCTCTTCCACCTGCGTGTTGTTGTTGTTGTTGTGAATTCTGGGACTGTTGTTGTTGCTGCTGCTGGCCATAGTTCTGATTACCTGTTCGACTACCTCCTTGACCGCATCCACGGCCTCCTCTAACTCCTCCTCTTCCTGAACTTGTATAATCAGCATAGACACCAAATCTGTAAAATTGGAAATGTTTTCCCGAGTCTCAATAGATGTCTTGAACGCCTTGTATTGTGGCCCGAGACTACGTAGATAGACTTCCACTTTATCATCATCATCTACTGACACTCCAATAGATGTAAGGGATTCCACAATACTCTTTATCTTCAACGCATAATCATTCACAGACATGCTCTTTTTCTCCACAATATGAAGTTCATTCTTCAACTGTATCTTACGTGCCTTGGTATTTGTTTCATAGAGCTTTACCAAGGTGTCCCACGCCTCCTTGGGGGACTTGGCATCCTGAATGTGCCCAATCATGGTGTCTTGTATACTAATGGAAAGCCAATACATAACTTTCCTGGTTCCTTGGTTCCAGTCTTTAAACTCTTTCACATCTGCAGGAGTCGGATTTATGTCCGGTATCTCTGGTGCCTCTTCATGCTCACCTTCTATGTAGTCCCAATAGCCCTTTCCCATCAAGAAATTCGTTAACCTGAACCTCCAAGCATGGAAGTTATTCTTATCAAGCTTTTCAGCCACAATCTGGGTTATGCCATCATTTGACATCTTGCCAGACACACAATTTTACCAGAAACAGCACTCTGGTTTGTCCTGCACAAGTTGCTGTATTTTCTGCAGTGGTACTGTAGTACACTCAAATGTCACAACCAGTGACCTCAATGTGAATACATACACCCAACTGTTGACCTCTTTGCAGCACCCACACTGTCTGCACAACCAATCTGTCTTCCTGCAGTTCTTAAAACAGAGTTCTGTAGAGAATCGATGACTTACCTGCAGTGCTCGAGAATCGCCTATTTTTTGAAAAACGGAGGTCGAGACACACCCGAATTGTGTTTTCGACCCAAAAATTAAGTCCGATAGGACAGTATAGTTGCCCTATAGCTTTACTCCCACGAAGAAAGCTCCTCAATCAGAGATTATTTGCCAGTGCCTCCCGTAGAGCTCCCGACAAGGGTGTAGTCACCAACACAAATAGGGAAGAGTAGTTGAAGCTCTTACCCTCGTACCGCTTCCTGTGGTTCTCTTGCTTGCAGCTCAGTCCTTAGCATGAACCAGGCTCTGATACCATAAAAAGATGTAGGCGAGAAGAAAGCTTGAGCTCTTGCAAGCACACACACACTCACAAAACCCTAATAGAGAACACACAAGGTGAGAGGCTGAAAATCTTCTTCTTCACTCAACACTCAACACACCATATACAAAGATAAGAGTACACACCATATGAAAGGTACTCAACCAAATACATACAAGAGTTCTCTATAGTGTGAACCCAACTAAATGAGCTAGTGCTATAACTATGCCAGTCTCTAGAATGGCTGTCACACAGCCTGTCATCCCACTGGCCGCATATCACCCATGATCTCACCAACCATGCCAGTGGTGTAAGTGTGGGGCCTATCCCCCAGGCGGGTCATCAGTGTCCACCGCCTCACTAAATGAGCTCGATATCTCAACAGATATTGATTGGGACAAGCACACTTTTTGGATTATATGGAATGTGTCCAAAGCCCCAGTGACCATTAAATGTGAGCGAGGAATCCCAAACTTGCCTCTCATAAGCCACTTTCAGGCTAAATGAGAAATCAAGAAAGGTGCGCAATGTGCAATGATTTATATCCAGATTGCCTAAACAGTGGCGTGTGCTTCATAGAAGTGCCAAGCTCTCCATGAAAAGTTTCAAAAACTTTTTTTCAACACAATCTCCCTCCCTAGCTCCCCTCATCTAGACAAGAGGACCACAAGTATATCTCCTCCCAGGCTCGGATCCCCCCAAAACAAGTTTTCATACCGCTTATCCAAGGAAATGGAATCGAGGAGTTGGATTGCCAACTCCAAGAACTGTTATAATCTGGCTTCATATGTCCTAGTGTGTCACCATTTGTAGCTCCGATCTTGGTTGTCAAGAAGAAAGATGGGTCTTCTTGATTGTTATCGTGAACTCAATAAGCTGACTATCAAGAGTAAGTTCTTGATGTCTCTAATAGATTTCATTCTTCTCGAGAGGACGAATGGGACTAAGGTGTTCTCGAAATGAGATTTGAAGAGTTGGTACCAACATGTTAGGATTATTGAGGGGGACATCCCTAAGACATGCTTTCGTATGGAATGGGCTCACTATGAATTTGTGGTCATGCCTTTTAGCTTGACGCATGCCTCAACACATTCAACTGCGTGATGATGCAGATCTTTAATGGATAACATACTGGTGTTTTTAGTTAGGGTTCAGCAGCATGACATTGATGTGGAGAAAGTCTTGAAGTTGCTGGAAAGCAACGAGCTCTATGTCAATGAGAAGAAGTCAGAATTTTATCTTTTTAAGTTTCACCACCTTGGATACATAATCAATGCCAAGGGCATCCGACTTAATTTGGCCAAAGTGGCCAAGATAGTCAATTGGGAGATGCCATAGACCGTATATGACATCGGATCCTTTGTGGGCATATGCCAAGCATATTCCACCCACATAGATAGAGTCGCTAACCTCTCAGCGGATCTCACCGATTTGCTTAAGGGTGTTAAGACTAGAAGGTAGTGGATCTAAATGACTCCATGAGCATTGGAGGCATTCAAGAACCTCAAGGTAGCTTTGTCAAAAGCTCCTTGTCTAGATCTTGCCTCATGGGGACGAGTTATTCCAAGTAATCACTGATGCGAGTAACATTGAGATTGGAGCTATGTTACAACAAAATGACTATCTAGTAGCTTACATGTCCCGTAAGTTACTTTCTACAAAAAATAATTACTCGGCCTACAATCAAGAACTCTTAGTAGTTATTCAAGCCTTAAAAAATTGGAAGTATTTCCTTTATGGCTGAGAATTTGAGGTTCACACTGACCATCAGGAATTACACTGGATTTAGGATTCAGGCAATGCCAAGTGCACAGTGGAGTGACAGTCAGCACTGCTGGAGCTAGATCTTCTAAAAATCTGGTGGTATGATCGAGTATCTTCCACGAAAGGCCAATCCACTGGCTGATGCTTTGAGCAAGAAGGGAACAATGACATTGATTTAGACCACTAGATTTGACCTTGTTGGTACGGGACTAGATGACGTGAAGCACACGTACGCAGATTTTGAGGAATTCGACACATAGTGGAAACAAGCATTGGATGCCATAGGATCATGCCAACTTTTGATACGAGATGATTAGCTTTTTTACAAAGGCTGACTTCGTGTCATGAAGTCGTTTAGGGTAGCTCTTCTCCATGATGCCATCATTGGTGGTCTCACAAGGGCATGAATTTGACTCTAGAGAAGATAGAAAGGTAATATTTTTGGCCAAGAATGAGGTGAGATGTGTTCACTCATGTGCAACACTATGACAATTGTCAAAAAGTGAAAGCTTCTTGTGGGAATAAGATAGGGTTGCTACAGCCTTTATCCATTCCGAAGGACCTTTCCATGATATATCAATGGAGTTTATCACAAATCTGCCTTCTAGTGCGAGTAAGCATAATAGGCAGTGCTTAACTATTGTTGATGGATTTAGTAAGCATAATAGGCAGTGCTTAACTATTGTTGATGGATTTAGTAAATTTGTTATGCTTATTCCATGCAAGGCCAATGTGACTACGGGAGATGCTGCCCATTTGTTGATTCGGCATTGGTACTCGATTGGGAGGATTCCTAAGACCATAGTTTCATATTGAGATGCCAAGTTTACCAATCATTTCTAGAGGGCATTGTTTGATAATTCTGGTACTAAACTGAAATTTTTAAATGCATTTCACCCATAGACTGATGACCAGACAAAACTCTAGAACCAGTTGGCCTTTGTTGTGCTAACCAATTTGATACGATATGGCTCTTGTATAGGTAATGGAGTTGCTTTATCGCACCAAATTGCACAAATACAATAAGGGGTTTCTCTCCTTTTTTGATTCATGCCTCTGTCTTACTTCTCATAAAAAGAAAGCTTAAGCGGAGAGTCACTGCGCTGGATCCTGAGTTTAGTGCTGCAGGTAGGAGCGACATAATGCGGATGAAGTCTGCAAAGCTGTTGATGAGCACAAAGAAAAGATCTATTGACTTCACTACAGAGGTTATGGCAAGGATAGATGAGCCATAGCTTGTGAGAGGACAGACAGAAGATCAAGGGTTTCCAACTGTGGAGCCGGGAGAATCAAGTTACCCCCTTTACTTTGTAAAGGATCATAGTGATGAGGAACCCCATTCAGAAGACCAGGATGTGGAGGTAGATGAACAGGAGAAAGCATGTGTTCTTAATCTAGTATCCCTTTCTAAGTGACCTGCTGCCAGAGTCTCTCTATTAAGAGGGATTTTGATTTCTCAACGGAGGCTAAGGAAGAGATGCCGAAGAGGAAGAAGTAGAAGAAGAAGGAGCAATGTCTTAGCACTGACATGAAGGAAAATAAGGAGGAAGTTTTTGAGAGCAATGATCTAGCTCTAATTGAGAAACTCTTTGATTTTGTCTAACGTGGGGGCTGCTGAAGACTTTCATATTATTGCTGAGATGTTTAATAAGCCTTTGCAAGTGGAGTCAATTTTGGATTAGCATGCAAAGTACCTATCAAAACATAGGGACGATTTAAAAAAATTAGTATCCAAAGGAAGGCTGCTGCTAAACAATCAGGCTTATGTGCACTTGCTGGATTGTGCACTAAGCAAGAAGGCAAATATTTTTCTATATAAGAAGTACCAGGAACTCCCATCTTCCTACAAGCCTTCTTGGTGTACCTTGCACTTAAGTTGCTACAGGCTGTTATATGAGCCATTGGATTCCTCTGCTACCTGCAGTGCCTCTATAAACAGCTTCTTGAAAGGGGTGAAGAACTACTGTATGAAGGTACTATCCAAGATGAAATTTTCCCAAAAGATAGGTTACCCTCCGAGGAGACAGAACTTGAGGAAGATATTGAGTTTGTAGAGGAGGAAGAGGAGGCGAAGTCGATGGATATTGTTGCTCTTAAGACGTCAACAATACAGAGACCACTAGATGTAGATCTCTTCAAAGTGGACCAGTGTGGTTTAGTATTGCCAGTGTTGCCAGAATTCATTGTTGATAACAAACGTTATGTACTGTTGGGGCTGACATTCAGAATATTTTAAGCCTGAGGGAAGATTTTGCTTTATCTGCTATTGCCAATTTTTAGGAAGAGGGTAGTGGTTTTGTCTCGAAAGATGATCCAGAGGACTTAGCATTGGAGGAAAATTATAATATAAAGAGTGTCTCAGTATTTGTAACATCACTTGGGTGATTAGAGCAAGGAGGGAAGGATTAGAGCAAAAGAAAATCAAACTTAAAGCTTTAATGGAAAGCTTCCATGGAGTTGATGAAGGGCCGCCTGGGAATTCTGCTATAGCCGCCGCGTTGATGCACCATTTGAGCTCAAACTTGAGCTGTGGATAGGGGATAGAGTGGGCTTCAAAAGCCCTCAAGTCCCATGGCTTATGATGGCCTACACGCGGCGAATGGCTGTATGGCCCAACAGCGTAGCAGAAAAACGGCGCCTGCGCACTCAGACAGTAATGCCACGGCATCGAAGCGACCAATCCAGCAATTGACAGTATGATTATAAATGCCCATCTATCTTCTTCACTTCTCTAGTTGAAGTCTCCCCAAGATAAGGCCTCTACAAGCTGGTAGAGCTCCTCCACTGCCAGGGGGTTGAGCTCCACAAGTAGAAGATAAGGAAAAAATGAAAAAGAATGACCTAATCTACACCACAAGGGGCCTAATCAACCTAGGTTCTAGATCCCATGTTGAGAAAACATGGTGCTCATGCTAGATCAAGTGTGTGGAGGAAAAGACTCACAAAGTACAAGAACAATATCTTGCTTATTAAGTTGTTTATGAATACAACTAGGCCTTGCTCAATACAAAATGCCTCATAGCTTAACCTTTAAATAGATGAGCTAGTGGACCTTAAGTCCATTCACACTCACACCCTTCTCTTCCCCTTTTACATAACCTTAGTCTCTTAATACATAGCTCCACCTTTAAATAGATGAGCTAGTGGACCTTAAGTCCATTCACACTCACACCCTTCTCTTCTCCTTCTACATAACCTTAGTCTCTTAACACATACTGCAATGTCCAAATCCTTGACAGTTATAGCATTTCACTCCTTTGTTCAAGGGTGGAACTTCTGAAGTTGAATTCTAGAGGATTGGGTTTTGGGAAAAGGACATTTCTTCGATTCTGGAACTTTTCATATCCTGGGCTTGACCCTGATATCTCTTAGGTAGTGGAAGGTTGGAATCACCTTCTGGAACTAAAAACCTTTTAAAAGGTGATGATGCTTGCTTTGGTGGGACCTTGACATCAAAGGCCTTGGCGAAATCCTTTGCCATTATCCGCACTGCTTCGGCCATGGAAACTCGCTTGGCATTCTTCACCAGGATATTCAAAGGTTCATTCAGTCCCCGAATGAACCTGGCCATCAATTGTTCTTCATTCAGTGGTGGTGGCGAGTATTTGAGGAGGAGAGCGAAAATACTCTAATAGTTCGACTCCCCTGGGTTAACTCTAAGAATTTGTTCATCTTTGTTTCCAAAAAGCCGAGAGGACAGAACCTCGTCCTTAGGTAATTTTTGAGATCATTCCATGTCTGGGTATTCCGATCCAAACGGTTTGTCTCGCAGTGGTTTTTCCATGCCACTCTGGCTGTTTCCAAAATTTTCAATCTGGCGAGAGCCACCTTGCTTCTCTCGTTAACTCGTTACATCAAAATACTCTTCCATTGCCTCCTCGATCTACTTCTCCACAGCTTCGCCCAAGTTTTCCCCTTCACCCTTGAAAGGTCCAGGCTGCGAAGAACTATGAAGAGTTTTTTGAACATCCAAGTCGAGTTCTTCCTCATCGAGATGGGGGTTAACATTTCTACCACGACGACCTTGATCCATGATCCTACCAATATGAAAATTCTTGTTAAGTCCCTTTGTTTATGATTCAAATCCGATTTTAGATCCAACTGATTCTGGGGTTCTTTAGATTGGTCAGCTCCCCACATAATCATGGGATAAAGATACTCATATAGATTCTTTATGCATCTTTTTATACATAAAATCATATTTAGTTAGAATAATACTTTTAAAATAGAAATAATTCCTTTGTGCATCTTTCTATGCATAAAATCAATTCAATAATTAATATCAATGATATCCATGCATATTCATAGATGAATATGTACATGGAGTAATTAAGATATTTCTTTTAGATACAAAGAAGTATGGAAATTACTCTTTTGAAATAATATAAAAACAAACTTTATTTTCCACAAAATTATGAAAAAGTTTGCCATAACCTCCTTTGTATGGCTGACCATTTCTCAATTTTAACATTCTACTTATGACTTAAATTACCCAATTTAGATTCTAATAACTCTAATTTACACCATTTTCTTAAAATCAAGAGAGTAAACAATAAAAAGAGTTTAATCCATCTTTTAATTTAACTTTCTAGGATTAAGAAGGGCTGAATTGTAAATAAGAGAAGGGGTGGCCTTTCCATCAAGGCATAGCATCAGATTTTAATTCAAACATTTATTACAAAGCATAAAATTTAAGAAAACCATAGATTTAAAATTCACAATAAGTAAGAATTAAGCTTACATGGAGCTTGTAACCTTTCCTTTGGCTTGAGGGATTGAGGGTTCTACTCTTGTTTGTAGCAAGAGTGACAAACAATTTCACTTGGAGAGGATTAGGCCAAAAACAATTGAATTACCAAGAAATTCAATGTTAAATGGCTCAGGGACGACAGGAGTAGAGTAACAGTGCATAAACACCATTAAACTTTTACAAAAGGGGGAGGCTTCTATTCATAGGAAAAAGTGAGGCTCTAACCAAGTAAACTGATTCTAGAATTTTTTAGATTAGTTTGATCAACTTTTGACCATTTTTGGGTCAGTTCAGCTTACTTTTTAGATCCAGTTTTGAAATACAAGAGAGGAAAGATGAAATATCTAATTTTATTGATTTAAAATTGGGAAGTAATGATGAGAAAAAGGCGCCTACTTCACGAGGGGAGATTTGAAAAGATGCATGGGGGAAGAGAGCTTGAGCTCTTGCAAGCACACACACACACTCACAAAACCCTAATAGAGAACACACAAGGTGAGAGGCTGAAAATCTTCTTCTACTTCACTCAACTCTCAACACACCATATACAAGATAAGAGTACACATAATATGAAAGGTACTCAACCAATACATACACGTGTTCTCTATAGTGTGAACCCGACTAAGTGAGCTGGCGCTATAACTATGCCAGTCTCTAGAATGGCTATCACACAGCCTGTCATCCCACTGGCCGCATATCACCCAAGATCTCACCAACCATGCCAGTGGTGTAAGTGTGGGGCCTATCCCCCAGACGGGTCATCAGTGTCCACCGCCTCACTAGACGAGCTCGATATCTCAACACTCCCCCTCGAGCTCAACTCCATCTCATGTACACCAAGTGAAGCCCTGAATCTGCGGAGCTTCTCT
This sequence comes from Cibotium barometz, assembly GCF_041138505.1. Lineage (NCBI taxonomy): Eukaryota > Viridiplantae > Streptophyta > Polypodiopsida > Cyatheales > Cibotiaceae > Cibotium > Cibotium barometz. The sequence goes on along the minus strand of NC_141086.1, from coordinate 10,311,799 downwards.
GTACCCAATGCTTTGGTGAAGATGTGAGCTACCTGATCCTCTGTGTGCTGACATAAACAAGGTCAAGGTCTCCTGTTAAGACCTTTTCTCTAATGAAATGGTAGTGAACCTCTATGTGCTTCGTACGAGCATGAAAGACTGGGTTCCTGGCCAACTGTATACTGCTAATGTTGTCACAGAAAATGACAACTTGTCTATCCACTGATAGACCCAAATCTGCAAGTAGCTTCCTCAACCAAGCTACCTCACATGCTGCCATAGCAGCTCCTCTATACTCGGCCTTTGTACTCGATAGAGCAACCGTAGGCTGCTTTTTGCTGCTCCAAGTCACAGTAGCACTCCCCAAAGAAAACATGAATCCACTGGTAGATCTTCTATCTAAGATACTACCAGCCCAATCAGCATCTGTGTACCCATGTACACATATCTCTGTCCCAGTCTCATAGAATAGTCCACAATTCAAAGTAGACCTCACATACCTCAGTATGCGTCTCACTGCATCCAAATGTGGTTTTCGTGGAACCTGCATAAACTGACTCACCAACCCAACAGCATAGCTCAAATCTGGTCTAGTGATCGTCATGTAGATCAAACTTCCTACTATGCGCCTATACATAGTAGGATCCTCCAAGATCTCTCCTGAATCTGCACTCAACTTGCCATTCTGATCCAATGGCACGGAAATGGGCTTACAGCCTATCATACCATACTTGGACAACATGTCCAAGCCATACTGTCTCTACAGTAATCCAATACCATGTGGTGACCTAATCACCTCAATGCCCAAGAAATATCTGAGCTCCCCCAGATCCTTCATCTCGAACTTCTGTCTAAGCAAGATCTTCACATCAAAGATCTCTGCATCATGGTCCCCCGTAATGATCAAGTCATCTACATAGATGACAACAAGCACAACCCCTCTATCACCATGTCTCACATACAGCGAGAAATCTGCATTGGCTACAGGAAAGCCAATAGTGACAAGATATTCAGAAATCTTGTCAGACCATGCTCTTGGTGCTTGTTTTAAGCCATATAAGGCTTTCTTCAACCTGCAAACATGCTCGGGGTGACCCACATCCTCATAACCAGGTGGCTGCAACATATACACCTCTTCTTGCAAATCCCCATGCAAGAATGCATTCTTTACATCCATCTGATGTAAAGACCATTGCTTTGATGCAGCCACTGCTATCACAACTCTCACTGTTGCCATCTTGGCAACTAGGCTGAAAGTTTCCTCATAATCAATGCCATATGTCTGTGCATATCCTTTGGCTACCAATCTAGCCTTGTACCTGTTTATGCTTCCATCACTGTTATGTTTTACTTTGTACACCCACTTGCATCCAATGGCTTTCTTGCCTTCAGGCAATTGCACTAAATCCCAAGTCTCATTTCCATATAGTACATCCATCTCCTCATCCATAGCTTTCTCCCAACACACATTTCCAACAGCCTCATCAATGCATGTGGGCTCAACAACCTGCACAACCTTTGCCATATATGCACAGTGATGTGCCACATAACCATCATAGGTAAATCTCTCCACAGTATTTTTCACTCTCCCAGATCTTCGTAGCTTTTCATTCATGGCTTCTATAGCCTTCTTTACACCAGGTGTTCTCATCGCTGGGATCCCAAGCTCCTCATCAAGGCTCATATCTGAGCCACTAGACCCTCCATCAACATGAGAATGCCCTGCAGAAATGTCAGGCATACCCAGGAGCTCAACCACTTTCTCTTTTCCTTTACGTGATGTACTAATCACATTTGGAGGACTGGTATTATGATGCAGCCTGCCACTCCATGGTCTGTCAAACAGACCCACTAGATGAGGACTCTCTTGGTCCACTTAAAGACTGTGATTGCTGACCTGCATTCTGTGCAACCACACTTCCACTCACATCAGCCCCAACAGCTTCTTTTTCAGCAGCATAACAGTTGCTCATCTCATCAAAGACAACATCCCTGCTTACCCTCAACTCACGTATAGCAGGGTTATAACACCTGTATCCCTTTTGCTCAAGGGAATATCCAATAAACACACATTTTTCAGCTTTCGGATCCAACTTAGTTCTCAGCTCGTCTGGCACATGCACATATACAATGCATCCAAAGACTTTCAGATGAGACAAATCTGGTTTTCTGCTAGTAAACCTCTCCTCTGGAGTTACATCATGTATGGCTGCAGTTGGAGTCCTGTTCATGATGTATACTGCTGTAGAAAGAGCCTCAGCCCAATAGCTATGTGGCATATTCTTCTCTTCCATCAATGCTCGCGCAATCTCAACAATGTGCCTGTTTTTTCGCTCAGCAACTCCATTTTGCTGTGGAGTGTATCTACATGTAAACTGTCTCCGAATACCATTCTTCTTCAAAAATTCAGAGAACTCATTGGAGAAGTACTCTCCTCCTCCATCTGACCTTAGGCACTTTACATATTTCCCTGTTTGCTTTTCAACCAAATCTCTGAAATTCTGAAAGTGAGTGAACACCTCACTCTTCTCCTTCATGAAATATACCCACACTTTCCTTGTGTGGTCATCAATGAAAGTCACATAATACCTGTAGCCTCCCATAGATATGGTCTTCGTAGGACCCCATACATCTGAATGCACAACATCTAGTGCATTTTTGCTCACATATCTGTTACGTGGAAACACATGCTTTGTTTGCTTCACAAATTGGCATGCTTCACATATTTTCTGCATACCTTCCACTTTAAATTTTGGCAGCCCTGTCACAATTCCTTTTGTCTGCATAGACTTTAATCTCTGCACATTCACATGTCCAAATATTTTATGCCATATATCTGTGTCTGCAACAATTCCTGAACCATTTGCAAACATCGCAGCACTCATTTCAGGCATGTCTATATTCAATGTAAACATTCTGCCCACTCTGTTGCCTTTTGCAACCAACCTACACTTGTCTTTAAAATCTTCAACATAACAACCATCAGGGTTAAACCAGACCTGCAAACCTTGATCAATCATCTGGCCAACTGAAACCAGATTCTTTGTTATGTTCGAAACGTGAAATACATCTGTAAGGTACTTCACTTTGCCATCCTGCATAGACAATGGCACATCTCCAACATGGGCAATTGGATGAGCAGTGTCATCCCCTGTTTCCACAAAACCTGGTCTTTCCGGGTTTTTCATTTCCTTGAACCACTCCCCATGACTTGCCATGTGGTTCGAAGCACCTGAATCCACATACCATACATTATCTTTTTGTGCTGCATCAACATTTTTAGACATGGCATTCACGACATGCTGCATAACAAACAACCTTTCATTATCCTCATTATTTCTGCTTGAGGATACATAGTTGTTTTGCTGTACTTTCCCATTTTGCATGTCAGCCCTGCTTCTTATAGCATTCTGCCTGCACATGTCCAGGCTTACCACAATAATAGCATTCACGTGCATCATTATATTTCCTTTGCCAATTTCCACGGCCTCTTCGACTCCCCCTGCCTCTGAATTTGCCTCTTCCACCTACGTGTTGTTTTTGTTGTTGTTGATTCTGGGACTGTTGTTGTTGTTGCTGCTATACTGGCCATAATTCTGATTACCTGTTCGGCCACCTCCTTGACCGCGTCCACGGCCTCCTCTACCTCGTCCTCTTCCTGAACTCGTGTAGAAGGCTTGTTGCTCTGAACTGTTTTTGCTTTGTGAAGACTGTTGGTCTTCACCTAAGCTCTTCTCTTCGATAATCAGCATAGACACCAAATCTATAAAGTTGGGAATGTTTTTCCGAGTCTCAATAGACGTCTTGAATGCCTTGTATTGTGGCCCGAGACCACGTAGATAGACCTCCACCTTATCATCATCATCTACTGACACACCAATAGATGCAAGGGATTCCACAATACCCTTTATCTTCAATGCATAGTCATTCATAGACATGCTCTTTTTCTCCACAGTATGAAGTTCATTCTTCAATTGTATCTTACGTGCCTTGGTATTTGTTTCATAAAGCTTTACCAAGGTGTCCCACGCCTCCTTGGGGGACTTGGCATCGTGAATGTGCCCAATCATGGTGTCCTGTATACTAATGGATAGCCAATACATAACATTCCTGGCTCCTTGGTTCCAGTCTTTAAACTCTTTCACATCTGCAGCGGTCGGATTTATGTCCGGTATCTCTGGTGCCTCTTCATGCTCACCTTCTATGTAGTCCCAATAGCCCTTTCCCATCAGGAAATTCGTCAACCTGAACCTCCAAGCATGGAAGTTATTCTTATCAAGCTTCTCAGCCACAATCTGAGTTATCCCATCATTGAACATCTTGATAAACACACAATTTTACCATAAACAGCACTCTGGTTTATCCTGCACAAACTGCTGTATTTTCTGCAGCGGTACTGTAGTACTCTCAAATGTCACAACCAGTGACTTCAATGTGCATACATACACCCAATGAGAACTGTTGACCTCTTTGCAGCACCCACAGTGTCTACACAGTCAATCTGTCTTCCTGGAGTTCTTAAAATAGAGTTCTGCAGAGAATCGATGACTTACCCGCATTGCTCGAAATTGCCTGCTTTCTGAAAAACGGAGGTCCGGCGCGCCCGAAACGCGTTTTCGGCACAGAAAATTATTGTCGGATAGGACAGTATAGTTGCCCTATAGCTTTACTCCCGCGAAGAAAGCTCCTCAATCAGAGATCGTTTGCCGGTGCCTCCCGTAGAGCTCCGGACAAGGGTGTAGTCACCAACACAAATAGGGAAGAGTAGTTGAAGCTCTTACCCTCGTATCGCTTCCTGTGGTTCTCTTGCTTGCAGCTCAGCCCTTAGCACGAACCAGGCTCTGATACCATGAAAAGATGCAGGGGGGAAGAGAGCTTGAGATCTTGCAAGCACACACACACACTCACAAAACCCTAATAGAGAACACACAAGGTGAGAGGCTGAAAATCTTCTTCTACTTCACTCAACTCTCAACACACCATATACAAGATAAGAGTACACATAATATGAAAGGTACTCAACCAATACATACACGGGTTCTCTATAGTGTGAACCCGACTAAGTGAGCTGGCGCTATAACTATGCCAGTCTCTAGAATGGCTGTCACACAGCCTGTCATCCCACTGGCCGCATATCACCCAAGATCTCACCAACCATGCCAGTGGTGTAAGTGTGGGGCCTATCCCCCAGGCGGGTCATCAGTGTCCACCGCCTCACTAGACGAGCTCGATATCTCAACAAGATTCCCACTCTGAGGTGTTAAAAATCAGTTTTTTAATTCATTTCTTTGGTCCTTAGTCCACTCTTCACCTTATGTGAGCATTTACTCATTTTTTTGGGAGGGGGGGATGCCATTTATCTCCTCCCTACATTTGGATTAATCTGATTGGTCCATAGAAACCTTAATCCAAAATTTTCAAAAAATCTAGACCCTCAGGCTAAGGTCCTTTTTACCTATTTTTAATTTATTCCAATTGCACATTGGAAAGTTCTTTTTGAACTTCTGTTTTAGGGAAAATCATTTTAATAAGAAGGGATATTTTTCCATCCAAAGATATCTAAAAACTGAATTACCTCTCTCTATAGATAGAAACAAGATCTATTATTATTCTGAAAAGGGAATTGATTAACAGGGAGAGAAAGTGGACATCTTGAGGGGCTGGGGAGGAATCTTACAGGAGCACACCGATTTTCACCAAATCTGAGAGCTTGGCCTATCGGGTAAGGAACACTAAACATCCTTGAGCGGATTGCACGTGCAAAAACACAAACAACATCAAATTTGAGTTGCCCAAAGCAAAGAATTTTTTTTGTTTTGCAAGCTCTCCATTGAAGCTTGAGTGTGGTGAATGTATGAGGTAAATGGTTGCAAATTTGACAATGAATCATGTATCTTGCAAATGGAAATGTGTTGGCAACTCATGTGAAAGCCCTACAAATGGGAATGTGTTGGCAACTCATGTGCAAGCCCTACAATGAATTTGGAGCAAGTTTGATGCATTTGAGTGATTGGAAATTCACTGTTTTGAAGCCCTCATAAAAATAGAAAATAGAGGCCCATTGTTGATGCAATTGAAGCCGGTCTTTTGCTGCAAAAATCAACACATTGGTGGATTGTGTGCATGCCTAGGAGTGTTCGGAACCTACATATGCCTTCAATAGCCACAACAAACTAGCCAATCCTCTTCTACAACAGGCGGCGCAGCCTGAAGGCTAGAAACAGAGCAAAAAATGCATCACATATAGCAAAGTGGAGGCCAAATTCAAGCTTGGTGATTGATTAACTTCAAACTTTGCTTAGCAATTTCGTGATACACACAGATGAGAATGTTTCTATGTGGTTGGTTGGAGCAATTATGCATTTTGGAGGTAATTATGAGCTGATTAAACAAGCTATATATAGTGATTAGTGAAACAAAGGATCATTAATTGGCTAATTACTCTCTCAACTTTTACAATTGGTCTAATTCCTTTTACATGGAGTTAGTAGACATCATTTCTAAGCTAATGAATGCTTGGTCTCTCAATTTGGACAAGAATTGAATAAATTAGAGCACTTTTACTACTAGTTTTTATTGGTTTTACTAGTTTTTCTCAAAACAAAGAAGGGGATATTAAGGAATTTTGGATTCTTCCTTTGTTGGCATTTCTTTCTCTAGTTCAATCCTTTAGGTGATTTATACAGTCCCCTTGATGGTTTACGAATGTACATATGTGACTCATCGAGACGTTGATGACTCCTTATGTTAATATGGATAACTCGAGACGTCGATAATTCCCTGTGAAGATGTGGGTAAATCGGGCCACCGATGGATCTCTGGTTTTTTCTTGGCGTGTTAATGTCATGTCTTCCTACTTCACATGTTAGAGTTCATCTAGTCTTTCATGTCAGTAGAATGAAAGAGAAACTCGGAGGTGAGGATAACAAAGTTACTCCTCAAGAACTCGTTGAAGTCAAGGATTTATCCTATGTTCCACATGAACTTGAAAAGGTACTTGAATTCAGGGAAAGGAAACTTCTTAGAGTCGACTAATCCCTGAGGTTAAATTTATGTGGAAAGATAGGGAAATAGAGGATTTGACTTGGGAGTTGGTTGAGATTGTTCAGCGTAGATTTCCTACTTTTCATTGCAAGAGTGTAATGTTTTGAGAGAGGGGAAGTATGTTATGTGCACATTATATGTGCATATACTAGGAGGCTAACCCACATTAGTCTTGTGAGCATGGGAGCATGGGAACAAGCTCTAGTGGAGCATGGGTTAGGGCTAACCTTAAGGGTTGAGGTTAGGGTCAGGCATCCAAGGGTCACACATGGGAAATGGAGAGTTAAGAGCCACTTGAGGGCCCTCCTATATAATAGGGGCATGGGGCACACTTAATGGAGGCTAGGTTATGTTATGTTCTCTTGTGTAGAGGATTGTATTGTATCTACTATCATGCCATTTCACACTACAACTACATGTTGCTGGATTGGAGTCATACCTCTTGATGGTATGGGACATCAAGGTTAAGGTATGAGGTACTTCATTGTAATTCATGTGTGCATCCCTTGTGCTCGGGGGGGTGGTTGGGTGGATGAGTTTATGCCTATTTATGCATGATAATTATCAAGAGAGATATTAGGGTTTTAACAAGTCCTCTGATAATGAACTTGCCCAACAGGGCACGGCTTTGAATAGATGGATCAATGAGACCTAGCCCCCCTCTGCTATGTGGTTGAATGATCACTCTCCATGCCACCTTGGCCCCTGGCTGGCCTCCCATCACTTCCGGCCCACAAGAAGTTCCAGATCAAACAATGTGTCTGGGCAATACAAGCCCGAGAAAAGGCTGAGCATGAGGTGATGTACCACATGATGGTGGCAAGCAATACCTCTTTCACCACCACCACTTTGCCTGCTAGGGATAGCCTTGCCGAGCTCCAGTATAGAAGCTTCTTTCGAATACTCAAAAGAAGCGGAGCGAGCTGCTGCTCGTCGGAAGAGATATCAATGCCCAACCGAGGTATCTGACTGGAGTGCCCCTTGAGATCCACTAGAAAGCCTCAACTGGTCACCAAGTCAGGGTAGGTGCTGAGCCTACCCAAAAACCACACAACTTGTGCCAATTAATTTGTGCTCCTGACGCATGACATAAAATCTCTATCGCCTCCGCAAATCTCTGGAGATTCCCAACATCTCTAGTAAGGTAGGCTGCTGTATCGTCTACAAACTTTGAGTCTAGAAGCTCCTCCTGTGTGCGGAGGGGAAGGGGCAGTCCCTGAAGTGTGGTCTCCTGGGCAAAGAGAAAACTACTCATGGCCTCGGCAACAAATAGAAAGAGGTACGATGCTAGAGGATAGCCCTGTCGAACCGAGCGGGAAAGGGGGAATTTGTCGCCTTGGGCTCCCTAAATGAGAACCTGGCTGTGAGATGCTGAATAAAGTCCTGAGACTCCACAAATCCACTCCATGGGGAATCCCATCTAGCTCATTGTGCCCTCTAGAAACCTCCAATCCACCCTATCATAAGCTTTCTTAAAGTCAAGGAGAAGCACAATGAGGTCCTGCTATCGCATCTTGGCCGAAGCTGTCACCTCCCCCCAAAAGTTAAAGATGTTGTCTAGAATACTCTGATCTTGAACAAAACCACTCTAAGTGTCATGGATCAAGTCTAGGAGAGAAGGCTGAAGTCGCCTCTGCTGATGGCCTTGGCCAAAATCGTATAGGCCATTCCTAGAAGGGTAATGGGTCTCCACTACCAGATCTCCAATCTATCACCACCCTCCTTGGGAATCAAATGTATCAAGCCCTCTTTGAGCCTCTCTGGCATGGCACCTATGAGCATAATCTCATTGAAGGCAGCGCAAATGTGAGATCCATGTCCCCACCCGCAACGAATTTAGGGGTGCTAGCAGCGGAAGTAGCACTTCTTATGCGGGCTAGGGCCCCACACTCGGGGCCTCACCCACGGATATCCAGACAAGAGACTAATCCATCGGTTCTTCTGAAACCGAACCCGGGAAAAACTTCCCTTGCCCAGAAAGCACAGGCGATTCCTCCAGGATAACTTTTCTCTAACGTAGTCAAAAGCCTTAACTAACTGAGCTGATCTGACCGAACCCATAAGTCCCATAGTCAAATCAAGGGAAAGATTGCACTTCGATCATAGAGACCAACATTTTTTTCCTCATTGAGAGGCACAGCCGTTGATTCTTTTCCATAGAATAATTTTTATCCAGGATTTCCTTCATCTATCGTACCAACAGAAATTTAGTCTCATTTTAGGGATCCATCAGTCCAACCTAACCCCATCCAGTCCCATGGGTTAGCTAACCGCCCAACCACTGTAGTGATGGGATCCAATTAGGAACTTGGTTAGGTTTTGTCCCGAGTACCAGGGAAAAGAGTTCCCCGGCCCCCTAGCTAGATATTCATGCAAACTTAAAGCTAGTCACACCACTTACACACCCAATATGAAATTGCCTTTTTCACAAAATCAACTATCTTTCAAAACAATCATTTAATGAAACCATTGTGTCACTGATCATAATCCTCAAAATCTCCAGTTAAATCCTGTTTTCCAATCATTCCTTCATCGGTGTACCTATGGCATCATTGTCAACCAGAACGCTCACCACCTATCCACACAGGGGCCTTTTCGATAGTTCCTAGCTCATAGTAACCGGCAATATATTCACATATCAAAATGGAATCTCCGTTGAAGATCACCAAGATCAACCAACGGATCCATATAAAAGAGCCATGGACTCATCTGCTGTTGAGGACCAGCAAGGTCAATCAACCAGATCTATGCCCGAATTCAGAAAACAACTCGTACTCCTTGTTCCAATATCTTTCCTGACGTACTTGTGGACCTATCTTCGGCGACCCAGAGCCCGAGCACCGTATGATCACACTCTCTAGGATCCTTCACAGGTCACCTAGCGCTTCACTCATAGGCCGCTTCCTTGGTCCCTCATCCACCGTACTGGAAGCTCACCATTGAAATCAAACCGAGGCTAGTCAAGACCTCGGCCGACCTTGCTACGCGAGACGTCCTCCATTGACTCTCCGTCAACTGTTGCAACTTTATCAGCTAGGTCTCCACCACGACCTCATTCACAAGACGGTCAAAATGCTTCCCCAGCATTCTGGACATAAAACAGTCATTTAAAAACAGTTCATAAATACAATTTCTATAACGAACTCTCGTCTTTCCACATCAATCTACATTACTTAATCAACATTAATTTCATATGCATTCCTATTCTCCTCCAATCACATCATTTTTCATCTCAACACTTCTTTCCTCAATTAACCTCATATCTCATCCACTCGTATTTACCCATACATCTCATAACATGACATTCATTAACATCTATCCAGTTTACATCGCATCTTATCACATCCATTTCACATCACATCTCAAGTTCATTCACATCCCGATTCACATCTCATCACATCCATTCACATCACATACCATTCATTCTCATCCCGATTCACATGTCATTACATTCATTCACATCCCGATTCACATGTCATTACATTCATTCACATCCCGATTCATAGGCTATCACATTCATTCACATCCCGATTCACATGTCATTACATTCATTCACATCCCGATTCACAGGCTATCACATTCATTCACATCCCTTATCATTCATTCACATTCTGATTCACATGCTATCACATTCATTCACATTCCATATCATTCATTCTCATCCCGATTCTCATGCCATCACATTCATTCACATCCCTTATTATTCATATCTATCTAATTTACATCACATCTCATCGCCTCAATTCTCATTCATATCCATCACATTCACATCCACATATATTCTTCCACATACATCCACATCCATACTGATGTGATGTGAATCAGATAAATGTGAATGAATGGATGGATAGATGTGATGTGAATTAGATAAATGTAAATGAATGGATGGATAGATGTGATGTGAATCAGATAAATGTGAATGAATGGATGGATAGATGTGATGTGAATCAGATAAATGTGAATGAATGGATGGATGGATGTAGATGTATGTGAAGCATGGATGTGGATGTATGTGAAAGAATGGATGTGGATGTGGATGTATGTGAAGAATGGATGTGGATGTATGTGAAGAATGGAAGTGGATGTATGCGAAAGAATGGATGTAGATGTTTGTATGTGAAAGGATGGATGTGGATGTATGTGAAAGGATAGATGTGGATGTGTATGTGATATATCCATCCTTTCATTCACATCACATCTATCCATCCATTTATTCACATTTATCTGATTCACATCACATCTATCCATCCATTCATTCTTTTATAAAAATCAACTTCAGTGGGAATAACACTTTTATAAAAATCCTTTTATACATCTATTTATGCATGAATTCAATTATAAGGATAGTAACACTTTCGAAATAAAAATAAATTCCTTTATGCATCTTTCTATGCATAAAATCAAAATTAATGAGAATAACTCTTTTGAAATAAAAACGAATTCTTTTATGCATCTTTCTATGCATAAAATCAAAATTAATGAGAATAACTCTTTTGAAATAAAAATGCATTCCTTTATGCATCTTTCTATGCATAAAATGAGAATAACTCTTTTGAAATAAAAACGAATTCCTTTATGCATCTTTCTATGCATAAAATGAGAATAACTCTTTTGAAATAAAAACGAATTCCTTTATGCATCTTTCTATGCATAAAATCAAAATTAATGAGAATAACTCTTTTGAAATAAAAATGAATTCCTTTATGCATCTTTCTATGCATAAAATCAAAATTAATGAGAATAACTCTTTTGAAATAAAAATGAATTCCTTTATGCATCTTTCTATGCATAAAATGAGAATCACTCTTTTGAAATAAGAATGAATTCCTTTATGCATCTTTCTATGTATAGAATTTAAATCTTATGAAAATCACACTTTTATAATAAAAAAATATCCAATATCAATATTTCTATGCATAGAATTTAAATCTAGTGAAAATCACACTTTTATAATAAAAAAATATCCAATATGCATCTTTCTATGCATAGAATTTAAATCTAATGAAAATCACACTTTTATAATAAAAAAATATCCAATATGCATCTTTCTATGCATAGAATTTAAATCTAATAAAAATCACACTTTTATAATAAAAAATATCCAATATGCATCTTTCTATGCATAGAATTTAAATCTAATAAAAATCACACTTTGATAATAAAAAAATATCCAATATGCATTTTTCTATGCATAGAATGAAAATAACACTTTTAGAATACACAAACGAAGGGGAGTACTCTTTTTGAATAACAAAAAGATAAAACTTATTTCTACAAAATTTAAGAAAATTTTACCATAACCTCCTTTGTATGGCTGACCATTTTTCAATTTTTGCATTCTAATTCTACTTAGAATTTAACCCAAGATGAATTTAGCACTCTAATCTAATCAATTCTCATTTTTTTAAGAGCGAACAATACGAAAAGTTTAACTCTATTTAATTGATTACACATCTTGGATAAAGAAGGGCTGAATTCAATGAAGAGAAGGGGGAAGCCTTTCCATCAAGGCATAACATCCAATTTTAATTTAAAAGAAGCAAGAAATCATAAACCATAGAGAATAGAATTAGAAAAAAGTAGAATTTCTAACTTACATGGAGTTTTGTGAGCTATCCTTTGGCTTGATGGATTGAGGGTTCTACTCTTGCTTGGATGAAGAGTGGCCACCAATTCTTTGTAGAGAAAATAGTCAAAATCAAGTGAACTATCAATGAATTCAATGTTTTTGGCTCTGGGGAGGAGTAGAGTAACAGTGCATAAAACACTATTAAACTTTTACAAAGGGGGAGACTTCTATTTATAGGAAAAAATGAGCCTCTAGCCAAGCAAACTGATTCTAGAATTTTTCAGATCAGTTTGGTCACTTTTTGACCATTTTTAGGTCAATTTAGCTTACTTTTTGGTTCTAGTTGAAATAGGAGAGAGGAGAGATGAAATATCTCATTATTTGAGAGTTTAAAACTCCACCACACATGTGAAATAGGTGCCTCCTTCATGAGGGGAATTCCCCTACACTGAGGTGTCAAAAATGCATCATTTCCTCTAAATATCTCTTCTTTTTTAACTAATAACCTTGTCCTTAGTCAACTCTTCATCTTATGTGAGTATTTACTCATTTTTGGGGGGATTTTCTTTATTTCTTCAATTTATCTCCTCCTCTCCCTACATTTGGATTAATCTAATTGGCCCCTCAAAACCTTAATCTAAAATTTTTAGAAAATCTGGACCCTTAGGCTAAGGGCTTTTGAGTAGATTATAATTTATTTCTAATGCACCTTCTGAAATTCTTTTTGAACTTCTATTTCGGGGGAATTTATTTTGATAAGAAGAGATATTTTTCCATCCAAAAATATCCAAAAATTGAACAACCTCTCTCTATAACATTTTCTCTCTCTAAGTCAAAATAGGTAGAAACAAGATCTGTTATTATTCTGAAAAGGGGGGTTGATTACAGGGGGAGAAACTAGACATCTTGAAAGGGCTAGGGGAGGAATCTTACAGCAAAGGACACCTTCCATGAGGTCCCAATGGATTGAGAGTTCCCTAGACGCTGTAAAGAGGCTAGGCCCCTTCTCAGACTTCTCTCTTACTCCCAAAATCCCTCCAATCTCCTCTATGCTACCTCCTGTAAGAAAATACTGACCTCCCTAAGGCCCTCATCCAAAGTGCACGCTGCAGATCCTAAGGAAAAGTCTAGACCTGCCTATGTCTGCTCAATCCAGCTACAAATGTCGAGGTCCTGAATGAGGTTGTTTGGAATCCTAGAGCTTGCATGTCTGTCATGCCTCCATGGGTCCTCTAGGGATTGAATAACTGAGGCATGATCTGAAAATGAAGTGCTGACTAGAATACCAACCATGCCTCACGGCTACAAGCCCACTCATCCACATAAAACCTATCCAACCGAGAGAGGTTAGGGGGCCAGTGCTCCGCCTATCCGATCTACAAAAGCTAAGACTCCCAAGGCTGCACCCAAACTCTGGAAGATGCCAAGGGTCCTACCTCCTAAGAGTCAGTATCTTCTTCTCCCATGCAAAGTACTCCACCCGTGAGACAGCCGAAGTCTGTCCTCTGCTGCCTCTATCATGTTGAAGTCACCGCCCATGCACCAAAATTTAGCCTGGGGAAGGGCTTGTTGCCAAAAGATAGCTCTGGTTGTAGCCGCATTCGAGGCATAAATGTTGAGGAAGCCAATGCTATCCTCTCCAATCAGAATGGTAACCCACTGAGCACGTCTTGGAACTATGACTCCCGATCTTGTCATAGACAGCAAAAACTACTTTGATAGAGAGACGCACGACTCCCTGTGTCCCTAAAGGGCCGAAGGATGGAGACCAAAAAGTATGACTCTTGCCTAGTAGAATCTTCTCACAAATGGTGGGTACGCTCCTCAATAAGATGGTGCTCCTAAAGGAAAAGAATGTTGGTAGATCCCCCCACCATATCTTGATGCATCTCTCCTCTAAAGACGCCTCGTCTTTGAAAGCACTGAGGCCCCCCTAAGCCCTGAATGTTCCATGAGACAATCCTCATATCAATCTTAGTGTGAGGCAGAACTACCGGAACTGCCCTCCACTCGAAGAGTCTTGGGCGCGGGCTTAGATGGGGAATAGTCACAAACTGTCCTAGTGTGGAGTCGCGCACTAAGTGGGCATGGATCCTGCCCTCCATGTATTGCCACTATGCCCAAGCGCAAGAGTATGCATAGTCGGTGCTCCATCGATCACAATGGAGGTATCTATAAGAAAGGGGGAGAGATACTATGAGAGAGGTATGCATGAACACAAAAAGCAGCACCTCCAGGCTAGAGGTCACCATCTCCCTCCTTGGTCTCTGTGTGTTGATCCACCAAGCTCCATCCTGGCCAACATCCTGGCCAAAGGCCATAGATGAGTAAGAACATTGGTGATCCGGAGATCTTGTAGAGATGATGCGATAGCTCAACTGCCTGATCCTGTATGGTAGCGGCCACCGACTTTGGATCCCACTTTGTCTAGAGGGCTATGCTCAAGGGGAAAGAGAAGATCATCATGCCATTCTCTAGTGTAGAGGGTTTGGAGTGGTGGAAGACCACATACTCGAATAGGGGATACAATCTCCTCAAACCTGTCTGTCCCTTCCATCAGAAGACACCAGAAGAAACTATAATCCATAGGCTGCTCCAAGATCCTAGGGGGCCCGCCTGGAGACTCAGGTGGGAGAGACCTGTCACTGGTGAGGCCTTAATGGTCATCTCCACACTGGCTTTGAGAAACGATGAATCAGGCGACCAATGGTACTTGCCGGCTGTCTCTACTCCTCCAGGTTAGGGGCTGTAGGGGGCCGACGAAAATTCTCTGGAGAGGCGGGGGGGATCGTAGGCATGGAGAAAGAGGAAGGGGCAAATGGAGAGACTATGGGAAGAGTTGGAGGCGAGGGTGGGGGAGGGGGGGGAGGCGACAGGGGAGGAGGCTAGGGGGAGTGGGAAGGCGGAGAGGTTGGAGAAGAATACTACTGAGAGGTATCCATCAAAGAGGAAGACTGCTTGGGAAGGCTCGACAAAGCGAGGGTGGGGTCAACTTGCCCCACTGGGCACTGAAGGCTAGAGGAGAAGTCGTGACGAGAAATCGGCCCCGCCACCTCGAGGAGAGGGGGGACCCTCTCCGTGGACTAGAGGGGGCTTGCCGTGTGCAGGCGAGTGCTGTGATAGGTGCTTGAAATGGTTCTATGAGAGAGCCGAATCCTCCTGTGTGTTGCCAACCTGGCGCGCATGGCGATGACGCTCAGCTCTAGTGCTCAGCTTGGCGATCGGGGGCGGGGGCCAACCGTCTACCACTCTCTAGTTGATGGGACCCTAGTGCTCCACGACCTGGGAACCTACTCTTCCCTTGGCTCGCTAATGAGGATCTAAGTGGGAAGTAGGAGGGGGGGACCACAAGCCGCCTAGTCTGACGTCGAGGCAACAAACTCTGGCCAGATGACCCATCTGTCTGTAAATAAAGCATTGGCCTGGAAGGCTGGAATACTCCACTCGCTACATAATGGGATCCCCGCGAAGATTTGGAATAGATATTATGTGAGGCACAGAATCCGGCGAGGCAATACAAATGCAAAGAGATGGAATGCCCGTTGCTCGTGCAAGTGCTGAGGCAATGGTGGGGGGGATTCTATCACTCTCCCGATGGCACCACCAATCACTAGGAGAAGAGGAAGGTATTCCTTCCTGAGGCTTGGAAAGCAAACTGTCATGGGAAAGCTTGAAACTCCAGCTAATGGGTCAAATGCTGGGTCGAAGCCATGATGGCACCGTGCAAAGAAGGCCTAGGCTGTATGTAGTGCAATGGGGCTCAGCTGTATGACAAGATCAGATGTCGCTAGTGAGTCATAGTAGTTGCGCCCCAAAGGATGAATATCTGTGATCTTTGCTAGCGCACCTAGGAGGCTAGCCTAAAGAAGATCTTTGAGTTGGCCACGCGCAGGGCGACTACCGACAACCTTGCATATACGAGAGTGGAGGCCTCTAGGGATGCGACAGTCGTAGTAGCGAGAAGCTGTAGGTTTGCTTCAAAAAATGTAAGGCAGGTAACGACAACCTCATCGGGGGAGACGGAGCGGCCCCATGGAGTCCTCCTAGGGACGAAGACCAGAAGAGGCCGAAACTTGCCGAGATAATGAAAAAATACCCACACCTTGAAGGCGCTGCCGGAGGAGCAAGGACGGGCTAGAGGCGGCGGGCTAGAGGCAGAGAAGAGAGGAAAAAGAGGTGGAGGGCACAAAAAGGAAAAGAGAAGAAAAAAGAAAAAAGAAAAAGGAAAAATAAAAAAAAAGAAAAAAGAAAAAAAGAAAAAGAAAAAAGAAAAGATGAAGAAGATGAAGAAGAAGCAAAGAAAGGAAAAAGGAAAAAGAAAAGAAAATAAAGAAAGAAAGAGAGAGAGAAAAAAAAGGAAAGGAAAAGAGGAAGAAGAAGAAAGAAGGAAAAGAGGAAGAAGAAGAAAGAAGGAAAAAGAAAAGATTATTAATTTTTTTTAAAGGAAAAGAAAAAAAGGAGCGAGCTGAAGAAAGCCGAAGGTGAAATGGGAGGAAGGAGCCTGGGAGTGCGGAGAGGGGGGTGCACTGGCGGAGAGGTAGAGAGGGGGAGCGTAGGCAGCAAGGGCGGGAGGGGTGGGGGCGCGCACAAGCAGAGAGAGGGGAGGCGGGAGGTTGGCACAGCTGCAGAGAACGCAAAGAAGGGGGGCGTCGCAGGTAGACAAATGTAGGTTGGAAGGTCACGCTACGACTGTTCAGCTTCGCATTATCCTATATCTTACGTACTTAACTTAGAAAATTATGATTTCTCTTTCTACACATAGACACACGCACACACGCTTAATAAGTCTATTTACCATGCTTTCCATAATTTTTCCTATTCCCATCCTCTCTCTTACCAAAGATGTTGCTGACCAATAATGCTTTAAAAAATTGCATTAGGTAAAACCCCTTATGATATCATCGGGCGGTAGCTCAGTCGCTAAGGCGTTTCGTTGTCAAAACCCAAGTCATGGGTTCGAACCCTGCTGGCTACCCTGATTGATGCCTTGCCCTTGTGTTCCAATTGAAGCCTTGCCCCTGCTTTGTGGGATAAGGGGGGTCCCATGGGTACTAAGCCCGCTTCTAACGCCAAACTTTAAAAAAAAACCCCTTATGCTTTTTTCCCCCCTTATCAAAACATGTATTTTTCTCTTGGCTCCTCTCCTCACACTAGTAGAGGTATCCCAACACTGCACTTTATCCATCACTCACTTAGCACACTTCTACATGCTTCAACAAGCAAGCAAGTAGCATACGACTGCAACCTAAGCAAAGTCACATTGCAAGCCATCTACATTTTCAACACACAAGCTTTAGCCGGGCGATTGTGAACCCTACATTTAAGCTATAGGCAGCTTCATTTCCCTAAGAGCCCTAAGAGAACAAAGAATAATTTTTTTAAAAAAATATTACACAAAGGTGAAAGCACGTTAACATGCTATGCTTTTTATGCTTGTAAGCATATGCAAGCATAGTGTTTTTATAGTATTCCAAATGAAAGAATTACATTTCTTTCAAAATCGAAAGTTTTTCCAAATGACTTTATTCTCCTCCTTTTCACATAAGTATGCTTTTAAAAATACTTGTTAGCCTATGACGGACATTGAGACGTACTATGTTTTACGTCATTAATTTAAATATTCTGAGTCATGGGCCGGGCTTGTCAGCACCATATGTTAAGGATAAAGGGATTGGGTGATCGCCGATGAGAGGCGCACCTTGAATATCAGCAGGGTAAGGGTTAGGATCGGTCGGCCATGTATGGGCGCCCATGTGTGAACGGCCAAGTCACCTATAAGAGTCAAATGTAACCCTAAAACCCTCATTCTCATGTGTTGTGAATACAAGAGTGCTCTTGCCTTATCTCCTTGGTTTTCTTCTCCTGCGTGTGTGAGAGAGAGAGAGAGAGAGTGAGAGAGCGATCGAGCATGGCGGCGGAGAGGCGGTAGAGCGGCGACGGGGCTCCTTCTTCACTGCGACGTGGGAATCCTTCAAGGCGGTGGTTGAGTGGTGAGTGACACACCTTTTGCATTCTGTTTGAGCTTGCTTTCCTGGTTGTATGCTTGTAGCCATTCGTGGCTCGCATACGGTGTTCGGCAAGTCCCCAGCTACGACCTGTGCAACAAAAGCGCACATTTTTGGCGCCGCTGCCGGGGAGTTGCCCTGCACCAAGCTCGAGTTTGTAACTCGGGCTGCTGTGTGAAGTGAAATTTACACTGTAGGAAAGGCGTCTGTGTGTTTGTTGTTGAGGTGTTTCTGTGTTTTGCAACTGTTTCTGCAATTTGTCCTCTACATTTTTGTTTCTTTTGTTATTTTTCCGCTCCGCGTGTGGGTGCACGTCCTGTTATCTGATTTTCTACGTGCGAGGGGGGATTTTTGAATCCCCAGGCCTGCGCTGTGTGCGAACTGTGCCGCGGCAAAGTCTCAACCCTAGAAAGAAACCCTAGAAAACTTATCCCAAGCAAAAAAAAATAAAAAAAAATAAATAAATAAAAATAAAAAATAAATTTTTTTAAAAGAAAAAAAACCAAACGTGTGAAGAGGAAAGATTTTTGATTTGGAGAAAAAAATTTGAAAAGAAAAACCCTCAATTTACCCCGACCTCGGCCTCGGTCTCGGTCTCGGTCTCGATCTTTTGATATATATATATATAGGAGAGTGAGCCTCCATAGCTTTCTTTCAAGTGAGAGCTTATGGGAAGTTGTGCCCTATATGTAGCCCACTCCCCAAGGAGTGAAGTGAGCATGTGGGATAAAGCCTTCGCCCTTTCCTCCACAAGCAAATAGGTCTTCACCCTTTCCCCCACAGGGAAACAGACTGTTTTGAGGACCATAGGAGCTCTGGATAGGCAAACACGATGCTGTAAAGCACGCTAGGACCCTTTAAAAGATACGCTCATTTTGAGCTATCACACGCCCTAGTTCAGGTTTGACCATAAGTAAGGGGATTAAAAACGGGTTAAAAACCATATAAAAACAAGTAAAAACGGGACGCAAAACACCTAAGAAACCACTTGTGTGGGCTTTAAGGGTAGTTACCAATGCACGTAGGGTACCCACGTCACATGCATTTACGTTCTGGTTGGGTGCTAGAGCCTGAGCCACTAGAAAGCATTTCAGTTTACGCAGGCTCACACCATCCCTCCACGTTAGCATCTTAGCCTTCGGCTGGAACCCAAGGGAGTGCAACCCAAGATCCACGAATAGTGGATACTCGTCCTCTGACTCAGAAGCCATGGAAGGACACCTACCAAGAACGCTGAGGAGACAAGCCAAAACATGCCAGTTTGGGCCCCACAACCCGGATCTAGCATGTTTAGTCGTCTAATAGAGACCTTTAGTAGAGCTACACGCTCTGAACATGCGAGAAGCGAAGTAAATGAGGAAGGAGGGGTAGTAGATTCGCCATTCACATCTTATGTAGACCCTACCCTCCCAAAGAGTGTCCATGTGGATATTCTACCCACTCGTTTAATGAGGGCCCTACTGAGCTACCACCTTCCTATGCTCTTCCTAAAGTAGAGGTCCCTAGAAGCCAATCCATAAGAAGTGACATTGCGTCCACTTCAAGAGAACCGTTTGGCACACCAAGTCTAGATGGGATATTTCTCAATGAAAATTGGGAATATGATCTACACACAGAGACTCTAACTGACCTATACACGGGTTACACATACCATGTAGGTTGTTAGAAGTCCTACGATCTACATCTAGCGCCACTAATCTAAAGGAGCAACAACAAATGATATGTGAGGTTATTCATAGAATTATCCAAATTGAGAGGCAAAATAGGGGAGTGAACTTAGTTTCCACTGGCCCTATGAGATTTTTGGATACGGGCAAGGCCAAACAACCAACCCTATCACAATTGGAGACTCCCTCGGTGAGTCCCATAGACCCTTCGTATGTTGTTTCGCCTGGAGTCTCAATGCAGGTTGAGCCCACGAGCAGTAACTTTAGCTTTCCAACCTTGGCTCAACTTTCCATTAAGGAATCCACAATGCCTACCCCAATGATGAGCATGATACAAAGTGCACCTGTTACCACTGTAGTTAGTATGACACAGCTACCTAGTGGAACAGTACCTACAACAGTGCGTGCCAGTGCCTATCGACCCTATGTACCTATCGCTACTCATGCTCATGTAGCTCCTACGCCTCTTAGTATGCCAATGGTGTATGCTCCACGACCGCCTTATCACAACCCTTATCCAAGAGGGGCTAGGCCTAGCCACATATCATATCCTATGTCATTTGCCAACATACCAAGAACAACGCCAACTCCTATCAGCCAAGCTATCCCAGAAGTGCCTCCACCAGCTATGCCTTCTCACCTAGGTGATCTCGTAGCGTTTGCTCAGACGATCGGCGGACGATCTATTGCGGAAAACATGTGGGGTATGCTTGAGAGAGAACCTAGAAGCAAGGCAGTACAAGTGGCTAAGCTCACTCAAAACTTCAGTGGTAACGAGGATGTTAGGAAGCACATTGAAGCCTTTGAACACGTGTGTGATTCCTTGGAAGAGCACAATGAGCTGCATAAGTGTAAAGCCTTAGGCTTAACCTTGAGTGGGAAGGCCGGAGATTGGTATCGAACCTTAAGGGTTGAAGAGCGCACTCACTACCCCACTCTCAAGAGATTGTTCTTGAAAGAATACATACGTGAGGGTGTACTTTGGGGAGTAGCATCTCAACTCCAAAAAGCTAAACGCGAGGAAGGGGAGTCAGTGAGAGACTTTATTAGTCGATTGAAGCATCTAAATTCTCGCTGCACTCCCGATGAGCGCTTCATTAATAACCAACTGCTCGATAGATTCATCCAAGGATTGCGCCACGAGGACATTTACAATGGCCTAGTCATTAGAGGTCTTACAACGTGGGAAGCAGTCACTGCCAATGCAATCCAGTTAGAAGACAACTTGATGTGATTGCAGGTAAGAAGGTGTCTTCGGAGACAAAATCCGTTAGTTCGCAAGTATCTGGGCACAAGCCAATGACGGTGAAACCTATTGCCAAGGAGCCCAAGATATCTGAAATGTCTGTTTGATCGACCTTACTAAGGCTCTCCAAGAATACTTTAGGGGTAATCGAGCTCCTCAGAATAGCCATATGTACCCAAGGAGAGAGCAACAATGGTGTTCGGTGTGCTAGGACCACATAGCACGAGTGAATGTCCCACATTCAGAGTCAAATTCAATGGGAATTGCAATGCATGTGGTAAGTACGGCCATCAATCTAAAGATTGCCTAGTACTTAAGAGAATGTTGGCAAATCAGGCACCACTAGCCTAGTCAAACACACCTCAAGTACCGCGCTGATGCCTGCACAACCTGTCGAGCAACCGTCACAGCACATAGTTCCAAGGAATTCGAATGTAGTCCAGTCTGTGCCGTTACCACCGCCAGTGCTAGGACCACAACCTCCACATCCAAGGATTACCCCAATAAACTAGATGGGTTGTGAGAGTCACATAGTGCGTGTGGGGATTATGAAGAGGAGATAGACCCCACTGCTCCATATGGGATTGATACGTTTGAAATGATTCCCCAGTACTACATGGAGGATCATTTCGGGCAAGTCAAGCCTGTATATCAAGCGGCTGCTCTCGCCAACAAGAGGGCAAAACCTTAATACCTTGGCGAGGAGACCACCTCTTCAATGCTAAGATTGTGGTGGACCGCATCGTGTAGCGGAGTACCCTAATAGGCTACAGAAGATCGCTACTCAGATGCAACCAAATCAAGGGAGCACATCGGGAATGCCGGTACTTACATGTAATCGTTGTGGCATAGATCATTTGATTGCTAAAAGTCCACATAATCCTAATGCACCCAAGATTACGCCATTGAATTTGGTTGAGGTCACCAACCAAGCACGAGGAACCACACCCGTTGTACCCGCGAATGTAGTTACACGGTCAATGCTTCAAAATCAAAACTACATTCTTGAAGAGAGGGATACTGCATCAATTGCTCAGGCAAAGAAAAAGAAAACACGGCGGAAGAGATCGCTTAATGCCATGAGCTCCAAGCCTAGTTTAAAGACTAACATAGGGACAGGAGACGACCTCGTGTATATGAATGATCCTGAAGATGATTCTGATTCAATAGAAACCACGGGGACCAAAGCCACTACCTTAAGGGAGGAACCCAGTCGGGAGCTCAATGAAGGAGAATCAAGCGAGTACATAAATAAGGGGAAATAGAAGGAAACTTCCTCGGCCCCACAACCAAGTCAGTTAATGCCCTCTCGACCACCCAAACTGACTGAGACTCCCCAAGACAAGCCACGTGGGCCAAAAACCCTCAAGAAAAAGATTGGAACTTACCCAAACCCAGTTGTTGAGGAGATTGAACAAGTGCAACACTTAAGGGGTTTGGTGGAAGAAACACAAAGAGAACTGCAGCCAAACCCGAGAAAAATCAAAATTCGAGACACAGTGTTTCCTACGCAAGTTCAGCCTCACAGGAACCATAAACCGTTAGCTATACCTAGTATCATTCGGGAAGAAAGTGAGGATAGGACATCAGGAAGTGGGCAACCACCCTTTTTGCTTGAAAGAATGTTTAGTGAGGGAATGCCTGACCCCATTGAAGAGGAAGTGATTCCATCTTCACTAGTCCCTAGTCAAGGGGCGATGTCTCGAAAAGTACCATTGAATGTGTCTAAGCTAATGGATTTCATGTCCTCTGAAATCAAAACCACGATCATATCCAAATTATACGGAGATCCTGAGCTATTCTTAGCTCTTTGGGAATTTCTCAATGGAGAACTAAAGGCGGGGCTACCACAATTTGCAAATATGGATAGACCCGACACGCTTCAAGATGAAGGGGAGCATTGGGATCTACAACCCAACTTAGATGAAGATTCGGTCGTTAAAATACCTGTTAACAAGTTGGGACAGTACTTTGAAGGTGACAAATCTAATGCAACCCTCCCCATTACTACCAAGGGATTAACTCTAAAGGGAATCCTTGATGGTGGTGCTGGAGTGAGCATTGTGACTTAAAACTATTGGGAATCTATGGGGAGACCTCACCTCGAGGTCACAAACATAGTGGTTAAGATGGCAAATGGAACTATTGCTAAACCTATTGGAATGTTAAGGGACCTTAAGATCAAGGTTCTGGGATACAAGGTACGACATACCTTCATTGTAATGGATTTCTCCAAGCATCCTATGTCATATCAAATGATCTTAGGACATCCTTTCATGAGGGAAGCACAAATGGTGCATGACTGGTCGAAAAACCATGTCTATCTACAATTCCAGGATTCTGTCATTCGAGTTGATCTTGAGAATAGTCGCGCGCATCCTTTAGGAAGCAAGGTTATCATCGATAATCGATCGGATACCACTATTCACTCAGCCCCATTAAGGTATATTGCTATACATGCAAAAAAGAGACTGATGATGGGAAAGATTCTCCTTATATGGATATCCTACCGGGTATGACTGAGTCGGATAACGTGGATTGGGTACACCTAGCGGCAACCATAGACACATGGGGAAATAGAGGCACAAGTTGGGTAACACCTGAGGGGCAAGATATGCCACCGTTAGTGCCAATAAACATGATAGGTGTTATGCACTTGAAAGCGACAAACTCCACTGACACTGAAAGTAGCGAAGACTCTGACCCATGTAACTCTGAGTATGAATCTCAGGAAGAAACTGACTCTGAGCTTGATGGGGGGAATGAATCAAATATTCACCCAAATGTGGAAGCAAGCTGCTCAAGGCCTAGGACAGTGACCTCCTGCAGTTCATCCGAAAGTGAGGGGGACACAAGTGAAGATCGACCAAGTGAGTCCGAATCTGATAGAAACAAAAATCAAAAACTTGGTAAGAAGAAAACGAGACATAAGCGCCAACGCTATCGAGCTAATGTACGCACTGCAATAAACAATGAAAGATCCATTACAGAATGGCTTAGTTATGTAGGAGCCATTGATGCTCATCGAAAGTTAGCGGATAATTGGGGACAATACCTCCAAAGTGTCATGTGGTGTATTCCGCAACCTCATGACGTCGCCCACTTAGAAATCGAAGAGAAGCCAAAACTAAGTCGTACCGCAAGAAGGCGGCAAAACCAAGAGTTGGCTCAGCAACAAAAGGAAGGGGAATTGAAAGGAAAAATCCTGGCACAACAAGAACCAGTAGACTTACACCCCGCACACAAGCATTTCAAATCATTTACCACAGGAGAACGTAAAGTGGTCTACACAAAAGCCCAAGGAACGCCTACCAATGGGAGTAGCAGTGTCTACGATGGCCCTGCGGCGTTAGTTAAGGAGATAGACTTAGCAGATCCGGGTGAGGAGTCTAAACCAGTTTTTATTGCTCAAGACCTCACCAAGGCGGAAGAAGCTGCACTTACGAAGCTTCTTAAAGAATTCAAGGACATATTTTTTTGGACATATCATGATATGAAGGGTGTTCCACCCTCGGTGGTGCAACACACGATTCCAATGATTAGCACTGCTAAACCAGTCCAGCAACATCCCTACCCAATGAATCCTAAGTACGCAAAGATTGTACAAGAGGAAATTGAAAAGCTTGTAAAATGTGGATTCATATACCCTATTGAGCACTCAGAATGGGTTTCTCCGATAGTCATCGTACCAAAGACGAATGGGAAACTCAGAGTGTGCGTTGATCTCAAAAAGGTTAATGCAGCCACCAGAAGGGATCATTACCCCTTGCCATATTCTGAACATGTGCTTGAAAGAGTGGCAGGCAAGGAGGCATATAGCTTTTTAGATGGGTACTCGGGTTACAATCAGATCACAATTGCAGTCGAGGACCAAGCTAAAACAGCATTTATCATGGAGTTTGGAGTGTTTGCCTTTCACGTCATGGCTTTTGGCTTGACCAATGCACCTGCAACATTCCAACGATTGATCAACACGGCCTTTAAGGAATATCTAAGGGACTTCTGTGAAGCTTTCTTAGATGATCTTTGTGTTCATTCCACTTGGGACGAGCACTTGATGTGTTTACGAAAAATATTTGAAAGGTGTAGATTATATCGCATCTCATTGATTCCTTTCAAATGCCAATTCTGGGTTAAACACGGAGTTATCTTAGGGCATATAGTGTCCAAAAATGGGATTTCCACTGACGAGAGTAAAATCAAGGTCATTCTAGAATTACCCCCACCCACCAAATATAAGGGACGAGAGTAAAATCAAGGTCATTCTAGAATTACCCCCACCCACCAACTATAAGGGAGACCAACGCTTTATGGGCCACGTTGGTTATTATCGAAGATTTATTCTATTCTTTACCGAGATAGCTCGACCATTGTATAAGCTTCTCATCGAGTTTATTTGGACCAAAGAATGTGACCGTGCCTATGAGCTATTAAAGAAGGCCTTGGCGAGTGCTCCAATCTTGAGAATGCCTAACTGGGATTTACTCTTCCATGTGCATATTGATGCATCAAACTTTGCTATTGGGTGTGTGTTAACTCAACCTGGAGAACACAAGCTAGACTACCCCATTAGCTTTGCCAGTCACTAGTTGAACGATGCTAAGATGAACTACACCACTACGGAGCGAGAAGGGTTGGCAATGATATATGCAGTAAGGAAATTTTGTTATTATCTCCTTGCCACCAAGTTTGTTTTCTATGTGGATCATCAAGCATTGTCGTATCTGGTAAACAAACCATGCTCCACAGGAAGAATCACACGATGGCTATTGATTCTTCTTGAGTTTGATTTCACTGTTGTTGTGAGACCTAGCAAAAAACATGTTATGGCTGATCATTTGTCTCGCATACCTAATGGTGAGGCTCCTACGGGGGTTGATGATGACTTACCTGACACTTCCCTGTTCATGGTGGAGACAATGCCTGTTCATGATGACTTACCTGACACTTCCCTGTTCATGGTGGAGACAATGCTTGAATGGAGTGAGAAGATTGTTAACTTTTTGGTTAATGGCTTTCCACCCAAGGAGCTTCGTAAAGATCTAGCTCGAAAGCTGATCAAAGAATGCGAACCCTATTGCTTGATAGCAGGGACTCTTTATGTTCCAAGATGCATCACTCTTTGTGAAGGGTTGCGATGAATGCCAACGATACAAGACACCCCAACGGAAAGATCAGATGCCCCTACATCCAATCAAAGTAAACCAACCATTTGAAAAGTGGGGTTTAGACTTTGTAGGTCCGATTAGCCCAACGGCCCGAAACACACAATCTCGCTATATTATTGTGGCCACTGACTATATGACCAAATGGGCTGAAGCGAAAGGGACACGTAAGGCAGATGCGAGGACAACAGCCAAGTTCCTCTTTGAAAATATAATCACACACTTCGGTTGTCCTTTTGAACTTGTGAGCAACAATGGGACGCATTTTATAAATGACGTGATTAAGGAGCTCACAACAAATTTCATGATATCCCATCATAAATCTACTCCTTATTATCCGCAAGCGAATGGCCAAGCCATGAGTACAAACAAGACATTAATCTCTGTTTTGACAAAGACAGTTGAAGCTCATCGCACGGATTGGGATCTAAAGCTTACGATAGCTTTATGGGCCTATTGTACTGCATACAAAGTGGCTATTAATTGCACAACACCATTCAAAATGGTATATGGCCAAGAAGCAGTCATGCCGTGGGAATTTGTCATTCCTAGTCTTCGTGTTGCTACTCAAGAGGGTTGGGATGGTAATCCCTTAATAGAGTGTCTATATATCCTTGAGCGACTAAACGAAGAAAGACAATTGGCTGTATACAATGCCCTTGTGGAGAAGGATGGAAGGAAAAAATCGTTTGATCGCCACCTGAAGGACAAGGACATCAAGGTTGGGGATAAAGTCCTGATGTATAGAGTGCGTAACGAAAAGAAGAAGCTCAAATATGCTGGTAAGGGACCGAATAGAGTATGTGAAATTACCCCGCAAGGTACCATTAGAGTGGAGACTCTCGACGGAGTTGAAACCATTGGATTCCTTAATGGGAGTAAATTCAAAAGATACTATGACCCCCTGAGCCAAAAGGAGTTACATGCAATCCATCAAAAGAAGGCAGCTAAAGAACAAGCTGAGCTTAAAAAGATACAAGCGAGAGTCGAAGCCAAAGAACGTCAACAGCATGCTAGGCGACAACGAGAAGCCAACTTGGGAATTATGCAAGTATTTTTCGAGGAAGCAGAGGAGGATGCATTGGAATCTGACCCACCTCTAAGATACCCAATTGAGTTACAGAGTCCTTACGGGGAGGTGCTGTATAATGCATTATTGGATACAAGAGCTCAACACAATTTGCTATCATATGGCGTGTGGTGTCAACTTGGAAAACCACCTTTATCCAAGAGTGCTATCCAAATTAAAGGTATCAACAAGAAGAAAACCCCTGTCTCAGGAATTCTGCACACTCCGGTGGCCTATGACAAGGGGACCATAATTCAAAGCTTTTTGGTTATGCCTGCTGGTACCATGGAAGGGACTGTAAACTTAGGGCGCAAATGGATGATGGCCACCAAGTGCAATATCGATTGGGCAACCAGACGAGTCACAACGTAAGAACCAACACTAGGTCTGACCGCTCAAATAAGTCATCCACTCAAATATTAGATAATGAAAAATCACAAAGTACAGTGGCAAAACCATCTTTGATTGTTTGCCATCCCTCTAACGCTTCAACGCCAAGAGTGGAAACAGGCAAGGTGGTCTCTAAGGTTCCACTTACTATGCCAAAGAGTATATACAAATGGGTCCCAAAATCTTCGTTAACAGCTACTCCCCTGCTCAATCTCGTTCAGACAAGAAGCCTCGTAAGAGGAAAGCAGCTACCCACCCGAGAAAGGACAATGTAACATCGCGATGGATCCCTAAAGAATTATTAGTAGCCCAAGGGTACTACGAGGGGAATGACCAGATTTGGGTCCCTAAACATAAGCTGAATCCCTCTACATCACCTGTAAAACCTTGCAAACCAATTGTTGCCACCCCAATGACAATTCAAGACCGTGGTAAGGGAAAGGTAACAGAGTGCTCTGCACCACTTCTTCCAGAGTTAGTTTGGATTCCCAAACCATATCGATCATTACCACCTAGCTCAGGAAGGGGGGAGCCACATGAAGCTTCTAGCTCCTCATGCCAGGCACACACTCATATAGAAGTTTCTACATGCTCTACACCTACTCTTGTCAACACCCAACAAAAAACCGATGAGTCTACGTCTCCCCTTGTAATAGTATTGTCGAAAACCATTTCCTCCATTCATCAATGGGAGTGTACACTACCATCTCTGCAATTGGATGTGGCCACAAGGGTCATAAAAAGCTATCTGCCCACATCACAACCTATGACCCGCTGGACAAATTGGTTCCAAGAGGCTGCAACATCATTGCAAATAATATGATCTACCCAAGGAAAGGGGGAGCATGTACTCACCCTCGACATTCTAATGCTTCCTCCTTAACTTCTCCCCTGACCATGTAATTGCCAAATTCAAGGGGATGTATATATATAGCTTCATACATTTAAAAAACAAACAAAGAAAAGAAAAAC
This sequence comes from Cibotium barometz, assembly GCF_041138505.1. Taxonomy (NCBI): domain Eukaryota; kingdom Viridiplantae; phylum Streptophyta; class Polypodiopsida; order Cyatheales; family Cibotiaceae; genus Cibotium; species Cibotium barometz. Next base: position 10,282,693 of record NC_141086.1, on the reverse strand, counting down.
AAAAAATAGTAAAAAGAGCAAGAGCACAAAAAGAGGATAAATATCCATATACAATCAAGAACTAGATTGACCTGTCAACCTACTGATGCTATATCTGTGTTTGCAGATATGGCAGATGCACAATCATCATACACTTCATCCACTCCCACCTTTGGTGAGAGGTATCATCTGTACCTTTCTCAGATATTTCACATGTGCTATCCTGTAATTGAAAGTGAATGGGATCATATAGATGTACTAGCCAGACAGGAAAATGTTGAGGAATTAGAATGGCTAATTCGCCTATTGACCATGACTGACCCCTACTCCGTAGAGGAAATATCCCCGATAGTCCATGCTTTCCTTTTCCACAAGATGACTATCCTCGCATGGTTACATTCTTGATGAGTTTATGCGGATGGGAAAATGAAAAGGAAATATCTGACAATGATGAATGGACGGATGAAACTCATGGCACTACTGAGGTTGACTTTATTTATTTGGATGATGCAGATAGAGGCTTAGCCTTAGGGCTAGAGCCAGGACTCTACAACATCCTCTTACCGTATCCTTAGTAGTAGTGTGGTGACTGGTAGGTAGGTTAGTGTTTTCAAGTTTTTTCTAGTTTGGATTCCTTAAACTAGTCTTTAATTTTTCACATTGATGTGCCTCTCGAGGTATAGTACTTGTTAGTTGATTGTACAGGTTTAAAAGTTTGAGGTGGGTTCGCTTTCAAGTCTTGAGATAGCCGCAATGCTCATACATAAATATCTCATCAGATTGCGGGCATTTCTCATCGAATCAAGGAGATCTCCAAAATACAGGTGTAATTCTTCCATACCCACTCTCTCATTTTTTCTGTTCAATTAATTGCATGAACTATAATGCATGACCACATGGAAATTATCAATGTCCTACTTAGTTTTTGAAGTTGCTTGACGTGCTAGTGTAAATCATTAATGAGCTTAACCTTATTGGATATATTCCTGAGAATGCATGACGTCTTTAGTTAACCTTGGAATACGATTGTCTTAGGTCTAGGGTCAAACCATCTTAATGTTTGACACCTGGCCATGTGTGTGTTGACCTCTAGGACATAGCTTTTACCCCTTTGTCGAAAGGATGCAAGACAAATTATAGTTCAGGAGGGAAGATCAAAAGAAATTATTTTTTAAAAAAAAGAGCCTACAATAAATGGCAATACAAGTCTATGATGTGCTTTAATGTTGGCCTATCGCCTTATTAATACTTGGTAGGTGAGGAGTATTCTACGCCACACCGATGCCTTGGTTGGTAGGGGGTAGCCTTGCCTAAAGTGAGCTAATAGATTCCTAGATAATGCCTTATGTTAAACATGGTACCAGGATCAATGTTAGTTTTGCCTTAGGAAGGTCGCCATTGTGTATAAAAATTGTCACGTGCATAAAGAAATAAAGGCAAAAGGCTCCTGTAACTCTGATGTTTCTTGTGTCCCTAGGCTCGTGGTATTAACTTGTTCTTAGAGTAGACATAGTGTGGTCATCTGTTTATTTATTAAGCTTGGTTATTTTCCTTGATTCCTGGTTGTATGCTTGCAGTCATTCGTGGCTCGCATACGGTGCAAGTCCCCAGCTACGACCTGTGCGGCAAAAGCGCACAATACTTCATGCATACGTGAAGATTCCTTGAGTGTCTTAGTAAATGAGTAACAAGGCCAAGTGGTAAAAGGTTATCCTTCCTCTAGTGTGGTAGTTACATGTAGAGTGGAGTTCAAAACTGAAGCTTGTTGTGGGCCATTGGCAAATGGAACATAGCGGGCGTAGGGCCATGATGAAGAAGGTGAGGCATGTTGGTGGGGCTATCCCACAGGGGGGAGGTGGGGGGTCACAGAGGGGGACTCAATGCAAGAGAGTGAAATCTAAGTCTTCCTCTCCCTCACGTAGAAGCTCATCACCATCGCCACCTTCTTAGAAGCTACATCAATAAGGAGCTACTAAATCAAGTGTAAAGCCTCCAGCTCCATCTCCAACTTACAAAAAGGAAGGCCTTCAGCCCCACCCCACCACCTGTAAGGCCCTTAGGAAAAATAGCTTTAAAAATGGCATCTTCAACATGTAACACTCTATCCCTTTGTCTCCCCCCCTCTCTCTCTCTCTCTCTCTCTCTCTCTCTCTCTCTCTCTCTCTCTCTCCCCTCGTGTGTGTTTTTGTTGATAGAAAACACAATTTGCAAAATGTAGAGACTAGATTTTGCAATGTATAATGAACATCTAGTTTATTAACCTTGCTTTGTCTTCATGTGCAATGTGGTGGAGGGCCCCTGAGGTGAATTATCTGCACCAAGAAGTGTTTTGCATAGCCAAGAAATTCAATGCATAGAGGGGGCTTGCTATTGAAGGCGCATACCTAAAGGTGCTTAAGGACTCTGATGTGGTAGAGGAGGAGTGGTTGTCTTTGTTCATCCATCCCAGAGATCCCTTGGAGTATCGCATTAAGTGCATCCACCTAGAGATGTATTCAAATCTTGCACTCTTCCATTGGAAGGTATACCAAAAGAAGCCAACAAAACAAGAGGTTAGTCTCACATTTACCAGGCGCTACGTGCTCGAGTTTAGTCCGGAGGTCATTAGGAAGGGAAAATCAATGAATTTTACATGGGCTAAATTTGTAGAAGAGTATATTAACAAAATGCAGAAGGGGAGCGATTTTGATAGCCACTACACAAGATGTCAGCTTTTGAATCAGCCATATTGTCTCGGTGAGTTCCTAAAAAATGAGGAAAAGAAGGTGGTGAACAAATAGACCTCCCACTCAGAATCTTTGCGAAGTAGTAAATATGCAGCAACCCCAGCATCCAGGTAAAGATGCATCTGGGCAGGGTGCGGAGTTTGTACTTGGTAATCCCTCTTTCAGCTCATTAGGCTATATGGCATAGGTAAACAAATTGGTTGCTAATGTGGATAAGACCTTGCAGTTGGTAGAGAGTAGCTTGAATTCACTGAAACAAAAGTTTGGGGAGGTAGGGATTGCACAGAAGATCAACGACAAAGTTTACTCAACCATTAAAGCATTAAAAGAGATGATACCTGTTGTAGAAGATGCATTGCCTACTTTTCCTCCAAACACAATCCTGACTCGCTAGCTAGACTTTCTTTATGTGTGCAAATAGCGAGCCATAAGTCAACCATAAAGTTTCTCACTCTAGAGATTGATGATGAGGCAAGCCTACAAATCTCTTGGGGTTGGAGGTGATGGGTTTAACTCTTTGATTTTCTAGTGATGTGGCCACATGCTATAATTTGTTATTTCCATAAGTGGCTTATGTGTATGTGTTTACTCTTGTAGGTTTACATATAGATCCAAGATGAGTTTGTTAAGGAGTTGGAAGGTGAATATGAACTGGTGTCAGAGATGCATTAGGAAAGCACACGCTAGGTAAAATGGTTTAATCTCCCCTCACACATGATCTACTCCTCTCCCTGTTAATCGAGAAGGTGGAAGTGAAGGGAAAATATGTTGCATGCGGTTTACCTGTTCTCAACCAGGAGATACATATGCTTGTGGTTTTGCCTTGCAAACATTCCTATCACTCCCTCTGTAACTGCATGCCAACTCGGCAACAAATGCAAAGCTACAAATTGTAGTATGCAAATACCATCAAGTGCCATGTCTTGTGTAGGCTTCCGTAGGGTTTGATGAAGGTAAGTTCATATGTTTAATATAGTTTTCATGTCAATAGGTGCTAAATAAGCCTTTAGAAGTGAAGCCCCCAACCAATCAATTGGTTTAGAAAGCTCCAAGAGTTGTTGAAGAGAGAGAGAGTCCCCAAGTTCTCTAAAAGTAGAGGATTTTTAAGGGATACTAGAAAATATCATTATTTTAATGTAATACTGGCATGGTATATTTCACAGATTTTTTTACAAAAGACCAAGGATCTATTTATAGGTGAGGGAGGCCACTAGCAAAGTCCAACTGGGTTCTAGAATTTTTTAGGTTCAGTTTGACTCAATTTGGACAAGATTTGGACCAGTTTGGCTCCCTTTTTGATTTGGTTTGAACTAGGAGAGAGGAGAGATAAAAATATTAAAAAAAATTTGAATTCAAAACCCTTCCATGTGTGTGAAATAAGCACCTACCTCAAGAGTCTCCCTCTCTTTACTAAGGTGTCAAAAATGCATCATTATTCCAAAATATCTCATTGTTTAGTAATATCTCATAGTTTTTAACTAATAAACCTTGTACTCAGTCAACTCTTCATCTTATGTGAGCATTTACTAAAATTTTGGGTATTTTCTTTTATTATTTGGATTTATCTCATCCCAACACTTGGATTAATCCAATTGGCCCATTGGAACCTCAATTGAACCATAATCCAAAAATTTCTTAAAATGTAGACCCTTAGGCTAAGGTCCTTTATACACATTTTCAATTAATTCCAAATGCACATTGGAAAGTTCATTTTGAATTTTTGTTTCAAGGGAGTCCATTTTAGACACTAGGAGGATTGTTATATCCAAAGATATCTTAATTTGGGATTATCTCTCTAAACTTTTTCTCTCTCTAGGCTAAAACACGGTAAAACAAGATCGTTCTTCTATTTCAGAGAGGGGAATAATTACAAGAATAGAAGGGGAGGTTCTTACACCTTTATACCTCAAAAGCTGGAGGGAGGAATCTTACAAAGCCCCTATTTTTCATAAAGTTTTGTGGCATTTTTTCCAGGTGAAGATATTTGGCTGATTGACAGTGCTGGTTGAAAAAGATGTCTCAGTTATGTACACCCAAAGTACCCCATTCATATATGCAGGTTAAAGAAAAGCACTTTATGGGCTAAAGCAAGCACCTCATGCTTCTTGGAGTGACAAGATAAGTTGATATCTTATCTCTCTTGGATTTCATGTGCCTATGGTAGATTCATCACTCTATGTGAAGAAGACAGATCATGGCATAGTTGTGGTAGTCATCTATATTGATGACTTGATTATGACAGGAGATCATGCTACAATAAGTCATTGAGTGTATAATTTGACATGAAGGATTTGGCTTAGATGTTTATGGCTACACAGATGTAAATTGGACAGGAGGTCTACCCGTGGTGGTTATGCCTTTACATTTGGTAGTGCAATGGTGAGTTGGAGCAGCAAGAAGCAACCTACTATTGCTTTATTCAGTAATAACAGAGGCTAAGTATAGAGGTGTAGCCATAGCTGCATGTGAGGAATATGGCTAAAGAAACTCCTGACAAATTTGGGTGAGCCTATTAATAAGGACAAGGTTGTCATACATTGTGACAGCATGAGAATCATACAGTTGGCTAGTAATCCAGTTTTTCATGCACAAACCAAACACAGGCTCATTATCACTTTGTCATCAGAGAGAAAGTTTTGGATGGTATATGGATTTGAAGTATGCGAAGATTGAAGAGCAAGTAGTATGTGGACCGAAGCCACTTGGGAAAGACAAGTTTGAGTACCTCCATACTATGTTGGGAGTACATGTGATGAGCTTGAGAGTGAGTGTTGAGACAATCCAAGCTCATCTACATCTACCACCATACATCATGAGGTTGAGAGGGTTGTTGAGATTACAAGCTCGATGACAGTTGGTGCCAGGCATGATATGTGCTAGCATGGTAGATAGTAGTGTGTGTGGTAATAAATGGCCGTGTCTAGCTAGCCAAAGTGTGTGGGAATTAGATCGGGTTACTTGTGTGGATACAATACTTATAGTGTGTGGTAATAAATGGCCGTGTCTAGCTAGCCAAAGTGTGTGGGAATTAGATCAGGTTACTTGTGTGTGGATACAATACTTGTAGTGTGTGGTTATGTAGTCTTCTTCTATTATGCATTATGTGAGAGTGGATATGGCTTCCCTCTATGGTTAGGGTTACATGAATACATTAGGGTTTTCTCCTGTGTGTGTGCTCTCTATCATTCCTTGTCTTTTAAGTTGAGGTGAACTCTTGGGCAACCCCCTGTTGAGACCTCATTACCAGAAGGGAGTATGTATGCTGCCATGCCGTACCACCACTTTGAAATCAAATTCAAGAAGAATTAACCACTTAGTGATTCTTCTTGTGGAGCACGGTTTTTTGACATAGTATAGCAAGGCTTGATGATCAACATGAAAACAAATTTAGTAGCTAGAAGGTACTGTCATAATTTCTTCATAGCATATACCATTCCTAAACCTTCATGCTCTGTGGTTGTATAATTTATCTCAGCCTCATACAACTGTCAAGCTGGCAAAACTTATGGGGTAGTCTAGTTTATGCTCACTTGGCTGTGCTAGGATGCATCCGATTGCAAAGTTAGAAGCGTCAATATGCACATGGAAGATAGCATCCTAGTTTGGTTATCGTAGTATGAGAGCGCTAGCCAAATATTGCTTTAACATTTCATAGGCTTGTTGGCATTCTTCCCTCCTCAAATATGATAAGCTTGTATAAGGGACATTATGTGAGCACTACATGCATGCATGTGTTTTGTGTCCGCTCATGTCCATTTACTACTGTTATGTGTATCTCGCATAATACTTATCTCACACCGATGATGATCTCACTTGATTAGCCTTGAGGAGATATTTTGATAGGGATGAAGATTGTCAGCAAAGCAAGCACAAGATGGAGTGCAACTTCACAAAATAAAATGAAAAGAGAAGATACACCATGTCAAAGGGACACAAGCCCATGAAGAGGACCATTTTGTGATGGTATCACATGTAAAGAGATACAGTAATGTCATCATGTTCGAAAAGACTTAAACAAAATATGATGGTATTTTGAGATAGGAGTGACCGCAAAGTAATAGTGTAATGAGAAAATGCTTTTGGGAATAAATTTTCTAAGTGTTATATCAATATATCCGAGCACTTGACCAAGGGTTGAGTTGATTCGGCCACACAATGCAACCATAAAAAAGATTAGGTCTCAATTACTGATACTATTCAATTTAAGGTAGACGGAGGGATAATGGATTTATGGATTAAAGTGGATGGGTATTATCATGAGCAGAGATCAATAAGGTTGGATTAAAGTGGATTAAAGTGGATGGGTATTATCATGAGCAGAGATCAATAAGGTTGGATTAACTAGTGCTATACACCATCAGGGTAAGGTCATTTAATCACAAGTGTGGAAAGACATTGCAACTTGGGCAGAGAGTTAGGTGTAATTGACATTTTACGTTAATTAGTTTGTAATTAGGACGGGTAATGAGTGGGTTGATTAGTTGGGCGATGAGAAATTATTATTATGAATCTTAGAAGGGGCACATTAGCAATTTTAAAAGGGCCTCTTAAAGAGGCGAAACATTGCTTTTTCGATTGGGCGACAAAAAAAGGAGGGACGCAATCAATAGCGTTGTGCGCGTAATGCACACAATTCCGCTAAGGCAAACAACAACATTGCACTAAACAATGGCACAGGAACCAATAGGAAATGATACCAATGCCAAGAGCCACAAACAGGGTGGATAATAGAATGACAAGCAAGGGTAGCCATGCCAAGACACAGAAATGACAGCCACGCCGAGAGCTACACATGGTGCACACAAAGAGCCGCGGAGGAGATATCTTTCTCTCTCTCCCTCACTCTCGTTTATTTGAAGAAGAAAAAATAAGTTCAATATTGTATATATACCCTAAAAATTTAAAGCGCTACACACTATATAGGATTATGTTGATTGCATATGCGGCAGTTTGTGAGAAACCTCATCTCCCTTAAAAAAGAAGAAGACACACAATGAAAGGAGTCGGGTACAACCTAAGGCATCAGGGGAACAAACAAGAAGATAAGATATTTTAATTTACCTTTCTTGTGATATCAAATTCATGTTCTTGTGATATATAACAACACCCTAGTTTTATTGTGGAAACACTATCAATCAATTGACGACGTGCAAAAATATTATAAATGAGCATATTCTTTGGTTATATCTTGCAATATTAACATATCATTCCTTATTTCCCTTCATTTGTCAATGATAAATTAAATAAACATGTTGTGGTCTTAGGTGGTCTATGGTTTTGATGAGCATTGGTGGGATTGCATTGCATACTCATGGCAAATAGTGAACATAGATAGATGTACACTCATATAGGTCCTTTTCTTGTTGGGCTTGGTTTTGGGAGTTAAGGAGATGGGATTGGGTTTAGATCCATAGCTTAGGCTCAAGAATATTTTTAGACACACATGGACGATAACATCTCAATTTAACACTTGTAGTATGGGAGCGCTACCAAATCTTTCTTTAACGTGTCATAGGCTTGTTGGAATTCTTTCATCCACTCAAATATGATGAGAAGCTTTGTCAAGGAATGTGCAATCTCTGCATAGAAGAGGATGAATCGCTTGTAGAAGCCTACATGTCCCATAAACCTTTAGACTCCCTTGTATTTTATTGGTGGGGGTAATTGTAAGATAATTTTGATTTTCCTCTTTCCATTTTTGAACTCTAAGATGACTCCATGTTTAACCCAAAATTTGCGTTTAAATGGGTTTAGAGATAGGTGATAAAGTCTGCATCATTAAAATACCTTTCATAAAAAGGATTAATGCTCCTTTCCAAGGTGGGGGTAACTCCAAGAGAATTTTGATTTTACTCTCATATGTGGAAATCCTTTTTTTGGACACTATATCCTAAGATGACTCTGTGTTTAACCTAGAATTGGCATTTAAATGGGTTTAGAGATAGGCGATAGAGTATGCATTTTTCAAATACCTTTCCTAAATGCGATAAATTATCCTTTCATGATGAATGAATGCACATATCATCTAAGAAAGCTTCAAGAAATGTCCTTAGAAAATCTTTAAGGGTAGTGTTCATAAGTCGTTGAAATGTGGTTGGTGCATTTGTCAAGCCAAATGGCATGACTTTATAAGCATAAAGTCTGTGTTTTGTGAGACAAAAATAATTTTTTCTTGATCCTTTAGAGCAATGGAAATTTGATTATATCTTGAATACCCATCCAAGTGAAAAGATGTAGTGAGGAAGAGAGCTTGAGATCTTGCAAGCACACGCACACACACACTCACACAAACCCTAGAAGAGAACACACAAGATGAGAGGCTAAAAAATTTTCTTCTTCTTCTTCTCAACAAAAGGGTTCTACCAAAAGATAAGGGAAATACAACATAAGTACTAAAGTACTATGTACATGCAGTCCATAATGTGAACATGCTAAGTGACTGAGCTGGCAAGATAAGTATGCCATAACTTAATGGTAGACTAGTAGCTGGTGTAGTCTAGCTGTAGAATCACTAGGGCAAAGATCTATCATGTCAGCATCCTACCAAACACGCCAGTGATGTAAGTGGTAGAAACGGTCACCCAGGCATATTATAAGTGTCAGCTCGTGTTGAGCTTGACATCTCAACACTCCCCCTCAAGCTCAACTCCATCTCTAGGACTCCAAGCATAGTCTAAAATTTGTGAAGCTTCTCTGCTCTCAGGGCTTTTGTGAAAATAGCATACATGAGATCAATATCCCAATTGCATATTGCTAAGGTTGTCACAATAGATGACAACCTGTCTATCAACCTATAGCCCCAAATCACTAAGTATCTTGTGAAACCAAGCTATGTCACATGGTGCCATTGCAGCACCCCTATACTCTACCTTTGTACTCGATAAGGCAATTGTTGGCTACTTCTTGCTACTCCATGTCACAGCACCAATCCCAAAGGAGAACATAAATTCATTGGGATATCTCATATCTGCGATACTACCAGCCCAATCTTCATCGGTGTATCCAAACACCTGCAAATCTGTACCAACCTCATAAAAGAGATCATAGTCTATTGTAGACTTCACATAGTGCAATGTGCGCCTCACACCATCCAAATGTGGCTTCCAAGGAACCTGCATAAACTGACTTTGCAATCTAACTGTGTAGTTCAAATCTAGCCTGGTGGTCATCATATAAATCAAGCTACCCACTATCTTCCTGTACATATTGGGGTTCTCCAAAATCTCACCCATAATTGCACTCAACTTGCCATTTCAATCTAATGGCATAGATATTGGCTTACAAACAAGCTATACCATATTTGGATAGCATGTCTAATGCATACTGCCTCTGTGAGCCATACGCCTTGGTTGTTTCCTAATAACCTCAATGCCAAGGAAGTACCTCAACTCACCCAAATCCTTCATGTCAAATTTCTTCTTGAGGAGACATTTCACACTCTCAACTTCCTCTTCACTATCACCCCCAACAATCAAGTCATCCACACAGATTATGGTGACCACAAAGCCCTTATCACTCTTCCGCACATAGAGTGAATGATCAGTATCTGCCACATGAAATCCAATGGTGATAAGATATTGTGCTATTTTATCACGCCATGCTCTTGGTTCCTATTTCAAGCCATATAAAGCTTTACGCAACTTGTAAACAAAATCTGGGTGACCCACATCTTCATAACCTAGTGTGGCTGATCCATATACACTTCTTCTTGCAAATCACCATGCAAGAACACATTATTAACATCCATTTGCTATAAAACCCATCCTTTTGATGTAGCCACTACAATAACATCTCCTCATAATCAATGCCATAAGTTTGAGCATAACCTTTGGCAACCAATCTTGCTTTATACATGCTAATACTTCCATCTGAGTTGTGCTTTATTTTGTACACCCACTTGCATCCAATAGCCTTCTTGTCATCAAGCAATGGCACCAAATTCCCAAGTCTCATTTTTATCCAATGTAGCCATTTCTTTATCCATGGCTTTCTCCCAATCTAAATTCCCAAAAGCTTCTTCAAAATATGTGGGCTCAACATCTTGCACAACTTTATCCATATATGCATAATGATGAGTGGCATAACCATCATATGTCAACTTGTCCATAGGTTTTCTGAATCTCCCTAACCTACGTTGTCCATGATCATTGCCTGGTATTTTTGTAGCTTCTCTTTCCTTTCTTACACTAGGTGTTCTAATAGTTGGAGTTCCAAGCTCATCATTAAGGCTCTTCTCCGAGCCACTAGACTCTTCATCACAGAAGAATGCCCTATAGAAATGTCAAGCATACCAAGAGGCTCACCAACCTTCTCTTTGCCTTTTTGTGTTGTACCGATTGCATTCTAAGGAATGGTATTTTGACGCAGCCTGCCACTCCATGGTCTATCAATAGACCCAACACAAGAGGACTCTCTAGGTCCACTCAATGACTGTGATTGTTAACTTGCATTCTGTGCAATCACATTTCCAATTACATCAACCCCAACATCTTTTTCACAGCATACCAGCTACTCATTTCATCAAACACACAACACCTCTTCTTACCCTCAACTCACATGTAGTAGGGTTATAGCATCTATATCCCTTTTGCTTAAGAGAATATATAATAAACACCTCTTCTTACCCTCAACTCACATGTAGTAGGGTTATAGCATCTATATCCCTTTTGCTTAAGAGAATATATAATAAACACACATTTTTCTACGTTTGGATCCAGCTTCGTACGCAACTCATTTAGAACATGCACATAAATTATGCATCCAAAACCTTTCGAGTGAGACAAATCATGTTTCTTGCCACTAAACACCTCCTCTGGCATTACATCATGGTTGTAGTAGGGGTATTGTTCATGATATAAACTGCTATGGAAAAAACTTCATCCCAATAGTTATGTAGCATATTGTTCTCTATCATCAATGCTTGTGCTATCTTTGAAATGTGCCTTTTTTTTTTTCTCAGCAACTCCTTTTTTTTGCGGAGTGTATCTACATGTAAACTATCTCTGAATGTTATTCTTCTGTAAGAAAATCCCCCCCCATCTGACCTTAGGCACTTCACATGATTCTCTGTATGATTCACTTTGAAATTTTAAAAATGAGTGAAAACTTCACTCTTCTCCTTCATGTAATACGCCCACACTTTCGTTGTGTGGTCATCAATGAATGTTACATATAGTACCTATACAGCAGCCACCCATAGACGTAGTCTTTGAAATTGTTTTAAAATTTAGGCTACAAATTGACCTCTTGGCATCACAAAATTGTCCACATGATCCACAAAAAGACCTAAACAATAGAAACAATTAAAATAATGTGTGTAAGTGTAGACAAGAATTGGTTTTACAAAATAAGCTTAAATCTAATCTTTTTAAAGAATAGTATGGAGTATGTACTTGTCAAAAATATTGACAAAGATATAGCTCAAGCTAAAGATATAGGAGAGCTATAGACATATGCTACAAACCGTATTGAAACATCCACATCTATGAGTACTATATCTGCTATAGTATTTTGATGTAATGTAAGATACTGCCCTATTTTTTCATGAATAATAATTTGATAGGCTTAATGTAAGAAGAAAAAGTTAAAAAAAATTGTATTCAAGTTTATCTACAGGTAATTGACTAACAAATAGTGCAAACTTTTCACCTCAAGAATCAGCCCAAATCCTTTTGTGATACATGTGAAGAATCATTATCTAAAACCATAATCAGCCAAGGGTGATCTAACACATTATAAGAAATATTCTTGAAAGTTTCCACTTACATGAAAACGAACAATAAACTTAACACTTTTTAAGAAGTAATTAAAAACTTTGTAACTGTTCTCATCTAGCTGGTACTTATCCGTTCTTGCATTATATGTCAAGTTTGCTGGTGTAATAACCATCTCAATGTCCACCATGTTTAAGTCAGTAAAATTTTATGTGAACATTTGTGCTCCTTTCACCCTTTGATATTAGCCAAGCTAAACTTCTAAACCTTGGGGCCTATTTGTCAAATCAAAACCATGCTTATAATCCACGTGCCTCCCTCCTACTTTGTTTCTCATCTTTTGAACTCTTCCTATGTACCATGTATCATGAGTTGCATCCATCTTCCTTGAGCTTGTAGCTTTGCCATTTCTTTATGTGTATTGATTTGCTTGTCCTTTTGTGTCATCATCATGAAAGTAGACAGCACAATCACAACCTATACCAAATAAATTTCCATTTGACGATTATGCTTTTATTGCATCTCACTAAAGTAATTTACCCTTGTGAGTCTATGTTTTGACAAGGTTGGGCATCCATTGAGTTGGCTCACCAATGTTGACTTGAAAATGAACTTTCCATCCACCTCAACAACAGGGCTAATGTTCCTCTCAGTGGTGGTGGGTAGTTGTGTTGCTTGTTTCATTCAAAATGTCATCAATTTCATGTCAAATCTCACTAAGTGCAAGAACCTCCTTGATTTCATTGCTATCCTCTTCCAAAGAGTCTTCTTCACTACATGGCTCCATAAAGTCATCTTTCTCATCAGCTTCCTCCATTTCAACATCTAGCTAGACTAGGTAGACCATGTATCTAGCCAAGGTTGAAACCCCCATTTCAAGTCTTTAACCTTGCGAGGCTTCAACCCCACAGACTCACATATAGTATGTGAGCATGCTATAAGCCTTCCTTCAACACATCAATTAGCTTTGCATCAAAAGAAACACTCTTGTAGTCATTTAGATCTATTTCACGTGTCCGTTCTTGTTTGTTTAGATCTTCCATATGTGCTCTTGATTTTTATGGGTCCTATATAAAGTTAGGCCATTTTCAAAACACTCATGCATGGCAATATGTAGAAGAATGCCAAGATCAAATGCTCTTTCTTGTTCGATCATGCCTCCAATTTTACTAAAATATATTTTAGCAGTGTTAGAGCTAGTAACATGTAGTGAACACTTGAGATTAGGATAATAATCTTGAAATCTCTTTATGAGAAATACAGCAAAGTGGCAAGAAAATATGCGATCCGTGTAAGCCTCTTTACTGAGAATTTTTTCTTCAAGGAGTAGGCTGGATGGTGATGAATCCATAGCCACCAAATTTTTTCATTCTTATCACTTTTCTCCAAATAATCTTTAAGCAGCAGCTTGCACTATCCCCATCTAAAGCATGTCCAACAATTATGGGTTCAACTTCATACTTTAGATTTGCATTCCACAATGTTTCCATAAGACTCCATTGGTTTCTTACAAAACCACTATCAAAACGATTACATGCGCAATGCACAACCAAAGCCAATCATGGAAGACGATCATGAAGAGGATTAATGTCCTATATTGTGATTTTGAAAGGGTTAATAATCAAAAGTCTAGCATAATGTCCTATACTATGATTTTGAAAGGCATCTATGATATTTGAGTATCCTTGTGAGCCTTCGCCACTTGGGGGGTGCATTACTAAGAAACCCTATATATCACATGCATTCAAGGGGTATTTTAAAAACCCCTTACTTATTATGAATTTTTCATGAATAAAATGACCCCTTTTTCTTTATGAACTTACAAGTTTTTTTTAATCAGTTTAAAAAACCCTTTTGTAAATGCATTTCTATAAATTTACCTTTAAATTTTAAATTTAAAAACCCCTTCATTTGAACTCACGTGCTATACTTACAAATTTGTAGGTGAACCCCTGAGCTTCGCCAACAACAATGGAGTCATTTGATGAGCATTGATCCCACATAACCCCTTAGGGTGTCATATTTTGGATTCCATCTACACAAGATTAGAGAGTTCAATATTTTCCTCATATTTTCAAGCATGTCAATTACAAATCTCTTGATGATAGAGCTGAAAGTAGAATGCATAGAAAGCTGAAATTACCTTATGCGATGCTTGATGCTTGTCTCATCTTCCACTATGATAACTAGCACTCTAAATAGGACTCCATATCTTTTCTTTGCATCCATATAAATCTTCCCAACAACATCTAAGATGTATTCGTGCTCACCACAATTATATTCAATTACCTTCCTTCCTTGCCTTCTAGTGGTAGACAAAGATGGGCCTCTAAGGTTTACGCTTAAGAAGTCATGTAAATGTGGACCACCCCATAGCTTAATAAATTCATATACAATTTTTGTAGGCTCTCTAAACCTTTGTCCTTGCTTTGATCGTAATGTGTTTTGTGCCACCTCTTGAAACGAATCCCACAAGGCTGATTTTTCACCAAACTTTTCTTGTCCATGAGATTCAAATATGGTGTTACAAAAATGTCAAACATCTTTCCTATTGATACATTCTGAACTTGATTCTTTCAAAGCCCTAATTCTCACTGACAACATTACTATTTTTTATCTTTTCCACCACAACTTTCTTTTTTCTTCATTCAAGTTTTTCCTACACTCAAAAGTAGCATTTTCAGCGCTTCGATTGTGAGGTAATCTAACTGCCTTCCTTGACCTCTTTGCTTGGCTTCTCTCTTCTCAATTGTAAGACTTTTTATACAATCTCATACAAAAATCACTGCAACTTGAAATGTTCACATGAGAATATGGAAATCCAATGCTTGATGTATGAAGATAATTTATGTGCCTAAAGCATCCTTCTACCTTGTATTCCATAGTCCCATCATGTAAAGTAGCCTTTGTATACGATTCACAAATCCATTCACATCCCATATTTTGATCCATAAATTATGTGCCTAAAGCATCCTTCTCCATAGTCCCATCATCATGCAAAGTAGCCTTTGAATATGGTTCTCGAATCCATTCATATCCCATCTTTTGAGGCATAAAAATTGACTTAATATTAATTTCACAACCTTTGACTCGAACATGTTGAGATATTGAGCTCAACTAGTGTTGCGAACATTGATAACCTGCCTGGGTGATAGCTTCTACACATGCCACTAGCATGGTTGGTGATATTATGGTTGATATGCCACCAATGGATGATAGGCTATGTGACAACCACTTTGGAGTACTAGAGTTATCTCATAGTTATAGTGCCAACTCATATAGTCAAGGTCACACCCGACCACATTGTATGTTACTATAGGAGAGTACTTTCCCTTATAATATATACTCTTATCTTTTTAGTTATATGGTTATAAAGAAGAGAAGAAGATAGAAGAAAATCCAGCCATCCATCTATCTCTTGTCTCTTTCTCTCTCTTGTGTGTGTCTGTGTGTGTGTTTTCTTGTAAGGAACTCAAGCCCCCTCTCCCCCGCATTTTCTTTATGGTATCATAGCTCTGGTTTGTGTGAGAGCTAAGGAGGCAAGATCATATATTCAAGCTCATATACTAGAGTTATGTCATAGTTATAGTGCTAGCTCATATAGCCAAGGTCACACACTATGGGCCGACCACATTGTATGTTACTGTAGAAGAGTACTTTTCCTTATAATATGTACTCTTATCTTTTTAGTTATGTGGTTATAAACAAGAGAAGAAGATAGAAGAAAATCTAGCCATCCATCTATCTCTTGTCTCTTTTGCTCTCTTGTGTGTGTGTGTTTTCTTGTAAGAAGGAGCTCAAGCTCCCTCTCCCCCACATTTTCTTTATGGTATCATAGCTTCGGTTTGTGTGAGAGCTAAAGAGGCAAGAAAGAGGCAAGAACAAATCAAGCAAGGAAGAGGTACACGAGTAAGAGAATCATAATCTCTTTCCCTTCTTGTTTAGGTATAACACTCTCTGGGTACCTCTTGGAGCTACTCATCTCCAATTGAGGAGGTGCTTGTAAGATGCGCAATACTTCGTACTAAAAGTTTGTGCCAAAATCACGTTTTGATCTCCATTTGATCACTCTGCAAAAGGTGTTTTCGTGTGCAGTTTTGGTTAAGAACTGTCTTTACTCGAAATCTAGTTATTGTAGTGCAGCAATGCATTTTGGGAGTGCAAACATTGTTTTCATATGTATTATTGATCTTGAGTGTATGTACATGTACTCTAATCACATCTAGTGACATGCAGGTTGTGTTGAAGTACATTGACAATTACATAAGATATTGTTATGTTACAGGTTGCATACAAAAATTATCTGTTTATAGGTTTTTGGTAGTTGTAGGCAAACATGTCTGATGGAATCAATCAGATTGAGAAGATGGAAAAGAACAACTTCCATGCTTGGAAGTTTAGAATGACCAATTTCCTAATGGATAAAGGATTTTGGAACTATGTCAAAGGAGACAATGAGGAGCCTCCAGAGTTGCCTGAAGAGAATGTCACTCCACTAGATATAAAGGAATTCAAGGAGACTGGAACCATGGTGCAAGAAAATTCATGTATTGTCTTTCAATCAATGTTACAAACATAATGATAAGACACATACAGGATTCCAACACTTCAAGAGTTACATGGCAAAACCTAGTGCAGATATTCTAGACCAACACAAAGGCAAGGAAACTACAACTAAAGCAAGAGTTGCATACTGTGGAGAAGAAAAGCATGTTTATCAATGAGTCTACTTTAAATATAAAGGGCATTGTTGAATCCCTTGGGTCTATCAATGTATCGGTGGAAGGTGATGATGTAGTGAGCATCTGTATGGGCTTGGCAAAGAGTACAAGCCATTCAAGACCTCCATTGTAATTAGAGAGAATGTTCCCAACTTTTGAGACTTAGTGTCTGTGCTGAAGAAAAGTCTCTAGGTGAGGACTGTTCTTCATAAAGCAAGAACATATGAGAACATGACTTCTACTCGAATTCAGGTAGAGGTAGAGGTTATGGTTGAGGCCAAGATGGTGGCTAACATGGAAACCAAAATTATGGACAATAATAGTCCAATGATTTGTAAAAGCAACAATAATCATACACAAGTGGAAGAGGCCAGTCTAGAGTCAGGGGGAGCCAGAGAGGGGAAGGTGGTTTTGCTAAAGAAATGAGAGTGAAAATAGCATAGAGTGCTATTATTGTGGAAAATCAAGGCACATTGCAAAGGATTTCTTTAAAAAGTAGTTGCAGCAAGATAATTATACATCATCTAGTAAATAGGGTGGTGACGACAAAAGTGAACAGCTATTTGTGATGCATCACATGCTTAGATCCACAACAAGAGATGTGTTAGGATCTAAGATATATGGTATGTGAATTCAAGCACCTCTAACCACATGACCAGTCATGGTGAGTGGTTCAGAGACATGTAGAAAATGGAAAAACTAGGTTATGTGGAATAGGTGATGATATTGTGCATCCCATTATGCATATTCGTAAAGTGCCATTGTCTATAGCAGGATGGAAAAATGTACTTGGCATATGTACTTCATGTTTCAAATATTACAAAGAACTTGGTTTCTATTGGACAAATGGTTGAGCAATGTCTGCAAGTGAGGTTTAATCCTCAAGGATGTTTTGTGGAAGACTTCAAAAATTAATATCACTTGGTTGCAAAGGGTAATAAAAACTACAAGATGTTTACTTTTGATGTGAACATGCCTGAGGTAAAGGTAGCCATGTGTGTACATGGAACAAGTTTCATTGCAGATATTAACATATGGAACAAGCACATTGGTCATGTGAATATACAATTATGCAAGCCCAAAATATTATTGCAGGTTTGCCAAAGTTTAAGGTTGATGGTATGCATAAAGTATGTGAAGCGTGCCAACTTGGTAAGCAAGCCAAACATACTTTTCCACATGAAAAGCATGTTAATAAGGCCATTAGATACTATACATTCAGATGTATGGGGACCAACCAAGATTGTTACAATTGCAGGTTGCAGATATTATGTTACATTCATGATCACACTAGGAAAGTGTGGGTTAATTTCTTGAAGGAGAAAAGTGAGGTGTTTGCTCATTTTAAGAGATTTAAAGTCTTGGTTGAGAAGGAAAGAGGCATACAAATAAAATGTTTTGAGTTCAAAGTGAGGGAGAGTATTTCTTCAATGAGTTCAGTGATTTCTTAAGAAAGAAGGGAATCAAGAGAGATTACATGTAGGTACACTCCGCAACAACAGAATGATGTTGCAAAAAGAAAAAATAGACACATTACAGAAGTGGCATGAGTCTTAAAGTTTGAAAAGAATATGCCACATTATTTTTGGGTAGAAGCATTAGTAACAATTGTTGTGTACATTATTATGAACAGGTTTCCCACTGCATTTGTTCATGGTATGATGTGTGAACATAAGTTTACAAACATAAAACTGGATGTGTCTCACTTGAAAGTGTTTGGGTGAACATAAGTTTACAAACATAAAACTGGATGTGTCTCACTTGAAAGTGTTTGGGTGTATTACATATATGCATATTCTTGATGAAGTGAGAACAAAGTTGGATCCAAAGGCAAAGAAATACATCTTCATTGGCTATGCTTTAGAGCAGAAAGGCTATGGTGGATGTTATAACCATACCACTTGTGAGATGTGAGTAAGCAAAGATGTTGTCTTTGATGAGATAAATAGCTAATATGCACCAATAATGAAGGCAACAGAAGATATAGATGTAAGAAGAATTGAAGTTGCACCAAATGTAGAGTAGTAATCACAGGTGCTTAGTGGACCTAGAGAGTCCTCTAGTAGTGGATCCAGTGTTTGTCCATGGTCACATGAATTGGAGGACAGATGTAGGTACACATGCATCATGCAATGGGAAGGAAAAGGTAGATTAACCTTTTGTGCTTGATCTGTCAGAGCAAGTCACTCGTACATGCGGATAGTGACTATAGTGGCTCTGAGCATAGCCTTGATGAGGAGCTTGGCATTCCATCTGTGGTTACTCTTGGTGTAAGGAGAACCAAGGCTGTTTTGAGGACACTTGGCAGTGATCCAGGTGTATGCAAGTCCATAAGGGTTAGGTACCCTCTTGACAATTTGAGATATTATAGATATATAGCTCATCATTATGCTTACATGGTTAAAGAAATATAGGAGTTGGAGTCCACTTATTTTGAGTAGGCACTTGGAAATAAAAAACGAAAAGATGCCATGAATGAGGAGATTACCGCATTGGATGCAAATGTAATATGGAAGTTAGTGCCTTTGCCTATAAGGAAAAGAAGGTAATTAGACGTAAGTGGGTGTATAAGGTCAAGCATAGTGCAGATGGATGCAAATGTAATATGGAAGTTAGTGCCTTTGCCTATAAGGAAAAGAAGGCAATTAGATGTAAGTGGGTGTATAAGGTCAAGCATAGTGCAGATGGTTTAGTGAGCAGGTATAAGGTCAAGCATAATAAAAATGGTTCAATGGGCAGGTATAAGGTGAGATTGGTTGCCAAGGGCTATGCACAAACCTATGTCATTGACTATGAGGAGACATTCGAGAGACATTCAGCCGAGTTATGAGAATGGCATTTAGCCGAGATGAGAGCTATCATTGCTATGGGTAGCATTGGATGCAAATGTAACATGGAAGTTAGTGCCTTTGCCTATAAGGAGAAGAAGGCAATTAGATGTAAGTGGGTGTATAAGGTCAAGCATAGTGCAGATGGTTTAGTGAGCAGGTATAAGGTCAAGCATAATGAAAATGGTTCAATGAGCAGGTATAAGGTGAGATTGGCTGGCCAAGGGCTATGCACAAACCTATGTCATTGACTACTATGAGGAGACATTCGAGAGACATTCAGCCGAGTTATGAGAATGGCATTTAACCGAGATGAGAGCTATCATTGCTATGGCTACAATAGCAAAGTGTTGGTCTTTACATCAGATAGATGTAAAGAATGCCTTCTTGCATGATGTAGTCACATGGTTATGAGAGTGATGTACACCCAGATTTTATGTGCAGGTTACACAAAGCCTTGTATGGTTTGAAGCAGGCACCCAAAACATGGTTAAACAAGATCAGGGAGTATCTTGTTACCATTAGATTTCAAACATCCAATGTAAATTTTTCTCTTTATCTTAAAAAGACTGATAAAGGAATCATTCTATTAGTCATTTATGTGCATGACTTTATTATCACCGGTGTGATAGTGATGCTGACATACATGATGTGAGGAAGCTTTTGAAGAAGAAGTTTGAGATGAAGGATTTGGGTGAGCTGCATTATTTCTTGGGCATAAAGGTGGTGAGATCACCTCGTGGCATTTTATTATTACAGAGGCAATATGTCTTGGACATGTTGTCCAAGTATGGTATGATAGACCATAAGCCTATTTTAGTGCAATTGGAGGAAAACACAAAGCTTTCCATAGATATAAGTGAGCTTCTAGAGGACCCCACTACATATAGGCGCATAGTGGATAGCTTGATCTACATGACCATTACTAGGTGAGACTTGAGCTATGTGATTAAACTTGTGAGTCAGTTTATGAAGGCCCCTAAGAAGCCACACTTGTATGTAGCTAGATGGATTCTCAAGTACATAAAGTCCACAATTGATTATGGAATTTTCTACGAGGTTGGTACAGAGATACAGCTAAATGGATACAAATATGTTAATCGGGTTGTAGTGTTGGAATAGATAGGAGGTCTCCCAATGGCTTTATGATTTTCTTTGGGAGTGCTGCTCTATGAGTTGGAGTAGTAAGGAATAGCCAATAATTTCTTTGTCGAGTACAAATGTAGAGTACAGGGGTGCTACTATGGTAGCTTGTGAGGTAGCTTTGTTTTATAAGCTACTTGATGATATGGGTGAGACTGTGGATAGAAAATTTATCATTTATTGTGACAACATGAGTAGCATCTAGTAACTCAGTATAACATGCTAGAATGAAGCACTTTAAGGTGCATTCCTTATCACTTTGTGAGGGATAAGGTTCTAGCAGGTGATGTAGATTTAGTATATGTCAGCACTGAGGATCAATTGGCTAACATCTTCACAAAGGCATTGGGCACAGAGAAGCTCCATAGGTTTAGGACCTTATTTGGAGTGTAGTGTGTGGAGTTGAGCTTGAGGGGGAGTGTTGAGATATCAAGCTCAACTAGTGTTGTAGACATTGATAACCCGCTTGAGTGATAGCTTCCACACTTATCCCACTCGCATGGTTGGTGAGGTTATGGTTGATATGCTACTAGTGGATGACAAGATGTATGATAAACACTTTGGAGTACTAGAGTTATGGCATAGTTATAGCGCTAACTCATATAGTAGAGTTCACACTATGGACCAACCATTGTATGTTATTGTAGGAGACTAATTTCCCTTGTAGTATATACTCTTATCTTTTTAGTTATATGGTTGTAGAGAAGAGAATAAGATAGAAGAAAATTCATCCATCCATCCGTCTTGTGTCTTTCTCTCTCTCTCTCGTGTGTGTGTGTGTGTGTGTGTTTGCTTTGCAAAAGAAACTCAAGCTTTTCCTCTCCCTCACATTCTTTTTAGAACATTAGCTTGCCACAACCCCCAACACAACAAATTCAAATTTGATGATGAAGATAAGAATGAATTAGATAAATGAGTAGAAAGAGCTGTTGTCTCACCACATTCTAGCTACAACACCATAAACTCCTCTCTTAATATACAAGGAAGCTTCCTAACTACTGTTGCCGAGGAATATTTCTCAAAGTGTTTCCTAGGTTGGTCAGTAACCCTTGATAATACAAGGAAGCTTCCCAATGATTGTTTCCAAGGAATCTTTATCAAAGTGTTTCCTAGGTTGGCCAGCCAACCCTTGATAATACAAGGAAGCTTCCCAATGATTGTAAGATTCCTCCCCCCCCAGCCCCTTATGATGTCCGAATTCTCCCCCTGTAATCAAATCCCTCTTCAGAAATATAAAAGATCTTGTTTATACCTATTTTGGCCTAGAGAGAGAAAATCTTCTAGAGAGAGGTGATTCAGTTATTAAATATTTTTGGATGGAAAAATATCTCATCTTATTAAAATAATTTCCCCTAAAATAGAAGTTCAAAAAGATTTTCAGAAGGTGCATTTGAAATCAAGTATAATCTGTTCAAGAGGCCTTATCCTAGGGGTCCAGATTTTTTTGAAATTTTAAATTAAGGTTCCTATGGACCAATAAGATTCATCCAAATGTAGGGAGGAGATAAATGGAAGAATAAAAGGAAAATCCTCCAAAAATGAGTAAATACTCACATAAGATGAAGAGTTGACTAAGGACAAGGTTGATAGTTAAAAAAGAGAGATATTTAGAAGAAATGATGCATTTTTGACACCTCAGTATGGGGGAATTCCCCTCATGAAGGAGGTGCCTATTTCACATGTGTGGGAGAGTTTTAAACTCCCAAATAATGAGATATTTTTATCTCTCCTCTCTCATGTTTCAACTAGATCCAAAAAGTGAGCTAAACTGACCTAAAAATGGTCAAAAATTGACCAAACTGATTTGGCAAAATATAGAAACAATTTTCTTGGTTAGAGGCTCACTTTTTCCTATAAATAGAAGCCTTCGCCTTTGTTGAAGCTTAATAGTGCACTATTACTCTACTTCTCCCTAGAGCCAAAAACTGTGAATTTACTCATAATTCATTAGTTTTTGACCTTTCCCTCTTCTAAAGATTGGTGGCCACTCTTGTTTCAAACAAGAGTAGATCCCTCAAACCATCAAGCCAAAGGAAAGCTCTCAAATTCTCCTTGTAAGTTGGAGATTCTTCTCTTTTCTATTTCATTTTATGGTTTTTATGATTTTTGTCTTCTTTAAAGTGAATAATGATGTTATGCCTCATTGAAAAGGCATTCCCCTCTCTTCTTTAGTAAATCCAACCCTTCTTTATCCTAGATGAATGATTAATGGATAGAATCAAGTTTCTCATAATGTTTTTCTTAAATAAGTAGAAAATGTTTACATTAGAATGATTTAAATACTCTTGGTGAAATTCTACTTGATTTTAGAGAGTTAAAATTTGAAAAATAGTCAGCCATACAAAGGAGGTTATGGCGAAAGTTTCTAAAAATTGTGTAAAATAAGTTTTATCTTTTAATATTCAAAAAGAGTAATCCCAATCGTATATGTATTCTTAAAGTGTTATTTTTCATTCTAAGTATAGAAAAATGCATACTATAATTATTTTATTATAAAAGTGTTATTTTTTTAGAATTAATTTCTATGCATAGAAGGATGCATATTGAAATTTTTATTTTGATTATAAAAGTGTTACTTTTATCATAATTGGATTTTTATGCATAATTAGATGCATAAAGAATTTTGTTTTTATTATAAAAGTGTGACTTTCATCATAATTAGATTTTATGCATAGAAAGATGCATAAAGAATTTTATTTTTAATTCAAAAGAGTTATTTTCATCAATTTTGATTTTATGCATAAATAGATGCATAAAGAATTTTATTTTTATTCCAAAAGAGTTATTTTTATCAATTTTTATTTTATGCATAGAAGGATGCATAAAGAATTTTATTTTTAATTCAAAAGAGTTATTTTCATCAATTTTGATTTTATGCATAAATAGATGCATAAAGAATTTTATTTTTATTCCAAAAGAGTTATTCTTATCAATTTTGATTTTATGCATAGAAAGATGCATAAAGAATTTTATTTTTAATTCAAAAGAGTTATTTTCATCAATTTTGATTTTATGCATAAATAGATGCATAAAAAATTTATTTTTATTCCAAAAGAGTTATTCTTATCAATTTTTATTTTATGCATATGCATAAAGAATATTATTTTTATTCCAAAAGAGTTATTCTTATCCATTTTTATTTTATGCATAGAGAGATGCATAAAGAATTTTATTTTTAATTCAAAAGAGTTATTTTCATCAAAAGAGTTATTCTTATCAATTTGGATTTTATGCATAGAAAGATGCATAAAACATTTATTTTTATTTTGAAAGTATTATTTTCATTGAAATTGAATTTATGCATAGATAGATGCATAAAAGATTTATTTTTTTGAAAGTGTTATTCTCATTAAAATGAAATTTATGCATAGTAAAATGCATAAAAGGTTTATTTTTAATTCGAAAGTGTTATTTTCCTTAAAATTGAATTTATGCATAAATAGATGCATAAAAGGATTTTTATAAAAGTGTTATTCCTACTAAAGTTGTCTTTATACCTAATTAGATGCGTAAAGAATCTTTATATCAAAAAATTAGAATTCTCTTACATTCTATAAATAGATGTGATGAGATGTGATAGGAATCAGATAGATGTAAATGGATGGATGGAAGTGATATGAATCAGATAGATGTAAATGGATGGATGGATGGAAGTGATATGAATCAGATAGATGTAAATGGATGGATGGAAGTGATATGAATCAGATAGATGTAAATGGATGGATGGAAGTGATATGAATCAGATAAATGTAAATGGATGAATGGGATGAGGATGTTTGTGAATGTGAATGTGGAATGTGGATATGGATGTATGGATGTGGAAATGGATGTGTGGATGTGGATGTGGAAATGGATGTGTGGATGTATGAATGTGGATGTGGATGTGGATGTATGAATATAGATGTGGATGTGGATGTATGAATGTGAATGTAGATGTGGATGTATGAATGCAGATGTGGATGTGAATGTAGATGTGGATGTGGATGTATGAATGTGAATGTGAATGTGGATGTGGATGTATGAATGTAGATGTGGATGTGGGTGTATGAATGTGGATGTGGATGTGGAAATGGATGTGTGGATGTGGATGTGGATGTATGAATGTAGATGTGGATGTGGATGTATGAATGTAGATGTGGATGTCGATGTATGAATGTGAATGTGGATGTGGATGTATGAATGTAGATGTGGATGTGGATGTATGGATGTGGATGTGGATGTGAAAATGGATGTATGGATGTGGATGTGGATATGGATGTGGATGTATGGATGTAGATATGGAATGTGGATGTGGATGTGGATATGGATGTATGAATGTGGATGTGAAAATGGATGTATGGATGTGGATGTGGATGTGGATGTGGATGTGGATATGGATGTATGAATGTGGATGTGGATGTATGGATGTGGATATGGATGTGTATGTATGAATACGGATGTGGAACTAGATGTATGGATGTGGATGTAAGAATGTGGATGTGTATGTGGAATAATGAATGTGAATGTGAATGTGAAATGATGAGACGTCGATATGAGTGAATGGATGAGATGTGATGACATGTGAATTGGGATGTGAATAAATGATATGTGATGTGAACGAATCTGATGTGATGAGATGAAAAATGATGTGATTGGATGAGTATGAGTACACATATGAATTGAATGTGGAATAAGTAATGTGGACTGATGAGGGATAATGTGGAAAGACGAGAGTTCATTATAGAAACTATAATTGTGACCTATTTATAAATGACTATTTTATGTCAAGAATGCTAGGGAAGCATTTTGATCGTCTTATGATTAAGGTCGTGGAGACCTAACTGATAAAGTTGCAACAGCTGACGGAGAGTCAATGGAGGACGTCTCGCATAGCAAGGTCGACCGAGGTCTTGACCAAATGGTGAGCTTCCGGTACAGCAGATGAGGGACCAAGGAAGCGGCCTATGAGTGAAGCGCTAGGTGACCTGCGAAGGACCCTAGAGGGTGTTGACCATACGGTGCTTGGGCTCTGGGTCCCCAAAGATACCCACACATGCATCGTGGAAGATATTGGAACAAGGAGTAAGAGTTGTTTTCTGAAACCGAGTATGGATCTGGTTGATTGACCTTGCTGGTCCTCAACTGATGAGTCCATATCTCTCTTATATGGATCTGTTGGTTGATCTTGCCGATCTTCAACGAGGATTCCATCTTGATTTTTATAAGTGAATATCTACCGGGTACTATGAGCTAGGAACTATCGAAAATGTCCGTGATGAGTGAATAGGTGGGTGAGCGTTCTGGTTGCCAATGATGCCATAGATACTCCGGTGAAGGAATGATTGGAAATTAAGACTCAACCAAATATTTTGGAGGATTGTGATCAGTGATACTATGGTTTCATTAAATGATTGTTTTAATGATGGTTGAATCTGAGAAAAAGGCAATTTCATAGTGGGTGTATAAGTGGCATGACTGGTGTTAAATTTGTATGAATATCCGGCTAGGGGGCCTGGGAAATCTTTTCCCTAGTACCCGGGACAAAACCTAACCAAATTCTAAATTGGATCCTATCACTACAGTGATTGGGCGGTTGGCTAACCCATGGGACTGCATGGGGTTAGGCTGGACTGATGGATCCGTAAAATGAGACTCAATTCTGTTATAATTTCATAGATGAAGTAAATCCCGGCAGGTAATTGTTCTATGGATAAGAATCAATGGCTGTGCCTCTCGATGGGGAAAAAAGTGTTGATCTCTATGATCCAAGTGCAAGTTTCTTCCTTGATCTGACCAAGTGTCTTTATAGGTTTGATCGGATCAGTTTGGTTAGTAATGACCTTGACTACGATAGAGTAAAATTATCTTGGAAGAATCGCCTGTGCTTTCTGGGCAAGGGAAGTTTTTCCGAGTTTGGTTTTGGAAGAACCGAGGAATTAGTTGTTGAAAATACAAGCGAATAGGGTGTGTGCGGGAACAAGCCCTTGGTTAGAGGCTGTAAAAGAGAAGATGTAATTGTGAAAGAACCTGTGAAAAGGTGAGAAAAATCTACTGGGAGAGAATAAAGGGTAGCATGAGAGAATTTAGGAAGTGTGGAGAAATTCTGGGAAGTGTGGAGTTATTCTGGGAGATATTCAGGGAAAAGAGAAGAGGTGGAGAGAATCAAGCAAGAGGTGGAGATATTCTGGGAGTGAATCATGGAGAAATCAATGGGATTTGATGCTTGATGTAAACTCTATAAATTGAGGCATTGCCCTAATGAGAATTTGCCGGTTTTTGAGTATCCATGCCTACATTAATTATTTGCTAATCACTTTGTTAATGATGTTGATTCTAGTGTTTGATCCACCATATCACATCATAATGCTCAAATTTCAACATGGTATCAGAGCCATGCTAATTTGTGTGCCCATTATCTTGCTAATTATTTTGCTAATTAAGATTAGTAGAAAATTATAATTTTCCCTCTTTTTTTCAACTCACCTCTGTACCCCTAGCTGGTGGAGGAGCTCTAGCTCCTTGCATACTTAATCATTGGCCAAATCATTCTAGCCCAAGGTAGCTAACCCAAAGGGGCTCCAGTCTATGCAATCAAAAGCGCAAACCGCCCACACTAGCTCACGATTTTCGTAGATTTGCAAGCGCCGATTTTCTGAGAGGGAAATTTGAGATATTCTCTTCCACAAGTCAAATCAGTCTAATTCCTCTTAGCCCCCGGGGTTTTCAAGCATGCTCTACAAGCTGGTGAAGACAGAATTTAGTTCCATCAAGTCTACAGTGAGATCCAAGCTCACAATTTTCGTAGATTTGCAGGCATCAATTTTTTGAGGAAAATTTGAGATATTCTCTTCCACAAGTCAAATAAATCTAATTCCTCTTAGCCCCGGGGGTTTTCAAGCATGCTCTACAAGCTGGTGAAGACAGAATTCAGTTTCATCAAGTCTACAGTGAGATCCAAGCTCTTCATCAAATCTGTAGGCGACTTTGGTAAAACAGAGATTAAGCTTTCAATATTTGGTCAAATCTTATGTTTCTTGGCTTAATCCTCTACTAAACTCATTGCTATTGATGCCTTTGCAAGCATTTGAGCTCATTTGAAGTCTAAGGCACCAGATCTGGACTCCCCGCATACTCTGTTTTTTGCACACAAAATAATGGATTAATTTGCTAATCAGTGATTAATCAATGCTAATCACTATATTTTGGTGCAATTGAGGGTTCAAATTAACCATTAGGTATCTGATACAGATCCCTATAACTTCAAATTGTAACTCGGAGTTGGTTTGATACTCCAACCATCCCGTACAAATTGGTTATCCTTGATTTAATGTAATTTCTGGTGATTTTATGCTGATAAATTTGTTGTAATCATCTATTAAACACCAGATTGAGTTGTAAAAGGGTAGACACTGCCCTTGAATCTTGAAATTGGATCAAGAGGTAAGACCCCCTTCATATCACCATGAGTACAGCACAGAAAATAGCCAAATTTAATGGGGAGCAGTTTTATACATGGCAGACAAAAACCATGTATTTGCTCATGAGGAAAAATCTGTGGGGATTAGTTGAAGGGATGCCCAGAGAGAGGGGAAAATGAGTGGAAGAGCAAGAATGAAAAAGCATTGGGACTTATTGCACTCAGTTTAAATGATGAAATCATTCATCACATCACAGGGATACAATGGGCAAAAGATGCATGGGATGAACTCAATAAATTATCTGGTACATAAGCAAAAAATTCAAAGATAAATCTGTTAATGCAATTCTACAAATTGGACATGAAGTAAAGTGAACCTTTAATCACACACTTGAACAAATATAAAAGCATTAAGCAATAGCTGGCAGCTACTATTGGCAAAAAGGTAGAAGATGATGAGGCACTAGCAGTGCTTCTGAAGAGTGTGGACAAAGGTGATTATGAAAACATTGTAGCAACACTAAAGAATGTACCTAAATTGAAGCTGCACGAGATAGAAGCAGCTCTACTAGAGCAAGAGAGCAGAGGCAAAGAGAAGAAATGGCTCGACTCAACAGCAGGAGAAGAAAAGGCATTCTTCACCCGAGGAGGATTCTCTAGAGGACGAGGACGAGGAAGAGGCAGAGAAGGAGGAAGAACCTTCACTTGCCACAAATGTGGAAAGCCATGACACATGGCGAGAGACTACTATAGCAAACCCAGTGGAGAAGGAACGACATCGGCAAACTTCATGGAGGCTCCAAAGGAAGTGGAGTCGGATCATCTTTTCTGAGAGAGAGAGAGAGAGAGAGAGAGACCCCACAACCCAATGTAACCTGCCCCAATAAAGTAAAACCACCTCTGAGCCACCGATGATGTAGGCCACGTGGTAGATGTATGTGGGAGCACTTTAGTCAAGGTTGTGGGCACTTATAGTAGCCTTGGACACATAGAGAGAGAGAGTGTCAAGGACTATGGAGTTTAGGGACTTGAGGCACTGGTCGCGGGCTATCAAGTAAGAGGGAAACTTGGTATAGGGTCCAGGCGTGCTAGAGATTATTCACTTGAGGGGAGGTGTTGAAAATACAAGTGAATAGGGTGTGTGCGGGAACAAGCCCTTGGTTAGAGGCTATAAAAGAAAAGATGTAATTGTGAAAGAACCTGTGAAAAGGTGAGAAGAATCTACTGGGAGAGAATAAAGGGTAGCATGAGAGAATTTAGGAAGTGTGGAGATATTTTGGGAAGTGTGGAGTTATTCTGGGAGATATTCAAGGAAAAGAGAAGAGGTGGAGAGAATCAAGCAAGAGGTGGAGATATTCTAGGAGTGAATCATGGAGAAATCAATGGGATTTGATGCTTGATGTAAACTCTATAAATTGAGGCATTGCCCTAATGAGAATTTACTGCTTTTTGAGTATTCATGCCTACATTAATTATTTGCTAATCACTTTGTTAATGATGTTGATTCTAGTGTTTGATCCATCATAGCTCATCATAATGCTCAAATTTCAACATTAGTCACCTGTCCGGATATCCGTGTCTGAGGCCCCGAGTGTGGGACCATGCCCCATGCAAGAAGTGCTACTTCCGCCGCTAGCACCCCAAATCCGTTGCACGGTGGGGACGGGGATCTTACAGCGATTGTTGTCGAGCAATCTTTATATCAGTGTTTCCTAGGTTGGCCAACAACCCTTGATAATACAGGACATAACTGTGTTGATTTCTTGCTCCAAGAAGTGATGTGAGTTTTTTCTTTGATATAGTTTGACAAAAAAATTCGTAGATCTAAACCTCGAGGGCACAAAGAGAGCCATTTTCCATCATATCTACACACCACTCTTATAGCATTTTTATCCTTGTAGTCATTCAAACTTGCTTCAACAATCTCAAACTTTTCTCTTGCAATACCTTAGATATATGAAAATATTTAGAAAAGCTTTTGCTAGACCTATTTATGAAAACTTAAAATATAATCAAGATTCTTTCCAAAAGCTGAACCGATTCTTTCCAAAATCTAGAGCTATTAAGCAAGATTATTTCCAAAAGCTACAACTATTTATACAAACTTAAAACGTAAGCAAGATTCTTTCTAGTGTGGAGATTACCTTCATGAGAATTATTAAAAGTGTTCATTTCCTCAATAGCAACAAGGATCATTACCGCATAATCAACATCTTCTTGAGCATCCTTTATGCTAATTTTGTTAAGAGATGCTTCTTTGATCTTTATTCCTTGATTGCAAAAATACCTTTTGTGATGTTTCTAGTTTTCTAAAATATGGGTTCTCAAGAAATTGGACAAGAAAGTGTAAGCTGATTGCTTAACTTTAATGGATCCCAATCCATATGGAATTCCACATTCATCACGCCATACTCAAACTTTAGGCTTACCATACGAAGGGAAGTATGGACACACGTAACTAATCTTGATTTAAAGAATGAAACGATTACATGGTTTTACTTGTAATGTATGTTTAGAGGTTGAGCATATCATCCACCATAAGTGCTTATCCTTGTTGTATTTCATGTTTGTCTCATAATCATCTCTTGGCCATCTCTATGTAAGAGGCATAGGCATAACTATAAACCATGCTCTCACCTCATTGAGCCAATGAGATTTCCTATTAATGGCTTCTACTTTAGGTAGTATCCATTGATGAGGAAGGGTTCTTCCATCACTTGTATTACTAAGGATCCATTTGAAAACACTTCAATTACTTTAAATGGTCCCATCCATCTTTGTTGGAGATTTTCTGGGAACTTGCCATATTGAGAATCATAAGCAAGGACAAGCTCTCCTTCTTTGAAAACCTTTATCTTGAGAAAACACTCACCATCATGGTAAGATTTCCTTCTTAATTATGTACCCTCTATGCACTAAAGAGACATCTTGAAAACTTGTGATAATGTTCTCGTATATGATCAAGGACACATTGCCTCCATCAGGGCACTCTTTATTACCTTTTCTTCACACCACTTTGTCACAAAATCTATGCACACTAGAATGTATTAGTTATGCCTTTTTCTTGTTGGTTCAAAAGGAAACACAAAATCCATGCCCAGACCACTTTGTCACATAATCTGTGCACACTAGGATGTATTAGTTATGACTTTCCCTTGGTTCAAAATGACAAACAAAATCCATACCCCACTTTTCAAATGCTTTTAAGGGAAACATTCGGCTAAGAGGCATGGCTCTCGTCTTAGTTGGTTGACCCATTCTTTAGTAGGCATCACATTGCTTATAAAATCAAAGGCATCTTTGTGAAGGGTCGGTCAACCTAACAAGCAGGATCTTCTTGGAAGTCTTTTTTTGTACAAAGTGTCTACGCACATGGCTCATTGTGAGAAATCCTTCAAGACAATGCAATTTCCATTTGTTTATGCATCTGTTAAGGATTCCATCTTTAAACCTTTCTGGTAAATTACACCATGCCTACTAGCAGGGTATAAGTAGCTGCTTCCAATAATAGCCTCTTCTTTTCCATCTGATGAAAATCCCCAAGGGGAAATTTTTTTGGGCGATAATAAGGTTAGCAATATCATCATGCCATGGAATGGTTTTCTCCACCAAAAAAAGAGTTACATCCATCAACAAGTCGAGATCCACTATCTCCTCTTCTTCATCTTAGGGAATCCGTGCCACATGTCAATGTCCTGTACCACATTTCGGCTTTTAGAGAACATGGCTGATTTCAACTCAAGAATCCTAGCATCCAACTTAAATAACCTGCCTTCTTTCTTGCCTTTGGCAATGACTCTACATCCATTTTTGAAATCCTCAACGAAGCAACCATGCTCGTTGAAACAAACCTGTAAACCCTATTAGACCATTTGACCAACTGAGGCTAAACTTTTTGTAATAGAAGGCACATACAAGACATCTGCCCTAGACTTTGTTTCACCATTGTGCGCATAACCAATGGTACACTTCCAACATGTGTGATAGCATGTTGGGTATCATCTCCTATTTCCACATAGCCTTTCACATCCATAGGCTTCATATGCTCAAACCATTCGCCATGACAAGTCATATGGTTTGATGCTCTAGAGTCCATATACCAAGTGTCATCACTTTCACCATTTTTCATCATAGATCCCACATGTTTTATGGCAAACAAGTGATTTGTGCTACCATCATTAGAGCTTAATGAAAAATTATAGCTTGATGCAAAATTTCCACCATATGTTGTGCATAATGTCCACCATGTTGTGCTCTACACCCTCTCAAATCATTCTATTTGCGGAAACAATCACGTGCCATATGACCAAATTTCCCACAGTAATGGCATTCCAAATTTTTCATAGATGTTTGTTGGCCTTGCCAACAACGTCCTCTACCATGAGGATTACCTCTGCCATATCCACGACCACCTCTAGCACCATATGTAGGCTGAAAATTCTGTTGCGGTGAACTAGCCTACCATCCACGACCATTACCATGACCACGTGATGCAAATCTCCCGCTGCCTCTAAATCCCCTTTGTGAATAGAAAGCATGATTCGTGCCATTATCATCATGAAAAGAGTAACTAAGTTTAATTTCCTCAAGAAGCAAGAGTGAAACCAACTCATCAAAATCTGGTAAACCTGTACTCCAAACCGAGATAGATGTATCAAAAGACTTATACTCCTTGCCAAGACCACGCAAGGCAATGTCTACCAAATCATCATCAGGCATGGAGACATTGATTGTTGCTAATGCATCTGCATACTTCTTTATCTCTTGTACATAATCATGGATGCTCCTTCCTTTCCGTTTCACATTGTGAATCTATTGTCTCAACTGAGACTTGTGAGCACTGGTGTCTGTAGTATCAAACAGCTTTACCAATGTATCCCATGCATCCTTGGGATTCTCAGCATCATGTATATGTATGAGTATAGCATCCGAGATAGATACATATGAAAAGGTAATGCAAAACTTTGTATGCTCTTTCTGACCATTGCTTATGAGCTAAAACTTATTGCTGTGTAGGTTGTTGGGGTAGTTTCGGCTTTGGCTCAGCACCTGTAACAAGGTTCCAAAAACTTTTTCCCTTCAGAAAGCTTTTGATCTTGTACTTCCATGCCTGGAAGTTCTTCCTATCCAACTTTTCACCCACAATCTGTATTGGGTTGTCTGACATATTTTCTCAATGCAAATGCACCTTTCGTACACGTCCAAATCTGTAAACAAGCCTTCCTCAGCTCAACCACACTCTAAGAAGTGTTCCAGATACTCCAAAGTACTCAAAAAACTTCACTTTTGATGTAGAAAATCAAACTGATTGCATCTAAAATGAATTGGCATACGCAGTCCAAGGTACCCTGTTTTGGCGTGCTTTCCAAGGCTTCAAATTGCAATGTAGTGGTTCAATCAAGTGTGGATAACTTGCGTTGACACCTAAACAAGCTCAATGTTGCATATCAACACCAACCAAGGTGCGTACATACCAAATTTGTCAAATCTCCTTCTCTGTTTTGAGAAAAACCAATAAAACCAGAAAAGACCAGTAATAAAAGTGCCTTAATTCCTTTGATTCTTGTCTAAATTGAGAGACCAGGCATTCATTAGCTTAGCATTGATGTCTACTAACTCCATGTAAAAGTAATTAGACCAATTGTTTAAGTTGAGAGAGTA
Organism: Cibotium barometz; assembly: GCF_041138505.1. Lineage (NCBI taxonomy): Eukaryota > Viridiplantae > Streptophyta > Polypodiopsida > Cyatheales > Cibotiaceae > Cibotium > Cibotium barometz. Next base: position 10,248,526 of record NC_141086.1, on the reverse strand, counting down.
ATTAGCCGATTAATCACTCTCTGTTTCACTAATCACAGTAGACAGCCTGTTTAATAAGCTCATAATCAGCTCCATAATGCATAATTGCTTCAACCAATCATATAGCAACCTCCTCAATATGTGTATCACACAATTGCTAAGCAAATTTTGGGTTTAATCAATCACACAAGTAGAATTTGGCCTCCACTTATCAAAAATATGAGAAAACTACTCTGTTTCTGCATATCTGCCTGCGTCGCTTGCTTCTGTAGGGTTGATTTGAGAAGCTTATAATGATAATTGATGGTATATTTAGATGCCCAACACACCTAGGCATGTGCCCAATCCATCAATGTAGTGATTTTTGCAAAAAACTAGCTTGAATTGCATCCACAATGAGCATCATTTCTCTGTTTTTGTGAAGGCTTCAAACTAGTGATTTTCCTCTCACATAAATGCATCAACTTTGCTCCAAATTCAAAGTAGGGCTTGCACATGAGTTGCCAATACATTAATCCTTGTCACATACATGTTCCTTTGCCAGATTGCATCCATTTGCACAATACATCACTGCTTTCAAGCTCCAATGGAAAGCTTGCAAAAACGAGAATTTTCTTTTGCTTTAGGCAACCCTGATTTGCCTTGTTTGTGCTTGAATCACCTGCAATCCGCTCAAGGGTGTTTAGCTTTGCTTACCTGCGGTCCTTATCTCTCAGATTTGTTAAGTATTTGTGTGCTTCAAGCTTCACAGCTCCAATGGCAAGCTTCACAGCTTCTTCTCCCTCTTCTCTCACTCACTTATAAACCCTAATAGAGAGCACCAGGCTCTGATACCATGATGAAAAATAGGTAGAGGGAGAGGAGACACACAGAGAGGAGCAAACCCTAATTTATATTGCAAACCCTAACCATAGAGGGAAGCCATCTCCCTACTCACACAATGCATAAAGCCATAATCCATAATCTACAACACACACATTGTGTTGTGTCCACATACTGCTAACCCTAGCTAATGTCCACACAACTATGACCAACTGGATGCAGTCATTTATGTCTAACACATGTTACTATCCTAGCTAATGTCCACACAACTATGACCAACTGGACGCGGTCACTTATGTCTAACACATGTTACTACCTAACATGCCACCACATAGTGCAGCTGGCACAAGCTGACATCGAGCTTGAATCTTAACAAAAACACTGGATGCTCTCTCTCTCTCTCTCTATCTCTCTCTCTCTCTCAAATACGAGAATCGTTAATAGTGGCGTGAGGATTAAATAACTTTAAACGAGCCCATGTGTGTAGTAATAATGGACACGTGTGATGTTGACAATTGACACGTGGGGTCTGTGAATATTAAAAACGACTCTTTTTTATTCTATTTGCAATGGTGCGCCTGAGAGAGAGAGAGAGAGAGAGAGAGAGAGAGAGAGAGAGAGACAACGATCCATCGAGCACAATAGCAGTCCATCAACCACGACAACGATCCATCAAGCCACCGATAGCTTTGGTATGTGTTTCTCTTACACAACCTCATGCACGCACACACACGCACACACACACACACACTCACTCATGCACACACACACTCATGCACGCACACAATGGGACACACACACACACACACACACACACACACAAGGAGAAACACATACAAAAACACAGACATACACATCCAGTAATGCTACACAAAGAGAGAGAGAGAGAGAGAGAGAGAGAGAGAGAGAGAGAGAGAGAGTGTGCATGGTTTTTATGATTTGGCACGATAAGGCGCTTTGAAGCCAAACTGAAGAGCTCTATATTGCCAAACCACACACACATATACACTTACATGACATCCACACACACACACACAGGGAGATAGAGGGAGTGGGAGGGAGGAAGAGAGAGAGAGAGAGTGAAAGATCCCTGCCCCCTCTGCGCAATGGATTCGGGGGTGCTAGTAGCGGAAGTAGCACTCCTTGCACGGTACAGGGTCCTCTCACTTGGGGCCTTGCCCACAGATATCCAAACAGAAGACTAATCCCTTGGTTCTTCCAAAATCGCCGAACCCGAAAAACTTTCCTCGCCCGGAAAGCACGGGCGATTCCTCTAGGATAATTTTACTCTACCGTAGTCAAGGTCATTACTGACCAAACTAATCCGACCGAACCTGTAAGTCACTTGGTCAGATCAAGGAAGAAACTTGCACTTGGATCATAGAGATCAACACTTTTTTCCCCATCGAGAGGCACAGCTGTTGATTCTTTTCCATAGAACAATTACTATCCGGGATTTACTTCATCTATCGTACTATAACAGAATTGAGTCTCATTTTACGTATCCATCAGTCCAGCCTAACCCCATCCAGTCCCATGGGTTAGCCAACCACCCAACCACTGTAGTGATGGGATCCAATTAGGAATTTGGTTAGGTTTTGTCTCGGGTACCAAGGAAAAGAGTTCACAGGCGCCCTAGCCGGATATTCATGCAAATTTAACGCCACTCACACCACTTACACACCCAATATGAAATTTCCTTTTTTCACAGACTCAACTATCTTTAAAACAATCATTTAATGAAACCATAGTGTCACTGATCATAATCCTCCAAAATATCCGGTTGAATCCTAATTTCCAATCATTCCTTCATCGGTGTACCTATGGCATCATTGGCAACCAGAACGCTCACCACCTGTCCTTCAAGGGCCTTTTCGATAGTTCCTAGCTCATAGTACCCGATAATATATTCACTTATAAAAATCAAGATGGAATCTCCGTTGAAGATCAGCAAGATCAACCAACAGATCCATATAAAAGAGCCATGGACTCATTCGTTGAGAACCAGCAAGGTCGTTGAGAACCAGCAAGGTCAATCAACCAGATCCATGCCCGGTTTCACAAAAAACAACTCTTACTCCTTGTTCCAATATCTTCCTGGATGCACGTGTGGGTATCTTTGGCGAACCAGAGCCCGAGCACCATATGGTCAACACCCTCTAGGATCCTTCGGAGGGTCACCTAGCACTTTACTCATAGGCCGCTTCCTTGGTCCCTTATCCACCATACCGGGAAGCTCACCATTTAAATCGAGCCGAGGCTGGTCAAGACCTCGGCCGACCTTACTACTACGCGAGAGGTCCTCTGTTGACTCTCCGTCAGCTGTTATAACTTTATCAGTTAGGTCTCCCCACGACCTCATTCACAAGACAGTCAAAATGCTTCCCCACCATTATTGACATAAAACAGTCATTTAAAAACAGGTCATAAATACAGTTTCTATAATGAACTCTTGTCTTTCCACATTGTTCCACATCAATCCACATTACTTAATCCACATCCAATTCATATGTATACCCATTCTCATCCAATCACATCATTTTCCATCTCATCACATCTTTCCTCATTTATCCTCACATCCACTCGCATCTACCTATATCAACATCTCACCACATCACATTCATTCACATCTTATCCATTCATATCTACCCTGATCCACATCACATCACATCACATCACATCCATTTCACCTCACATCTCATTCATTCACATCTATCCCGGTTCATATCCCATCACATCTCATTCATTCACATCTATCCTGTTTCACATTACATCACATCACATTCATTCACATCACATATCATCCATTCACATCTATCCCAATTTACATCACATCCATTCACAACCCGATTCACATGACATTACATCTTGATTCACATCCCATTACATCTCATTCATTCATTCACATACCGATTCACATGACATCTCATCACATCTATTCACATCACATCCCATCCATCCATTCACATCCATTACATCACATCACATCTATCCACATCATATTTCATTCATCCCATCCACATTACATCACATCCACATCATATCTCATTCATACACATCTGATCTCATTCATCCATATCATCCAATCATTCACATCTATCACTTCACATCCACATACATTTCACATCACATCACATCTATTTACATCACACCACTTCTTATCCATATCTACATCACATTCCTATCCACATCCCCTTACATCACATCACATCTCATTCTCATCCACATCCATTCTTTCACAAACACATCCACATCTATTCTTTCACAACACATCCACATCCGTTCTTCACATACACATCCACACCCATTCTTTTACAAACACATCCACATCTATTCTTTCACATACACATCCACATCCATTCTTTCACAAACACATCCACACCCATTCTTTTACAAACACATGCATATCCCTTCTTTCACATACACATCCACATCTATTCTTTCACATACACATCCACATCCATTCTTTCACAAACACATCCACACCCATTCTTTTGCAAACACATGCATATCCCTTCTTTCACATACACATCCACATCCACATCCATTTTCATTACATCACATCTTATCACATCCTATTTTCATCTTATCATATCCATTCACATCCTATCACATCCCATTTATATCTTATCACATCCATTCACATCTTATCGCATCCTGTTTAGATCTTATCACATCCATTCACATCTTATTACATCTCGTTTACATCTTATCACATCCATTCACATCCTATCGCATCTCGTTTACATCTTATCACATCCATTCACATCCTATCACATCTTATCACATCCCGTTTACATCCTATCACATCCCATACACATCGTATCACATCCATTCACATCCTATCACATCTCATACACATATTATCACATCTATTCACATGCTATTCCCATTTAATAGCTTTTTCTAGTTTGATACCAATAATGGGACCTTTTTTTAAATTTCTACCAATTGCTTGGCCTAATTAAAGGTCTCTTTTCTCGATGACTATTTCCATATTCCTTCTCAATTCTTCAATCGAATTATATTCAATATTTCTCTTTTGAATAAAAGAATTTAGGGGATTTACAGAAATCAATTCTACCCATATTTCCACTTTTGATAAATAATCATAAATTGAATTATACTAAATTTCCTCTTCTTCCCATTTAATTTCTTGGATCTCAAATACCATGGGAATTCCTCTTTTTAAATTTAATTATTTGCATTCCAATGTCATGGGAATTCCTCTTTTATCATCAAATATTTCTCATAAAGTAATTTCATCTAAAATAAAATATCCATTATTCAATATGCTAGAAATTTCTCTTTTCCCATTTAAATGATGGAATTCTAAATGTCATAGGAATTCCTTTTTTAACATCTAAATATTCCTCTTAGAAGATTGTACACTTGAAATTTTTTTGCTAGAGTGAAGACAAAGGTAGCAACACACATGCAAATGTGCAACAAGTAAGGAGAGATGTAGAGAAGCATAACACTCAAAGTTGATTGATGAGAATGAGTGAAGTGACATGATAAGATCACTTACACACTCACTTATAAAAGTGTGTACACTCACTCAAGGAAAAAACCCTCCTAACGAGGGAAAAAGTTCCCCAACAGCCTACGTCCATGTATCTCTATCATATAAATGGCTACAAATCCCCCTTTTTAGCGATGATGTGAACATGTACAAGGATCATGTAGCCGATCAATCCCCAAATTACAATAAGCCTAAAGCTTTGTAAAAATCTTTTAACTTCTCTCTTGAGAGAGCCTTCATGAACATATATGCCACATTTTTATGTGTAGAGACATTGGGTCAAGCTGATCTCTCTTGCACAATGATACTATCTCCTTGACATAGAGACTGACCCTAGCACCCATCTTCACTAGTGTGTAGCAACATGTTTATAGTCTTCAAGACCAAATCATGTAAGCAAACTCTTTTTATGTACTTTAATATAAACATCACAATCACGTTGATGGCTTTGGGAGATAGTGCCTCTATAGCTTCGTCCTCCCAAAGTACACCACTGTGTGAGGAGAGTATTACAAGCACCATAGCCCAACAAAAACAACACTAGAAGACACCATAACACCACGTTAACATCCCTCGGTCCTCATCTTCCCCTATTGGATACTTCAATATCCTCCCAGCCTCCCTACTCAATCCAATTGCTTACTTAGGTTGTTCTCTAAGGCCAGCCCCTACTTCCAATACCTCTAATCTTTCACTTAACAACCTCTCATGACCATAGCCAACATCCAGCTAACTAAACTCATCTCCAACAGGTGACGTAGAATTGCTCAGATTCTGCCTCCAAAGTCCTCTCTTTGCTTCCTGTCGGAAATCTACTCTCTAGAGTCCCAAAATGTCCTCCATCGTCAAATAGTTCCAAATCCTTGTCTTAAAACCTCTCAGAACTAAGCAACTCCACCCTCAACTGATTCACTGGCTAACAAACTACTCTCTGAACTACCATTGTAAGGTTCTCCCCTTCTAAAATGGGAGAAACACTTAAGATCCACTAAGTCTTAACTTGGAGAAAATTTCCTATTCATTGACACCTTGACCATGTAGAGATTCAAGGATACGATTCATAGGTAAGACCTAGTTCTATCCCGTAGGGGGAGCATGATCTTCTAAACATCAAATCACCCATAGGTTAATTGATCATAAATTGGGCAACTACTAGACTTGATTTCTAGAGGAAACGCTTTTTTCCTCATCTATGCAAGGCACAGCCGCGCTGGCCTAGTCTTCTAGAATAGAGTTGCCCAAGAACCTATTTATCTAGCGTAGGGCTTTCACTTAATCTGTTGGAAAGCTACCCGACTAATCGGGTCCACCCGTCCATAAGATAGTGCCGTCGGGGCATTCCATCCTCCCACTTTCCACCCTACTCACGCGTCAATTTGTTTTCTAATTAATCCTACCACACTGTTTGACATAAATAAACATGTTCCTTAATTAAGGCCCTTTTTCACAAGGTTTGTTAAAATAGCCTTTTTACACAATACAATCATGCCAAAGACAAGATATATATATATAAAGTTTATACATGAATCAATTCCATACAAGCCAAACCGGCTCTCTTATTCTTATACTGTCGATGATCTAGAGTTCGGCCTTCCAGCCTCTACATGCTGGGCAAAACCCTACGGGACCATACACCTCATCTCGTCGGTCGTGCTGGCGAGGATTCAAGCCGGCCTGTCGCCCTCTCAGGCTCCATCGCTCGATCCTCCCGCCCCTCAAAGGGATGTCTGCACACTAGGGTGGGCTTATTCACCGCACTAGCCTGGGCCCTCAGAACTAGGCAGCATCATAATCTCTCGCCTCAATCGGCAAACCTTATTCTCCCAATGGTATGAGGGATACCTTGGGCCATTCCTGGGCATTACTTAACGATGCCGCCCATCTACACAAGCACGGAATGGAGTTAGCGTTGAAGCGAGAAAAAAAAACTTGCACTCTTTATAGATAACAATTTCAATGCAATTTATTGAATATAGCATTACACAATTCGTAAAGATAACAATTTCAACGTAATTTATTGAATACAGCATCACATAATTCGTAACTTCATACAATTTTATGTCATTATTTTAAAAGAAAAAGATACACATTTATTAACAGTAATTTAAGGAAAAACTCTTCTTAAAAAAATAACCAAGCTAGCCTGGCCACCATTTCCTTGAGGAGCTTGAAAAGGGAGGGTTGGAAGCATCTTCCCTAATCTCGTTGTTGCACGCTCCTCTTGAGGTAATATTTTGATGTCTCTGAGAAGAGGCAATCTTGGGCATCGCCTTGTAGAGCTCGCTGTCGCGCGATCAAAATGCTTCAGTCGGATCTCAATTCTAAGATCGTTTGCTCACCGTATGAGCAAAAGATTATGGTGCACGAACCCTTTCTTAAGGCAAAAAAACCCTTACTAAAGTCTACGCAAATGGGGGGGGGATTGTGAGATGTCCTTAAGAGCAAAAACATGGAGAGGGCTATGAGGGCTGTTGTAAGTCTCTTCACACGGGGGGGAGAAGAGTTAAGGACACTGCCTCCTAGCAAGAGGGAGATGGAGGAAAATTGCCTTATCTGAAAAGAGGCAAATGAGGGGGTGTGAGAGGGGTGGCTGCAAGGGGTGGCTGTTGCACAGGGACAGACGGCGGTACGGACGACGTCACAACAGGGCATACGCTGCACAGAACTGGGTGTAGCCTGTGGAGCACCCGGGTGTTTATATAGCTATGGGACACGAGTACGGGCACTACACAAAGCGAGGACGAAAGGATGGTGTACCAGCAAAGGCTATGGAAAAGTGAACTGCATGGGTCTAGGGGAAAGGTATGGTGTCGGTTGTTGTCAGGGAAAGGAGTGGTACGCATGTACCTTATCTGGTCTCTCGGGCAGCATGGGTGTCCACGTAGCGGTGCGTGTGGACCACACTGTGGGCGGCCGTCCTTTGGTTCTTGGGCGGCCATTGTACGAGCACCCTAGTAAGTGTGTACGGTCCAAATTTTGGGACGGGGCACCCAAATTTGGGACGCGCACCTCGATTTGCGTGCCGGACCGCCCCGAGGGGCGAATTTTTTTTTGTCCGGGAGGTTCTCCTGGTTGTTGAGGTTCAGAACGTTTGTCAATCAGACGCCCGATCACCGCATTTATTAAGGTTTAAAGGTCACCGCATTTATTAAGGTTTAAAGGTCACCAAATGACTGAATTTTGCGTATTAGCTTGATCCGGTGTCCATTTTGGATACTATAAAATCTTATATTAGGGTAAAATTACGCGCAGATTCTAAATTTGGGCTCAAAATTTAAAGATTCTAAGTAGAAATGACTCAAATAATAAAATCATTGATTTTTATACCATAAAAACTCATAAATTTATCTATTACATGGACATTTCTTTATTAGCGAAGATGGGTATGTTACATCCTTCCCCCCTTAAAGAAATCGAGATGTCCTCATCTCGTCATGAATTAGGGATAATCCTTTAAGAGTGTAGCTTCATCTTCCCAAGTTGCATCCTCTTCAGGGTAATCTTTCCACTGTACTAGATGTTCTACAAGAGTTCTATTTCGGAGTTGCCTTTCCCTAGAATCTATGATGCTAGTGGGCTGTAATTCAAGGACTCCTTGAGTAGGGATTATAACTTGTTCATCATCAAGAATATGATCGAGACTGGGTACATATGGTTTTAAACTAACTTACATGAAATACATTGTGGACTTTGATATGGGCTAGGAGTTGGAGATTATATGCACTTTGCTAACTGTATAGGAACCACAATACCTAGCGGTGAGCTTCTTATATTTTCCAAGTGATAGAGAACTTTGTTTGGGTCGCACTCGTAGAAGAACTTTGTCTCCTTCCTTGAAGATCCTTTTAGACCTCTTGTTGTCAGCATAATGCTTTTGTCGATCTTGGGCAGCTTTAATATCCTTTTGGTGGATTGCCTTGGTTTGTTCCTCCATTTCTTCGAGTATTTTCCTGGATGCCTCATCTCTTATGGTTGGATCAGAGAAATTTAGAGGAGACAAGCATTCTTGCCCATATAGTGCTTTGAATGGTGACATTCCTATGCTTTGATGATAAGACGCATTGTAGGCAAATTCTACCAGAGGAAGGTATTGAATCCACCTTCTTGGTGCCCATCCATAGTATGCTCTGAGAATGTCTTCAATTACTTGATTGACTCTCTCAGTCTGGCCATCGGTCTCTGGATGATAAGCTATGCTAAAGCAAAGTTGAGTTCCCAGGGCTTGAAATAAGGACTGCCAGAACTTTGAAGTGAAGACAGAATCTCGGTCACTTACTATCCTTTTTGGGAGACCATGAAGTTTGAGGACTTCCTTGATGAATACTCGAGCAACATCAGAAGCTTTGAAGGTTTTCTTCGCTGGTATAAGGTGAGCTACTTTGGTAAGTAAGTCCACTACTACCAGAATGGAGTCATATCCTCCTTGAACAGTGGGGAGACTTGTGACAAAATCCATACTAATGCACTCCCACTTCATTTGGGGAATATCGAAGGGTTGAAGTTTTCTAGGCGTCTTGACCCTTTCAGCTTTGATCCTTTGGCATGAGAGACATTGCTTCAAGTATCGAAGGACATCATTTTTCAAGCCTGCCCAATGAAAGCTCCTTCTTACGGCATTTAATGTTTTTGCATAGCCTGGGTGTCCTGCAGAGCAGGACTATCATGAGCTTCATGGAGGATTAGTTTCTTTAAAGCAGGATCCTTAGGGATACATAGCCTGTGATTGAAGTAGAGGCTTCCTTCATGAGTGGAGTATCCCTTTATTAGATTCTTCTCTTTCTCTGAATTTTTCCCTTCTTCTACTAACTTCATCATTTGATAATTTGGATCATGAGATGAGACTTCTTCCACCTTGACCACTATGGGATTATTTGGCATTGAAATTGCACTCAAGAAAGATTTGCGGCTAAGTGCATCTGCTACCACATTATCTTTCCCAGGGTGGAATTTGATGTCAAAGTCATATTCTTGTAGAATTTCAATCCATCTCCTTTGCCGCATGTTGAGGTTAGGCTGGGTGAAGATCCACTTTAGACTTTTGTGGTTAGTTTACAAGCTGGAATTTGCCCCCCAAGAGATAATGTCTCCATAATTTGAGGCAATGAACAATTGCTAAGAGCTCCAAATCATGGGTGGCATAATTTGCTTCATATTGCTTCAGCTTGAGGGAAGTATAAGCAACTGGTCTTCATTCTTGGCCTAAGACACCACCAAGTGCTAGACTACTAGCATCAGTTTACCACTTCAAATTCCTTGGCAAAATCAGGAAGTTTTAGGACTGGGGCAGAAGTAATAATGACCTTGAGCTGATCAAAATTGTTTTGATGATTGGCAGCCACACTATTTTGAAATCCTTCTTAAGAAGATCCGTCAAAGGTGCAGCTACCAAGGCATAATATTTGATAAAAATCCTATACCATCCCGTGACTCCCAAAAACCCACGAACTTCACGAACTGATTTAGGGGGTGGCCATTCCAGAATATCCTTGAGCTTGGCGCGGTCTACTGAAATGCCAACTTTGGAGACGTTGAATCCAAGATACTCAATTTGATGAGTAAAGAAGGTACATTTGCTCTTCTTGGCATAGAGTTTGTGTCTACGCAGCAATTGCAGAACTCTACGCACATGCTCCTCATGCTCTTCCATTGATTTGGAGTAGATTAAGATGTCATCAAAGAAAACAAGCACAAATTCATCCAAGTAAGGACGGAATATATCTTGCATTAGGCGGTTGAAGGTTGCAGGAGCATTGGTTAACCCGAATGACATTACAGTAAACTCATAGTGGCCATAACAGGTATTGAAGGCTGTCTTGGGTATATCTGCTTCCTTGACTTTGATCTGATAGTAACCAGACCTCAAATCTATTTTTGAGAAGACTTTGGCCCCATGAAGCCTATCAAGAAGCTCGTCGATATGCGAGGGATAGGATACTTATTCTTGACAGTGACTTGATTTAGCCCTCGATAATCTATGCAGAGGCGGAGAGTTCCGTCCTCCTTTTTTTGGAAAAGAACAGGTGCCCCCCAAGGAGAGCTATTGGGGCGTACGAATCCTTGCTCAATGAGTTGGGAAAGTTGCTCCTTAAGTTCAATGGCTTCAGGAAGGGACATTTTATAGGGCGTTTTTGAGACGGGTTGAGCTCCAGGGATCACCTCGATCTCATGATCGACTTCTCGAGGAGGCGGTAGACCTGTAAGCTCGTCAGGGAAGATGTCAGAGAATTCTTGGAGCCAAGAGGGTTCTGTCTCCATACTAGGCTCAATGGCTTTGTTGAGCTTGACTAAGAAAACTTGTTGACCCTTACGTGTTCCCTTGAGAAGATGTTTTGCCTTGACTACCCTAGATTTAGGTTTTCCTCTGATCCCTTGAACAAATATTACTTGGCCATGCTCATTTTCAAAAGTGATACTCCCCTGGTTACAATGAATGCTAGCTTTGTTTGCAATTAACCAATCCATTCCAAGGATTCCATCATAAATTCCTAATGGTAAGACTCTAAACCATGAGTTTGCTCATTACCCAACTCAAAATCAAGGTTTCCTATAGAGTGGCGAGATACTACTTCTCACTGGCTAACTCTACAATCATTCTTCTAGCTGTTTTTTGACCCAAGTTTAATTTTTCAAACACCTAGGAGAAAGGAATGAATGGGTACTGCCACAATCAATCAAAAGTTGAAATGGCTTACCGTGATGAGTGGCTGGGGTTTGGATTACACCAAATTGTTTATTCGGACCTTGGTATTCTACTGCCCCATGGACGGTGGCGCGCTCTTCTTCAGCCATTTCCAAGGTCGGTTCTTCACTTATAATACAGGCGGTCCTAGCAACTACTCCTCCGCGGCCTCTGCCACGCCCATCGCCTCTTGCACCTTGGTGGATAGGGGTTTCATGGCCTTGATTTCCTCTGCCACCTTGGGGAAATGAAGTTGCCATCTTGGGACAGTTGGCTCTAAAGTGTCCCGGCTCATTGCACTCAAAACATAGAGGGCCTTCTCTGGAAGAAGCAGCATACGAGCGGGGGACAAAAGAGTTGCCTTGTCACCCTCTGTTGTAGTAGGGGAAGTTCTGTTAGGGTTTCTTGTAGGGTTGATCTTTAGAATTTGCCTCAGGGTAAGATCTCTTTTGATACTTAGGTTTGTCAGTCTTCATTTCTTTCACAAGGGGCTTTGCTCGTATGAGAGCATCCTGTAATGTGCTTGGCCTCATTGCTTCAAGGCAAGAATCTAAGGGTTCATTTAGCCCTTGGCAGAAACGAGCCACTTGCTGGGAAGTAGTCATAGCTGGGGCATACTTCCGAAGAGTGATAAATTTGGAATAGTAGTCCTCGAGAGTTAAGCTGCACTGCCTAAGACTAAAAAACTCATTCATCTCTTTATGGATTCATGGGATGGGGGAAGATATCTTTCCTTTACTGCCTGCTTGATGTCTTCCCACATTTGAGAATGCTCGGTGACTTCACGGCACCACTGTTTCCACCAGAGTTTAGCATCTCCGATGAGGCGAAACCATGCAAGCATAGACTGATTTGCTACTCCAGTACCGACGGTAGAGAAATAGCCTGTTTATTTCCCCTTATGGGCTGGCCATGCTATGGGGTGGTCCATAGACAAATCTAAAATTCTCTACATGCTTGCTAATGAAAGACCTAGGCTAAGGCTAACTTGTACATGCATTAATCTGATGAATTCTCTAAGTGGGTTAAGAGGACTGACTCTTGCCCTCTATGACTCGGAGACTGACCTACGTAGCTCATGCCTGAGTCCTAATTGTCCCTAGACTGAGGGCTCACAATGGGGTCACAATGTACGATGGATATCCTAGAAAAAGGTATTACTTCTGTACAAATGTTGCACTAATGATCATGCCAGTGTCACTGTGTGCCCCAGTGCAGGGTGCATGTGACAATATGTGTCCCAATGCTCCTAGTCAACTAGTAGTATTATTGTCGACCAACTTTACCTGATTGCCACATCACCATCGCTCTGTCATCATTGCCACATGGCATTGCCATGTGTCACATGCCTTGTTCGACTTTGCTCATCGGTTGCTATGTGATGTCTCACTCTGCTCTACATACTCATACGCGTCACAGATCTCATTTAATCTACAAAAAAATAATACACATTAACATGGTAACACATTAGACCATAGAGGAATCTTTTAATTGTTACTAAATCCATTATTCATTAAACTTGTTACGTTGGAAGGGCTTGCATCCAATTACCATACCTTGTTCTCTTTTCCTTTTAGAAGATTACCTCACCATGTTTTTGAGGTAGTGTTACACCTTCAACTTTCTTTCAAGAAACTACATGGTTGGTAGTGTTTCTTTATAGATAAATGTGTGTGTGTGTGTGTGAGAGAGAGAGAGAGAGAGAGAGAGAGAGAAAGAGAGAGAGAAAGAAAGAAAGAAAGAAGTTATAATAACGTCTACCGAAGACCCCAAGGGCCTTATGACCAAAAGTAATACAATGGTACCATGGATATACTAAGCCATGGAAAACTGAAAGAAAAAGTAAAATGAAAACATCTCACAGTACATGTGATCAACAGATGATCCTGTGTAGAGTGAGATATGTTGTGATCAGCTACTAATGTGGATACTTGCCTCGTCCAAAACCGATCTGATGGTGGAGTGAATGTCAGGCCTCTGTGATGGGAGTGTGACATGTCGGCAGAGAACCACACAAATCCATCTTTGTGTGGTGGAGGGTCGTGATGCTCTGGGTCAGGGATGTCTGGAAACAATTTACGTTCAATATTTCTTTAAGCTAGTTTCAAGGCTAGCATTTGTGATTATAAGCTCCAGTTAGGTGGCATCCTTTAAAGATGCTATTTTCCTTTGTGTTTTTCCTTCCTCTCAACACTTTCCTTCTCCTCCTCCTCCTCCTCCTCAGCTTGCAAAAAACACATCCCATAGCATCGAGCATACACAAACAAAACTCATGGCAACATCTAGGAATATCTCCACAAGAGCCGTCCAACCCAAATTTATTATCTAAAGGAACAACTCTAGGACTCCATATTTAGCCATGGTCGAAAAAAGAAGACACTATTCTTTTGTCATGGCTGCTCATCGTGGGAGGCACCATCCAAGTCATTTGGCAACATGTATTTTACAGAACGTGTGACATGGGTGCTTGTAGAAGCGTGTTTATGAATTGATTGATTACAATTAGTGCCTAATCAAAGACTTAAAACCATGTTGAAACTGTTTGCTTCTTCATGCTCAATACAATAGAGAGAGATCACATAATGTACCATGTATTACTAACATGAAATGTATACAATGTAGCATGCGTCGAGCTAGGACCATGTGAAACAACAAAGCCTTTCTTTAAACCTAGGTTTGAAATGGATGTAGTACATATGACACCAGATGGGGTCCCAAATTACCCACCACTAAAGGCCACCCCCCCGCCGCATCACAACCCTGTGTTTTTCTCTGGACAGTATGCAGGTGTGCACGAGGACATGGATATTGTGAATGGCATCGGTTTGCAAGTCAAAAAGGACTCAAGGTTTTTAAAAGGTTCCTTTTTCATTACCCCATGTGGGGGGAGGGGACAAAGGTTTAAAAACCTTTAATAAAAATAAAAGAACACCCTTAGCTTTAAAAAGGATCGTGGCCCATAAGATATTATGGGGGGCCACGCATGTGCTATTTCAGAAGAGGGGCTAGCGAGTTGCAGTGGGGGCGCCTCTCTATTGGTGAAAATTCAGAGGGCTGGATGCGCCTCTCTATTGGTGAAAAAGAAGAGGGCTGGATGTGCCTCTCTAATGGTGGAAAAATAGAGGGACTTGCAGCTACACATGCGCCTTGGCTCTCTCTCTCTCTCTCATGCTTTTCTGGAAGAACTGCTGGCGGCGCCCGGGTAGTGCTACTGTTGTTTTTTTTTAAATAGCTACTAGGGGGTTGCATTTCTTTGGCTGCTGTGCTACAGAGAACACAGGCGTTGACCCAAGCTTGTTTTTTTTTGGAGAGAGAAGGTTGGCTGGTTGGCTATTGTGATACACAAAACATAGGCACTGAACCTTCCTCTCTCTCTTTGTTTTTTGGAGGGAGAAGACTAGTTGGCTGCTGGACAGAGGTGCACAAGTGAGCTGATCCTCCTTGCAAACAAGGATGTTTTGAGACTGTTTATGGGCTGTTTTTCTTGGTTGCAAGTACACTGTGTACATGGGTTATTGGGTGGAAGTACCAGGTAACCTGGTTAGGTGTCTTGGCATGGGAGAGACGCAACCTCTCATGGGTACATTGTTGAGATATCGAGCTCATCTAATGAGGTGGTGGACACTGAGATGACCCACCTGGGGGATAGGCCCCACACTTACACCATTGGCATGATTGGTGATAACCATTCTAGGACTGGCATAGTTATAGCGCCAGCTCATTTAGTTGGGTTCACACTATAGAGAACCCTAGTATTTATTTGGTTGAGTACCTTTTCATATTGTGTGTACTCTTATCTTTGTATAGGATTTTGTGAGTGTGTGTGTGCTTACAAGAGCTCAAGCTCTCTTCTCCCCTACATCTTTTCATGGTATCAGAAGCTAGTTCATGCTAAGGACTAAGCTATAAGTAAGAGAAGCACAGGAAGTGGTACGAGGGTCAGAGCTTCATCTACTCTTCCCTATTTGTGTTGGTGACTACACCCTTGTCGGGAGCTGTACGGGAGGCATCGGCCAAACAATCTCTGATTGAGGAGCTTTCTTCACGGGAGTAAAGGTATAGGGAAACTATACTGTCTTATCGGACAAAAAATTTTCGGGCCAAAAATGCGTTTCAGGCGCATTAGGACCTTTGTTTTTTGGAAAGCAGGCGATTTTGAGCACTCCGAGTAAGTCATCGATTCTATGCAAAATTCTATTTTAAGAACTGCATGAAAATAGATTGGTTGTGCAACAAGGAGGTCAAAGAGTTGCCATTGGGTGTATGTATGCACATTGAGGTCACTGGTTGTGACATTTAAGTGTAGTACGGTACCGCTGCAGAAAATACAGCAGTTTGTACAGGACAAACCAAAGTGCTGTTTTCTGGTAAATTTGTGTTTGGCAAGATGTCAAATGATGGCATAAATGAGATTGTAAATGAGAAGCTTGACAAGAACAACTTCCATGCTTGGAGGTTTAGGTTTACAAATTTCCTGATGGGAAAGGGCCATTGGGACTACATAGAAGGTGAGCATGAAGAGGCACCAGAGATACCGGAGATCAATCCGACTACTGCAGATGTGAAAGAGTTCAAGGATTGGAACCAAGGATCCAAAAAAGTTATGTATTGGCTCTCTATTAGTATACAAGACACCATGATTGGGCACATACAGGATGCCAAGTCCCCCAAGGAGGCGTGGGACACCTTGGTAAAACTCTATGAAACGAATACCAAGGCACGAAAGATACAGTTGAAGAATGAACTTCATACTGTGGAGAAAAAGAGTATGTCTATGAATGACTATGCATTGAAGATCAAGGCTATTATGGAATCCCTTGCATCTATTGGTGTTTTAGTAGATGATGATGAAGGTGGAAGTCTGTCTACGTGGTCTCGGGTCACAATACAAGGCATTTAAGACGTCTATTCAGACTCAAGAAAACATTCCCAATTTCACAGATTTGGTTTCTATGTTGATTATAGAAGAGAAGAGCTTGGTCGTGCGCATAAATCAAATACAAGAGGCTATGTACAAAATCTTAAAAAAATCACATCCATGACTGAATATAGCGAAAGACCCATGCATGAATCATATGACCCCTTGGATAAAATGGAAAGGATAGAGGGTTCCCGTCGCGATGATGAGGCTATCTATGGAACCTCTTAGATCAAAAGGAAATCCAAGGCATGAAAAATCCAAGGAAATGGCCCCATGATAATCTGGTGCAAGTGGAGTAGATAAGGAACCGATGACGAATCTAGTCTTGAAGTATCCTCCAGGATCAAAGGGATGTGTACAGTATACACCCTGAACCATCAAAGCTAGAATGGTAGTAGCTCCTAGATCAAAAGGAAATCTCAACTCCAAAGAGATAGTAGCCCCAGGGTCAAAAGGAAAACTCATAAGCCGATCCTCACGACCACACTGTGAATCTGGCATGAAAGGTATCCGCCGCCGAAGAAGCTCGAAACTTTTGGCCAGAATGTCAAGTGGTCTTGGCACAAAAGAATCATCGTGTAGGCCAAGATTGGAATATGTCATAGATGCACTTGAATGTCAAGCCACATATCCAAAAACTATGCTCCTCAAATGGCAAAGAATGCAAAGAAAAATGTCCTGACTCCAAAGAATGCAGGATCGTGTCGACATCCGTAGGAGCCAAATAAACATACCGTAAGGTCGACCTCATGTAGAGTTAAATGTGAACTCAGACCTCCGTCATATGTAGCACCACTCAAGAAGTTGAAAGCATGATCCACCATATCTATGTATGTATGAGTATGATTTGACCCATGCACAATATCTCCATGTGTATGACACTCAATATGTGTGTGTCCCTCTAGAATAGAAACTGGATCATCATAAAGATCATCATCACTAAGCATTGACTAAGTGTCTACACAAGAAATATAAGTGGTATCAATCAACTCACTATCAATGGAATCTCCAAGGCCACTAAGGTCATCCCCAAAGGTATAAACCAACTATATCATTGGTGTCCCTGTATAACCTAAACCACTAAGGTCTCTGATTAAGGAGCTTTCTTTACGGGAGTAAAGCTATAGGGCAACTATCTTGTCCTATCGGACTTCATTTTCTAGGCCAAAAACGCGTTTTGGGCACGTCTGGACCTTCGTTTTTCAGAAAGCAGGCGATTTTGAGCACTGCGAGTATGTCATCGATTCTCTGTAGAACTCTGTTTTAAGAACTACAGGAAGACAGATTGGTTGTGCAGACACTGTGGGTGTTGCAAAGAGGTCAACAATTGCCGTTGTTGGGTGTATGTATGAACATTGAGGTCACTAGTTGTGACATTTGAGTCTACTACAGTACTATTACAGAAAATACAACAGTTTGTGTAGGAAAAACCAGTGCTGTTTCTAGTAAATTTGTGTATCTGGCAAGATGTCAAATGATGGCATAACCCAAATTGTTGCTGAGAAGCTTGATAAAAACAACTTCCATGCTTGGAGGTTCAGGTTGACGAATTTCCTGATGGGAAAGGGCTATTGGGACTACATAGAAGGTGAACATGAAGAGGCACTGGAGATACCGAATATCAATCTGACTACTGTAGATGTGAAAGAGTTCAAGGATTGGAACCAAGGAGCTAGAAAGGTTATGTATTGGCTCTCTATCAGTATACAGGACACCATGATTGGGCACATTCAGGATGCCAAATCCCCCAAGGAGGCGTGGGACACCTTGGTAAAGCTCTATGAAACAAATACCAAGTCACGTAAGATACAGTTGAAGAATGAACTTCATACTGTGGAGAAAAAGAGCGCATGTCTGTGAATGACTATGCATTGAAGATAAAGGGTATTGTGGAATCCCTTGCATCTATTGGTGTGTCAGTAGATGATGATGATAAGGTGGAAGTCTGTCTACGTGGTCTCGGGCCACAATACAAGGCGTTCATTCAGACTCGAGAAAACATTCACAATTTTACAGATTTGGTGTCTATGCTGATTATAGAAGAGAAGAGCTTGGGTGAAGACCAACAGTCTTCACAAAACAAAAACAGTTCACAGCAACAGGCCTTCTACACAAGTTCAAGAAGAGGACGAGGTAGAGGAGGCAGTGGATGTAGTCAAGGAGGTGGCCGAACAGGTAATCAAAATTATGGCCAGCAGCAACAACAACAACAGTCCCAGAATTCACAACAACAACAACAACAACACGCAGGTGGAAGAGGCCAATTCAGAGGCAGGGGGAGTCAAAGAGGTCGTGGAAATTGGCAAAGGCAGTATAATGACACACGTGGATGCTTTTATTGTGGTAAGCCTGGACAAGTGCAGATAGAGTGTTATAAGAAGCAGGCTGACATGGAAAATGGAAAATTGCAGCAAAATAACTATGCATCCTCAAGCAGAAACAATGAGAATAATGAAAGGTTGTTTATTATGCAACATGTTGTGAATGCCATGTCTGAAAATGTAGAAGCAACACATAAAGATGATGTATGGTACATTGATTCAGGTGCTTCGAACCACATGACAAGTCATGGGTGGGGAGTGGTTCAAGGAGATGAAAAACCTGGAAAGACCAGGTTTTGTGGAAACAGGGGATGACAATGCTCATGACAAGTCATGGGTGGGGAGTGGTTCAAGGAGATGAAAAACTTGGAAAGACCAGGTTTTGTGGAAGCAGGGGATGACAATGCTCATCCAATTGCCCATGTTGGAGATGTGCCATTGTCTATGCAGGATGGCAAAGTGAAGTACCTTGCAGATGTACTTCATGTACCGAACATAACAAAGAATTTGGTTTCACTTGGTCAGATGATTGATCAGAGTCTGCAGGTTCGGTTTAACCCTGATGGTTGTTATGTTGAAGACTTTAAAGACAAGTGCAAGTTGGTTGCAAAAGGCAAAAGAGTGGGCAGAATGTTTACGTTGAATGTAAACATGCCTGAAGTGAGTGCTGCAATGTTTGCAAATGGTTTAGGAATTGTTGCAGACACAGACATTTGGCATAAAAGAATTGGACATGTGAATGTGCAGAGAATGAAGTCTATGCAGACTAAAGGAATTGTGACAGGTTGCCAAAATTTAAAGTGCAAGGTATGCAGAGAATATGTGAAGCATGCCAATTTGGAAAGCAAACAAAGCATGTATTTCCACGTAACAGATATGTGAGCAGAAATGCACTAGATGTTGTGCATTCAGATGTATGGTGTCCTACGAAAACCATTTCTATGGGAGGCTGTAGGTACTATGTGACATTTATTGATGACCACACAAAGAAAGTGTGGGTATACTTCATAAAGGAGAAGAGTGAGGTGTTCACTCACTTTCAGAATTTCGGAGTTATGGTTGAAAAGCAAATAGGTAAAAATGTAAAGTGCCTAAGGTCAGATGGAGGGGGAGAGTACTTCTCCAATGAGTTCTCTGAATTTTTGAAGAAGAATGGTATTTGGAGACAGTTTACATGCAGATACACTCCACAGCAAAATGGAGTTGCTGAGCGGAAAAACAGGCACATTGCTGAGATTGCATGAGCATTGATGGAAGAGAAGAATATGCCGCATAGCTATTGGGTTGAGGCTGTTTCTATAGCAGTTTACATCATGAACAGGACTCCAACTGCAACCATACATGATGTAACTCCAGAGGAGAGGTTTACTGGCAGAAAACCTGATTTGTCTCATATGAAAGTCTTTGGATGCATTGCATATGTGCATGTGCCAGATGACCTGAGAACTAAGCTAGATCCAAAAGCTGCAAAATGTGTGTTTATTGGATATTCCCTTGAGCAAAAGGGATACAGGTGTTATAACCCTGCTACACGTGAGTTGAGGGTAAGCAGGGATGTTGTTTTTGATGAGATGAGCAGCTGGTATACTGCTGAAAAAGAAGCTATTGGGACTGATGTGAGTGTAAGTGTGGTTGCACAGAATGCAAGTCAGTAATCACAATCTTTGAGTGGACCAGGAGAGTCCTCTTCTAGTGGGTCTGTTGATAGACCATGGAGTGACAGGTTGCATCATAATACCAGTCTTGCAAATGTGATTAGTACATCGCATAAAGGAAAAGAGAAAGTGGTTGAGCCCCTTGGTATGCCTCACATTCCTGAAGGGCATTCTCATGTTGATGGAGAGTCTAGTGGCTCAGAGATGAGCCTTGATGAGGAGCTTGGGATCCCAGTTATATGAGAACACCTGGTGTAAAGAAGGCTATGGAAGCCATGTTGATGGAGAGTCTAGTGGCTTAGAGATGAGCCTTGATGAGGAGCTTGGGATCCCAGCTATATGAGAACACCTGGTATAAAGAAGGCTATGGAAGCCATGAATGCAAAGGTGCGAAGATCTGGGAGAATGAAAAACCCTGTGCAGAGGTTTACATATGATGGTTATGTGGCACATCACTATGCATATATGGCAAAGGTTGTGCAGGTTGTAGAGCCCACTTGCATTGATGAGGCTATTGAAAATGTGTGTTGGGAGAAAGCTATGGTGAGGAGATGGATGCACAATATGGAAATGAGACTTGAGATTTAGTGCAATTGCCTGAAGGCAAGAAAGCCATTGGATGCAAGTGGGTGTACAAAGTAAAACATAACAGTGATGGAAGCATAAACAGGTATAAGGCTAGGTTGGTAGCCAAAGGATATGCGCAGACATATGGCATTGATTATGAAGAAACTTTCAGCCTAGTTACCAAGATGGCAACAGTGAGAGTTGTGATAGCAGTGGCTGCGTCAAAGCAATGGTCTTTACATCAGATGGATGTAAACAATGCATTCTTGCATGGGGATTTGCAAGAAGAGGTGTTTATGTTGCAGCCACCTGGTTATGAGGATGTGAGTCACCCCGAGCATGTTTGCAGGTTGAAGAAAGCCTTGTATGGCTTAAAACAAGCACCAAGAGCATGGTCTGACAAGATTTTTGAATATCTTGTCACTATTGGCTTTCATGTAGCCAATGTAGATTTCTCGCTGTATGTGAGACACGGTGATAGAGGGGTTGTGCTTGTTGTCATCTATGTAGATGACTTGATCATTATGGGGGACCATGATGCAGAGATCTTTGATGTAAAGATCTTGCTTAGACAGAAGTTTGAGATGAAGGATCTGGGGAGCTCAGATATTTCTTGAGCATTGAGGTGATTAGGTCACCACATGGTATTGGATTACTGCAGAGACAGTATGGCTCGGACATGTTGTCCAAGTATGGTATGTGACAGGCTGTAAGCCTATCTCAGTGCCATTGAATCAGAATGGCAAGTTGAGTACAGATTCAGGAGAGATTTTAAAGGACCCTACTATGTATCGGCGCATAGTAGGAAGCTTGATCTATATGACGATCACCAGACCAAATTTGAGCTATGCTGTTGGGTTGGTGAGTCAGTTTATGCAGGTTCCATGAAAATCGCATTTGGATGCATTGAGACGCATACTAAGGTATGTGAGGTCTACTTTGCATTGTGGACTATTCTATGAGACTGGGACAGAGATATGTGTACATGGGTACACAGATGCTGATTGGGCTGGTAGTATCTCAGATAGGAGATTTACTAGTGGATTCATGTTTTCTTTGGGGAGTGCTGCTGTGACTTGGAGCAGCAAGAAGCAGTCTACGGTTGCTCTATCCAGTATAGAGATAGAGTACAGAGGAGCTGCTATGGCAGCATGTGAGGTAGCTTGGTTGAGAAAGCTACTTGTAGATTTGGGTCTATCAGTGTGGATAGACAAATTGTCATTTTTTGTGACAACATTAGCAGTAAATAGTTGGCCAGGAACCCAATTTTTCATGCTCGTATGAAGCATATAGAGGTCCACTACCATTTTGTCAGAGAGAAGGTCTTGACAGGAGACCTTGACCTTGTTTATGTCAGCACACAGGATCAGGTAGCTGACATCTTTACCAAAGCATTGGGTACAGAGAAGCTCCGCAGATTCAGGGCTTCGCTTGGTGTACATGAGACGGAGTTGAGCTTGAGGGGGAGTGTTGAGATATCGAGCTCATCTAGTGAGGCGGTGGACACTGATGACCCGCCTGGGGGATAGGCCCCACACTTACACCACTGGCATGGTTGATGAGATCATTGGTGATATGCGGCCAGTGGGATGACAGGCTGTGCGATAGCCACTCTAGAGACTGGCATAGTTATAGCGCCAGCTCACTTTGTTGGGTTCACACTATAGAGAACCCTTGTATGTATTTGGTTGAGTACCTTTTCATATATGTGTACTCTTATCTTTGTATATGGTGTGTTGAGTGTTGAGTGAAGAAGAAGAAGATTTTCAGCCTCTCACCTTGTGTGTTCTCTATTAGGGTTTTGTGAGGGTGTGTGTGCTTGCAAGAGCTCAAGCTCTCTTCCCCCTTGCATCTTTTCAAATGTATCCCTATGATCATTAGGAATAAAGATAGGTAGCTCTATGATGCTTGTAATGCTCGATGTACTCGTTGCCATCCCTCCCATCAAGATCATGCCCACATGATTTAACTCACCATCACCATGTGTACATGTGTCAACATCAATATCATCATCAACATGATGATCATCATCACCATTCACATCATCATCCACTGAATGCATGTCATAATGATACCCATCCTCAGGTATATAGTCATCTCTTCTCACAAATGTAGGGCACTCAATCAAATTCCCACATACATCATCCCATGCAAGCAATGCCGAACCATCCATGTAAAGATAAACACATAGATCCTCAATAAAATCACAAGGTGTGTGAATGTCTAGACTATCTAGCACAAACATCCTTCTCATCAAATAAGTGTCTAAACTGGCTAGGTAATAACATTTGAAGCTCAAACATCCATATGTGACATGAATATGATGTGTCATCATAGCATGATGTCGGTGAAGAAGGATCTAGAGGTCGAAGCCACAATATGCCAAATGTATATATGAACTCGGTAAATGATATGTAACTCCTCACCTGAAATGGCAAATGAAGATGATGGCCATAAAGCAAGAGTGATAGGATACGAGTAGGTGCCACACGATCAGCGTCTGGGATGGAGACATAGTGATGTCGATGAGACGAAGATGGTGGGTAGTACGGCGATTGTAGGCAGGGTAGAAGTAGTAATGGAAACTCATGTCGTCCCGCCAAAGCCTGAAAGTGTGGAAACACCTCTAAATGTGTTTAAGAATCACGCATCACGTGTGGAAAAGATACCAATACGCTCAAAATGAACAAGGGCTAAGATGCCACGTGTGAATGCCCAAAATATACTAAATGGCCAAAAGTATGCACGTGAACGCCCAAAATGCACCAAATCGACCACACGGCATACACTAACCACCTCCACGAGACTCAAAACATATAAACAATCCCAAATAAAACATTAACGCGTGTGACACACCTCACACGTGTAAACAATCACCCAATATGCCCACACATGAACTATCTCCACAAAGTCAAGGCATGAGGACGAACTCCATCACCGCATGTGAACACCCCTAACTCAATGCATACTTATCATGCGTGGGAACCACCACTAGCACAAGTAAGGGTCGGGTGTGGAATGGCCAAGTGATAAATGGGAGATGTAAAAGTGAGTGGAAACAAGCTGCAAAATGGGCAAGATGGGCTAATGTGAAAAAGAAATGAAGGGACAGGATGGGCAAGATGGGCTAATGTGAAAAAGAAATGAAGGGACAAGATGTAAGGTAGACTGAGGGTGAAGATATGAGTGAAAATAGGGTTAAAGTTCTTCTTTCTTCTACCTCTCACGCTAATTCTTTTTCTCACACGGACTCATACACACAACAGTCACAAACTGCTGGCTGAGACTGTAGCTTTCTGAGGACGACTGAGAGCTGTAGAGCTCTATGATGCTAGTTTAATCACTCTCTTCTCTGACTATTTGTGGGTTGCTGTAGAAAAACAAGAGCATTTTTTTTTATTTAAATGCTGTCGGTTGCTGTAGAAAATGTGCTCTTGATGGTTGCTGTAGAAAATGTGTGTGCACTTGATGTGCTGAGCCTCACAGAGGCGATGCGCCTGCTCCTGTGATACGCCTGTGTGTAAATAATGCGCTTGCAAATGATGCACCTGTGCCTGTGATACGCTTGTGATATGAGCAAGGGAGCCGCCTACGCTCACCAGCACCATCGTGCCTGCTCTCACCAATAGCAGTGAGAAGCGAGATCTTCTTCTGGTGTCACCGATCTGCAGCACGCGCCCGTCTTCCACCTGCACCTTCATGTCCTCCTTGGCCAGACTAGGCAGGTTGGCCTTGAAGATATGGGAAAAGCTGGTGAGATCTCAAGAAGGAGCCATCACAGATCCATTTCAGGACTGTGAGAACTACCTTGAGTCACTGCAACAGAGCAGTGGACGCATGTGCGAGCCGCTGATTGTTTTTCTCAAAGAGCTAAAGGCAGATCATGGTGCAGCCATGGTTGTGTCGAAACTATAGTCTCATCGGAGGTGGACTCCAAGATTTTTTCAGACTTTCAGATGCTTTCAGCTGCAAATGATGAAGTTAAGGCTCATGTTAAGAGGATTGAGTTCCAGTTGTAGGCTCAGAATAGAAAGATGGAGACTCTGTGAGCAGATCCTTCGAGGAGAAGGTAAGAGTCTATGTAGCTATTGCTGTGAAGGCGCGCAAACGGAAAATGAATTTACACCAGAAAAGTTGCAAGTAGGTACCGAGGGTGGCCCACTTCTCCCTAGATGCTAGGTGAGGTGAAAGAAAGATGTAGAACTATACTCCTACCGGAGATCAAGGCACATGGAAGAAGACGAAAGTCGACCCGATGCACAATAAAGTAAGGGAGGGAGAGGCTAATGGAGCAAGTACATGGTGCATGTTTGCATATGCATACGTGTGAGTGTGCATGTGAGAGAGAGAGAGAGAGATGTGTGTGTGTGTGTGTGTATATATGTACGTACTTGTATATGTAAGTTAGTTAAGCTATACCTTGAAAAGTGAGTAAGAAAGATCAATTAGTACTAAATGTAATCTAAAAATATTCAATAAATCCATTCTAAATATAAGTTATTATCCATAAAGATTCAATAACATGTACTTGTGTTAATGAGTGTTAATGGTTTTTTAAGCAATGATTGATTTATCATAATTGTTAAATAAGTTTATGAACAAGGAGAAGAAATAGTGATCCGTGGATCACGATCAATGATTTTATATTCACGTGATCATAATTTTTTTTGTTAATAACATATGTTAACATGTTATTAACATGTTAACATGTTCTCAAAAAAGTCGGTGAGAGGTTTCTTGGTAATCAGTTAAAATCTCCTCGAGATTTTTACAATACTCTATGGTCTCGTCGAGAATTTTAAAACTCTGACGGGTCCGTCGGGGTCGTCATTTAGTCCGATGGATTATATTTTTATATATATACGGGCTTGGGGAGTCATTTGGGAGTTCATTGTTGATAGTATACACATGTAATGATAGTTGTCGGTGTGTTCGTGCGGACAGCCGTTCGTGGTCGCAATGCGCGGCAGGATATGGGTGGTTCGTCACACGAGAGGTGTGTGTAAGGTCATTCTTTGGAATGGTGCTTATCGTAGGGAATATAGTTGGTAACGCGATTGGTTTGTGTTTTATGGTAAGTATGAAATATCGTAACGGTACTAGTCGGTAACGCAGTAAGCATAGTATCGTCATGGCGATGTCACCTTCCTTTCTTTTCTCTTTGTCAAATGCGGGCATATGGTCGGTAATGCGGTCAGTGTATGTTCATATTTTATTTGTATTTTTATAGATTCGGGTGGTATTTTGTCGTTAACGTGGTAAGTTGATGTTGTTCGTTAATGCATATATTGTTTTTTGCATATTGCGATATTTGATTGTTGATGTGATCGAAAAAATATCGTAAATTTGTTTGATGCGGTTTGTATTGTTTTTATTGTGTGATCTATGCGATACTTGGTTGGTAACGTAGCATGAGTATTTCATGGATCAAAGTTTACATCATATTGTCTTTAAGTTTAATTTCATGATGTCGTGACTCGTAAAAATGAATATCTCTCTTTCTCTTTCTCTCTCCTCTCTCTCTCATGATACACTTCATAACTCTCTCTCTTTCGATACACTTCACAACTCTCTCTCTCTCATGATACACTTCACAACTCTCGCTCTTTCTCTCTCTCTCTGTCATGATAGGTGTGTAGATGAGGAGTTTTTTTTTCTCTTAAAATATACATAATTTTTAATAAATTATTTTTTTCTATTTTTTTAAAATATAAAACATTATTTTTCTCTCTTTAGGAACTCATAAAACAATTGAAAATATCATCTAATGTTTTCTTTTTCTTTATTTGTCTTACGACTCTTTCTCTTTTTTCCTCTCTCTCTCTTATGATACACTTCGCAACTCTCTCTCTCTCTCGATACACTTCACAACTCTCTACTTTACAACTCTCTCTCTCTCTCTCTCTCTCTCTCACGATAGGTGTGTAGATGAGAGGAGTGTTTTTTTCTCTTAAAATATATATAATCTTTAATAAATTATTTTTTTCTCTATTTTTTTAAAATATAAAATAATACTAAACATTATTTTTCTTTCTTTAAGAACTAACAAAACTATTAAAAATGTCATCTAATGTTTCCTCTCTATCTGTCACACGACTCTCTCTCTTCCTTCTCCTCTCTCTCTTTTTCATGATATACTTCACAACTCTCTCTCTCTCTCTCTCTGTCACGGTAGGTGTGTAGATGAGTGCAACATGTATAAGACACTTCAAAATCTAACGATAGCTTTTATTATGTAAGTGTAGGTTTTTGGATATGATATTTTTTTTGTCAAAAATAGACTTTTGAGATACATAGAAGATGTTTACAAAGTAAAATGACTGTAGTAGAAAGAGAGGAGCAGGCACACAAAAAGAAGATAGAGAGAGGGAGTTGGGTAAAATGTGCGTTACTCACTCTAGCAAGATCCTCTTTTAAACACTTTTATAACTTGTCTTAATGTATACTATTAGTTGTATGAACTTTGGCTTTATTATCTCTCTCTAGTCACTCAATGTTGACTCTCATCTGCACACTTATCGATACACATGACTCCATAACTCTCTCTCTCTCTCGATTCTAGTAATGAAGCTCATGTATGATGCTCTCTAGTGATTATGTATAGAAGCTTATGTCTGATACACTTGTTCGATCATTGATAAGTAATGATACACTTGTTGCGATTGTCTCACGTTCGATGAACATTGATAAGTAATGATGCACTTGTTGCGGTTGTCTCACATTCGATAATGTATTGTATAATGTTGAGTTCAGTAATATTGTTTGATATTTCGTTTTCGTTTCATCATTGATAAGTAATGATATACTTGTTGCGGTTGTCTCACATTTGATGATGTATTGCGTGATGTTGATTTTAATAATATTATTTGATATTTCATTTTTGTTTGTCATTGATAAGTAATAATACACTTGTTACGGTTCTCTCACGTTCGATGATGTATTGCTTGATATTGATTTCAGTAATGTTGTTTGATATTCTGTTTTTGTTGTGTTTATATATTTGCTAGATTTGCGAAGACGATCACTATGCTTTCCCTTGAAGAGCGTAAAATTATTCTACGAGCAATTCGCATTGAAGTAGTCATCGTAGTGTCACAATGTTCAGAAGACATCATCAAAAAGATCAATGAGTTTGAGATACTCATGCGAGATCTATTAGAACAGATATGGGAAAATGTACAGCGTCGACTTCGAAGCGGAGGCAACGTTGAGTTGCTTGATAGACAAAAGATAGCAGACTTCAACCATCAACATATAACACGAACTATTTTGGGGAGCATGCATGTAGCATGCAATGATCTTAGAGATGCTGTCTGGTCTGAAGCTAATATGCATCATCTACAGTTATGGACGCTGTATGGAGCGAGCATAGATTCAAGAGCTAAGAGCAAGCGCATGAAGGTGCTGGATGCAGAGTCACTCCCCAAAAGAGTGCGCATTGTCCAAGACGTCGCTGCAACGTTCAGCCAGCCAGATGCGAGTGGGACGGGTGTCATTAATCGCACAATCTATAATTCTATGTACACACACCTCATTGGCATCTCGCACGAGGCTCTGGTTGAAGGGCGAACAATAGGCTCTGGTGTTTTTGGCATAGTAAAAGAGTATACAGTTAGAGGTATATCATTTTTGCCAGAGCACATTACTTTTTACGAAAAGTACTATAAAGGAGAAGGCAGCGCCAAGTTTGAGAGCTTCCAGGCAGAGCATGGTATGCAAGTTCTACATCCATCAATTGTCAGGTGTATTGCCTTCACAAAAGAATCTCCTTGGATCACTATTTTTTCATACTATAATGGCGGCTCGCTTGGTGATACTCTTCTGAAGGTCCCCTTCAGATTCAGTGAGTTTATCAGAGCAATTTTTCGTTTAAATCGAGGATGGAGAAAACTCCCGTCCGATAATATTTTTTTAAGTCATCTAGAATTTTCTAAAATAAAATAAATAGTAATAACCATGCCACATATTATGCATGCTCTGGTGGAAGGCCTAGCGGCAGCACATTTGGTAAGAATTGTACATACCGACCTACATCCATTCAATGTAGTGTTAGATTTTACAAAAGAGTTGAAGCCACGCGTAGGTATTATCAATTGGGGATTACTGCTGAGAGTGCCCAAAAAACGGATCTCTTAATTTTGTATTTGAAGCAGACAAGAACCCTGAGAAGGTGGCAGAGGCGGTCTCTTATGCAGACAGAGCGAGATAAACGACCGTGGAGAGTTTCAAAAATTTTTGATCCTTTTTTGGCAGATGCACACTCCTGCATCTGATGTTTTTGCTTGAGGGTATTTATTACAAATTTTATATGACTGTTGACAGAAAGTACAAGAGTTGTGAATGGACAATAGTTCCTACGACAAAGTTACCATGGATACTATTATTTATAGAGTCAAAAATTGGATGTGTCTACTTAATCGCGATGAGCGAAAATCTGTTTTGTAAGTAGCAAAATTTTTTTAAATCACTAAATACTGACCCGCGAGGGCACAATGTCCTCTTGTAGAGCTATCGGTGTTATTCACCCCAATTTTGTAATTTAACAGTATCAGGAGATTTAGTTTCAAGAATGGCTCTTTGTTTGTCTCTTCAAAATTTGATATGTACGTTGATGACACGGAAGCGGTAAAGCTGTCTACGCCCTTATAGCATGCCACACTTCCACACACGCATGTAAACACACCAGAACACCAGACCAAAGAGCATGAACAAGACTCATATTTCAGAAAAGACCTTGACCTTTACAGAATCAGATATCCCAGATACCAGCTTCATCAAGCACCCACTCACAATCAGCCCTCTCCAGCACTTGGTCGCTCTAAATCCCTTCGCTCTTGCTTCTCTGCAGTCAGCTGACCTCTTTGTCTCTGCTCTGCACTTCAGCTGAAGTCCACTCTTCTACACCACTAGCAAACTGCCAGTCTTCAAGCAAAGAACCAGTCATCCTTCTGATTTTGTCACAAACCCAACAACCAGCCCAAACCACACAATACCAAAGGCCCACCAAGCCTGCGCCCCTCTGCACTTCGCCTGCCTGTAGCTGTATCCCCAGTCACCTCAGCAATTCAAACTCTTCACTTGATGATCCAAGCGCCTTCAACTAGCACCAACACCAGTCCATGCATGTTCCCTTCACTCCAAAACCGGTCACCTACGCTGGCTGTCTTCACACCTCTGCCCAGCAGCTTGCCTCAACACGGCAGCTCACACTCTCAACCACACAAAGTAACTCCTAGGCGGCTCCCACGGCGGTCCCTCTCTGCTGCAACCAGCTTCTCTACTCTACGAGGCGTTTGCTAACGCTTCCACTTCCCTCACCAGCTTCTGGCGCCAACCTCACCTACTCCCAGCTGCGCTTATCAAAACCCACGCTGCCTGCACCTGTGACGGCACACGGCCAGAGCCCCCCGGCTCTCCACACAGTGAACCACACCCAAAGGTGTCTCCAGTCGCCCTCTTTACTCAGCACTTCTCGGGCTCCCGTCCAGCTACCTTCGCACTGTCACCAGCCCGTCTTCAACTCTATCCTCCAGCTACGCCAGTAAGTTCTCCACCCCGTATGGCTGTGACTACGCCCGCCTTAGAACCCCTCCACTGCACACACTCCCGGCTGCACACACAGCAGCACCTTTTTTCGACTCTTCACACGGCGGTTTCTTCGCCCAACATCCTCTGTGCTTGTGGCTGCAGCTAGCCACAACAACACACACTGGGGCCTCCTTTTCCTCACTGTCTTCAGCTCTGCTGCAGCGCCCCCAGCGGCCTTCGCACAAGGCGGCCCTTCTGGGCCTGGCTCCAACAAGACCCCCCACCACTGCAACCACACGGCCTCCTCAGCCCACGCTTGGCTTCTCTGCGCCTGTGGCTGCAGTTAACCAAACACAAAACACACCCCCCAGCCGCACCGTCCTCGCACTCCTTCTCTTTCTGGAGCCCCTACTCCACGTCCTCACTGCTGCGCTGGCCAGCTTCCAGAAGCACCTCGCTGGCGGCAGCTCCAACCTCCACGTAGACCACCAGCCGGCTATGTTTTTTCTTATTTTATTTATTTATTTTGAAGATGGCCACTATATTATTTCCTTTCACACCAATGCCCATGGCAACTTTGGCCCCTCATTACCCTTTTTCTGCCCATGCTCTCCACCATCTTCAAATGCGACCTTCCGCTCCATTGTGTTTTTGGCGCGCCCACACATATCAAACACTACTTTCAGCAGCTTCGTTCCGGACGAGCCTGCTTCCAAGATCTCATCACTTTTTCCTGCACATACACTTCCATCAAAACCCTGTGCTTGATTGCCGCATCCACAACGCCCACACCGAGTCAATGGGTACTCCCATGTCTTCACCACGACACGAACATCACTCATGTACACATGTACAAGTTGAGTTTGAGGTTCCCAAAAAACTACACACATATTTAGCAACCCCCTTTTTTTCTGCTGAGACATTTATGTCTAGCAGCTATACTAACAGAAACCATTTATCCCCCTGGATCAAACAGAAACCTCGGTGCTTCTACCTTCCAATCCTTTAAGCATCTTTCTCCATCAAACAGCCATTGATACACCCTGTCATAGCCTTCCATTTTCAGCAACCCCCTTGGTTCTTCATACATGGCCTCATCACCTACTGTTGCACTTCTTCCTCCAGACCAGCTCACATATCCTCGTGATGGAGACCACCACTCCTCACCTTCACTCTTCTCTGACACATCTGACCCCCACTCATAATCATATACCGAAATAACAGACATCTCATCATCAACTCCCATCTCATGGTCACCCAATTTGCCACCCACATCACTGGCTTCTAACCCTTTCTCTGGGCAACCTGCCAGACTCGAACTATAACCAAACCACTCATCCATATGCTGAGCATCCACATGTGGTGTGTCCATCATACACTCACTTCCTTTCAGCCCATCAACATCACACATAGCAACCTCGTGCACTGTAGACTCATCATTATCGCTTTCTTGCAGTTTCTCCAGCTTCAAGACCATTGGCGATCCTGCAAGATTCTCCACATCTTGCACAGGCATCTCTACCAAGTCTAAGCTCCCCACAAACTCCCAGGCAAAGCATCTTGGTCTCCCTGACCAACAACAATAGCCTCACATGCATCCTCACCCCTGACAACCGATTCATTCTCTTAGGCATGACCAGGAACACACACCTTATGTTCAGCAACCGCACATCCAGAATCCATCACACCATCAACCAAAGGAGCATCCAGCTCACCATCAGTCACACCATCACTCTCTTCCTGCTGCACAACTTGCATGCAAGTATTCGTTTCCTTCTCCAAGGAAGCCAACTTCAACAGATCATCCAGTGCACTATCAAGTACACTGTCCAGCTCGCCATCCACACTCTCACAGGCTACAATATTCAACTCATCACCCGGATCATGCACTTGCACTTCATCCACAGCATCTTCATTAGTAACACCTTGATCATCACTCTCCACCTTGACTGGCACCTGCAAGTCATTACTCTTTTCTAAATCAAAGAGATCATCCAAGCCATATCCATTCTCAAACTCATTAGGCTCCTCAGCATTAGCAGCATCACCTTCACAATCCACAGCTTCATCAACACTTCCATCCTCCTCCTCCTCACCTCCTGAAAGCTCTTCAGGGCTGATTCCAGAAACCTCATCTTTCTTCATTTCCAACAGATTAATCTGTCCCATACCCTGCTCTACAAATATGACCTTATGGGCTTCACAAACATTCGGCTGAATTGCATCCTTCACCTGCATACTAGGGCCACTCACCCTATCACTCATTCCCAAAGACAATTGATATATACCACCATTAGCTTTGGCTGGTCTCTCACATTGTGGACTAATATGTCCCCACTCACCACGATTCCGGCATTGCACATCACACGGATACCCTTTCCCTCTCTTCCAATATCTGCTGAATTTCCTCCAGAACCAGATGATGCATCAATCTTCCTTCCCATATCACCTATGCCTCGTCCTTTGCCTGCAGACTCTATCCAATTCACGCTTAAAGACTTCATGAGCTCCACTGCTTCATGAACTTCCCTCTTCAAAGAATCCACCTGTTTAGGAACAACAGTAGCTTTTCTTCCAGGATGCATACTCTCGATCTCTGGCATCTTCACAAACCTCTTCGGCTCTTCCTGCATTCCCATCTGCCTCAGACGCTTCATCTTCCATTGCTTCTCACACGAGCAACTCTGACAGCCTCCTCAAAGCTATCCAGGTTCTTCAGCTCCACCTTCAGACGTAAGGTTGGCTCCAAACCAGCCACAAACCGCTCCCTCTTTATCATCTGCAGGGGTACTTCAGGAATCAGAGCCTCACACCATAGACTCCACAGTCTACCAAACTCTATCAGATACTGATCCACATCCTGACCATCCTTCTGCTGAATGTTACACAATTCCTTCCACACTTCATTCGGACTCTTCACATGGACAAACTGTGCCAAAAAGGCAGCTCTGACTACACGGTACTCAGGATCCTGTCGATGAACATTCCTGTGTGTAGTCACAAACATCTGTAGCCATGCTTTTGCATCACCCTGCAAGCAATAAGTCAAAATCCGAGAAAGGATCTCCGGGGTTGCCCTGTCTTTCATCAAAGCTGTAAACTCCATCTTCTCCAGAAACCTGGTTGCATTCTCTTGTGGCAATCCCCAATACTCCGGAAAATCCTGAGCCATTCCCAAATCTTTCTTCACACAGCCCCTATTCTCTTTCGCAAACCAGAGGAAATCTGCTCCTCTGTGGAGGCACC
This sequence comes from Cibotium barometz, assembly GCF_041138505.1. NCBI lineage: Eukaryota > Viridiplantae > Streptophyta > Polypodiopsida > Cyatheales > Cibotiaceae > Cibotium > Cibotium barometz. The sequence continues at coordinate 10,214,283 of NC_141086.1, read as the reverse complement.
AAAAAGTGATGGCACGGAAGCGGTAAAGCTGTCTACGCCCTTATAGCATGCCACACTTCCACACACGCATGCAAACACACCAGAACACCAGACCAAAGAGCATGAACAAGACTCATATTTCAGAAAAGACCTTGACCTTTACAGAATCAGATATCCCAGATACCAGCTTCATCAAGCACCCGCTCGCAATCAGCCCTCTCCAGCTCCTGGTCGCTCTAAATCCCTTCGCTCTTGCTTCTCTGCAGCCGACCTCTTTGTCTCTGCTCTGCACTTCAGCTGAAGTCCACTCTTCTACACCACCAGCAAACTGCCAGTCTTCAAGCAAAGAACCAGTCACCCTTTTGATTTTGTCACAAACCCAACAACCAGCCCAAACCACACAATACCAAAGGCCCACCAAGCCTGCGCCCCTCTGCACTTCGCCTGCCTGTAGCTGTATCCCCAGTCACCTCAGCAATTCAGACTCTTCACTTGATGATCCAGGCGCCTTCAACTAGCACCAACACCAGCCCATGCATGTTCCCTTCACTCCAAAATCGGTCACCTACGCTGGCTGTCTTCACACCTCTGCCCAGCAGCTTGCCTCCACACGGCAGCTCACACTCTCAACCACACAAAGTAACTCCTAGGCGGCTCCCACGGCGGTTCCTCTCTGCTGCAACCAGCTTCTCTACTCTACGAGGCGTCTGCTAACGCTTCCACTTCCCTCACCAGCTTCTGGCGCCAACCTCACCTACTCCCAGCTGCGCTTATCAAAACCCACGCTGCCTGCACCTGTGACGGCACACGGCCAGAGCCCCCCGGCTCTCCACACAGTGAACCACACCCAAAGGTGTCTCCAGTCGCCCTCTTTACTCAGCACTTCTCGGGCTCCCGTCCTACAGCTACCTTCGCACTATCACCAGTCCGTCTTCAACTCTATCCTCCAGCTACGCTAGTAAGTTCTCCACCCCGTATGGCTGCGACTACGCCCGCCTTAGAACCCCTCCACTGCACACACTCCTGGCTGCACACACAGCAGCACCTTTTTTCGACTCTTCACACGGCGGTTCCTTCGCCCAACATCCTCTGCGCTTGTGGCTGCAGCTAGCCACAGCAACACACACGGGGGCCTCCTTTTCCTCACTGTCTTCAGGTCTGCTCTGCAGCGCCCCCAGCGGCCTTCGCACAAGGCGGCCCTTCTGGGCCTGGCTCCAACAAGACCCCCCACCACTGCAACCACACGGCCTCCTCAGCCCACGCTTGGCTTCTCTGCGCCTGTGGCTGCAGTTAACCAAACACAAAACACACCCCCCAGCCGCACCGTCCTCGCACTCCTTCTCTTTCTGGAGCCCCTACTCCACGTCCTCATTGTTGCGCTCGCCAGCTTCCAGAAGCACCTCGCTAGCGGCAGCTCCAACCTCCACGTAGACCACCAGCCGGCTACGTTTTTTCTTATTTTATTTATTTATTTTGAAGATGGCCACTATATTATTTCCTTTCACACCAATGCCCATGGCAACTTTGGCCCCTCATTACCCTTTTTCTGCCCATGCTCTCCACCATCTTCAAATGCGACCTTCCGCTCCATTGTGTTTTTGGCGCGCCCACACATATCAAACACTACTTTCAGCAGCTTCGTTCCGGACGAGCCTGCTTCCAAGATCTCATCACTTTTTCCTGCACATACACTTCCATCAAAACCCTGTGCTTGATTGCCGCATCCACAACGCCCACACCGAGTCAATGGGTACTCCCATGTCTTCACCACGACACGAACATCACTCATGTACACATGTACAAGTTGAGTTTGAGGTTCCCAAAAAACTACACACAACGTACTGTTTAAAATATTTTCTCATTGAGTCTTTGCAATCTCTCTCTCCTCTTGTGGTGTTTAAGTTTATGTTTTCTCTTCAAAATTTGATGTGCGCGCATTGTTTGAAATATTCTTTTGCAATGTGCGCACATCAAATTTTGAAGAGAAAACATAAACTTAAACACCACAAGAGGAGAGAGAGATTGCAAAGACTCAATGAGAAAATATTTCAAACAGTCCGCACATATCAAATTTTGAAGAGAGACAAACAAAGAGCCATTCTTGAAGCTAAATCTCCTGATACTGTTAAATTACGAAATTGGGGTGAATGACACCGATAGCTCTACAAGAGGACATTGTGTCCTCATCGGGTCAGTATTTAGTGATCTAAAAAATTTCGCTACTTGCAAAACAGATTTTCGCTCGTCGCGATTAGGTAGACACATCCAATTTTTGACTCTATAAATAATAGTATCCATGGTAACTTTGTCGTAGGAACTATTGTCCATCCACAACTCTTGTACTTTCTGCCAAAAGTCATATAAAATTTGTAATAAATACCCTAAAGCAAAAACATTAGATGCAGGAGTGTATGTATCTGCCAAAAACGGATCAAAAATGTTCGGGGTTATCCACGGCCGTTTATTTCGCTCTCTATCTGCGTAGGAGACCGCTTCTGCCACCTTCTATGGGTTCTCTGTCTGCGTAGGAGACCGCCTCTGCCACCTTCTCAGGGTTCTTGTCTGCTTCAAATACAAAATTGAGAGACATCTGTTTTTTGGACACTCTCAGCAGTAATCCCCAATCGATAATACCTACGCGTGGCTTCAACTCTTTTGTAAAATCCAACACTACATTGAATGGATGTAGGTCGGTATGTACAATTCCTGTCAAATGTGCTATCGCTAGGCCTTCCACCAAGGCATGCATAATATGTGGCATGGTTATTACTATTTGTTTTATTTTAGAAAGTTCTAGATGACTTAAAGGAATATTATCGGGCGGGAGTTTTCTCCATCCGCAATCCAAACGGAAAATTGCTCTGGTGAACTCACTGAATCTGAAGGGGACCTTCAGAAGAGTATCACCAAGCGAGCCGCCATTATAGTATGAAAAAATAGTGATCCAAGGAGATTCTTTTGTGAAGGCAATACACCTGACAATTAATGGGTGTAGAACCTGCATGCCTTGCTCTGCTTGGAAGCTCTCAAACTTGGCGCTGCCTTCTCCTTTGTAGTGCTTTCCACAAAAAGTAATGTGCTCTGGCAAAAATGATATACCTCTAAGTGTATACTCTTTTACTGTCCCAAAAACACCAGAGCCTATTGTTCGCCCTTTGACCAGAGCCTCGTGCGGGATGCTAATGAGGTGTGTGCACATTGAATTGTAGATTGTGCGATTAATGGCACCCGTCCCACTCGCATCTGGCTAGTTGAACGTTGCAGCGACATCCTGGGCAATGCACACTCTTTTGGGGAGTGACTCTGCATCCAGCGCCTTCATGCACTTGCTCTTGGGTCTTTGCTCGCTCCATACAGCGTCCCATAACTGTAGACGATGCATATTAGCTTTAGCAGGGCAGCATCTCTAAGATCATTGCATGCTACACGCATGCTCCCCAAAATAGTTCGTGTTATATGTTGATGGTTGAAGTCTGCTATCTTTTGTCTATCAAGCAACTCAGCGTTGCTTCCGCTTCGAAGTCGACGCTGTGCATTTTTCCATATCTGCTTTAATAGATCTCGCATGAGTATCTCAGACTCATTGATCTTTTTGACGATGTCTTCTGAACATTGTGACACTGCGATGATTGCTTCAATGCGAATTGCTCGTAGAACGATTTTACGCTCTTCAGGGGAAAGCATGGTGGTCGTCTTCACAAATCTAGCAAATATCACTAAATACAACAAAACGGAATATCAAACAACATTACTGAAATTAACATCAAGCAATACATCATCGAACGTGAGAGAACCGCAACAAGTGTATCATTACTTATCAATGATTAAACAAAAACCGAATATCAAATAATATTACTGAAATCAACATCATGTAATACATCATCAAACGTGAGACAACCGCAACAAGTGTATCATTACTTATCAATGATCAAACAAAAACCGAATATCAAACAATATTACTGAACTCAACATCATGCAATACATTATTGAACGTGAGATAACCGCAACAAGTGCATCATTACTTATTAATGTTCATCGAACGCGAGACAATCGCAACAAGTGTATCATTACTTATCAATGATTGAACAAGTGCATCAGACATAAGCTTCTATACATAATCACTAGAGAGCATCATACATGAGCTTCATTACTAGAATCGAGAGAGAGAGAGAGAGAGAGAGAGAGAGAGAGAGAGAGAGAGAGAGAGAGAGAGAGAGAGTTGTGGAGTCGAGAGAGAGAGAGTTGTGGAGTCGTGTGTATCGATAGGTGTGCAGATGAGAGAGTCAACATTGAGTGACTAGAGAGAGAGAGATGATAAAGCCAAAGTTAATGCAACTAATAGTATACATTAAGACAAGTTGTAAAAGTGTTTAAAAGAGGATCTTGCTAGAGTGAGTGGCACACACTTGACCCAACTCTCTCTCTCTATCTTCTTTTTGTGTGCCTGCTCCTCTCTCTTTCTACTATAGTCATTTTACTTTGTAAACATCTTCTATGTATCTCAAAAGTCTATTTTTGACAAGAAAGTGCCATACCCAAAAACCAACACTTACATAATAAAAGCTATCGTTAGATTTTGGAGTGTCTTATACATGTTGCACTCCTCATCTACACACCTACCGTGATAGAGAGAGAGAGAGAGAGAGAGAGAGAGAGAGAGAGTTGTGAAGTGTATCATGAGAGACAGAGAGAGAGGGGGAGGAAGAGAGAGAGAGTCGTGTGACAGATAGAGAGAGAGGGAACATTAGATGACATTTTTAATAGTTTTGTGAGTTCCTAAAGAGAGGAAAATAATGTTTAGTATTGTTTTATATTTTAAGAAAATAGAGGAAGAAAAGATAATTTATTAGGGATTATGTATATTTTAAGAGAAAAAAAAGCACTCCTCATCTACACACCTATCGTGAGAGAGAGAGAGAGAGAGAGAGAGAGAGAGAGAGAGAGAGAGAGAGTTGTGAAGTGTATCATGAGAGAGAGAGAGAGAGTTGTGAAGTGTATCATGAGAGAGAGAGAGGGGGGGGAGGAAGACAGAGAGAGTCGTGTGACAGATAGAGAGAGAGGGTGTGCGCTTTTGCCACACAGGTCGTAGCTGGGGACTTGCCAGACACCGTATGCGAGCCACGAATGGCTGCAAGCATACAACCAGGGAAGGAAGCTTAAACAGAATGCAAAAGGTGTGTCACTCACCGCTGAACCGCCGCCTTGAAGGATTCCCGTGTCGCAATGAAGAAGGAGCCGCTGTCGCCGCTCTACCGCCTCTCCGCCCCGCCGTGCCGCTACACAGTGCTCGATCGCTCTCTCACTCTCTCTCTCTCTCTCTCTCACACACACGCAGGAGAAGGAAACCAAAGAGATAAGGCAAGAGCACTCTTGTATTCACAACACCTGAGAATGAAGATTTTAGGGTTACATTTGACTCTTATAGGTGACTTGGCCGTTCACACTTGGGCGCCCATACATGGTCGGCCGATCCTAACCCTTATCCTACTAATATTCAAGGTGCGCCTCTCATCGACGATCACCCAATCCCTTCATCCTTAACATATGGTGCCGACAAGCCAGGCCCATGACTCAGAATATTTAAATTAATGACGTAAAACATAGTAGTACGTCTCAATGTCCGTCATAGGTTAACATGCCCCCCTTCCTGATGTAGATTCCGTTCTCGAAAGCTATGGTATGGTAAGCTCGAGAGGGTTGTTGTTGACCGTCTGCAAAACAGGGAAGTAGAGTGAAAGTATGCTGGAATTCAAAAGATATAAAGTGTATAAATTCAAGCATGTTAGACCACAATGGATTTTGCTATGAGAACTTAGTTTAAGGGTCACATGAATGAGCTAGTGTAGCAAACTAACAGGAGTTTAAAATTATTGAAAGTAAATCAAGAGTAAGAAAGGTGTCAAAGGTTAATCAAGGTTTATAACTGGCCTAAGTCAAAGAAAATAACCAAACTTAATAAATAAACAGATGACCACACTGTGTCTACTCTAAGAATAAGTTAATACCACAAGCCTAGGGACACAAGAAACATCAGAGTTACAGGAGCTTTTTGCCTTTATTTTTTTTTAATGCACGTGATAATTTTTACACACAATGGCGACCTTCCTAAGGCAAAACTAACATCGATCCTGGTACCATGTTGAGGAATCTATTAGCTCACTTTAGGCAAGGCTACCCCCTACCAACCAAGGCATCGGTCTAGAGTAGAATACTCCTCGCCTACCAAGTATCAATAAGGCGATAGGCCAACATTAAAGCACATCATAGACTTGTATTGCCATTTATTGTAGGCTTTTTTTTAAAAATCTATTTCTTTTGATCTTCGCTCTTGAACTATAATTTATCTTGCATCCTTTCGACAAAGGGGTAATAGCTATGTCTTAGAGGTCAACACACACATGGCCAGGTGTCAAACATTAAGATGGTTTGACCCTAGACCTAAGACAATCGTATTCCAAGGTTAACTAAAGACGTCATGCATTCTCAGGAATATATCCAATAAGGTTAAGCTTGTTAATGATTTACACTAGCACGTCAAGCAACTTCAAAAACTAAGTAGTTCATTGACAATTTCCATGTGGTCATGCATTATAGTTCATGCAATTAATTGAACAGAAAAAACGAAAGAGAGTAGGTATGGAAGAATTATACCTAAAATTGGAGATCTCCTTGAATTGACGAGACAACTTGCAATTTGATGTAGATATATTTTGATGAACATTGCGGCAGTCTCAGGACTTGAAAGTGAACCCACCTCAAACTTTTCAACCTGTACAATCAACTAACAAGCACTATACCTCGAGAGGCACATTAGTGTGAAAAAAGACTCGTTTAAGGAATCCAAACTAGAAAAAACTTGAAAACACTAACCTACCTACCAATCACCACACTACTACTGAGGATAGGGTAAGAGGATGTTGTAGAGTCCTGGCTCTAGCCCTAAGGCTAAGCCTCTATCCGCATCATCCAAATAAATAAAGTCAGCCTCAGTAGTGCCATGAGTTTCATCCGTCCATTCATCGTCGTCAGATATTTCCTTTTCATTTTCCCATCCGCATAAACTCATCAAGAATGTAACCATGCGAGGATAGTCATCTTGTGGAAAAGAAAAGCATTGGGCTATCGGGGATATTTCCTCTACGGAGTAGGGGTCAGTCATGGTCAATAGGCGAATTAGCCATTCTAATTCCTCAACATTTTCCTCTCTGGTTAGTACATCTATATGATCCCATTCAGTTTCAATTACAGGATAGCACATGTGAAATATTTGAGAAAGGTACAGATGATACCTCTCACCAAAGGTGGGAGTGGATGAAGTGTATGATGATCATGCATCTGCCATATCTGCAAACACAGATATAGCATCAGTAGGTTTGTGATGACAGGTCAATCTAGTTCTTGATTGTATACGGATATTTCTCTTGTTTTTGTGCTCTTGCTCTTTTTACTATTTTTTGTTTTTCTTTTCTTTGTTTAAAAAAAAAATGTATGAAGCTATATATATACATCCCCTTGAATTTGGCAATTACATGGTCAGGAGAGAAGGTTAAGGAGGAAGCATTAGAATGTCGAGCGTGAGTACATGCTCCCCCTTTCCTTGGGTAGATCATATTATTTGCAATGATGTTGCAGCCTCTTGGAACCAATTTGTCCAGCGGGTCATAGGTTGTGATGTGGGCAGATAGCTTTTTATGACCCTTGTGGCCACATCCAATTGCAGAGATGGTAGTGTACGTTCCCATTGACGAATGGAGGAAATGGTTTCCGACGATACTATTACAAGGGGAGATGTAGACTCATCGGTTTTTTGTTGGGTGTTGACAAGAGTAGGTGTAGAGCATGTAGAAACTTCTATATGAGTGTGTGCCTGGCATGAGGAGCTAGAAGCTTCATGTGGCTCCCCCCTTCCTGAGCTAGGTGGTAATGATCGATATGGTTTGGGAATCCAAACTAACTCTGGAAGAAGTGGTGTGGAGCACTCTGTTACCTTTCCCTTACCACGATCTTGAATTACGTTGGGGTGGCAACAATTGGTTTGCAAGGTTTCACAGGTGATGTAGAGGGATTCAGCTTATGTTTAGGGACCCAAATCTGGTCATTTCCCTCGTAGTACCCTTGGGTTACTAATAATTTTTTAGGGATCCATCGTGATGTTACATTGCCCTTTTTCGGGTGGGTAGCTGCTTTCCTTTTACGAGGCTTCTTGGTGGCTGAACGATATTGAGCAGGGGAAGTAGCTGTTAACGAAGCTTTGGGGACCCATTTGTATGTACTCTTTGGCATAGTAAGCGAAGCTTTAGGGACCACCTTGCCTGTTTCCACTCTTGGCGTTGAAGCGTTAGAGGGGTGGCCAACAATCGAAGATGGTTTTGCCACTGGACTTTGTGATTTTTCATTATCTAATATTTGAGTGAATGACTTAGGTGCGGGATTTTGAGCGGTCAGACCTAGTGTTGGTTCTTGCGTTGTGACTTGTCTGGTTGCCCAATCAATATTGCACTTGGTGGCCATCATCCATTTGCGCCCTAAGATTAGAGTCCCTTCCATGGTACCAGCAGGCATAACCAAAAAGCTTTGAATTATGGTTCCCTTGTCATAAGCAACCGGAGTGTGCAGAATTCCTGAGACAGGGGTTTTCTTCTTGTTGATACTATTGAACTTGGATAGCGCTCTTGGATAAAGGTGGTTTTCCAAGTTGACACCACACGCCATATGATAGCAAATTGTGTTGCGCTCCTGTATCCAATAATGCATTATACAACACCTCTCCGTAAGGACTCTGTAACTCAATTGGGTATATTAGAGGTGGGTCAGATTCCAGTGAATCCTCGTCTGCCTCCTTGAAAAATGCTTGTGTAATCCCCAAGTTGGCTTCTCGTTGTCGCCTAGCACGCTGTTGACGTTCTTTGGCTTCGACTCTCGCTTGTATCTTTTTAAGCTTAGCTTGTTCTTTAGCTGCTTTCTTTTGATGGATTGCATGTAACACCTCTTGGCTCAGGGGGTCATAGTATCTTTTGAATTTACTCCCATTAAGGAATCCAATGGTTTCAACTCCGTCGAGAGTCCCCACTCTGATGGTACCTTGTGGGGTAATTTTACATACTCTATACGGTCCCTTACTAGCATATTTGAGCTTCTTCTTTTCGTTTCGCACTCCATACATCAGGACTTTATCCCCAACCTTGATGTCCTTGTCTTTCAGGTGGCGATCAAACCATTTTGTCCTTCTATCTTTCTCCACAAGGGCATTGTACACAGCCAATTGTCTTTCTTCGTTTAGCCGCTCAAGGATATATAGACGCTCTACTAAGGGATTACCGTCCCAACCCTCTTGAGTAGCAACATGAAGACTAGGAATGATAAATTCCCACGGCATGACTGCTTCTTGGCCATATACCATTTTGAATGGTGTGCACTTAATATCCACTTTGTACGCAGTACGATAGGCCCATAAAGCTGTCGTAAGCTTAAGATCCCAATCCGTGCGATGAGCTTCAACTGTCTTTGTCAAAACAGAGATTAATGTCTTGTTTGTACTCTCAGCTTGGCCATTCGCTTGCGGATAGTAAGGAGTAGATTTATGATGGGAGATCATGAAATTTGTTGTGAGCTCCTTAATCACTTCATTTATAAAATGCGTACCATTGTCGCCCACAAGTTCAAAAGGACAACCGAATCGTGTGATTATATTTTCAAAGAGGAACTTGGCTGTTGTCCTCGCATCTGCCTTACGTGTCGCTTTCGCTTCAGCCCATTTGGTCATATAGTCAGTGGCCACAATAATATAGCGAGATTGTGTGTTTCGGGCCGCTGGACTAATTGGACCTACAAAGTCTAAACCCCACTTTTCAAATGGTTGGTTTACTTTGATCGGATGTAGGGGCATCTGATCTTTCCTCTGGGGTTTCTTATATCGTTGGCATTCATCGCAACCCTTCCCAAAGAGTGATGTGTCTTGGAACATAGTGGGCCACCGATACCCTGATTGTAAGATCTTTCGCGTAGTTAAGTCTCTTGAGAAGTGACCACCGGCTACGCCCATATGTGCCTCTTGCAAAATGTATAGATACTCATCCTCTCGGGCACAACGCCTAATAACGTCATCCTTTCCTCTTTTATAAAGAGTCCCGGCTATCAGGCAATAGGGTTCGCATTCTTTGATTAGCTTTCGAGCTAGATCTTTACAAAGCTCCTTGGGTGGAAAGCCATTAACCAAAGAGTTAACAATCTTCTCACTCCATTCAGGCATTGTCTCCACCATGAACAGGGAAGTGTCCGGTAAGTCATCATCAACCCCCGTAGGAGCCTCACCATTAGGTATGCGAGACAAATGATCAGCCATAACATGTTTTTTGCCATGTCTCACAACAACAGTGAAATCAAACTCAAGAAGAGTCAATAGCCATCGCGTGATTCTTCCTGTGGAGCATGGTTTGTTTACCAGATACAATAATGCTTGATGATCCACATAGAAAACAAACTTGGTGGCAAGGAGGTAATAACGAAATTTTCTTACTGCATATATCATTGCCAACCCTTCTCGCTCCGTAGTGGTGTAGTTCATCTCAGCATCGTTCAACTGGCGACTGGCAAAGCTAATGGGGTAGTCTAGCTTGTGTTCTCCAGGTTGAGTTAACACACACCCAATAGTAAAGTTTGATGCATCAATATGCACATGGAAGAGTAAATCCCAGTTAGGCATTCTCAAGATTGGAGCACTCGCCAAGGCCTTCTTTAATAGCTCATAGGCACGGTCACATTCTTCGGTCCAAATAAACTCGATGAGAAGCTTATACAATGGTCGAGCTATCTCGGCGAAGAATAGAATAAACCTTCGATAATAACGAACATGGCCCATAAACCGTTGGACTCCCTTGTAGTTGGTGGGTGGGGGTAATTCCAGAATGACCTTGACTTTACTCTCGTCGGTGGAAATCCCATTTTTGGACACTATATGCCCTAAGATAACTCCGTGTTTAACCCAGAATTGGCATTTGAAAGGATTCAAGGAGATGCGATATAATCTACACCTTTCAAATATTTTTCGTAAACACATCAAGTGCTCGTCCCAAGAGGAATGAACACAAAGATCATCTAAGAAAGCTTCACAGAAGTCCCTTAGATATTCCTTAAAGGCCGTGTTTATCATCGTTGGAATGTTGCAGGTGCATTGGTTAAGCCAAAAGCCATGACGCGAAAGGCAAACACTCCAAACTCCGTGATAAATGCTGTTTTAGCTTGGTCCTCGACTGCAATTGTGATCTGATTGTAACCCGAGTACCCATCTAAAAAGCTATATGCCTCCTTGCTTGCCACTCTTTCAAGCACATGTTCAGAATATGGCAAGGGGTAATGATCCCTTCTGGTGGCTGCATTAACCTTTTTGAGATCAACGCACACTCTGAGTTTCCCATTCTTCTTTGGCACGATGACTATCGGAGAAACCCATTCTGAGTGCTCAATTGGGTATATGAATCCACATTTTACCAGCTTTTCAATTTCCTCTTGTACAATCTTTGCGTACTTAGGATTCATTGGGTAGGGACGTTGCTAGATTGGTTTAGCAGTGCTAATCATTGGAATCGTGTGTTGCACCACCGAGGGTGGAACACCCTTCATATCATGATATGTCCAAGCAAATATGTCCTTGAATTCTTTAAGAAGCTTCGTAAGTGCAGCTTCTTCCGCCTTGGTGAGGTCTTGAGCAATAAAAATTGGTTTAGACTCCTCACCCGGATCTGCTAAGTCTATCTCCTTAACTACCGCAGGGCCATCATAGACACCGCTACTCCCATTAGTAGGCGTTCGTTGGGCTTTTGTGTAGACCACTTTACGTTCCCCTGTGGTAAATGATTTGAAATGCTCGGGTGTGGGGTGTAAGTCTACTGGTTCTTGTTGTGCCAGGCTTTTTTCTTTCAATTTCGCTTCCTTTTGTTGTTGAGCCAACTCTTGGTTTTGCTGCCTTCTTGCAGTACGACTTAGTTTTGGCTTCTCTTCGATTTCTAATTGGGCGACGTCATGAGGTTGCGGAATACACCACATGACACTTTGGAGGTATTGTCCCCAATTATCTGCTATCTTCTGTGAGCATCAATGGCTCCTACATAACTAAGCCATTCTGTAGTGGATCTTTCCTTGTTTATTGCAGTGCGTACATTAGCTCGATAGCGTTGGCGCTTATGTCTCGTTTTCTTCTTACCAAGTTTTTGATTCTTGTTTCTGTCAGATTCGAACTCACTTGGTCGATTTTCACTTGTGTCCCCCTCACTTTCGGATGAACTGCAGGAGGTCACTGTCCTAGGCCTTGAGCACCTTGCTTCCACATTTGGGTGAATATTTGATTCATCCCCCCCATCAGGCTCACGGTCAGTTTGTTCTTGAGATTCATACTCAGAGTTACATGGGTCAGAGTCTTCGCTACTTTCAGTGTCAGTGGAGTTTGTCGCTTTCTCGCCATCAGGAGTCAAGTGCATAACACCTATCATGTTTATTGGCACTAACGGTGGCATATCTTGCCCCTCAGGTGTTACCCAACTTGTGCCTCTATTTCCCCATGTGTCTATGGTTGTCGCTAGGTGTACCCAATCCACGTTATCCGACTCAGTCATACCCGGTAGAACATCCATATAAGGAGAATCTTTCCCATCATCAGTCTCTTTTTTGCATGTATAGCAATACTTTAATGGGGCAGAGTGAACAGTGGTATCCGATCGATTATCGATGATAACGTTGTTTCCTAAAGGATGTGCACAACCATTCTCAAGATCAACTCGAATGACAGAGTCCTGGAATTGTAGGTAGACATGGTTTTTCGACCAGTCATGCACCATTTGTGCTTCCCTCATGAAAGGACGTCCTAAGATCATTTGATATGACATAGGATGCTTGGAGAAATCCATTACAATGAAGGTATGTTTTACCTTGTATCCCAGAATCTTGATCTTAAGGTCCCTTAACATTCCAATAGGTTTAGCTATGGTTCCGTTTGCCATCTTAACCACTATGTTTGTGACTTCGAGGTGAGGTCTCCCCATAGATTCCCAACAGTTTTTAGTCACAATGCTCACTCCAGCACCACCATCAAGGATTCCCTTTAGAGTTAATCCCTTGGTAGTAATGGGGAGGGTGGCATTAGATTCGTCACCTTCAAAGTACTGACCCAACTTGTTCACAGGTATTTCAACGACCGAATCTTCATCTAGGTTGGGTTGTAGATCCCAATGTTCCCCTTCATCTTGAAGCGTGTCGGGTCTATCCATATTTGCAAATTGTGGTAGCCCCGTCTTAAGTTCTCCATTGAGAAATGCCCGAAGAGCTAAGAATAGCTCAGGATCTCCGTATAATTTGGATATGATCGTGGTTCTGATTTCAGAGGACATGAAATCCATTAGCTTGGACACATTCAATGGTACTTTTCGAGATATCGCTCCTTGACTAGGAATTGGTGAAGATGGAATCACTTCCTCTTCAATGGGGTCAGGCATTCCCTCACTAAACATTCTTTCGAGCAAGAAGGTTGTTTGCCCACTTCCTGATGTCCTATCATCACTTTCTTCTCGAATGATACTAGGTATAGCTAACGGTTTATGGTTCCTGTGAGGCTGGACTTGCGTAGGAAACACTGTGTCTGGAATTTTGATTTTTCTCGAGTTTGGCTCCAATTCTCTTTGTGTTTCTTCCACCAAACCCCTTAAGTGTTGCACTTGTTAAATCTCCTCAACTGGGTTTGGGTAAGTTTCAATCTTTTTCTTGAGGGTTTTTGGCCCACGTGGCTTGTCTTGGGGAGTCTCAGTCAGTTTGGGTGGTCGAGAGGGCATTAACTTTCTTGGTTGTGGGGCCGAGGAAGTTTTCTTCTGTTTTTCCTTATTTATGTACTCGCTTGATTCTCCTTCATTGAGCTCCCGAGTGGGTTCCTCCCTTAAGGTAGTGGCTTTGGTCCCCATGGTTTCTATTGAATCAGAATCATCTTCAGGATCATTCATATACACGGGGTCGTCTCCTGTCCCTATGTTAGTCTTTGAACTGGGCTTCGAGCTCGTGGCATTAAGCGATCTCTTTCGCCGTGTTTTCTTTTTCTTTGCCTGAGTGATTGATGCAATATCCCTCTCTTCAAGAATGTAGTTTTGATTTTGAAGCATTGACCGTGTAACTACATTCGCGGGTACAACAGGTGTGGTTCCTCGTGCTTGGTTGGTGACCTCAACCAAATTCAATGGCGTAATCTTGGGTGCATTAGGATTATGTGGACATTGAGTGATCAAATGATCTATACCACAACGATTACATGTAAGTACCGGCATTCCCGATGTGCTCCCTTGATTTGGTTGCATCTGAGTAGCGATCTTCTGTAACCTATTAGGGCACTCCGCTACACGATGCGGTCCACCACACTTGTAGCATTGAAGAGGTAGTCTCCTCGCCAAAGTATTAAGGTTTTGCCCTCTAGTGGCGAGAGCAGCCGCTTGATATACAGGCTTGACTTGCCCGAGATGATCCTCCATGTTGTACTGGGGAATCATTTCAAAGGTATCAATCCCGTATGGAGCAGTGGGGTCTATCTCCTCTTCATAATCCCCACACGCACTATGTGACTCACAACCCATCTGGTTTATAGGAGTAATCCTTGGATGTGGAGGTTGTGGTCCTAGCACTAGCGGTGGTAACGGCATAGACTGGACTACATTCGGATTCCTTGGAACTATGTGCTGTGATGGTTGCTCCGACAGGTTGTGCAGGCATTAGCGCGGGTACTTGAGGTGTGTTTGACCAGGCTAGTGGTGCTTGATTTGCCAACATTCGCTTGAGCACTAGGCAATCCTTAGATTGATGGCCGTACTTACCACATGCATTGCAATTCCCATTGAATTTAACTCTGAATGTGGGACATTCACTCGTGCTATGTGGTCCTAAGCACACCGAACACCATTGTTGCTCTCTCCTTGGGTACATATGGCTATTCTGAGGAGCTCGATTACCCCTAAAGTATTCTTGGAGAGCCTTAGTAAGGTCGGTCACACAGACATTTCAGATATCTTGGGCTCCTTGGCAATAGGTTTTACCGTCATTGGCTCGTGCCCAGATACTTGCGAACTAACGGATTTTGTTTCTGAAGACACCTTTTTACCTACAATCATCAAGTTGTCTTCTAACTGGATTGCATTGGCAGTGACTGCTTTCCACGTTGTAAGACCTCTAATGACTAGGCCATTGTAAATGTCCTCGTGGCGCAATCCTTGGATGAATCTATCGAGGAGTTGGTTATTATTGAAGCGTTCATCGGGAGTGCAGCGAGAATTTAGATGCTTCAATCGACTTATAAAGTCTCTCACTGACTCCCCTTCCTCGCGTTCAGCTTTTTGGAGTTGAGATGCTACCCCCCAAAGCACACCCTTGCGTATGTATTCTTTCAAGAACAATCTCTTGAGAGTGGGGTTGTGAGTGCGCTCTTCAACCCTTAAGGTTCGATACCAATCTCCGGCCTTCCCACTCAAGGTTAAGCCTAAGGCTTTACACTTATGCAACTCATTGTGCTCTTCCAAGGAATCACACACGTGTTCAAAGACTTCAATGTGCTTCCTAACATCCTCGTTACCACTGAAGTTTTGAGTGAGCTTAGCCACTTGTACTGCCTTGCTTCTAGGTTCTCTCTCAGGCATGCCCCGCATGTTTTTTGCAATAGATCGTCCGATCGTCTGAGCAAACGCTGCGAGATCACCTAGGTGAGCAGGCATAGCCGGTGGAGGCACTTCTGGGATAGCCTGGCTGATAGGAGTTGGCGTTGGTCTGAGTATGTTGGCAAATGTCATAGGATATGATATGTGACTAGGCCTAGCTCCTCTTGGATAAGGGTGGTGATAAGGCGGTCGTGGAGCATACGCCATTGGCATACTAAGAGGCGTAGGAGCTACATGAGCATGAGTAGAGATAGGTACATAGGGTCAATAGGCACTGGCTTGCACTGTTGTAGGTACTGTTCCACTAGGTAGCGGTGTCGCACTAACTACAGCGGTAACAGGTGCACTTTCAGCTATGCTCATCATTGGGGTAGGCATTGCGGATTCCCTAATGGAAGTTGAGCCAAGGTTGGAAAGCTAAAGTTACTGCTCGTGGGCTCAACCTGCATTGAGACTCCAGGCGAAACAACATATGAAGGGTCTATGGGACTCACCGAGGGAGTCTCCAATTGTGATAGGGTTGGTTGTTTGGCCTTGCCCGTATCCAAAAATCTCAGAGGGCCAGTGGAAACTAGGTTCACTCTCCTATTTTGCCTCTCAATTTGGATAATTCTATGAATAACCTCACATATCATTTGCTGTTGCTCTTCTAGATTAGTGGCGCTAGATGTAGATCGTAGGACTTCTAACCAACCCACATGGTATGTGTAACCCGTGTATAGGTCCGTTAGAGTCTCTGTGTGTAGATCATATTCCCAATTTTCATTGAGAAATATCCCATCCAGACTTGGTGTGCCAAACGGTTCTCTTGAAGTGGACGCAATGTCACTTCTTATGGATTGGCTTCTAGGGACCTCTACTTTAGGAAGAGTATCGGAAGGTGGTAGCGTAGGGCCCTCATTAAATGAAGTGGGTAGAATATCCACATGGACACTCTTTGGGAGGGTAGGGTCTACATGGGATGTGAATGGCGAATCCACTACCCCTCCTTCTTCATTTACTTCGCTTGTCGCATGTTCAGAGCGTGTAGCTCTACTAAAGGTCTCTATTAGACGACTAAACATGCTAGGTCCGGGTTGTGGGGACCACACTGGCATGTTTTGGCTTGTCTCCTCAGGGTTCTTGGTAGGGTGCCCTTCCATGGCTTCTGAGTCAGAGGACGAGTCACTATCCACTATTCGTGGATCTTGGGTTGCACTCCCTTGGGTTCCAGCTGAAGACCAAGATGCTAACGTGGAGGGATGGTGTGAGCCTGCGTAAACTGAAACACTTTCTAGTGGTTCAGGCTCTAGCACCCGACCAGAACGTAGATGCATGTGACGTGGGTACCCTACGTGCGTTGGTAACTACCGTTGAACTCACACAAGTGGTTTCTTAGGTGTTTCGCACCCCGTTTTTACTTGTTTTTGTATTGTTTTTAACTCGTTTTTTACCCCCTTACTTATGGTCGAACCTTACTAGGGCGTGTGATAGCTTGAAACGAGCGTATCGTTCAAAGGATCCTAGTGTGCTTTACAGTACCGTGTTCGCCTATCTAGAGCTCCTGTAGTCCTCAAAACAGTCCGTTTCCCTTGGGGGAATGGGGCGAAAGCCTATTTGCTTGTGGAGGAAAGGGTGAGGGCTTTATCCCACATGCTCACTTTACTCCTTGGGGAGTGGGCTACATATAGGGCACAACTTCCCATAAGCTCTCACTTGAAAGAAAGCTATGGAGGCTCACTCTCCTATAGATATATATGAAAAGACCGAGACCCGAGACCGAGGCCGGGGGTCGTGGGTCGATTGGGGTTCTTTCTTTTCAAAAATTTTTTCTCCAAATGAAAAATCTTTCCTCTCCACACGTTTGGTTTTTTTCTTTAAAAAATTTTTATTTTTTATTTTTTATTTTTTATTTTTTTTTTCAAAATTAATTTTTTCTTTTTTCTTTTTTTTTTTAAAAAATTTGGGATAAGTTTTCTAGGGTTTCTATCTAGGGTTCAGTCTTGGCCGCGGTGCAATTCGCACACAGCACAGGTCTGGGGATTCAGAAATTCTCCCTCACATGCAGAAAACCAGGTAACAGAATGCGCGCCCACACGCGGAGCGGAAAAATAACAAAAGAAACAGAAATGCAGAAGTCAAATTGCGGAAACAGAGATTGAAAACCACAGAAACACCTCAATAGCAACACAGACGCCTTTCCTACAGTGTAAATTAAACTTCACGCAGTAGCCCGAGCTGCAAACTGGAGCTTGGTGCAGGGCAACTCCCGGCAGCGGCGCTAAAAATGTGCGCTTTTGCCGCACAGGTCGTAGCTGGGGACTTGCCAGACACCGTATGCGAGCCACGAATGGCTGCAAGCATACAACCAGGGAAGGAAGCTCAAACAGAATGCAAAAGGTGTGTCACTCACCGCTCAACCGCCGCCTTGAAGGATTCCCACGTCGCAGTGAAGAAGGAGCCGCCGTCGCTGCTCTACCGCCTCTCCGCCGCCGTGCCGGTGCTCGATCGCTCTCTCACTCTCTCTCTCTCTCTCTCTCTCTCTCACACGCAGGAGAAGGAAACTAAAGAGATAAGGCAAGAGCACTCTTGTATTCACAACACCTGAGAATGAAGATTTTAGGGTTACATTTGACTCTTATAGGTGACTTGGCCGGCCGATCCTAACCCTTATCCTACTAATATTCAAGGTGCGCCTCTCATCGACGATCACCCAATCCCTTCATCCTTAACATATGGTGCCGACAAGCCCGGCCCATGACTCAGAATATTTAAATTAATGACGTAAAACATAGTACGTCTCAATGTCCGTCATAGGTTAACAGAGGGAACATTAGATGACATTTTCAATAGTTTTGTGAGTTCCTAAAGAGAGGAAAATAATGTTTAGTATTGTTTTATATTTTAAGAAAATAGAGGGAGAAAAGGTAATTTATTAGGGATTATGTATATTTTAAGAGGAAAAAAAGAACTCCTCATCTACACACCTATCGTGACAGAGAGAGAGAGAGAGAGAGAGAGAGAGAGAGAGAGAGAGAGAGAGAGAGAGAGAGAGAGTTGTGAAGTGTATCACGAGAGAGAGAGAGAGAGAGAGAGAGAGTGTTGTGAAGTGTATCGAGAGAGAGAGAGAGAGTTGTGAAGTGTATCATGAGAGAGAGAGAGGGGGGAGGAAGAGAGAGAGAGAGAGATATTCATTTTTACGAGTCATGACATCATGAAATTAAACTTAAAGACAATATGATGTAAACTTTGATCCATGAAATACTCATGCCACGTTACCAACCAAGTATCGCATGGATCACACACAATAAAAACAATACAAGCCGCATCAAGCAAATTTACGATATTTTTCCGACCGCGTTAACGATCAAATGCCGCAATATGCAAAAAACAATATATGCACTAGCGGACGACACCAACTTGCCGCGTTAACGACAAAATGCCGCCCGAATCTATGGGAATATGAATAGGATACGGACATACACTGGCCGCGTTACCGACCATATGCCCGCATTTGACAAAGGGAAGGGAAGGGAAGGTGACATCGCCATAACGATACTATGCTTGCCGCGTTACCGACTAGTACCGCTCTACGGCATGCCATACTTACCATAGGACACAAACCAACCGCGTTATCGACTATGTGCCCCATGTTAAGCACCATTCCAAAGAATGGCCTTACACACACACACCCCTTGTGTGGCCTCCTCGTGTGGCGGACCACCCACATCCTGCCGCGCATTGCGACCGTGGACGACTGCCCGCACGAACACACACACCCACACACACACACATACCCACAACTGTCATTACCTGTGCATACTGTCAGCAGCAATGAACTCCCAAAGGGCCCCCCGGGCCCGTATATATACAAAAATGTAGCCCGCCGGGCTAAATGACGATGCCGACGAGCCCGCCGGGGTTTTAAAATTCTCGGCGGGATTTTAGCCGGTTACCAGGGAACCTCCCATCGTCTTTTTTGGGAACATGTTAACATGTTAACACATGTTATTAACAAAAAGAAATTGTGATCACGTGAATATAAAATCATTGATTGCCACATACATACCTCACCTAGGTGTTAGGACCCTGGAGGTGGCACCATTGGTGTTATTTGGATCTTAGACATGCTTTTCATGCTTTTGGTATGTACATACGCAAAATAAAAGGTGGTGAGATGTTCCTTGTGTTGGCACGATGGGTTGCATGTCGGTGATGTCTATATATAGAAAATGGGTGTGCACGATTATCAGAGATCACACCCAGATAGGAGGTCTTGGGGGAGAGGAACATCGAAGAAAAGGAGGCCCATCGATTGCCTATGCATGGAAGAGTGGTATGAAAGTATGGAGGAGGGGTTCCTCATGTAAAAAAAATTGGTATCTTGGAGGCATGAAGAGTTTCTTGAATTTGATTGACGTGCTAGGTTGAAAATTTGTGCACAATGGAAGCTAGAATTTTGCATGCAATAGTTGGGTGTTGTTCATGTCTTGTCGGGAAAACGGAGCGAAGGGATTCGATGAAAGGTGTTGGAAGTTTGCCTTAATGTTTTGAGAATTTGGGAATGATTAATGAGGTACAGGTCCATGGTTTGTTTTGAGGGTGCCCTTAAAGGCTTGTTTGATGTGTGCTATTAATTCCAAGCCCTGGCTCTTCAGTTCACCTGGCAGGGTCTTTTGGGTTGGCGTGTGCTCAGAATCCCCAAAAGGTTAGGCTTAAGTGGAGAGAAAAGAGATCCTTTTTTGATTTATTGGTTTAGTTTGTGTTGTGAGTTATTTTTTCAAACGGCATGGAGGCTAAGCTATAGAGGTGTCCCATTGTTGGCTTTCCTTGTCAGTTTTTGGTGTCCTCATTGAGGATCAGGCAAGTACTCTTTGTGATTGTGTGCGGTGTGGTTAGTTGAAGAGAATTCATGGATCAGAATCTTTCAAAGTTTTATGGCCTCCCACAAGAGGATGTTGATGTTTTTGTAGATCAATTAGAGGTGGAGTGTTTGATTTGTGGTATACAGGATATTGCTATTTTGCTATGCTTGTTTTGTTATATCCTACAAGATGAAGCTATGAAGTGGTTGCAAGCATATGAAGCCGAGGCTCAAGGTCAAAATCCATCAATCCAAATTGATTATAATAGGGTGAAGCGTGCCTTTTTGAATTAATATAGGAAGGTGGAGGAGGCGGATGGGATATGGCATCAAATCCTCAACTATATGTAAAGGACATGCAAGGTGTGGATGATTATCTCTTGCAATTCACTCGTCTTTGGGATCGATGGTGTAGAGCTCTTGGAAATGAGGTTTCACCCACTATGTGTTGAAGATGGATCGCTTTGTGGACAATCTCAAAGAAACCTTGAGGTTCAAGGTGAAGTTGAAGAGGGGCCTGCTACATTTGATGGTCATAGCTATCGCCAAGGAGAAGGAGTGGAAGCTTGAGCAGATGAATCAGCATGGAAAGACAAAAAATATACAAATGGAGAGAAGGGAAGATGAAAGAGAAGCTCAAGTAAATGGAGAGCAAGGTGAACATGCGGCTCAAAGATCAAGGGATCAAGAACAAATGCAATGCAACATGCAAGACATGATGAATATGATGCAAGAGTTACGGTTAAGTGTTATTGTGCAAGTGGAAGAGGAAGAGGTGGTGGTTATGCTAGGGGTCAACAAGTTGGTAGGGGAGATTTCTAGGAGAACAATGCTCCTCCCAATGGAGCGGGACATGGTGGTGTGGACGAGGCATGCTTGGTGGAACGATGGGGCTCATCAAGCACAAGCAACATGTCCTAGTCATGCTGGTGTGGTTCAAGTTGAGCAGAAGGAGGTTGACATGATGCCTTTGGGCAAGAGGGAAAGAGCAGGTACCAATGGTGCAGGCCCAAGTAAAAAGAAAAGTAAGGAGAAAGGTGGAGATGCTAAGGCAAAGAGAAAGAGGAGACCACGTAGACAATTCCAGGTGCCAGATCTTCCATTAGGAGAAGGCCAGGGTACATATAGCCTCAAGGATGACCTCATTGGGAAGAAAGGCTGATGTGACCTTTAGACAACTCATGAATATGGTTCCAAAGCTTAAAAGACAATGGAAGTCGCTTGTGAACCCCATTGATGAGAAGGGGCCTAGACGTGGATCTATCAAGGTGGTCTCTTGGTGAGCTACTCGACATATGTCCAACTGTGGATGCATGGTATAAGGGTAATATGATGGGTGAAGCTTACATAGATGGGGGAGCTCAAGTTTGTGTCATTACACAATCATGTGTTGAGAGATTGGGACTTGTCATGTCAAGGAGTTTAGGGTTTAGGATTCGGATTGCTAACCATGCAAAGGTAAAGTGTTTGGGCATAATCAAGGATTTGGAAGTGGATGTTTTTGATGTCAAAGCTTTGGTGAATTGCCATGTCATGCCCGTTGGACTTGGTGCATTTCCCCTTATTCTTGGGAGACCATGGTTAAGAGCTGTTGGTGCTATTCAAGATTGGAGGCATGGTACCATCACCGTGTACAATGGGAAGGGAGGCAAAAGAACATTTGATATGGCAAGTAAGAAACCCTTGGAGATTGAAGACCTAGATGAATACGGTGAAGATGAAGGCTCAAGTGAGTATGATTCAGGGGATAGTGAAAGCACTACTACGTCCATATCAGATAGTGAAGGTGAGGTATCCTATCTACATCTTGAAGATGAAGAGAGAGAAGATGCAAGGATGTCACAAGTTATTAAAGATGAAGGATTTTCAAGCCGCTTTGATTAGCTAGAATATTTGATGCAGCCTAAGGTGGAGTCATCCACAAAGGAAGAGATCTTGCAAAAGATGTTATGTGCCCAGATCTTTCACAAGGTGAGAAGGATGAATATATGTGCATGCTTAAGAAGTTTCCAAACCTTTTCATCACATCATACCAAGAGATAAGAGGTTTCAAGGGTGATTATGTGAAGATACAACTCAAGGAAGGGGCCCAACCCCCAGCGAGACAAAAGTTGAGAAGATTTGGCCAAGAGCAAATGATTGCACTACAAGAGGAGGTGGGAAGAAGTTGTAATACCAAAACTGAGTCCTTGAGTTATAGCCTAATCGGATCATAGATTCTAGAGAAAGGCAATTCCATAAATAGGACTCATGTAGAACATCTAGTACAATGGAAAGATTTCCCTGAAGAAGATGCACCTTGGGAAGATAAAGTGACACTCTTAAAGGGATTACCCCAAATTCATGGAGAGATAGGGACATCTCGATTTCTTTAAGGGGTGAAGGATGTAACATGGCCATCTTCAATAATACTACCTGCCCATGAATTTCTGGCCTTTTGAGATGCAAAAATCAACAATTTTAATAAATGAGTTGTTTCCACTTAGAATCTTAGAATTCTGAGCCCAAATTCAGAATCTGCGCACAATTTTATCCTAATACAAGATTTTACAGCATCCAAAAACAAACACCGGATCGAGCCTATACGTAAATTTTTAGTTGTTTTCAATAAAAAATATGACAATCTTAAACCTTAATAAATGCATGATTGGGTGTCCGATTGACAAATGGTCAGCACCCCTACGACCAGGGAGATACCTTGGACCTTTTTGTTTAAAAAAAATTTCACACCGTCGGGCGCTTTGGTACACACATATCGAGGTTGACGCCCCAAATTGGTCCCTGTTGAAAGAACGGTAGAGGAGGAGGAGACACACACACAGGAGCAAACCCTAATGTATATTGCAAACCCTAACCATAGAGGGAAGCCATGTCCACTCTCACACAAAGCATAATGCTCTAATCCATAATCCACACAACACACAATGAGTTGTGTCCACACTCTACTAACCCTAGCTAATGTCCACACACTATGACCAGCTGGACACGCGGTCATTTATGTCTCACACATGTTCCTACCTAATCTGCCAGCACATAGCATAGCTGGCTTGCACTGACATCGAGCTTGAATCTCAACAGCCCCTCTCAAGCTCATGATGTACTGCCAATGAAGATGTAGACGAGCTTGGGATACCAAGGCTCTCAACACTCCCCCTCAAGCTCATCCCATGTACTCCCAACATAGTCCGGAAGTACTCAAACTTCTCCCTGCTAAGTGGCTTCGTGAAGATATCAGCCACCTGCTCATCAGTCTTTACATACTGAAGATCAACTGTACCATCCAGCACCTTCTCTCTGACAAAGTGATAATGGACCTCTATGTGTTTGGTCCTCGCATGAAACACTGGATTCTTTGCCAACTGTATACTGCTCATGTTGTCACAATGAATGACAACTTTCCCATCAAGAGGCTCACATAAATCTGCCAAGAGACTCTTTAACCATATAGCCTCACAAGTAGCAATGGCTGCACCTCTGTACTCAGCCTCTGTACTGGATAAAGCAACTGTAGGTTGCTTTTTGCTACTCCAACTCACCACAGCACTACCAAGTGTAAAAGCATATCCACTAGTAGACCTCCTGTCATATGCGCTACCTGCCCAATCAGCATCTGTGTAGCCATGTATGTCCAAGCTTTTACCACTCTCATAGAATAAACCATAATGTGCTGTGGTTTTCACATATCTCATGATGCGTCTCACTGCATCCAAATGTGGTTTCCTGGGGCTCTGCATAAACTGGCTAACTAGCCCCACTGCATAACTCAAATCTGGGCGTGTGATAGTCATGTATATGAGACTACCAACCATCTTCCTGTACATAGAAGGATCATCCAATTCCTCGCCATAATCAGCCCGCAACTTCACATTTTGCTCCAATGGTGTACTCATAGGCTTACACCCTATCATGCCATACTTTGCCAACATATCCAATGCATATTGGCGCTGTACTAACCAAGTACCTGCATGATCTTTCACCACTTCAATGCCAAGGAAGTATCTCAACTCACCAAGATCTTTCATGTCAAATTGCCCACTCAAAGCTTTCTTGACATGCATCACATCTGCACCATGATCACCTGTAATAATCAAGTCATCCACATAGATGACTAGTAAAACAATCCCATGCTGTGTCTTCTTCACATAGAGTGAAGAATCTGCTGTAGAAATCTGAAAACCAAGTGAGATAAGATATCTGCTCATCTTATCACTCCAAGCACGTGGTGCTTGCTTCAGACCATACAATGCCTTTTTCAACCTGCATACGTGAGTGGGATATCTAGGGTGTACATACCCTTCTGGCTGTGCCATGTATACTTCCTCTTGTAGATCTCCATTCAGAAATGCATTCTTAACATCCATCTGATGCATTTCCCAGCCATTAGCTGCAGCCATAGCAATGACTGCTCTCACTGTGCCCATCTTAGCCACTGGACTAAACGTCTCATCATAATCCAATCCTTGGGTCTGTGCATAACCCTTTGCTACCAATCTAGCTTTATGTCTCTCAATAGAACCATCAGATTTGCACTTTACTTTGTAAACCCATTTACATCCAATAACATTCTTATCCTTTGGTAGTGTAACCAAGTCCCATGTATCATTATGGACCAATGCGTCCATCTCTACATCCATTGCTTTTTCCCATACATGCTCTCCAATAGCCTCTGTATAGCATGTAGGTTCCACATGCTTCACCATAGATGTCATGTATGCATAGTGCATAGCAAAATCTCTGTATGTCAACCTGTCAACAGGATATCTGACCCTCTGGGATCTCCGCAATGCATGCGGGTCACTCTGTACACCTGTGACTCTAGCATGTGGTGGCACATATCTATCCTGCCTCGCACCAGGTGTGCGTAAAACAGGTATGCCAAGCTCCTCATCCAAACTCTCGGAACTAGATGACTCATATCCTGTGATTCCAATTCCTTCGACTTTCTTTTTGCCTTTTTCCATAGCACTACTCCCAGTGCTTACGCTCTCATGCCTCAAACGTCCTGACCATGGACGTACACTGCTACTCTCAGCTTCTGCTGGCCCAGACATAGTAGTAGAACTAGAACTTGCTTGTGATGGCAAGTTCACAGGCACATCAGCCTCAAGTGACTCAATAACACCCTCATCTTTTGCTTTATACCAACTAGCAAGCTCATCAAACACCACATCACGTGAGATGACCACTTGTCTAGTTTGTGGATTATAACACTTGTAGGCTTTTCGATCCTGTGCATATCCCACAAATACACATTTCTCTGCCTTAGGATCCAACTTCCTTCTTCTTTCATCAGGCACATGCACATAAGCTATGCATCCAAAAACTTTAAGATGTCCAATGTCTAGCCTGTAACCTGTGAGCCGTATCTCTGGCGTGCTTCCATGAATGGCTGCTGTAGGTGTTTTGTTCAATATGTATACTGCAGTAGCACATGCTTCTGCCCAATAGTAATCTGGCATGCTCTTTTCATTAAGCATTGCCCTTGCCACTTCACATATAACTCTATTCTTCCTCTCAGCCACACCATTCTGCTGAGGTGTATACCTGCAAGTCAATTGTCTCCTTATTCCATGCTTTCTCAAGAAATGCTCAAAAGCTTTTGAGGTGTATTCACCACCTCCATCTGTCCTCAGACATTTAATCCAACAGCCATACTGCTTTTCTGCAAAAGCTTTGAAATCCATGAATTTTTCCAATACTTCACTCTTCTCCCTGAGAAAGTATATCCATGTCATCCTGCTAAAGTCATCAATGAATGTAACATAGTATAAGCTGCCTTTGATAGATGGGTTTTGTGCAGGACCCCATACATCACTGTGTACTATCTCAAGTGGCCTGTTACTCATATTTCCTTCTCTAGGAAACCTCAATCTTGCCTGCTTCCCAAACTGACAGGCTTCACAAACATGCATATGTCCATCATATTTGAACCTAGGCAATCCATTGACAATGCCTCTTGTTTGCATGTTCTTTAATCTCTGTATATTGACATGGCCAATCCTCTTGTGCCACATATCAATGTCCTGTACCACATTCCTGCTCTTTGAGAACATGGCTGATTTTAGCTCAGGAATTCCAGCATCCAGCTTAAACAATCTTCCTTCTTTCTTACCTTTAGCAATCACTCTACATCCATGTTTGAAGTCTTCAACGAAGCATCCATGCTCATTGAATCTAACCTGTAATCCCTGTTCTACCATTTGACCAACTGAGGCCAAGCTTTTAGTGATCGAAGGCACATACAGCACATCTGACATAGACTTTGTCTGACCATTATGCATGACCAATGGTACACTTCCAACATGTGTAATGACATGCTGGGTATCATCACCTGTTTCCACATAGCCCTTCACATCCATGGGCTTCATATGCTCAAACCATTCTCCATGGCATGTCATATGATTTGATGCTCCTGAGTCCATATACCATGTATCATCATTCTCAGCATTTGTCGTCATAGAACCCACAACATGCTTCATGGCAAACAAATGATTTGCAGTTCCATCATTGCTACTTGATGCATAGTTGCCGCCATGTTGTGCATAGTTTCCACCATAATGACCACCACGTTGTGCTCTTCCCCCTCTCAAATCATTCTGTTTGCGAAAGCAATCTCTCGCCATATGACCATATTTGCCACAATAATGGCATTCCACATCTTGCATAGAATTTTGTTGGCCTTGCCAACGTCCTCTTCCACGGGGGTTACCTCTGCCTCTTTGTGGTGCATATCCACGACCACCTCGAGCACCATATGAAGGCTGAAAATTCTGCTGTGGAGGCCTATCCTGCCATCCACGACCATTACCACCACGTCCACATGATGCGAATCTCCCCCTGCCTCTAAAACCTCTCTGCGAGTAGAAAGCTTGATTTCTGCCATCATCATGGCTAGTAGATGCATCCAGAAATGAATCACTGAGCTTGATTTCCTCAACCAACAAGAGTGAAACCAACTCATCGAAGTCGGGTAAACCTGTACTCCTCACTGAGATAGATGTATCAAAAGATTTGTATTCCTTGCCAAGACCACGCAAGGTAATATCCACCAAATCATCATCAGGCATGGGGGCATTTATTGTGGCCAATGCATCTGCAAACTTCTTGATTTCTCGCACATAATCATGTATGCTCCTTTTATTCCTTTTCACATTGTGTATCTGCTGTCGCAATTGAGACTTGCGAGCACTCGTATCTGTATCAAACATCTTGACCAAAGTATCCCATGCATCTTTGGGATTCTCAGCATCCTGAATGTGTATGAGCATAGCATCAGATATACATATAGACAAATAATGCAGCACTTTGAATGCTCTCTCAGACCACTGCTTATGAGCAATAAGCTGCTGCTGTGTAGGTTGCCGAGGTAGCTCAGGCTCTGGCTCAGCACCTGTAATGAGATTCCAAAATTCTTTCCCTTTCAAGAAACTCTTTATCCTATACTTCCATGCCTGGAAGTTCTTCCTATCCAGCTTCTCAGCAACAATCTGAACTGGATTGTCCGACATATCTGCTCAATGTGCACCTTCCGCACTCGTCCAAATCTGAAACCGAGCCTTCCTCAAATCAACCACACTCCAATGAATGTTCCAGATACTCCAAGATAGCCAACAAACTCCAATTTTGATGTAGGAAATCAACCTGTAATCATCCGAGATGAACTGACTCACGCAGTGCGGGATACCCTGAATTTACACGCCTTCCAAGGCTCCAAATCACAATGTAATGGTGCAATCAAGTATAGGCAACTTGCATTGACACCTAATGAACCTCAATGTTGAGTATCAACTCCATCTGACATGTGTAATTATCAATTTTTGAAAACCCCTTTTTCTGTTTTTGAAAAAACCAGAAAAACCAGAAAAACCAGTAATGATTTGGCTCTAATTTCTTCAATATTTCACCAAATTGAGCAACCAGGCATTCATTGGCTTAGCAATAGTGTCCATCAACTCCATGTAAGAGGAATTTGTCCAATTGTAAAACACCAAGGATTAATTGCTCGATTAAAATGCTCTGTTTCTCTGCAACCAGTGGACAGCCTGTTTTAATCAGCTCATTCCCAGCTCAATTAAGCATCATTGACCAAACAAATCACATAGCCCTCTTCTCCAAGATGTAAAGCATCCAATTGCTAAAGAATTTTTGGAAGATATCAAGCACCAAGTGAGAAATTGACCTCCTCGTAGTGAAAAAACCAGAAATATACTCTGTTTTCTCCTGTCTGGCTGCGCCGCCTGCAATTGAGGTGTTTGGGAGTGTTTATAATGTCAATTGATGATAGTTGTAGGTGCCCAACACACATAGGTACATGTGCAATCCACCAATGCTTGGATTTTTGTAAAAACCTCACTCCAAATGCATCAATTTTGGGCTTCCTTCTCTCTGTTTTGTAAGAGCTCAAAAAACCAGAATTTTCACACATTCAAATGCTTCCAAAATGCTCCAAAATCACCATAGGGCTTGCATAAGAGTTTCCATTACATCTCTCATTGTCAGATACATGTTTGCTTTGCCAGATTTACATGTATTTCCACCATACATCAATGTTCCCAAGCTTTAATGGAAACCTTCAAAAAACAGAATTTTGCTTTGCTTTGATTTGCTCTAAAATGCTTTGCTTTTGCCTGTTTCACCTGCAATCCGCTCAAGGATGTTTAGAAGACCTTACCCGGTAGGCCAAGCTTTCAGATCTGATAGTATTTGGTGTGCTCCAAGCTTCACAGCTCCAATGGCAGCTTCACAGCTTCTTTTCACAGCTTCTTCTTCTCCCTCTTCACTCACTCACTCATAAACCCTAATAAACAGCACAAGGCTCTGATACCATGTTGAAAGAACGGTAGAGGAGGAGGAGACACACACACAGGAGCAAACCCTAATGTATATTGCAAACCCTAACCATAGAGGGAAGCCATGTCCACTCTCACACAAAGCATAATGCTCTAATCCATAATCCACACAACACACAATGAGTTGTGTCCACACTCTACTAACCCTAGCTAATGTCCACACACTATGACCAGCTGGACACGCGGTCATTTATGTCTCACACATGTTCCTACCTAATCTGCTAGCACATAGCATAGCTGGCTCACACTGACATCGAGCTTGAATCTCAACAGTCCCTGCCCCAAAAAGATGTACACACACTTGGGTGCCCACGTAAGGACCAAAGGACGATTGCCCTAGTGTATGGTCCACATAGACCGCCACGTGGATGTCCATGCTGTCTTTGACCCAGAAGGTACATGCGTACCATAGCTTTTGTCCGTGCAAAGGCACCGCTCCTTTTCCCAGGCTCATGTAGGCCATAGGCCACTGTACTTTCACCGTACACCATCCTTTGCACCCATGCTTTGCTCTCCCTTTCCTTGCACCCGTACCTATACCTGTGCCTATATAGATCCCCAATACACCTGGTCGAGACACCCCAGGACCCTGCTCTACCTGTACTTGTCATTCTGCCAGCGTCTCCACTTGACAGTTTGTGCGATGCTGTACCATACTATACCCGATAGCCTTCCAGCAAGCCATTTTTTCCCATCTCCAAGTAAGCCCTCTGCATAATATTTCTTGCCTTCTCTCACCCTTGAGGGTAGAGTGTCCTTAGCTTCTCTCTCTCTCTCTCTCTCTCTCTCTCTCTCTCTCTCTCTCTCTCTCTCTCCTTCCCCCCCGCCCCCCCACCCCCCCTCCCCCGTGTGAATAGACTTAAGGGGAGGACTCCCCCTCCTCTCCCTCTAGTTTGTAGCCTTCTCCTTGCAAATCCAGTTTAAGGACACCTTTCCCCCCCATTAGCAGTCACTTTAGTAAGGGATTTTAGTCTCTTTAGAAGTGATTCAAACCTAGGGATTTTTTTGCTCATAACTTGAGCAAACAAACTCCAAATTATGATTGGACTGAAGCGTTGGATTCATGGTATCATGGTCTACAAGAAGGGGGCAGAATGGTTCCTTCATAAAAGCGTAAAAATATCACCCCAAGAGATGTGCACATCAACGAGTCTCGAGAAAGCTGCTCCAGATGCTGATCCTCTCTCCTTGGGGGACCCACACAGAAATAATGACCAGGTTAGCTTGGTCATCGTTTAAAAGAAGATTTTTATTTATTATTAATTTTTAATGTTAACTTTAAAGACATTAAGAAAGAGATACTATTCTTCTTTATACTGAAGTTCATTGGTGAAATTATTGTTTTCTCAAGGAAAGTGATGGAAATATGTCATGCTCTAGAATTCAGTTTTTTGTAAAGTGTTATCTTGATTGAGTTAAGTACAGGTATATTCTTCTCCCTCCTGAACGCTAACCTCGTTTCCATGCTTGTGTAGCTAGGCGGTGATGTTAGAGAGGACCGAAGTCGATGACCCAAGGTATCCCTCAGACCATTGGGAGAATAAGATTTCACCAATGGAAGCGAATATTGTGATGTTGCCTAGTTCTACGGGCCCAAGCTAGTGCGGTGAATAAGCCCTCCTTAGCGTGTAGACATGCCTTTGATGAGGAGTAGGAGGATCAAGCGATGGATCCTGAGAGGGTGACAGGCCAACTCGAGTCCTCGCTCGCCAGCCGGGCCGATGATGAGGTGTATGGTCCCGTAGGGATTGCCCAGTCCATAGAGGCTCGAAGGCAGAATTCTAGATCATCGGGCAGAATAAAGTAAAGAGCCTAGATTTGGCTATGAATAATTTTAAACATTGTATCTATTTTTTTAAATACTTTGTTTGTGAACATTGTGTATTATTGATAAAGACTATTTAAACAAACCATGTGTAAGGCTTTTAATTAAGGAACTTGTTTATTTATGTCAAATAGTGTGGTAGGATTAATTCGAAAAACAATTGACGTGCGAGTTGGGTAGAAAGTGGGAGGATAGGATGCCCTGACGGCAACATCCTATGGATGGATGGACCGGATTAGTCAGGTAACTTTTTAATAAATTAATTAAAGTGCTAGGTTAGATAAATAAATCCCTGGGCAACCCTACTCTAGAGGACTAGGTTAGCGAAAAAGCATTGTTTCTAGAAATCAAGAATAGAGTTTGCCCGAGTTAAAGTCGATCACTCTATGAGTGGTTTGATTTTAGAAATCCTTTAAAAAGACCACGCTCCCCCTACGAGATAGAACTAGGTTATACCTTCTAATTGTATCCTTGTATCTTACATGGTCAAGGTGTCGAGTAGGAAACTACCCTAAGTTAGACTTGGTAGACTATTTAAAAGGTTTCCCCTATTTAGGAAAGCGGTTTAGGAAAGCGGGGGACCTTATAGTATTCTTGCTTTGGGGGGTGCCATGAAAGTTTGTTATGGCACGGTTCTTTTAAAGTAGGATCACACATCACAAATGTATTTCTCTAGTAGGGATCCTTAAGCTAGGTAAACTTCCACATGAGTGTGGATTTTTAGATTTGTTGTTATATTCAAGTTATTATGATGAACCAAGGGGTTGGATGTGTGCATACTTGGGACTCCATTGGGTGTGAGATTAGCCATAGCATAATGCTTGACATTGTGGATATGGTTGGAAAGGTGTGTGTCCCCAGTGGGACTGGGTAGTGCTACTTTTGAGGAGTGGTGTGATCTATATCTATATCTTTTCCTCTTCTTTAAATTTGCATGACAACAAATCATATAAGCCAATCGACTAGGTTTAATGCCCCTTTTATAAATGGATGTGAATCCCTTCAGGAGTTAAATGAAGAGATATGTGCTTAGAGGGTGCCTAGAGAGTTGAGGTTACTCTCTCTCTTCCTCCTTTCTCTCTCTACACAATCTGCTTCATATTCTCTCCCTCCTCCTTATTACAACATAGTCCTATTTCGACTCTTTCCCTCCTATGTTTTATTCAACATGACTGTTCAAAAGCTAATCTACTCTCTCTGAGTTTGTAAACTAGAAGAAATTTCAATGACCTCTTCAAGCTACTGCAATAGGTAAGTGGCCCTTCATCATTTATACTTTTTTCAATGACACACACAATAAGCAATCTACACACACACCTCTTAATTTCATCTATGCATAATAAAAGTGATTCTCCTATTCAATAGAGTTACCATCAACCCACACATGATGGGATGTTTTCTATTTGCTTCTTCAACACAAGACTATTAGTAGTAAGCATTTCTTCTTTTCTGTAACCCATGTACACCCACATACCCCCCCCCCACACACACAATTCTCATAATCTTGGAACTATGCACAATTGAGGTGATAATTTTTGTTTTCTTATTCTCAACGCAGGAACTATTATGAGTGTCCTTGTTATGGTTTAGCTTGTGGAGAATCAATGTAACTTTGATTATGTAAAATTTAAGTTTTTCAACTTAACAAATAATTTGTTCAATTTTCATTATCCAAGGCCTCAATTCTAATTTCTATTTCTTGTGTTGTTCATTTCTGGCACCCCTATTCTCATTAGTGGGGTAGTTAGCAAATATGGCTTGACCTTAGTGCATGCAAACACGATCGATCTCTAGATGCTTACTTAGGATGGCCATGATGCTTTGGGTCAGCCCTTTTGATTAGAATCATGATGCATTGAGAATGAAGACACTTACTCATGTAGGTTTTTAGGCCCCCTTTTTCTTAGTAATTTTTTTGTCGTGAGTTAATGCTTGTGTCCGCCCAAGATATGAAAGGGCACGACATTACTAATAAAAGCCATGTGTTAACCTATGATGACGGACATTGAGACATACTATGTTTTACGTCATTAATTTAAATATTCTGAGTCATGGTCTGGGCTTGTCGGCACCATATGTTAAGGATAAAGGGATTGGGTGATCGCCGATGAGAGGTGCACCTTGAATATCAGCAGGGTAAGGGTTAGGATCAGCCGGCCATGTATGGACGCCCGTGTGAATGGCCAAGTCACCTATAAGAGTCAAATGTAACCCTAAAACCCTCATTCTCATGTGTTGAATAAAAGAGTGCTCTTGCCTTATCTCCTTGGTTTCCTTCTCCTGCGTGTGTGAGAGAGAGAGAGAGAGAGAGAGAGAGAGAGAGCGATCAAGCTTTGTGTAGCGGCACGGCACGGCGGAGAGGCAGTAGAGCGACGATGGCGGCTCCTTCTTCACTGCGATGCGGGAATCCTTCACGGCGGCGGTTCTAGTGGTGAGTGACACACCTTTTGCATTTTGTTTGAGCTTAATTTCCTAGTTGTATGCTTGCAGCCATTCGTGGCTCGCATACGGTGCTCGGCAAGTCCCCAACTACGACCTGTGCAGCAAAAGCGCACGTTTTTGGCGTCGCTGTCAGGGAGATGCCCTGCACCAAGCTCCAGTTTGCAGCTCGGGCTGCTGCGTGAAGTGAAATTTACATTGTAGGAAAGGCGACTGTGTGTTTGTTGTTGAGGTGTTTCCGTGTTTTGCAATCTGTTTCTGCAATTTGTCTTCTGCAATTCTGTTTCTTTTGTTATTTTTCGGCTCCGTGTGCGTTCTGTTCTCTGGTTTTCTGAATCCCCAGGCCTGTGTTGTGTGCCAACTGCGCCGCGGCCAAGGCTGAACCTTAGAAAGAAACCCTAGAAAACTTATCCCAAAAAAAAAATTTAATTTTAAAAAAAATAAAAAATAAAATTTTATTTTAAAGAAAAAAACCAAACGTGTGGAGAGGAAAGATTTTTTATTTGGAGAAATTTTTTTTGAAAAGAAAAACCCCCAATTGACCCCGACCCCGACCCCGGTCTCGGTCTTTTGATATATATATATATATATATAGGAGAGTGAGCCTCCATAGTTTTCTTTCAAGTGAGAGCTTATGGGAAGTTGAGCCCTATATGTAGCCCACTCCCCAAGGAGTGAAGTGAGCATGTGGGATAAAGCCTTCACCCTTTCCTCCACAAGCAAATAGGCCTTCACCCTTTCCCCCACAAGGAAAGAGACTGTTTTGAGGACCACAAGAGCTCTGGATAGGCGAACATGGTGCTGTAAAGCACTCTAGGACCCTTTAAATGATACGCTCATTTTGAGCTATCACACGCCCTAGTTCAGGTTCGACCATAAGTAAGGGGGTTAGAAAAAGGTTAAAAACAATAAAAAAACAAGTAAAAACGGGGTTTGAAACACCTAAGAAACCACTTGTGTGGACTTCAAGGGTAGTTACCAACGCCCGTAGGGTATCCACGTCACATGCATCTACGCTCTAGTCAGGTACTAGAGCCTGAGCCACTAGAAAGTATTTCAGTTTACGCAGGCTCACACCATCCCTCCACGTTGGCATCTTGGCCTTCACCCATGGAAGTGCAACCCAAGATCCACGAATAGCGGATAGTGATTCGTCCTCTGACTCAGAAGCCATGGAAGGGCACCTTACCAAGAACCCTAAGGAGACAAGCCAAAACATGCCAGTTTGGACCCCACAACCCGGATCTAGCATGTTTGGTCGTCTAATAGAGACCTTTAGTAGAGCTACACGCTCTGAACATGCGACAAGCGAAGTAAATGAAGAAGGAGGAGTAGTGGATTCACCATTCACATCTCATGTAGACCCTATCCTCCCAAAGAGTGTCCATGTGGATATTCTACCCACTTCGTTTAATGAGGGCCCTACTGAGCTACCACCTTCCGACGCGCTTCCTAAAGTAGAGGTCCCTAGAAGTCAATCCATAAGAAGTGACATTGCGTCCACTTTAAGAGAACCGTTTGGCACTCCAAGTCTAGATGGGATATTTCTCAATGAAAATTGGGAATATGATCTACACACAGACTCTAACTGACCTATACACGGGTTACACATACCATGTAGGTTGGTTAGAAGTCCTACGATCTACATCTAGCGACACTAATCTAGAGGAGCAACAACAAATGATATGTGAGGTTATTCATAGAATTATCCAAATTGAGAGGCAAAATAGGGGAGTGAACTTAGTTTCCACTGGCCCTATGAGATTTTTGGATACGGGCAAGGCCAAACAACCAACCCTATCACAATTGGAGACTCCCTCGATGAGTCCCATAGACCCTTCATATGTTGTTTCGCCTAGAGTCTCAATGCAGGTTGAGCCCACGAGCAGTAACTTTAGCTTTCCAACCTTGACTCAACTTTCCATTAGGGAATCCACAATGCCTACTCCAATGATGAGCATGACGGAAGGCGCACCTGTTACCACTGTAGTTAGTATGACACCGCTACCTAGTGGAACAGTACCTACAACAGTGCGTGCCAGTGCCTATCGACCATATGTACCTATCGCTACTCATGCTCATGTAGCTCCTACGCCTCTTAGTATGCCAATGGCATATGCTCCACGACCGCATTATCATAACCATTATCCAAGAGGAGCTAGGCCTAGTCACATATCATATCCTACGTCAGTTGCCAACATACCCAGACCAACGCCAACTCCTATCAGCCAGGCTATCCCAGAAGTGCCTCCACTAGCTATGCCTGCTCACCTAGGTGATCTCGCAGCGTTTGCTCAGACGATCAGACGATCTATTGTGGAAAACATGCGGCGCATGCCTAAGAGAGAACCCAGAAGTAAGGTGGTACAAGTGGCTAAGCTCACTCAAAACTTCAGTGGTGGTAACAAGGATGTTAGGAAGCACATTGAAGTCTTTGAACACGTGTGTGATTCCTTGGAAGAGCACAATGAGCTGCATAAGTGTAAAGCCTTAGGCTTAACCTTGAGTGGGAAGGCTGGAGATTGGTGTCGAACCTTAAGGGTTGAAGAGCGCACTCACTACCCCACTCTCAAGAGATTGTTCTTGAAAGAATACATACGTGAGGGTGTGCTTTGGGGAGTAGCATCTCAACTCCAAAAAGTTGAACGCGAGGAAGGGGAGTCAGTGAGAGACTTTATAAGTCGAATGAAGCATCTAAATTCTCGCTACACTCCCGATGAGCGCTTCAATAATAACTAACTGCTCGATAGATTCATCCGAGGATTGCGCCACGAGGACATATACAATGGCCTAGTCATTAGAGGTCTTACAACGTGGGAAGCAGTCACTGCCAATGCAATCCCGTTAGAAGACAACTTGATGATTGCAGGTAAAAAGGTGTCTTCGGAGATAAAATCCGTTAGTTTGCAAGTATCTGGGCACGAGCCAATGACGGTGAAACCTATTGCCAAGGAGCCTAAGATATCCGAAATGTCTTTGAGTGACCGACCTTGCTAAGGCTCTCCAAGAATACTTTAGGGATAATCGAGCTCCTCAGAATAGCCATATGTACCCAAGAAGAGAGCAACAATGGTGTTCGGTTTGCTTAGGACCACATAGCATGAGTGAATGTCCCACATTCAGAGTCAAATTCAATGGGAATTGCAATGCATGTGGTAAGTATGGCCATCAATCTAAAGATTGCCTTAAGCGTATGTTGGCAAATCAGGCACCACTAGCCTGGTCAAACACACCTCAAGTACCCGCGCTGATGCCTGCTCAACCGGTCAAGCAACCGTCAGAGCACATAGTTCTAAGGAACCCGAATTTAGTCCAGTCTATGCCATTACCACCGCCAGTGCTAGGACCACAACCTCCACATCCAAGGATTACCCCTGTAAACCAGATGGGTTGTGATGAGTCACATAGTGCGTGTGGGGATTATGAAGAGGAGATAGACCCCACTGCTCCATACGGGATTGATACGTTTGAAATGACTCCCCAGTACTACATGGAGGATCATTTCGGGCAAGTCAATCCTGTATATCAAGCGGCTGCTCTCGCTACAAGAGGGCAAAACCTTAATACTTTGGCAAGGAGACCACCTCTTCAATGCTATGAGTGTGGTGGACCGCATCGTGTAGCGGAGTGCCCTAATAGGCTACAGAAGATCGCTACTCAGATACAACCAAATCAAGGGAGCACATCAAGAATGCTGGTACTTACATGTAATCATTGTGGCATAGATCATTTGATTGCTCAATGTCCACATAATCCTAATGCACCCAAGATTACGCCATTGAATTTGGTTGAGGTCACCAACCAGGTATGAGGAACCACACCTGTTGTACCCGCGAATGTAGTTACACGGTCAATGCTTCAAAATCAAAACTACATTCTTGAAGAGAGGGATACTGCATCAATTGCTCGAGCAAAGAAAAAAAAACGCGACGGAAGAGATCGCTTAATGCCACGAGCTCCAAGCCTAGTTCAAAGACTAACATAGGGACAGGAGACGACCCCGTGTATATGAATGATCCTGAAGACAATTCTGATTCAATAGAAACCATGGGGATCAAAGCCACTACCTTAAGGGAGGACCCCACTCAGGAGCTCAACGAAGGAGAATTAAGCGAATACATAAATCAGGGGAAACAGAAGGAAACTTCCTCGGCCCCACAACCAAGTCAGTTAATGCCCTCTCGACCACCCAAACTGACTGAGACTCCCCAAGACAAGCCACGTGGGACAAAGACCCTCAAGAAAAAGATTGGAGCTTATGCGAACCCAGTTGAGGAGATTGAACAAGTGCAACACTTAAGGGGTTTGGTGGAAGAAACACAAAGAGAACTGGAGCCAAACCCTAAACAAATCCAAATTCTTGACACAATGTTTCCTACACAAGTTCACCCTCACAGGAACCATAAACCGTTAGCTATACCTAGTATCATTCAAAGTGAGGATAGGACATCAGGAAGTGGGCAAACACCCTTCTTGCTGGAAAGAATGTTTAGTGAGGGAATGCCTGACCCCCTCGAAGAGGAAGTGATTCCACCTGCACCAGTCCCTAGTCAAGGGGCGATGTCTCGAAAAGTACCGTTGAATGTGTCTAAGCTAATGGATTTCATGTCCTCTGAAATTAGAACCACGATCATATCCAAGTTATATGGAGATCATGAGCTATTCTTAGCTCTTCGAGCATTTCTCAATGGAGAACTAAAGTCGGGGCTACCACAATTTGCAAATATGGATAGACCCGACACGCTTCAAGATGAAGGGGAACATTGGGATCTACAACCCAACCTAGATGAAGACTCGGTCGTTGAAATACCTATGAACAAGTTGCGATAGTACATTGAAGGTGACGAATCTAATGCAACCCTCCCCATTACTACCAAGGGATTAACTCTAAAGAAAATCCTTGATGGTGGTGCTGGAGTGAGCATTGTGACTAAAAACTGTTGGGAATCTATGGGAAGACCTCACCTTGAAGTCACAAACATAGTGGTTAAGATGGCAAACGGAACTATTGCTAAACCTATTGGAATGCTAAGGGACCTTAAGATCAAGGTTCTGGGATACAAGGTAAGACATACCTTCATTGTAATGGATTTCTCCAAGCATCCTATGTCATATCAAATGATCTTAGGACGTCCTTTCATGAGGGAAGCACAAATGGTGCATGACTGGTCGAAAAACCATGTCTACCTACAATTCCAGGACTCTGTCATTCGAGTTGATCTTGAGAATGGTCGTGCACATCCCTTAGGAAGCAAGGTTATCATCGATAATCGATCGGATACCACTAATCACTCCGCCCCATTAAGGTATTGCTATACATGCAAAAAAGAGACTGATGATGGGAAAGATTCTCCTTATATGGATGTCCTACCGGGTATGACTGAGTCGGATAACGTGGATTGGGTACACCTAGCGGCAACCATAGACACATGGGAAAATAGAGGCACAAGTTGGGTAACACCTGAGGGGCAAGATATGCCACCGTTAGTGCCAATAAACATGATTGGTGTTATGCACTTGACTCCTGATGGCGAGAAAGCGGCAACCTCCACTGACACTAAAAGTAGCGAAGACTTTGACCAATGTAACTCTGAGTCATCTGAATCTCAAGAAGAAACTGACTATGAGCCTGATGGGGGGGATGAATCAAATATTCAACCAAATGTGAAAGCAAGGTGCTCTAGGACAGTGACCTCCTATAGTTCATCCGAAAGTGAGGGGGACACAAGTGAAGATCGACCAAGTGAGTTCGAATCTGACAAAAACAAAAACTTGGTAAGAAGAAAACG
Source organism: Cibotium barometz (assembly GCF_041138505.1). NCBI lineage: Eukaryota > Viridiplantae > Streptophyta > Polypodiopsida > Cyatheales > Cibotiaceae > Cibotium > Cibotium barometz. The sequence continues at coordinate 10,174,885 of NC_141086.1, read as the reverse complement.
AGACATAAGCGACAACGCTATCGAGCTAATGTACGAACTGCAATAAACAAGGAGAGATCCACTGCAGAATGGCTTAGTTATGTAGGAGCTATTGACGCTCATCGGAAGTTAGCGGATAATTGGGGACAATACCTCCAAAGTGTCATGTGGTGTATTCTGCAACCTCATGACGTCGCCCAATTAGAAATCGAAGAGAAGCGAAAACTAAGTCGTACTGCAAGAAGGCGACAGAATCAAGAGTTAGCTCAATAACAAAAGGAGGCAGAATTAAAAGAAAAAAGCTGGGCACAACAAGAACCAGTAGACTTACACCCCGCACCCGAGCATTTCAAATCATTTAAAAAAAGCTGGGCACAACAAGAACCAGTAGACTTACACCCCGCACCCGAGCATTTCAAATCATTCACCACAGGGGAACGTAAAGTGGTCTGCACAAAAGCCCAACGAACGCCTACCAATGGGAGAAGCGGTGTCTACGATAGCCCTGCGGGGTAGTTAAGGAGATAGACTTAGCAGATCCGGGTGAGGAGTCTAAACCAGTTTTTATTGCTCAAGACCTCACCAAGACGGAAGAAGCTGCACTTAAGAAGCTTCTTAAAGAATTCAAGGACATATTTGCTTGGACATATCATGATATGAAGGGTGTTCCACCCTTGGTGGTGCAACACACGATTCCAATGATTAGCATTGCTAAACCCATCCAGCAATGTCCCTACCCAATGAATCCTAAGTATGCAAAGATTGTACAAGAGGAAATTGAAAAGCTTGTAAAATGTGGATTCATATACCCTATTGATGAGCACTCAGAATGGGTTTCTCCGATAGTCATCGTACCAAAGAAGAATGGGAAACTCAGAGTGTGCGTTGATCTCAAAAAGGTTAATGCAGCCACCAGAAGGGATCATTACCCCTTGCCATATTCTGAACATGTGCTTGAAAGAGTGGCAGGCAAGGAAGCATATAGCTTTTTAGATGGGTACTCGGGTTACAATCAGATCACAATTACAGTCGAGGGCCAAGCTAAAACAGCATTTATCACGGAGTTTATTATGAAGACTATGGAGTCTACATCAAACATCAAAGAAGATGCCCAAGAGAGTTGCAAATGGAGTTTTGCAAACAAGAGAAGATTTGCATCAAGGGAAGATGCAAATGGAGTTGGAGATGGAGATTTCTGTCAACAAGAAAGCTGCCAAGGAGATTTGAGAAGGTATTTTTGGTGATTTTGCCTCTCTAATTTGGTATTGCAATGCTACATTGATATGGGTGAGTTGTGGAACACCTCGATTAAGAGGGGGTGTTAAGAGATGTAATTGCGGTGTTGTGTGTACGTGGGAAAGCACCCTAGAGGTGCAAGATATTGTGGCAAGATAAGAATGCCACATGTAATATTGAATGGTGTGTGAGTGTTGACCAAAAGAAGTGGAAAAGGGAGTGCCACATGTAATATCGAATGGTGTGTGAGTGTTGACCAAAAGAAAAGGAAAAGGGAGTGCCACATGGATGATGACATGTAAAGTGGGATAAGGCTAGAGAGCCTATATCATTGTATGGTTCATTTGAGATATGCAATAGAATTGAGTGTTGAGTGTGCAATCTCCCTCTCTCTCTTTCATGGATTTCTTAGTGTGGTTTAATCCACCTTAATCCTAAAAATATGAGGAAAATATTGGACTCTCTATATGGAATCCAAAATATGACACCCTAAGGGGTTCTATGGGAAGAAAGATGAACATCATCAATGCTCATCAAATGATTCCATTGTTGTTGTGGCGAAGCTTGGGGGCTCACCTAAAAATTCATAAGTATAGCACATGAGTTCAAATGAAGGGGTTTTTTAATTCAAAATTTAAAGGTAAATTTACAAAAAGGCATTTATAAAAGAGTTTTTTAATTGATTTAAAAAAACTTGTAAGTTCATAACAAAGGGGTCATTTTATTCATGAAAAATTCATTAAGTAAGGGGTTTTTTAAATACCCCTTGAATGCATGTGATATATAGGGTTTCTTAGTAGTGCACCCCCAAGCGGCGAGACGAAGGCTCACAAGGATACTCAAATATTATAGATGCCTTTTAAAATCACAGTATCGGACATTATGCTAGACTTTTGATTATTAACCCTTTCAAAATCACAATATAGGACATTAATCCTCTTCATGAACATCTTCCATGATTGGCTTTGGTTGTGCATTGCACATGTAATCATTTTCATAGTGGGAAACCAATGGAGTCTTACGGAAACATTGTGGAATGCAAATCTAAAGTATAAAGTTGGACCCATAATTGGACATGCTTTAGATGGGGATAGTGCAAGCTACTACTTGAAGATTATTTGGAGAAAAGTGACAAGACTTTTTCTGTCAATTGGTGTGGGTGGAATTTGAGAGAAAAATTTATAGGAGGCAATGTGTATGGCCTTCATGATCAGGACTTTGTACATTGTGGAAAGAAGCTTACAAGTCCACTTTATAGTCCTTCCAACAAGTAGCGATTGGATGTGTTTGGATCACACTAAATCATGTCGCTATTGTTTATAAATCTTTTTCAATTGGCAATTATTTATAAATCTTTTTCAATTCGCTACGAGATGGAGATATTCAAAGGAATGATTGGTAGAATTGGGGAGAAGCTCAAAGAATTGCAAGTAGGATATGTTTGAGACAACTATAAAAAAAGAGAGAAGTATGTAGGGGACTGAGGCATATTTAAGAGAGAAGTATGTAGGGGACTGAGGCATATTTAAGGATCGTTGCTAATTATATTGATATTTTCTTGTCATCATATTTAAACTTGAAGGAACATGTGGTGCTTGTAGCCAAGGTAGTTTTCTTCTTCAAAATCTGGTGGCTATGGATTCACCACCATCCAACCTACTCATTGAAGAAAAAATTCATCAATAAAGAGGCTTACATGAATCACATACTTTCTTGCCACTTTGTTGTATTTCTCATAAAGATATTTCAAGATTTTTATCCTAATCTCAAGTGTTCACTACATGTTACTGGCTCTAACACTGCTAAAATCTATTTTAGTAAAATTGGAGGCATGATCGGACAGGAAAGAGCATTTGATCTTGGAGTTCTTCTACATATTGCCATACATGAGTGTTTTGAAAATGTCCTAACTTTATATATAGGACCCATAAAAATCAAGAGCACATCTAGAGGATCTAAACAAACAAGAAGGGACACCTGAAATAGATCTAAATGACTACAAGAGTGTTTCTTTTGATGCAAAATTAATTGATGTGTTGAAGGAAGGCTTATAGCATGCTCACATACTATGTGAGTCTGTAGGGTTGAAGCCTACCAAGGTTAAAGACTTGAAATGGGGGTTTCAACCTTGGTTAGATACATGGTCTACCTAGTCTAAGATAGATGTTGAAATGGAGGAAGCTGATGAGAAAGATGACTTTATGGAGCCGCATGTGGTGAAGAAGACTCTTTTTGAAGAGGATAGCAATGAAATCAATGAGGTTCTTGCACTTAGTGAGATTTGACATGAAATTGATGACATTTTGAATGAAACAAGCAACACAACTACCCGCTAAGAAGAACATTAGCCCTATTGTAGAGGTGGATGGAAAGTTCATTTTCAAGTCAACATTGGTGAGCCAACTCAATGGATGCCCAACCTTGTCAAAACATAGTCTGACAAGGGTAAAGGAACTTTAGTGAGATGAAATAAAAGCATAATCGTCAAATGGAAATTTATTTGATATAGGTTGTGATTGTGTTGTCTACTTTCATGATGACACAAAAGGACAAGCAAATCAATACGCATAAAGAAATGGCAAAGCTAAAACCTCAAGGAAGATGGATGCAACTCATGGTACATGGTACATGGTACATAGGAAGAGTTCAAAAGATGAGAAAGAAAGGAGGAGGGAGGCACGTGGATTATAAGCATGGTTTTGATTTGACAGATAGCCCTAAGGTTTGGAAGTTTAGCTTGGCTGGTATCAAAGGGTGAAAGGAGCACAAATGTTCACATAAAATTTGACTAACTTAAACATGGTGGACATTGAGATGGTTATTACACCAGCAAACTTGACATATAATGCAAGAACGGATAAGTACAGCTAGATGAGAGCAATTACAAAGTTTTTAATTACTTCTTAAAAAGTGTTGAGTAACTTTGTTGGATCATCCTTGGCTGATTGTGGTTTTAGATAATGATTCAAACTTTTTCTAGCTTTTTCTTCTTACATTAATCCTATCAAATTACTATTCATGAAAAAACAGGGTAGTATCTTACATTACATCAAAATACTATGGCAGATATAGTACTCATAGATGTGGATGCTTCAATACAGTTTGTAGCATATGTCTATAGCTATCATGTAGCTTTAGCTTCAGCTATATCTTTCTCAATATTTTTGACAAGTACATACTCCATACTATTCTTTAAAAAGATTAGACTTAAGCTTACTGTAAAACCAATTCTTGTTTACACTTACACACATTATTTTGTTTGTTTCCGTTGTTTAGGTTTTTTTGTGGATCATGTGGACAATTTTGTGATTCTAAGAGGTCAATTTGTAGCCCTAAATTTTAAAACATTTCAAAGACTATGTCTATGGGTGGTTGCTGTAGGTACTATGTGACATTCATTGATGGACCACACGAGGAAAGTGTGGGTGTATTACATGAAGGAGAAGAGTGAAGTTTTCACTCATTTTCAGAATTTCAGAGTGAATCATATAGGGAATCATCTGAAGTTTTTAAGGTCAGATGGAGAGGGAGACTACATCTCCAATGAGTTCTTTGATTTCTTACTACAGAAGAATGGCATTCAGAGATAGTTTACATGTAGGTACACTCCGCAGAAAAATGGAGTTACTGAGAGCAAAAAAATAGGCACATTGCACAGATAGCACAAGCATCGATGACAGAGAATAATATGCTACATAGCTATTGGGATGAAGTTGTTTCCATAGTAGTTTATATTATGAACAATACCCCTACAACCATGATGTAATGCCATAGGAGAAGTTCAGTGGAAAGAAACCTGATTTGTCTCACTCAAAAGTTTTTGGATGCATAACTTATGTGCATGTGCTAGATGAGTTGCATTACGAAGCTGGATCCAAAGGTAGAATAATTCCAACAAGCCTATGACACGTTAAAGAAAGATTTGGCTAGCGCTCCCATACTACCAGTGTTAAACTGAGATGTTATCGTCCATGTGCATATTGATGTGTCTGAAAATATTCTTGAGCCTAAGATATGGATCTAAACCCAATCCCAGCAACACCTAGAAAAGAAATATTCTCAAAAGTGACAACTCTCCTTAACTCTCAAAACCAAGCCCAACAAGAAAAGGACCTATGAGTACACATCTATGTTCACTATCTACCATGAGTATGCCATGAGTATGCAATGCAATCCCAATGCTCATCAAAACCATAGACCCACCTAAGACCACAACATGTTTATTTAATGTATCATGAAGGGAAATAAGGAATATTATGTTAATATTGCAAGATATAACCAAAGAGTATGCTCATCTATAATATTTTTGCACGTTGTCAATTGATTGATAGTGTTTCCACACAATAAAACTAGGGTGTTTTTATATATCACAAGAACATGAATTTGATATCACAAGAAAGGTAAATAAAAATATCTTATCTTCTTGTTTGTTCCCCTGATGCCTTAGGTTGTGTACCCGACTCCTTTCATTGTGTGTCTTCTTCTTTTTTTAAGGGAGAGGAGGTTTCTCACAAATTGCCACATGCAATCAACATAATCCTATATAGTGTGTAGGGCTCTAAATTTTTAGGGTATATATACAATATTGAACATATTTTTTCTTCATCAAATAAATGAGAGTAAGAACACCATATTAGATAATTTGGGAAAAATCTCATTCCCATTTGTAAAATGGGATCATCTCGTGAACTTGTCAAAAATTTTATCAAAAACCCCTCATGTGGCATATCATTGGAAAGATCTTGAAGAGTAGAATCTAGATCTACAATCTCCGAGAAATTTGGAGTTAGCATGTTTAAGATATATCCAAAATTAAATGGAGTGATTGATTCCCAAAATATGAGATTTTTCCCAAATAATCTATTATTGACTTTGAGGGAGAGAGAGATCTCTCTCCTCTCACGGATCTTTGTGTGCACCATTTGTAGCTCTCGGCATGGCTGTCATTTCTATGTCTTGGCATGGCTAGTCTTGCCTGTCATTCTATTGTCCGCCCTATTTGTGGCTCTTGGCATTGGTGTCATTTCCTATTGGTTCCCGTGCCATTGTTTAGTGCACTGTTGTTGTTTACCTTGGTGGCATTATGTGCATTGCACGGTGCAGGATGCTGTTGATTGTGTTGCTCCTTTTTTTGCCGCCCTCTCCTTTTAGTTGTACATGGTGCCTCTCCCAATCGAGAAAGTATTGTTTCCTCTTTAAGAGGCCCTTTCAAAATTGCTAATGTGCCCCTTCTAATAATAATTTCTCATCTCCCAACCAATCAACCCACTCATTACCCCTCCTAATTACAAACTAATTAACCTAAAATGTCAATTACACCTTACTCTCTACCCAAGTTGCAATTCCTTTCCACACCTATGATTAAATGACCTTACCCTGATATTGTATAGCACTAGTTAATCCAACCTTATTGATCTCTGCTCATGATAATACCCATCCACTTTAATCCATAAATTCATTATCCCTCCGTCTACCTTAAATTGAATAGTATCACTAATCGAGACCTGATCTTTTTTATGGTTGCATCAACCCAACCCTTACCATATTTGTTCCCAAAAGCATTTTCTCATTACACTATTACTTTTTTTGCGATCACATTTGTCTCAAAATACCATCATATTTTGTTTCAATCTTTTTGAACACGATGACATTAGTGTATCTCTTTATATGTGATACCATCACAAAATCGTCCTCTTCATGGGCTTGTGTCCCTTTGACATGGTGTATTTTCTCTTCTCATTTTGTTTTGTGAAGTTGCACTCCATCTTGTGCTTGCTTTCTTGACGATCCTCGTCCCTATCAAAATAGCTCCTCAAGGCTAATCAAGTGAGATCATCATCATTGAAGTATTATGCAAGATACATATAATGGTATTAAATGGACATGAGCGGACACAAAACACATGCATTCATGTAGTGCTCACATAGTACGTCCCTTATACAAGCTTCTCATCATATTTGAGGAGGGAAGAATGCCAACAAGCCTATGAAATGTTAAAGCAATATTTGGCTAGCGCTCCCAAACTACGATAACCAAACTAGGATGCTATCTTCCATGTGTATATTGATGCTTCTAACTTTGCAATTAGATGCATCCTAGCCCAGCCAAGTGAGCATAAACTAGACTACCTCTTTGCCAGCTTGACAGTTGTATGAGGCTGAGATAAATTATACCACCACAGAGCATGAAGGTTTAGGAATGGTATATGCTATGAAGAAATTCTGACATTACCTTCTAGCTACTACTAAATTTATTTTCTATGTTGATCATCAAGCCTTGCTATACTATGTCAAAAAACCGTGCTCCACTAAGTGGTTAACTCTTCTAGAATTTGATTTCAAAGTGGTGGTACGGCATGGTAACATACATACTCCCTTTTGGTAATGAGGTCTCAACAGGGGGTTGCCCAAGAGTTCACCTCAACTTAAAAGACAAGGAATGATAGAGAGCACACACACAGGAGCAAACCCTAATGTATTCATGTAACCCTAACCATAGAGGGAAGCCATATCCACTCTCACATAATGCATAATAGAAGAAGACTACACAACCACACACTACAGGTGTTGTATTCATGTAACTCTAACCATAGAGGGAAGCCATATTCACTCTCACATAATGCATAATAGAAGAAGACTACACAACCACACACTACAGGTGTTGTATCCACACACAAGTAACCCTATCTAATGTCCACACACTTTGGCCAGCTAGACACAGCCATTTATTACCACACACACTACCATCTACCATGCCAGCACATAGATCATGCATGGCACCAACTGTCATTCGAGCTTATAATATCAACCACCCCTCTCAACCTTATGATATTTGGTGGTAGATGGAGATGAGCTTGGGCTGTCTCAACACTCCCTCTCAAGCTCATCACATGTACTCCCAACATAGTATGGAGGTACTCAAACTTGTCTTTTCCAAGTGGCTTCGTAAAATCTATCCTAGAGGAATCACCCGAATTGTGTAGAAAGCCAAGCTCTGATACCAATGTAAATGGAAGGACAACTGTAACACGGAAATCTTATCAATCATGAAAATTGAAAATACACATAAGAATGCCAGATAAAAGAAGATGACAACTCTACAGAGTACACCATACTAGGGGCTAGAAGATGGACTGCACCCCCCTCCCCCCCTTTCCCCTTTATGGCTAGTTTACCAAAAAGGAGTCTGCTTCCAAATACAACTCCACGGGTGCTCAAGGATTCTTCATTGGCTAGCACCTATCTCTTCCAGTATAGTATGAAAGCAAAACAAAGGATTCTGTTTGGGTTCACCAAAATATAAGGAACCCATAATCAGTTGGATCTTAAGAAAATGAATTCTCCTCTAGTTTTGCGAGATGAGGATATCTCGCGTTTTTTAAGTGGGGTAGAATGTAAGATTCCTCCCCAACCTCTCAAGATGTCCAGTATCTTCCCTTATAGTCAAATCCCTCTTCAGAAATATCAAAGATCTTGTTTCTACCTGTTTTGGCCTAGAGAGAGAAAATATTCTAGAGAGAGATTATTTAGATTTTGAATATTTTTGGATAGAAAAATTTCTCATCCTATTAATATAAGTTTCCTTGAAATAGAAGTTCAAAAAGATTTCCAGAAGGTACATTAGAAATCAAGTATAATATGCTCAAGAGGCATTATCCTGAGGGTTAAGATTTTTTCGAAATTTTAAATTAAAGTTCCTATGGGCCAATAAGATCACTCCATGTGTGGGGAGGAGATAAATATAATTTGTAAAAGAAATTACCCAAAAATGAGTAAATGCTCACATAATATGAAGAGCTGACTATGTACAAGGGCTATTAGTAAAAAACTATGAGTATTACTAAAAAATGAGATATTTTGGGTATAATCATTCCATCTTGATACATATGTAAGGAAGGGGAGTCCCTTCAAGGAGGAGCATACTTCACATGCTTGAATGAGTTTTAAACTAAAAAATAATGTGATATTTTTATCTCTTCTCTCTCTTGGATCAAGCCGAATCAAAAAGGAACCAAACTAGGTCCAAATCTAGTCCAAATTCAACCAAATTGAAATCTAGAAAATTCTAGAAATCAGTTGGTCTTGGTTAGAGCCTCTCTCTCCTATAAATAGGAGAGGGAGGCTCCCTCTCCTATAAATAGAACTTGAGTCTTTGTAAAAAAATAGGAGAATTATACTATGCCAAAATTATGCTGAAATAATGCTAATTTCTACTATTCTCTAAAATTCTCTCCAAATTGAAGAAATTGGAGCTTCCCTCTTTCTTCAATCTCCATTGGTGACTCCATCAGCACACCAAACCAATTGATTGGTTGGGGGCCTCTACCGTGAACAAAGAATCAAGCAATTTGTAAGGTAAATGGTGAATTTTGATCTTTTCTATAAATTCTCAATGTTTCTCTCTTCTCAACCCCTCTCAAGCTTGAGAAGCTTAATTGGAATGGTTTTTGAATGCTATTGAAGTTAATTGATGAATGGTAGTAAAGAATTACATAAATTTTCATAGCTTTTTTATTTTCGTTTTAGTTTCAGTTCTAGTTTCACACATTTTAGTTTCATGAGCGCATCGACTTATGTATTCATGTATGTTCAACATGTGTCTCATGGACCCGTTATGGTCCTTCTAAGACAATAATAAAATTTCATTTCATTTCTCTCTCTCTCTGTCTCTCTCTCTCTCTCTCTCTTTTTGCACATCTCTCTCTATGATATGCGTTATCTTTGTAGCAAATTGCTGATTTTTGAAAATTGAGGTTACAAATTCTTCCACCCAGCTTTTGCATGTTACATTGGTATCAGAGCCTTCTTCAAGTGTGAATATTAAGCTAGAAAACTAGAAAAAAAGAAAGAATTTTTTTTCTCACTTATGTGGTTGGTTTCTAGACTTCGGAGGACCACCCCTTTTGGTTTCTAGACTCCGGAGGACCACCCCTTTTGGTTGGTTTCTAGACTCCGGAGGACCACCCCTTTTGGTGTGACTCTTGACCCTGGAAGGACGGTTGTTTTTTAGCCTCTCGAAAGTCTCCCACATGCATAGTGGATGGTGAGATTGTGTTCCGAAAAGGAAGTGAATTTTCCCACTATAGTAAGCTTTAACGAAGAGAGAGCAAAGAACTTCAGAACAAAGAGTACCAAGAAGTCTTTTGAGGGTGGCAGAATGAGTGTGCATGACATGTTCAGGACGATGATGCAAGTAATCGCATACTAGAGCACCAAATTGGAAGAGTAGAAGGCACAGATCTTGGCCATGGAAGAAAGAACCCGTTTTCCAGCCCCTTTTTCTCCATCTCCTCCTCCCTCTCCATCTATTTCCTAGATCCTCATAGGTAGTTCCTCTATCAGATAACCCTTTTGAATGGTTTAGCGTAGTCGAGTTTGACCCTTAAGTTGCCGATGCGAGAAATGGAGATTTGATTTTGATAGAAGTCTGTGCGACAGCATCCCATACTACTGCTGCACAAGACAATGCTAAGCGCAATGTGGAGCACAAAAGATTTCTTGCGGCTTTAGATGCAAGAGTGACACCAGTGGCTTTCTTGAGTCATCCTTTTGAGAGGATGAGTATAATGGTAAAACCCTTTATTCTTGGTTGCATCAATTTGAAGCTTATTTTGGTGTAGTGAGAAAGAATGATACTAACAGAGTGAATGATCTTGACTAGTTGGTATTTGGAAGGTGAGGCCATTCCTTGGTGGACTTAGTGGACTCATGCCCACATTAGATTAGGTATGGTGACTTATGTCTGGGAAGTGTTTGTCCTTGATCTTAAGCAGCTTCTACTACCGTATTACCCTGAGTGACTCAAAGACGAGTTTAAGGGGATGTGTCAAAACACACAACTTGTCCTATAGTTTGTAGTTTGCTAAAATCAAATTTTGAACTTATGTTTTCAATTGGGCATATCAGATGACAAGGACAAGAAAGGGAAATTCCTTTATGGTCTTGACACGCAAATCTAGTGGGAAGTGCATATGTTTCAGCCAGCCATCTTTCAAGATGCACTCTCAGTTGCACAGAGTGCTAAAATGAAGTACAATAGTAGAAAGCCTAAGACTTCCTAGCCTTCCACTCCCAAGGTACCCGCCTAGGCCAAAACTAAAGAGAATGTGGGGGGGAGAGAGAGCTTCAAACCCTAGCAAGCAAACACACACACACACAAGAGAGAGCAAGACACTAGAGAGAGATGGATAGCTGAATTTTCTTCTATCTTCTTCTTCTCTACTCAACCAACATAACATAAAGATAAGAGTATACACTATATGGGTTAGTACTCATATTACAACATACAAGGGTTGGTCCATAATGTGAACCTGACTAAATGAGCTGGCGCTATAACTATGCGAGTCTCTAGTAATCCAAAATGGCTATCACACAGCCTATCATCCCACTCACCGCATATCACCCATAATCTCACCAACCATGCCAGTGATGTAGATGCAGAAGCTATCACCCAGGCATGTCATCAATGTCCGCTCGTAGTACTAGTTGATCTCGATAGCTCAACACTCCCCCTCGAGCTCAACTCCACACAGTGCACTCCAAGTAAGCTCCTAAACCTATGGAGCTTCTCTATGCCCAATGCCTTCGTGAAGATGTCAGCCACCTGATCCTTTGTGCTGACATATACCAGATCTACATCTCGTGCTAGAACCTCCTCCCTCACAAAGTGATAATGCACCTCAATGTGCTTTGTTCTAGCATGATATACTGGGTTACTGGCCAATTGTATGCCTCATGTTGTTACAATATACGACAACTGCCCTATCCATGGGCTCTCCCATGTAACCAATTAGCTTCTAAAACTAAGCTACCTCACAAGCTACAATAGCAACACCCCTGTGTACTACTCTGCCTCTGTACTCGACAAGGCAATTGTTGGCTACTTCTTACTGCTCCAACTCATAGCAGCACTCCCAAATGAGAACATAAAACCACTGGTAGATCTCCAGTCTGCAATACTACCAGCCCAATCAGCATCTGTGTACCCATGCAATTGTATCTCTATACCAGCCTCATAGAAAAGTCCATAATTAATTGTGGACTTTATGTATCTGAGGATCCATCTAGTCGCATCCAAGTGTGGCTTCCTAGGGACCTGCATAAAATTACTCACAAGTCCAACAACATACCTCAAGTCTGGCCTTGTAATTGTTAAATTTAGCAATGTGATGAGCTATGGTGGATCAAATGTAGGAATCAACATGATTAACAAAGAGATTAGATGATGATTAAGATATGATTAGTGAGCAATTAACTAAAAGATTAATTTAGGCATGGATTAAAAAAAATCAACAACTTCTCATTAGGCCAATGCCTCAATTTATAGAGTTTACATCCAAGCATCTAATCCAATTGATCTCTCTTTGATTCACTCCACCTCTTTTGCTTGATTCCCTCCACCTCTTCACTTTTCCCATAATATCTCCACACATCCTAAATCTTCTCATGCTACCCTTTATTCTCTCCTAGTAGATACCTCTCACCTTTTCACAGCTTCTTACTCATTTACAGATTCTCTTTTATAGCCTCTTGCTAAGGGCTTGTTCTCGCACACACCCTATTCACTTGTATATTTCAGTACCTCCCCTCAAGTGAATAATCCTAGCACACATGGACCCTATACCAAGTTTCCCTGTTACTTGGTAGCCCACGACCAGTTGCTCAAGTTCTTAAACTCATAGTCCTTGACACTCTCTCTCTCTCTATGTGTCCAAGGCTACTACAAGTGGCCGTGACCTTGACTAAAGTGCTCACACAAAAATCTACCACATGGCCTACATCATCGGTGGCTTAGGGGTGGTTTTACTCTATTGGGCAGGTTACATTGGGTTGTGGAGTTTCTCTCTCTCTCTCTCTCTCTCTCTCTCAGAAAAGAATATCTGACTCCACTTCCTTAGGAGCCTCCATGAAGTTTGCCGATGTCATTCCTTCTCCACCACTGGGTTTGCTATAGTAATCTTTTGCCATGTGTCCTAGCTTCCCAGAGTTGTGGCAAGTGAAGGTCCTTCCTCCTACTCTGCCTCGTCCTCGTCCTCGTCCTCGTCCTCGTCCTCGTCCTCGTGAGAATCCTCCTCAGGTGAAGAATGCTTTTTCCTCTCCAGCTATATTGAGTCTAGCCATTTCTTCTCTTTGACCTTGGTCTCTTGCTCTAGTAGAGCTCCTTCTATCTCATGCAGCTTCAATTCAAGTACATTCTTTAAGGTTGCTACAAGGTTTTCATATTCACCTTTGTCCACACTCTTCAGAAGCACTGCTAGTGCCTCATCATCTTCTACCTTCTTGCCAATGGCTTCCAGTTGTGCTTAATGCTTTTATATTTGTTCAAGTGTGTGATTAAAGGTTCACTTTCTTTCATATCAAGTTTGTAGAATTACATTAACAGATTTATCTTTGAATTTTTTGCTTGAGTGCCAAATAATTTATTTTCATCCCATGCATCTTTTGCCCATTGTATCCTTATGATGTGATGAATGATTTCATCATTTAAATTGAGTGCAATGAGTCCTAATGCTTTCTCATTCCTGCTCTTCCACTCATCTTCCCCACTCACCTCTTGGCATTCATCTCTTCCCTCAACTAGCTCCCACAGATTTCTCCTCATGAACAAATACATGGTTTTTGTTTGCCATGTATAAAACTGCTTCCCATTAAATTTGGCTATCTCTTGTGCCGTGCTCATGATGATGTGAAGGGGGTCTTACCTCTTGATCCAATTTCAAGATTCAAGGATAGTGTCTACCCTTTTAAAACTCAATTTGGTGTTTAGGTGATGTGATTATAATAGATTTATCAGCATAAATTCACCAAAAATTACATAAAGCCAAGGGTAACAAATCTGTACTGAATGGTTGGAGTATCGAACCATCTCCGAGTTGTAATCTAAAGTTATACGGATCTGTATCAAATACCCAATGGTTAATTTGAATCCTCAATTGTACCAAAATATAGTGATTAGTGTTGATTAATCATTAATTAGCAAAATAATTCTCTATTTTGTGTGCAAAAAATAGAGTATGCGGGGAGGCCAGATCTGGGGCCTTAGAGTTCAAATGAGCTCAACTCCTTTCAAAGCCATTAATAGCAATTAGTCTGGTAGAGGATTAAGCCAAGAAACACAAGATTTGACCAAACATTGAATGCTGAATCGCTGTTTTACCAAAGTCACCTCTGCAGATTTGATGCAGAGCTTGATTCCACTTCTCCTTGAGTGAGGAATATCACAAATTTGACATCACTAGCATGTAGAGCACCCTTGAAAACCCTTGGGGCCAAGAGGAATTAGACCAATTGCTTCTAGTGTTGAGAAGATCTCAGTTTTGCTTCACAAAGAAGGCGTTTGAAAAATCACAAAAATCTGGAGCTGCAGCCCGTGATTTCACGATTTGAGTAGATATGTTGGTGCATGGGGAGTATGGTTAGATGTGGCTGGAAGGGTTTGGGCTAATGTTATGGCAAGAGGGCGATCAAGACCTCCACCAGCTGGGGGTACAGAGGCTATTGAAAAAAGAGCTAAAAACTTGATTATTTCTTAATCCTAATTAACTAGGTGATTAGCAAGATAATGAGCTCATAAATTCGATGGATTCTAAGCTAGGCTCTGATACCATGTTAAATTTGCAGCAATGTGATGAGCTATGGTGGATCAAATGCAAGAATCAACATGATTAACAAAGAGATTAGATGATGATTAAGACACGATTAGTGAGTAATTAACTGATAGCTTAATGTAGGCATGGATAGTCAAAAACCAGCAACTTCTCATTAGGCCAATGCCTCAATTTATAGAGTTTAAATCCAAGCATCTAATCCCATTGATCTTTCCTTGATTCACTCTACCTCTTTTGCTTGATTCTCTCCACCTCTTCACTTTTCCCAGAATATCTCCACACATCCTAAATCTTCTCATGCTACCCTTTATTCTCTCCCAAAAGATACCTCTCACCTTTTCACAGCTTCTCACTCATTTACAGATTCTGTTTTACACCCTCTTGTTAAGGGCTTATTCCCGCACACACCCTATTCACTTGTATATTTCAACAGTAATGGTCATGTAGATCAAACTACCCACTTTACGCTTGTATGTAGTTAGGTCACCTATATCTGCAGAAAGCTTTGTGTTCTGCTCCAATGGCACTGAAATAGGCTTACAGCCTATCATACCATACTTGGACAACATATCCAAGCCATACTGCCTCTGTAATAATAGCAAAATGTCATAAAGTGATCTCACCACCTTTATGCCCAAGAAATACCGCAGCTCACCCAAATCCTTCATCTCAAACTTCTACTTCAAAAGCATCCTGACATCATGTATGTCTGCATCACTATCACCAGCAGTGATAATCAAGTCATCCACGTAGATGACAATGATCCCTCTATCTGTCTTTTTCACATATAGTAAAAAATCTGCATTGGATATCTGAAATCCAATGGTAGCAAGGTACTCCCTCATCTTGTTTGACCATGCTCTAGGTGCCCACTTCAAGCCATACAAGGTTTTGCATAACCTATGCACAAAATCTGGATGTGCATCACTCTGCATCATGTACACTTCTTCTTGCAAATCACCATGCAAGAGAGCATTCTTTACATCCATTTGATGTAAAGACCAACCCTTTGCTACTGCAGCCATAGCAATGATAGCTCTCACGATTGCCATTCTTGCAACCGGGTTGAATGTCTCCTCATAGTCTATGCCATAAGTTTGCGCATAGCCCTTGGCAACCAATCTTTCCTTGTACCTACTCATCACTGAACCATCAGCATTGTGCTTGACTTTATACACCCACTTACATCCACTTACACCCACTTACATCCAATTGCCTTTTTTTCCTTAGGAGGCAAAGGTACTAACCCCCATGTTGCATTTGCATCCAATGCTGCCATCTCCTCATCCATGGCATCTTCCCATTTCTTATTTGCAATTGCCTGCTCAAAGCAAGTGGGCTCAACCTCCTGTATTTCTTTTACCATGTAAGCATAATGATGGGCTGTATATCCATCATATCTCAACCTGTTAACAGGGTATCTAACCCTTGTAGACCTGCGTACACCTGGATCATTGCCAGGTGTCCTCAAAATAGCCCTGGTTCTCCTTACACTAGGAGAAACCACAAACGGAATGCTAAGCTCCTCATCAAGGCTTTGCTTAGAGCCACTAGAGTCACCATCCACATATGAGTGACCTGCTAACAAATCAGACACAAAAGGTTGATCTACCTTTTCCTTCCTTTTCCGTGATACGTGTATTTGCATCATTCCTCAACCTGCCTGACCATGGGCTAACATTGGATCCACTGCTCGAGGACTTCCTAGGTCCACTCAGCACCTATGATTACTGCTCTATGTGTGGTGCAACATCAACACTTCTTACATGTGTATCTTCTGTTGCCTTCACTACTGGTATATTACTAAACTCATGGAGAAATATTCTCCCTCACCATATGATCTTAGGCATTTTATTTGCATGTCTTTTTCCTTCTCAACCAATGATTTAAATCTCTGAAAGTGAGCAAACACTCGAGTGTTTGCATCCTGTATGTGTCCTATCATAATGTCTCTGACACTAATTGAAAGCCAGTACATGACTTTTGTTGCACCCTGATTCCAATCCTTGAATGCCTTTATATCTGCAAGAGTGGCATCCTCCTCGGATAACTCTAGAGGCTCCTCATTGTCTCCGTCTACATAATCCCAAAATACATTATCCATTAGAAAATTGGTCATTCTGAACTTCCAGGCATGGAAGTTATTCTTATCCAGCTTCTCACTAACAATCTGATTAATTCCATTAGACATGTTTTCCTGTTGTAATCAAATAATCTGCAAACAGACAACTTCTATATGCAACTTGTAATACAGCAGTATCTCCTGTAACTGCTGCAACAATGGTACTTCAGCACAGCCTATGTGTCACCATAGGTGACCATAGTACATGTATATACACCCAGGTATCAACAATACATGTGTAAAACCTGTCTACACTTCCAAAATGCACTGTTGTATTGCAATAACCAGATTTTGGGTAGAAACAGTTCTCTACCAGAACTTCCAAAAAACTACCAAAAATACCTTCCAGACAGTAGTGATGAAATGGGGTCTGGCGTGCCCGAAATGCGAATCTGGCCGGAAAAATATTGTCCAATAGGATAGTATACCTGCCGTGTAGCTCCATTCTCAGACAAATACAGCTCCTTAATCGGAGATGTGTAGCTCCTAGAGCTATTGAGGGGTTGTTGTACCTAAACCAAGAAGGGGAAAGAGATGATGGTGCTCTTACCCGTGTAGTACCACTTCCTTCCTTGCTTATTCTTGCCTCTTGCTTGCTTCCTTATATCTCACATGAACCAGGCTCTAATACCATAGAGAGAATGTGGGGGAGAGAGAGAGCTTCAAACCCTAGCAAGAAAACACACACACATGAGAGAGCAAGACACTAGAGAGAGATGGACAGCTAAATTTTCTTCTATCTTCTTCTTCTCTACTCAACCAACATAACATAAAGATAAGAGTACACACTATATGGGTTAGTACTCAACTATACTACAACATACAAGGGTTAATCCATAATGTGAACCTGACTAGATGAGCTAGCGCTATAACTATGCTAGTCTCTAGTAATCTAAAACGGTTGTCACACAACCTGTCATCCCACTGGCCGCATATCACCCATAATCTCACCAACCATGCGAGTGGTGTAGATGCAAAAGCTATCACCGAGGCGGGTCATCAATGTCCGCCGTAGCACTAGTTGAGTTGATATCTCAACAAAAACCACACGGGGTCTTCCCCAAGATAGAGCACGGAAGCCTTTGGCTGCAAGAACTCAACTAATTCACCCAAGCTTACTCTAGACCAGAAATCTCACGCAAGCAAGACCAGTGGGAAACGGAGTGCAAGACCGGAGTGGGAAATGGAGTGCAAGACCGGTGGGAACGGAGTGCAAAAGCGACATCTCAGTACAAGGAGGTTTCTTTTGTCACACAAAAGGACACACTTCTCAGGATTGTCCAAAGAAGACTGCCACTCCACAGTCCACCACCCCAGCCTCCACGGCGTCCGTGTGGTGATCCCAACTCCTACACATAGCCCACTCTCTGTCCCTACTAGTTCTTTGGTTGGTGTGCAATTGTTAGTTGAGAGCTCAAAGATAAGCAAAAGGGCACCCAAGACTAGGAGTATGAGTATAACTAAATGCTTAAGACCTTTGGCTACATGAGTGACTAGAGAATCGTTGTCTTGTTTGACAGCACAACAACATGGAGGATAAGGTCACGAAACAGGCCGCTCGACAAGCCCATTTTGTCCTTACTTTGGTAGAAAAGAAGGAGATAAGAAGGTTGAAGGATTTAGCACAGGAATGACGATGAGCATCAAGTTTGAAGCTCAAGGTGCTAAATTGGTGATTTAGGGCATTGAGTTTGTGTGAAATTTTATGGTTGCCCCTCTTATAGGAGCAAACAAAATTCTAGAAATTTTCACAAGTTCCATCCAGATATTGATTGGGACAAGCACACTTTTTTGGATTATCTCTGGAATGTGTCCAAAGCCCCATTGACCAAATGTGAGTCGAGAATCCCAAACTTGCCTCTCATAAGCCACTTTCAAGCTAAATGAGAAATCAAGAAAGGTTCATAATGTGCAATGATTTATAAATAGATTGCCTTAACGGTGGCCCATTCTTAATAGAAGTGCCAAGCTCTCCATGAAAAGTTCCAAAATATTTTTCTTTGGCACAATCTCGCTCCCTAGCTCCCCTCATCTAGACAAGAGGACCACAAGATATACCTCCTCCTAGGCTCGAATCCTCCAAGCAAGTTTCCATACCGCCTGTCCAAGGAAATGGAATCGGAGTCAAATTGCCAACTCTAAGAACTGTTACAATCTGGCTTTATACGTCCTAGTGTGTCACCACTTGTAGCTCCAATCTTGGTTGTCAAGAAGAAAGATGGGTCTTCTTGATTGTTTGTTAATTATCGTGCACTCAATAAGCCGACTATCAAGAGTAAGTTCTCGATGTCTCAAATAGATTTCATTCTCGAGAGGACGAATGGGACCAAGGTGTTCTCAAAATGAGATTTGAAGAGTCGATACCAGCATGTTAGGATTATTAAGGGGGACATCCCTAAGGCATGCTTTCGTATGGAATGGGCTCACTATGAATTTGTGGTCATGCCTTTTAGCTTGACGAATGCCTCAGCCACATTCAACCGCATGATGATGCGGATCTTCAAAGAGTTAATTGGCAAGTGTGTGTTCATATTTTTGGATAACATACTGGTATTTTTAGCTAGGGTTGAGTAGCATGACATTAACATGGAGAAAGTCTTGAAGTTGTTGAAAATCAACGAGCTCTATGTCAATGAGAAGAAGTCATAATTTTATCTATTTAAGTTTCACTACCTTGCCATACATAATCAGTGCCAAGGGCATTTGACTTAATCCAGCCAAAGTGGCCAAGATAATCAATTGGGAGATTTCATAGACTGTATACAACATCAGATCCTTTGTAGGCATATGCCAAGTATATTCCACACACATAGACAGATTCGCTAACCTCTTAGCGGCGGACCTCACCGATTTGCTTAAGGGTGTTAAGACTAGAAGCAATGGATTTAAATGACTCCATGAGCATTGGAGGCATTCAAGAACCTTAAGGTAGCTTTGTCAGAAGCTCCTTGTTTAGCGCTTGCCTCATGGGGGACGAGCTGTTCTAAGTAATCACTGATGTGAGTAACATTGCGATTGGAGCTGTGTTATAACAAAATGACTATCCAATAGCTTACATGTCCCGTAAGTTAGTTTCTACAAAAAATAATTACTCAGTCTACAATCAAGAACTCTTAGTAGTTATTCAAGCCATAAAACATTGGAAGTATTTCCTTTATGGCTGATAATTTGAGGTTCACATTGACCATCATGCATTACACTAGATTCAGACAATGCCAAGTGCACAGTGGAGTGATAGTCAGCACTACTGGATCTTCTAGGCAATATGGAGGTATGATCGAGTATCTTCCACAAAAGGCCAATCCAGTGTGGGTGATGCTTTGAGCAAGAAGGGAACAATGACATTGATTCAGACCACTAGACTCGACCTTATTGGTACGGGACTAGATGACATGCACACGTACGCAGATTTTGAGAAATTCGACACACAGTGAAAGCAAGCATTGGATGCCATATGTAAGATTCCTCCCTCTCCATCTTTTGAGATGTACAAGTGTAAGAACCTCCCCTTATGATCTTATAATTATTCCCCTCTCTGAAATAAAAGAAAGATCCTAATTTACCCTAATTTGACCTGGAGAGAGAAAATGTCTAGAGGGAGGTAATCCAAAATTGAGATACTTTTGGATATAAATATCCTCCTAGTGTCTAAAATGGTTTTTCTTGAAACAAAAATTCAAAAAGAACTTTCCAATGTGCAATTGAAATTAATTGAAAATAGGTATAAAGGACCTTAGCCTAAGGGTCTAGATTTTCAGAAATTTTTGGACTATGGTCCAATTAAGGTTCCTATGGGCCAATAGGATCAATTTAAGTGTGGGGAGGAGATAAATCTAATTTATAAAAGAAAAATACCCAAAAATGAGTAAATGCCCACATAAGATGAAGAGTTGACTGAGTACAAGGTTATTAGTAAAAAACTATGAATATTACTAAAAAAATGAGATATTTTGGGAATAATGATACATTTTTGACACCTTGGTAATTAAGGAGAAGGGAGCTCTTCAAGGAGGCACCTATTTCACATGTGTGGAGGAGTTTTAAACTCAAAAATAATAAGATATTTTTATCTCTCCTCTCTCCTGGATCAAACCAAATCAAAAAGGGAGCCAAACTGGTCCAAATCTTGTCCAAATTCAACCAAACTAAACCTCAAAAATTCTAGAAACTAGTTGGACTTGGTTAGAGGTCACCCTCACCTATAAATAGATCCTTAGACCTTTGTAAAAAAATATGTCAACTATACCACCATGCTAGTATTATACTGAAATAATGATATTTTCTATTATCCTCTACAATTTGGAGAGAATGGAGTTTCTCTCTCTCTTTAACCTTCTTTGGAGTCTTTATCAACATACTAAACCAATTGATTGGTTGGGGGCCTCTCATTAGACTAAAGAATCAAGCAAAATAAGAGGTAAAGTGTAATTTATGGTTTTTTTTCTTAATCTCTAAATGTTTCTCACTTCTCAACCCCTCTCAAGCTTGAGAAGTATTCAATTGAATGGCTCTTTAATGCAATTAAAGCTCTCTAATGGATTTTAGTGATTAAACACATAAATTTTTCAATTATGCTTAAATTAAAATGTTTTTTTAAAGCATATCTCTCTCTCCCCCAAAGAATGGTCATTCCTATGACCTATTCTATATTCAATTAATGCTTCTCATGGGGAGAAATTCTCTATTCACAAATCAAACTCTAGGCTTGTGAAGCTAGAGGTTTAAGAAAATGGTTTTTATACTTATATGCTTGAAAAATATGATAATATTATGGGATAAATCCATAAATTGGATTTAATACTAAAAGATAGTTATACTATCATAATTATTTTACTATGTCTTATTCTTTTCATAAAAATTAAAAATTGCCAGTAAAAATAGCAGCGGAGCTATGGCAAGCTTTTTAAGAAATTGATTCATAATTCATTCTCATGCATAACGTGAAAAGAGGAACTCTTATCATATTCTAGGATTGAATAGGGGTTAAAAGAATGGTTTTTGTCACATTTAATGGAAAACTAATTTTTAAGTTTATGTATAATTAAATAATTAAGAAATGAGAAAATTATGGTAATTATATTTAATGATAAAAGAGGAATTAGAATTCAATCATTTATATGGGAAAATAGAAATTCCTAGCATATTGGAATTATTGGATATTTTATTTAAATTCAAAGATGAATTTTAGATAAATTTATTTTATCTATGAGAAATATTTAAATGGTAAAAGAGGAGTTCCTATAACCTTTGGAATTCAATCATTTAGATGGGAAAAGAGAAATTCCTAGCATATTGGAATTATTTGATATTTTATTTAAATTCAAAGATAAACTTTAGATAAATTTATTTTATCTATGAGAAATATTTAAATGGTAAAAGAGGAATTTCTATGATAATTGGAATTCAATCATTTAGATGGGAAAAGAGAAATTCCTAGCATATTGAATTAATGGGTATTTTATTTTAGATGAATTTATTTTATGAGAAATATTTGATGATAAAAGAGAAATTCCCATGACATTGGAATGCAAATAATTAAATGCAAAAAGAGGAATTCCCATGGTATTTGAGATCCATGAAATCAAATGGGGAAGAAGAGGAATTTTTAGTATAATTCAATTTATGATTATTCATCAAAAGTGGAAATATGGGTAGAATTTATTTTTGTAAATCCCATGAATTCTTCTATTCCAAAAGAGGAATATTGAATATAATTCATTTGAGAAATTGAGAAAGATTATGGAAATAGTCGTCGAGAAAAAGAACCTTTATCTAGGCCAAGCAATTCGCATAAATTTAGAAAAAGTCTCGTTAACGGTATCAAAGTAGTAAAAACTACTAAATGGGAATAGGATGTGGAATGGATGTGATAAGATGTAAATGGGATGTGATAGGATGTGAATGGATGTGATAAGATGTAAATGGGATACCATAGGATGTGATAAGATGAAAATAGGATGCGATAAGATGTGAATGGGATGTGATAAGATGTGGTGTGATGAAAATGAATGGGGATGAGATGTGAAGTAAATGGATGTGGATGTGAATGATGAGATGAGAGGATATGTGAAAGGATGAGATGGGAAGTAAATGGATGTGGATGTGTATGAAAGAATGGATGTGGATGTGTATGTGAAAGAATGGATGTGTATGTGAAAGGATGTGATGTGATGTAAAGGGATGTGGATGTGAATGTGATGTAGATGTGGATGAGATGTGGTGTAATGTAAAGAGATGTGGATCTGAATGTGATGTGGATGTGGATGAGATGTGAATATATGTGGAGTGAAGTGATAGATGTGAATATATGTGGATGAGATGTGAATATATGTGGATGTGAAGTGATAGATGTGAATGTTCGGATAGATGTGAATGTTCAGATAGATGTGAATAGCCAATGATTGGATGGATGTGGATGAATGAGAAAGGATGTGCATGAATGAGAATGATATGGATGTGATGTAATGTGGATAGAATGTATATGATGGGATGGGGATACAATGAATGTGATGAATGTGGATGTGATGTGATGTGAGTCGGACAAGTATGAATGGATTATATGTGATGTGAATGGATGAGATGTGATGTCATGTGAATTGGGATGTGAATGAATGATATGTGATGTGAATGGAAGAGATGTGATGTAAATTGGGATAGATGTGAATGGATGATATGTGATGTGAATGAATGTGATTTGATGGGATGTGAATCGGGATAGATGTGAATGAATGAGATGTGAGGTGAAATGGATGTGATGTGATGTGGATCGGGGTAGATATGAACGGATGAGATGTGAACGAATGTGATGTGATGAGATGTAGATATGGGTAGATGCGAGTGGATGAGATGTGATGAGTATAAATGAGAAAAGATGTGATGAGATGGAAAATGGGAATACATATGAAATGGATGCCAGTGGATGAGATTGTTGAAATATACAAGTGAATAGGGTGTGTGTGGGAACAAGCTCTTGGATAGAGGCTGTAAAAGAGGAGATGTAATTGTGAAAGAACCTGTGAAAAGGTTAGGAGAATCTACTGGGAGAGAATAATGGGTAGCATGAGGGAATTTAGGAGTGTGGAGTTATTCTGGGAGATAATCAGGGAAAAGAGAAGAGGTGGAGAGAATCAGGCAAAAGGTGGAGATATTCTGGGAGTGAATCATGGAGAAATCAATGGGATTAGATGCTTGATGTAAACTCTATAAATTGAGGCATAGCCCTAATGAGAATTTGCTGGTTTTTGAGTATCCATGCCTACATTAATCTATCTACTAATTATTCACTAATTACGTCTTAATCATTTCTTAATCAGCAAAAAGGTAGAAGATGATGAAGCATTAGCTGTACTTTTGAAGAGTGTGGACAAAGGAGATTATGAAAACATTGTAGCAACACTAAAGAATGTACCTGAACTGAAGATACACGAGATAGAAGCAGCTCTACTAGAGCAAGAGAGCAGAGGCAAAGAGAAGAAAGAGCTCGACTCAACAGCAGGAGAGGAAAAAGCATTCTTCACCCGAGGAGGATTCTCTCGAGGACGAGGACGAGGAAGAGGCAGAGTAGGAGGGAGGACCTTCACTTGCCACAAATGTGGAAAGCCAGGACACATGGCGAGAGACTGCTACAGCAAACCCAGTGAAGAAGGAACGACATCGGCAAACTTCATGGAGGCTCCAAGGGAAGTGGAGTCGGATCATCTTTTCTGAGAGAGAGAGAGAGAGAGAGAGCCCACAACAGTGGTAGTTGTATGTGTGAGCACTTTAGTCAAGGTCGCGGGCACTTATAGTAGCCTTGGACACATAGAGAGAGAGAGTGTCAAGGACTATGGAGTTTAGGGACTTGAGGCACTGGTCGCGGGCTATCAAGTAAGAGAGAAACTTAATATAGGGTCCAGGTGTGCTAAGATAACTTGAGGGTCGGAGTAGACACTGGTCGCGGACTTCCAAGTAAAGGGAGGCAAACTTGGTATAGGGTCTAGGTGTACTAGGAGTATTCACTTGAGGGGAGGTGTTGAAATATACAAGTGAATAGGGTGTGTGTGGGAACAAGCTCTTGGATAGAGGCTGTAAAAGAGGAGATGTAATTGTGAAAGAACCTGTGAAAAGGTTAGGAGAATCTACTGGGAGAGAATAATGGGTAGCATGAGGGAATTTAGGAGTGTGGAGTTATTCTGGGAGATAATCAGGGAAAAGAGAAGAGGTGGAGAGAATCAGGCAAAAGGTGGAGATATTCTGGGAGTGAATCATGGAGAAATCAATGGGATTAGATGCTTGATGTAAACTCTATAAATTGAGGCATAGCCCTAATGAGAATTTGCTGGTTTTTGAGTATCCATGCCTACATTAATCTATCTACTAATTATTCACTAATTACATCTTAATCATTTCTTAATCACTTTGTTAATCATGTTGATTCTAGTGTTTGATCCACCATAGCTCATCATTATGCTCAAATTTCAACAGAGATGTGATGTGAATGAATGTGATTTGATGGGATGTGAATCGGGATAGATGTGAATGAATGAGATGGGATGTGAATGAATGATGCCAGTGGATGAGATGGGATGTGAATGAATGTGATTTGATGGGATGTGAATCGGGATAGATGTGAATGAATGAGATGTGAGGTGAAATGGATGTGATGTGATGTGGATCGGGGTAGATATGAATGGATGTGGATTGGGGTGAATATGAATGGATGAGATGTGAACGAATGTGATGTGATGAGATGTAGATATGGGTAGATGCGAGTGGATGAGATGTGATGAGTATAAATGAGGAAAGATGTGATGAGATGGAAAATGGGAATACATAGCACGCGAGAATTCGTTGCGCGGAGGGGACATGGATCTTTCACCATAAGACCATGCCACTTTTTGATACGAGATGACTGGCTTTTTTACAAAGGCTCACTTTGTGTCGTCATTCAGGGTAGCTCTTCTCCATGATGCCATCATTGGTCGTCAGAGGGGCCTGTGAAAGATCCCTGTCCCCTCCGCACAACGGATAGCAGCGGAAGTAGCACTTTTTGCACGGGGCAGGATCCCTCACTCAGGGTCTCGCCCATGGATATCTGGACAAGAGACTAATCCCTCGATTTTTCAAAAACCGAACTCGGAAAAACTTTCCCCGCCCGGAAAGCACGGGCGATTCCTCGAGGATAATTTTACTCTAACGTAGTCAAGGTCATTACTAATCAAATTGATCCGTCCGAGCTTCTAAGTCACTTGGTCAGATCAAGGAAGAAACTTGCACTTGGATCAAAGAGACCAATGCTTATTTCCTCATTGAGAGGTGCAGCCGTTAATTCTTTTCCATAGAACAATTACTATCCGAGATTTATTCATCTATCGTACCATACAGAATTGAGTCTCATTTTACAGATCCATCAGTCTAGCCTAACCCCATCTAGTCCCATGGGTTAGCCAACTACCCAACCAATGTAGTGATGGGATCCAATTAGGAATTTGGTTAGGTTTTTTCCCAGGTACTAGGGAAAATAGTTCCCAGGTCCCCTAGCCGAATATTCATGCAAACTTAAAACTAGTCACACCACTTACACACCCACCAATATGAAATTGCCTTTTTCATAAATTCAACTATCTTTAAAAAATCATTTAATGAAACCATAGTGTCACTAATCATAATCCTCCAAAATAACCGGTTGATCCTAATTTCCAATCATTCCTTCATCAGTGCACCTATGGCATCATTGGCAACCAGAATGCTCACCACCTGTCCACTCAGGTGTTGAGATATCGAGCTCATCTAGTGAGGCGGTGGACACTGATGACTCGCCTGGCGGGATAGGCCCCACACTTACACCATTGTCATGGTTGGTGAGATCATGGGTGATATGCGGCCAGTGGGATGACAGGCTATGTGATAGCCATTCTAGAGACTAGCATAGTTATAGCGCCCGCTCATTTAGTTGGGTTCACACTATAGAGAACCCTAGTATGTATTTGGTTGAGTACCTTTTCATATGGTGTGTACTCTTATCTTTGTATATGGTGTGTTGAGTGTTGTGTGAAGAAGAAGAAGATTTTTAGCCTCTCACCTTGTGTGTTCTCTTTTAGGCTTTTGTGAGTGTGTGTGTGTGCTTACAAGAGCTCAAGCTCTCTTCTCCACTGCATCTTTTCATGGTATCAGAGCCTAGTTCATGCTACGGGCTGAGGTACAAGCAAGAGAATCACAGGAAGCAGTTTGAGGGTAAGAGTTTCAACTACTCTTCCCTATTTGTGTTGGCAACTACACCCTTGTCGGGAGCTCTATGGGATTGTGTGAAGAAGAAGAAGACTTTTAGCCTCTCACCTTGTGTGTTCTCTTTTAGGGTTTTATGAGTGTGTGTGTGCTTACAAGAGCTCAAGCTCTCTTCTCCCCTGCATCTTTTCATGGTATTAGAGCTTGGTTCATGCTAGGGACGGAGGTGCAAGCAAGAGAATCACAGGAAGCGGTACGAGGGTAAGAGCTTCAACTACTCTTCCCTATTTGTGTTGGCGACTACACCCTTGTTGGGAGCTCTACGGGAGGCATCGACAAACGATCTTTGATTGAGGAGCTTTCTTCACGGGAGTAAAGCTATATGGCTACTATTTTGTCCTATCGGACTAAATTTTTGGTGCCAAAAACGTGTTTCGAGCGCGTTAGGACCTCCGTTTTTTCAGAAAGCAGGTGATTTCGAGCACTGCGGATAAGTCATCGATTCTATGCAAAACTCTATTTTAAGAACTGCAAGAAGATAGATTGGTTGTGTAGACATTGTGTGTGCTGCAAGGAGGTCAACAGTTGCCATTGGGTGTATGTATGCACATTGAGGTCACTGGTTGTGACATTTGAGTGTAGTATAGTACCGTTGCAAAAAATACAACAGTTTGTGCAAGACAAAACCAAAGTGGTGTTTCTGGTAAATTTGTGTGTCTGGCAAGATGTCAAATGATGGCATAAACCAGATTGTTGCTGAGAAGGTTGATAAGAATAACTTCCATGTGTGGAGGTTCAGGTTGACAAATTTCCTAATGGGAAAGTGTTACTTCTGGGACTACATAGAAGGTGAGCATGAAGAGGCACCAGAGATATCGGAGATCAATCCGACTGCTGTAGATGTGAAAGACTTCAAGGATTGGAACCAAGGAGCCATAAAAGTTATGTATTGGCTCTCTATCTGTATACAGGACACCATGATTGGGCACATACAGGATGCCAAGTCCCCCAGACACCTTGGTAAAACTCTATGAAACGAATACCAAGGCACGAAAGATACAATTGAAGAATGAACTTCATACTGTGGAGAAAAAGAGTATGTCTGTGAATGACTATGCATTGAAGATCAAGGGTATTGTGTAATCCCTTGCATCTATTGGTGTTTCAGTAGATGATGATGATAAGGTGGAAGTCTGTCTACGTGGTCTCGGGCCACAATACAAGGCGTTCAAGACGTCTATTCAGACTCAAGAAAACATTTCCAATTTCACAGATTTGGTGTCTATGTTGATTATAGAAGAGAAGAGCTTGGGTAAGAGCCTTGATGAGGATCTTGGGATACCAGCTATGAGAACACCTGGTGTAAAGAAGGCTATGGAGGCCATGAATGCAAAGCTATGAAGATTTGGGAGAGTGAAGAATCCTGTGTAGAGGTTTACCTATGATGGTTATGTGGCACATCACTATGTATACATGGCAAAAGTTGTGCAGGTTATAGAGCCCACATGCATTGATGAGGTTGTTGGAAATGTGTGTTGGGAGACAGCTATGGATGAGGAGATGGATGCACTATATGGAAATGAGACTTGGGATTTAGTGCAATTGCCTGAAGGCAAGAAAGCCATTGGATGCAAGTGGGTGTACAAAGTAAAACAGAACAGTGATGGAAGCATAAGCAGATACAAGGCTAGATTCGTAGCCAAAGGATATGCGCACACATATGGCATTGATTATGAGGAAACTTTCAACCCAGTTGCCAAGATGGCAACAGTGAGATTTGTGATAACTGCGTCAAAGCAATGGTCTTTACATCAGATGGATGTAAAGAATGCATTCTTGCATGGGGATTTGCAGGAAGAGGTGTATATGTTGCAGCCACCTAGTTATAAGGATGTGAGTCACCCCGAGCATGTTTGCAGGTTAAAGAAAGCCTTGTATGGCTTAAAACAAGCACCAAGAGCATGGTCTGACAAGATTTCTGAATATCTTCACTATTGGCTTTCATGTAGCCAATGCAGATTTCTCCCTATATGTGAGACACATTGATAGAGAGGTTGTGCTTGTTTTCATCTATGTAGATGACCTGATGCAGAGGTTGTGCTTGTTTTCATCTATGTAGATGACCTGATCATTACGAGGGACCATGATGCAGAGATATTTGATGTAAAGATCTTGCTTAGACAGAAGTTTGAGATCAAGATCTTTGATTACCACAAGTGATGTGTCACCTGAAGAAGTAGAAGACATAGCAACATATGCAACCTTGGCGTTACCATCTTCCTTCTTGTCTTTGTTTTTGTCGTGAGAAGATGTTGATGTAGAAGAACCCTTAGATTTGGATTCAAGTTCAGCTTTTACCTTCTTAGATGCCGCCTTCTTAGCAAAACAACGATTCTCCGTATGGCCAGTACGACCACAGAAAGTGCACTCCTTTGGGAAGAATCCTTTGATTTGTCCTTGTCGCCTTTGGTTGAAGAATCTTTAGCATTGGAATTAGAGCCTTTGCATTGATCGTTTCCCTTGCCTTTGCCTTTGCTCTTGCCTTGGCTTACAAAAGCCGAGTCCTTTTTGTTTTGCTTGCGAGTAAGGTACTTATCATGAAGAAGACCCATAGTCTCTTCAAAGAAAGGGAAAGGAACTCAAAGAAAGATGTTATTTTTGAACGATTCAAAAGAAGAAGGCAATTTACCAAGTAGCTTGTAGACCGGATTGCTTTTTACCAATGTACCAAACTCTTCAAGTTGCCGCTTGATTTGATTGAATTCTCCAAGCTTCTCCACTATGTTGTCGGATTCGGAGATAGAAAGCTTATCCAAATCTTCTTCTAACTTAGCCATCTTAACCGTTGAAAGTCTTCCATATTGCATTTGTATAGCGTGCCATAATTATTGAGCCGTACTCCTTGTAGAGAGAAATTGAGACGCAACCGATGTAGACATGCCATGCACAAGTAAAGCTTTGGCCCGTGCATCCATATAGGTTTGATATTGGGAAGGCACCATATGAGGAGAAGTGATTATAGACCACACCCCGGCGCTTTCCAAAAGAAGTTACATAAACAAGGACCAAGTGTGGTAGTTGTTTGGGGTAAGCTTTTGTGAATCGGAAAGACTTGGAAGGCTCAAAGATTGAGCGAATGGGTTAAAGGGCTGATATGATTGAGTGGGGAGAGGAGTAGTAGTGGAAGTAGTAGAAGGAGGAATCATAGTAGATGAAGTTGCTATAAAAGGCATAGATGATGTAGGGGGATATACCATAGAGGGCATAGAAGTATGTGAATAGGAAGACATAAAGGACAAAGAAGAAAGAGAGAAAGGATCCGTAGAAGGTAATGGATATGACAGAAAAGAGAAAGTAGAAGCACCTATCGAAGAAGGAATTGCACCAACTTCCGTTGTAGTAGTTGCCGGTCCAACCGTCGTAGGAGTTGTAGGATCCATAGTATCTTCAAGTTTGCCTTTGTCTTTTGGAGTAGAGGACTTCCGAGATCCCATAGGGAGAGGAGGGTGGGAAAACACAAGGGAAGAAGTGTCATACCTCCAAAAACGCAGCCAATAGATGGGCTGTCCACCAAGGAAGTATCTCCAAAATATGCACAAAGATAGTGCAAAAATGCAGCCACAAAACGCAGCCGATATATGAACCAATAGACTCCATAGAAACCACCAAAAGAGGGCTGAGAATGTAGCCTTAGGTAGAAGGAGTATGGAGGAGTTGATTGTCCACAAAAACGCAAACACAAAGTGTGTAGCAAAGTGGAATTTTGAGCCGGTAGAAAGATGTAGAAAAGAGGATGAATATGTACCTCAAAACACCATGAAGAGGGCTGAAGTTGATGATGAATATGCAGCCAAGAAATCTCTCCACAAGAAGCCTCCAAAAAAACACTACCGCATGTAGGAAAACTATTTGGCAATGTTTTCACCGCAAGTAGAGTTGTAGGACTCGGATTGAAGTGCTTTAAAAACACACTTGTAGAGGATGGTAAGGGGCTGGTTTGAAGCCTCTTGCATCATTGAATGAGTGCAAGGATGATGAGTAAGGGCTTCTGCAAAAAAACAAAGCAGAAATTCTGCATGCAGGCAGTCTGCAAAGAATAACTCAAAAACGGTGAGAAATTTGTGAAAACTTTCTTCTGCAAAGTTGTAGACCACAATGATTACAGTAAGTGTCGTGCGCACAATTCCTCAAAAACGCATTCGTTTAGCAAAAAATCAAAGAATTAAAAAACGCAATTGAAACCCGGGTTGTTGAAGAGGACTAGAGGTAGAGAGGAAGAAGGATAAGGAGGCTCTATGTGTGCCACCACCTTGCTCTGATACCATGTGAGAAAGAAGAGATGAGAGAAGAGACAATGTACTCAATAACTCATGAATGAACCACTAGCCAACTTGATTAGAAATGAACTACAATGTCTCATATATATAGGAAAGTTCCTCCACCCAAAAGTGTGTGTAAATAGGAAAAAATAGAAATGAATGCTATAAATCCCAAAAATGCCTAGAGGCTAAAGCGTGTGCCACTAGCATGACACCATCTGGAGATGACACCTATCCAACATGGATGAGATGTGATGGGATGTGAATCGGGATAGATATGAATGAATGAGATGTGAGGTGAAATGGATGCTATGTGTGGTGATGTGGATCAGGGTAGATATAAATGGATGAGATGTGAATGAATGTGATGTGAGGAGATGTGGATATGGGTAGATGCGAGTGGATGAGATGATCTGATGAGGATAAATGAGGAAAGAAGTGATGAGATGGAAAATGATGTGATTGGATGAGAATGGGAATACATATGAAATGGATGTGGATTAAATAACGTGGATTAATGTGGAACAATGTGGAAAGACGAGAGTTCGTTATAGAAACTATATTCATGACTTGTTTTTAAATGACTGTTTTATGTCAAGAATGCTAGGAAAGCATTTTGACCATCTTGTGAATGAGGTCGTGGAGACCTAACTGATAAAGTTGTAACAGCTGATGGAGAGTCAACGGAGGACGTCTCGTGTAGCAAGGTCTCGGCCGACCAGCCTCGGTTCGCTTTAAATGGTGAGCTTCCAGTACGGTGGATGAGTGACCAAGGAAGCAGCCTATGAGTGAAGCGCTAGGTGACCTGCGAAGGATCCTAGAGGGTGCTGACCATACGATGCTCGGGCTCTGGGTCGCCGAAGAAACCCATGGGTGAGTTGAGGAAGATATTGGAACAAGGAATAAGAGTTGTTTTCTGAATTCGGGCATGGATCTGGTTCATTGACCTTGCTAGTTCTCAAGGGATGAGTCCATGGCTTTTTATATGGATCTGTTAGTTGATCTTGCTGATCTTCAATGGAGAGTCCATCTGGATTTTTATAAGTGAATATATATTGCCAGGTACTATGAGCTAGGAACTATTGAAAAGGCTCCTGATGCATGGGAGAAGAGAGCTTGAGCTCTTGCAAGCACACACACAATAACAAAACCCTGAAAGAGAACACACAAGGTGAGAGGCTGAAAATCTTCTTCTTCTTCACACAACACTCAACACACCATATACAAAGATAAGAGTACACACCATATGAAAAGGTACTCAACCAAATACATACTAGGGTTCTCTATAGTGTGAACCTAACTAAATGAGCTGGCGCTATAACTATGCCAGTCTCTAGAATGGCTGTCACACAGTCTCTCATTCCCACTGGCCGCATATCACCCATGATCTCACCAACCATGCCAGTGGTGTGAGTGTGGGGCCTATCCCCTAGGCGGGCCATCAATATCCACCGCCTCACTAGACGAGCTTGATATCTCAACACTCCCCCTCGAGCTCAACTCCATCTCATGTACACCAAGCCAAGCCCTGAATCTGTGGAGCTTCTTTGTACCCAATGCTTTGGTGAAGATGTCAGCAACCTGATCCTGTGTGTGCTGACATAAATAAGGTCAACGTCTCTTGCCAAAACCTTCTCTCTGACAAAATGGTAGTCGACCTCTATATGCTTCATGCGAGCATGAAAAACTGGGTTCCTGGCCAACTGTATACTGCTAATGTTATCACAGAAAATGACAACTTGTCTATCCCCACTGATAGACCCAAATCTGCAAGTAGCTTTCTCAACCAAGCTACCTCACATGCCATAGCAGCACCTCTGTACTCGGCCTATGTACTGGATAGAGTAACCATAGTCTTCTTCTTGCTGCTCCAAGTCATAGCAGCACTCCCCAAAGAAAACATGAAGCCACTAGTATATCTTCTATCTGAGATACTACCAGCCCAATCAGCATTTGTGTACCCATGTACACATATCTTTGTCCCAGTTTCATAAAATAGTTCACAATGCAAAGTAGACCTCACATACCTCAGTATGCATCTCAATGCATCCAAATGCGGCTTCCAAGGAACCTACATAAACTGACTCACCAACCGAACAACATAGCTTAAATCTGGCATGGTGATCGTCATGTAGATAAAGCTTCCTTCTATGCGCCTATACATAGTAGGATCCTCCAAAATCTCTCCTGAGATAGGCTTACAGCCTGTCATACCATACTTTGTGAAGATCTGCACTCAACTTGCCATTTTGATCCAATGGCACTGAGATAGGCTTACAGCCTGTCATACCATACTTTGTGAAGATCTGGGCTCCATTGAGCCTGTCTAGAAGCTCATCTATTTTGGGGATAGAATACTTATTCTTAAGTGGTGTCAGCTGATTGAGACCTCTGTAATCCACACAGAGTCTTAACGTTCCATCCTTCTTTTTTTGAAAGAGAACTGGCGCTCCCCAAGGTGAAACACTGGGTCTTACAAATCCTTGTTCTAACAGCTGCCTAAGCTGTTCCTTGAGTTCAATGTCTTCAGGGAATGGCTTCAGGGACTAGCATTTTGTACGTGCACTGGGCTACTCGCTGAGCTCTTGGGGTCAATTCTATCTCATGATCCACTTCCCAAATCAGAGGCATCTCAGTTAGCTCTACTGGGAATAAATCATCGAATGGGTAGATAGTTGGATGATACACAACCAATATAGTGGGAATTCCTCTTTTATCATTTAAACTTATCTATGCAAAAAGATTAATTTAACTAAATTTTTCTCTTAAAATTTAAATAAAAGTCTCCATTAATTCCTTTGCACTAGGAATTACACTTTATTCATTTAATTAATTGGATTCCAACATGGTGGGAATTCCTCTTTCATCATAAAAATTTATCTAAACAAAAATATAAATTTAAATATATTTTCTCTTAAGAAATAAATAAAAATCTTCATTAATTCCTTTGCACTAGGAATTATACTTTCCTTATTTAAATATTTGAATTTCAGTATGGTAGGAATTCCTCTTTCATCATAAAAAATTATCTATACAAAAAGATAAATTTAACTAAAATCTTTCATAAAATATATATTATTTTAGCACTCCAATTATTTTCTCTAAATCATTGGAATACATGGATTTTCAATGTCATGGTGATTACTCTTTTAACATAAAAATAATTTACTAGAAATTTCTCTTTTTTCTAATTTACTAATTAGGCATAATCATAAAAATAAATTTCTTCATGATTACAATGAGAATTATACAATTAATCTAGGATGATAATTCTTGAAATATGGTAGGAAGTCCTCTTTTTATATTATGAATGAAAATGTTTTATGCGTAAATTTTCCAGAAATTTTGCCATAGCTCCGCTACTATTACTGATAATTCTCAATTTATTTGAAAGAATGAAGTTTAATTTTATTGATATGATTAGAATCACCACTATCTTTATCCAATTATAGATTGATTCATACTTTCTCTATAAATAAATATCATAAAAGCATTAAAAAGCTATTAATTTGGCCTCTAATAAAACAAACATAGAAATTACTTTTGAATTAGAGAAATGCTTCATGTGAGAAGCTTCACTTGGATTGAGAATAGGTCATAGGAATGACCTTTCTTTGGGGGGAGAGAGAGAAGTGCTTAAAAACCATTAAAATTAAGCATAAATAAAAATTTATGTGTTTCCTTATTATTATTCGTAAAAGAACTTCAATAGTAATTAAAAACCATTCAAATTAAAGCTTCTCAAGCTTGAGAGGCATTGAGAAGAAAGAAACATTTAGAATTTATAGAAAAGGACCATAATCCACTCTTTACCTTCTAGAATGCTTGATTCTTTAATCACTGTAGAGGCCCCCAACCAATCAATTGGTTTGGTATGTTGTAGGAGTCACCAAGAAGGATTGAAGAGAGAGAGAAGCTCCAATCTCTTTAATTTTGTAGAGGTTTTTAGAGGATAATAGAAATTAAGCTTAGTTTAGAGTAATACCGGCATAATTTAGTTCACAGATAATAATACAAAGGAATAAGGGTCTATTTATATGAGAGGGAGGCCACTAACTGAGTCCAACTGAATTCTAGAATTTTCCAGCTTCAGTTTGGCTGAATTTGGACAAGTTTTGGACCAGTTTGTCTCCCTTTTTTATTTGGTTTGATTTAGGAGAGAGGAGAGATAAAAAATATCCAATTATTTTTGAGTTTAAAACTCATCTAAGCATGTGAAATAGGCACCTCCTTAAAAGTCTCCCTTTTCCTTACACATGTGTCAGAAATTCATGATTACTCCAAAATATCTCATTTTTTAATTAATACACCATATTTTTTAACTAATAAATCTAGTACTTGGTCAACTCTTCATCTTATGTGGGCATTTACTCATTTTTGGGTATTTTCTTATATTGTTTGGATTTATCTTGTCCCAACACTTGGATTAATCTTATTGGTCCATAGGAACCTTAATTGGACCATAATCAAATTTTTTTCAAAAATCTGGACCCCTAGGCTAAAGTCTTCTGAATCAATATTAATTAATTCCAATCGCACTTTCAAAAATCTATTTTGATTTTCTATTTCAGGGAAACATTTTTTTGATATTAGTAGAATTTATTTATCCAAAAATATCTCAATTTTGATTTACCACTCTCTAGAAATTTTTATCTCACTAGGCAAAAACAAGGCGAAATGATATTTCCTTGTATTCAGAAACATAGAATGATTACAAGGGATTGAAGTAGAGGCTTATTCAATATTCAGGCTGAGGAGGAATCTTACACAGCCATTGTTCACATTGAAAGACTCTCTCACATGAACCCTGTTGTATAGAGAAGCTTTCTCCCATGATCACTGCCACAACCATCCATAGCCTCTCACCCTATGAACAGCACATAGTAGTTAGGAAACGTGTTTCCTATAGGGAGAGAAACTTGGAAACGTTTTCAAAACGTTCCCTTGTAGGAAACATGTTTTTTTCAAGTAATTTGACATTTTTTTCCCCAAATCTAATGCTGAAGTCTGTGCGACTCTTTTGTTAAAGTTTTTTTTGTAGTGTCATGTATGTTTTTTATGTAGTGTCATGTATGTTTTTTTTTGTGGCATGGAATGATGGATGATTGGATCATGGATCATGGACAGTGGACCATGGTCTATGAATCATGATCATTTGACATTCATGATGGATGATTATATGGACTTTGTTATTTGTGATTCAAAGACTGTAGGCTTCAAATTGATGTTTCCATGTATTCGATGCATTTAGTGTTATTTTTACATATTTTATACAATATATATTTGAAATTTTGTACATGCAAACACCTGTAGGTAGGAAGCTTGTAGGAAACCATTTAGTGTTATTTTTACATATTTTATACATTATATATTTGAAATTTTGTACATGCAAACACCTATAGGGTAGGAAACTTGTAGGAAACTTTGGAGTGATTTCACAAAACCCTTGAAACGCATTTGAAACTTTTAGGAAACCCATTTCAAACAACCCCTTAACTACTATGGAACAGCATCACACCCTGACACATCGTGCTTCTGCATCACCACAAAGACTCCCAACTTTTTCCCAAAAGAGAACTCGCATCACAGCACAACATACCATATAGTAGACACACCTATACACTCCCTCTCTGCCTTCCAAGGGTACTATCCATCTCAGTCATGGATTTCCTATCTCCTATCCAATCAGTAGTAGCAAGGCTGTACCAAACATGTGTCCACTCCTATAACTGCTGCTTTCCTATGACATATCTCCTGGAGAAACCCAAAAACATGTTTCCACATGAAACCCTTAGGGGCTTGTTTCAGCAAACATTGGGTGACCTGTTTCCCCATGAAACATCTGGTCTGGCCCCGCATGAAACCCTTGTCATGTTTCCATGTGAAAGCATTCTCGGCACATACTCAAATGTAGTGCCAACACAAAACACACAAAAAAAGAGAGAGCTCTTAGTGAATATGCCTGGCTGTATTTCTTCCCCACAACTATGTTACATAGGTATGCCCAAAACTGCAGGTCTCTCTGTTCCTTCCAAGCAGGAAGAAAGTAATCTGCTCCATGGGTATGCACCCATGAGAGCTTGCATCGCTCCCATGCCAAGAAACATAACCAAGTTACCTTGTACTTGCAGCCAATAACCCATGTACATAGTGTACTTGTTGCAGCCAAGCAAACAGCCCATAAATAGTCTCAAAACATCCCTGTTGGAGGATGAGCTCACGTGTGCACCTCTATCCAGTAGTAGCCAACTCATCTTCTCCCTCCAAAAAGAAAAGAGAGAGATGAAGGTTCAGTGGGCTTGTGTTTTTTGTATCACAATAGCCAACTAGCCACCAACCGTCTCTTGCAAAAAAAAAACAAGCCTGGTCTATGCCTGTGTTCTCTATAGCACAACAGCCAGAGAAATGCAGCCCCCTAGGAGCTATTTTCCCAAAAACAACAAGAGTAGCAGTCCTTCCAGAAAAGCATGAGAGAGAGAGAGAGAGAGAGAGCCAAGGTGCATGTGTAGCTACAAGTCCCTTTGTTTTTCCACCAATAGAGAGGCACATCTAGCCCTCTGCTTTTTCACCAACAATAGAGCGGTGCATCCAGCCCTCTGCTTTTTCACCAATAGAGAGGCACCCCATTGCAGCCCGCCAGCCCCTCTTCTGAAAAAGCACATGCATGGCCCCCCATAATAGCTTATAACACCATATTAGATAATTTGGGAAAAATCCCATTCCCATTTGAAAAATGGGAGCATGGTGAACTTGTCCAAAAGTTCAAAACCCCCTCATGTGACATATCATCGGAAAGATCTTGAAGAGTAGAATCTAAATCTATGATCTCCGACAAATTTGGAGTTAGTATGTTTAAGATATGTCCAAAACTATATGGAGTAATTGATTCCCAAAATGTGAGATTTCTCCCAAATTACCTAATATTGACTTTTATGGGCCATGATCCTTTTTAAAGCTAAGGGTGTTTTTTTATTTTTATTAAAGGTTTTTAAACCTTTGTCTCCTCCCCTCACATGGGGTAATGAAAAAGGGACCTTTTTAAAACCTTGAGTCCTTTTTGACTTGCAAACTGATGCCATTCACATTGTCCACCATGTCCCTGTGCACACCTACATACTGTTCAGAGAAAAACATAGGGTCGTGACATACCCCCCTCTTGAAAAATAGCAAGCATACTAGATTGCACTCAATGGCACAGTAAGGCATCTTATGAGCAAAGAGGCCCCATATGACAAAAGCAATGACCCTCCAATGCATCTAGGTGATGAAACAATCATCCTGCATAATATGGCCACACCATCATGTGAAAGTAACAAACAAATCTTTCTTGTTCCTTCAGAAACCTGCAGCAAAAGTCTAAAACCAAGTGGAAACACATAACCTTTGTTAGCCAAAAACAAAACCATGCATCATTCTACATATGACACACATGCATTCACAAACAATATGCTCTACCTACTCTAAAGTAACAGTCTAAGGGCTACTCTCGCAAGCCTTACATCCATGGACATCCCGTGGGAGTCGCGACTAGTGGTACAACATGAGCATAAGAAAGCACTCAATGCATCCAAACAATACATCCACTAAGTACTTTCCACATGTCCCTCTTGATGCTTTACCCACTCTGCTCATGGCCATCCCACAGGAGCCACACCCCCAGTGGTGCATCCATGAACATAATAAAGTACCTAATGTATCATATGAACATACATGCATCACACCACACAATCGAGAGTATTACCCATGTATTCTTAAGGGTACCAGGATCCAATGGCACCAAAATACAATAATACCTCAGAAAGTGTATGCATACATGCACAGATAGAGTTCGATCCATATATCTATGAGAGCCAAATGAACTCTAGGATTGCTCGCAAGACATATGCCCTCCATAGAGTCTCAAAGTGTTAGCTCAAGTTGCCACAGACTTTGAGCTCAACCAAACCATGCCATTCCATAGGAGACGAGCTCCACAAATAGCATCATTTCAATATCCAATTGACCAATCATGTGGTCAAG
Organism: Cibotium barometz; assembly: GCF_041138505.1. Classification (NCBI taxonomy): domain Eukaryota; kingdom Viridiplantae; phylum Streptophyta; class Polypodiopsida; order Cyatheales; family Cibotiaceae; genus Cibotium; species Cibotium barometz. Next base: position 10,135,401 of record NC_141086.1, on the reverse strand, counting down.
AACAACCAGAACCATATGACGAAGATCAATGCCCCAATCTTCCTCGGTCATACCTTAGTTCCAAAGGCAAAAAACCATCCATAGGTACAGTTATAGTTCATGGAGCAGCCGATTGTGAACCATACCCAACCTTACCATCTCATGTCACTAGTACACAATATCATAGAAGTCCCATAAGCAGATGTATTATCAGCTGTGAGTATCTTTGAGTGAATACAAAGATGTCGCCAAAGCAACTTCTAGATGACAACTGAGCATGTTTGAATACAAAGATGTTGCCCTAGATGACAACTGAGCATGTCTGTAACTAACAAGGAAGCGGGGAGGTGCTACCCCCCTCTTGAGAATTAGGCAATGCTCTAGACCCTAGCTCTGCTAAACTTGAATGAGCCATAGGAAAAGTCGACTCCAACTCAAAAGCATCAAGATAAAGCTGCAATACCTGAGGTGAATCTGCTAAGTCATCCTCCTCCATCCACTTCACATCCATTGGTGAATAGTTCTTAAACTTCACAAGATAGCGAAGGGAAACTTTACCTTGTACCTTTCTTTCCTTATGTGCCAGTATCTGCTCAGGAATAAGAACCTCATCAAGTTCCTCCACTTCCAGTTGAGCCTCATCTGATACATCCTTAGGCACCCAAAACCTACTTGCACTCCACCCAAGCGGTAAGCATAAGTCCTTGATGAAGCATAGTAGATCACCACTGCTAAACATAGAAAGAAACTGCCTTCTGAACCCATGAAGCCTCCGTGAAGATACCACCAGTGACAAAGTGTCAGAAGCCATAGCCTTCAACCCATCTTTTGCACCATAACACTTCAACTGCTTCTTGTTCTTGGCTGACTACTTCTTGTCCTTAGTGTCTTTTCTCCTAAGCTTCACCCTTAGTTTTTTCTCTTCACCTCATACAGGCAAAGACACATGATCCTACACTGCCTCTTGCACTTCCTTTTCACTTTCCATGTGTTGAAGCTTTTGATGTAACTCTCATGAGACAACCACGAGTTCACCCCCTTGGGAAAGCTGGTGATTGTCCCAAAACGAGAGCAACCATGGGCTCGCCTACTTGAGAAAGTCGACGATGTCCTAGCAACGGAACCTTGTAAACCAGCCTTGGTCTTTAGAAAAAACCAAAGTGCGGTGCAAAAACAAACTTGCACACAAAACACTTCAACACCTTTGAGGACCAAGAAAAGGGAAACAAATAGGGGGAGCTAGAGTGCTCTTGCAAATAGTACATGGACACCGATTGGCCCCAAAATGCAATGGTGTCCCTTGCGGTATTTCTTTAATTAATTATAAGAGAGCTTTGATTAAAATAAGGCTGGAATCTCAGTCGTCACAGTAGAACCCTTGAAGCTTGCCAAGACCTTGCATCATGGCTTCTTGTCCACTCGACATCCACAACCAAGTCCAGCCATTGTTCACATTGAAAGACTCTCTCACATGAATCCTGCATACAGAAGCTTTCTCCCATGATCACGGCTCCCACAACCATCCATAGCCTCTCACCCTATGAACAACATCACACCCTAGCACATCTAGTGCCTCTACATCACAACAAAGACTCCCAACTTTTTCCCAAAAGATAACTAGCATCACAGCACAGCATACCATACAGTAGACACACCTATACACTCCCTCTCTCCCTTCCAAGGGTACTATCCATCTCAGTCATGGATTCCTTGTCCCCTATCCAATCTATACCAAACATATGTTCACTCCTGTTTTACTGCTGCTTGCCTGTGACGTATCTCCTCGAGAAACCCAAAAGAGAACTCGCATCACAGCACAGCATACCATACAGTAGACACACCTATACACTCCCTCTCTCCCTTCCAAGGGTACTATCCATCTCAGTCATGGATTCCTTGTCCCCTATCCAATCAATAGCAAGGCTATACCAAACATGTGTTCACTCTTGTTTTACTGCTGCTTGCTTGTGACGTATCTCCTCGAGAAACCCAAAAACATGTTTCCACATGAAACCCTTAGGGGCTTGTTTCAGCAAACATTGGGTGACTTGTTTCCCCATGAAACATTTGGTCTAGCCCAGCATGAAACCCCTGTCCTATTTCCATATGAAAACATTCTCGGCACATATTCAAATGTAGTGCCAACACAACGCATAAACAAAAGAGAGAGCTCTTACTGAATATGTCTCTGGCAGTATTTTTGCCCCACAACTATGTTACATAGGTATGCCCAAAACTGCAGGTCTCTCTGTTCTTTCCAAGCAGGAAGAAAGTAATCTACTCCATGGGTATATATGAAAAGATGCAGGGGAGAAGAGAGCTTGAGCTCTTGCAAGCACACACGCACTCACAAAACCCTATACAAAGATAAGAGTACACACAATATGAAAAGGTACTCAACCGAATTGTTATGTACACATTATATGTGCATATACTAGGAGGCTAACCCACATTAGGCTTGTGAACATGGGAGCATGGGAACAAGCTCTAGTGGAGCATGGGTTAGGACTAACCTTAAGGGTTAAGGCTAGGGCCAAGCACCCAAGGGTTGCACACATGAAATATAATGGAGTACCACATACCTTCACCTTAGTGTCCCATACCACCAAGAGGTATAACTCCAATATAACAGCACTCAGCTCTATAGTGAAATGGAAAGAATGTAGATACAGTCCTCTACACAAGAGAACATCCCTTGAGTGTGCCCCATGCCCCTATTATATAGGAGGGTCCTCAAGTGACTCTTGACCCTCCATTTCCCACTCTGATACCAGTGTTAAAACCCTAAGATCTCTCTAGATAATTAACATGCATAAACATGCATAAATCAGGCATAAACTCTACCACCCAACCACCCCCGAGCCCAAGGGTTGCACACATGAAATATAATGGAGTACCACATACCTTCACCTTAGTGTCCCATACCACCAAGAGGTATAACTCCAATACAACAGCACTCAGCTCTATAGTGAAATGGCAAGAATGTAGATACAGTCCTCTACACAACAGAACATCCCTTTGAGTGTGCCCCATGCCCCTATTATATAGGAGGGCCCTCAAGTGACTCTTGACTCTCCATTTTCCATGTGTGACCCTTGGATGCCTGACCCTAACCTTAACCCTTAAGGTTAGTCCTAACCCATGCTCCACTAGAGCTTGTTCCCATGCTCCCATGTTCACAAGCCTAATGTGGGTTATCCTCCTAATATATGCACATATAATGTGGGTTAGCCTCCTAATATATGCACATATAATGTGTACATAACACAAATACATACTAGGGTTCTCTATAGTGTGAACCCAACTAAATGAGCTGGCACTATAACTATGCCAGTCTCTAGAATGGCTGTCACATAGCCTGTCATCCCACTGGCCTCATATCACCCATGATCTCAGCAACCATCTAGTGGTGTAAGTGTGGGGCCTATCCCCCAGGCGGGTCATCAGTGTCCACCTCCTCACTCACTAGATAAGCTCGATATCTCAACTTTCCCCCTTGAGCTCAACTCCATCTCATGTACACCAAGCGAAGCCCTGAATCTACGGAGCTTCTCTGTACACCCAATGCTTTGGTGAAGATGTCAGCAACCTGATCCTGTGTGCTGACATTAACAAGGTCAACATCTCCTGCCAAAACCTTCTCTTTGACAAAATGGTAGTGGACCTCTATATGCTTTGTGCGAGCATGAAAAATTGGGTTCTTGGCCAACTATATATTGCTAATATTGTCACAGAAAATAACAACTTATCTATCCACTGATAGACCCAAATCTGCAAGTAACTTTCTCAACCAAGCTACCTCACATGCTGCCATAGCAGCACCTCTGTACTCGGCCTGTGTAGTACTGGATAGAGCAACCATAGGCTGCTTCTTGCTGCTCCAAGTCACAACAGCACTCCCTAAAGAAAACATGAAGCCACTAGTAGATCTTCTATCTGAGATACTACCAGCCCAATCAGCACCTGTGTACCCATGTACACATATCTCTGTCCCAGTTTCATAAAATAGTCCACAATGCAAAAAGTAGACCTCACATACCTCAGTATGTGTCTCAATGCATCCAAATGCAGCTTTCGAGAAACCTTTGGTCCCCCCTAATGATCAAGTCATCTACATAGATGACAACAAGTACAACCCCTCTATCACTGTGTCTCACATATAGCGAGAAATCTGCATTGGCTACATGAAAGCCAATAGTGACAAGATATTCAAAAATCTTGTCAGACTATGCTCTTGGTGCTTGTTTTAAGCCATACAAGGCTTTCTTCAACCTGCAAACATGCTCGGGGTGACTCACATCCTCATAACCAGGTGGCTGCAACATATACACCTCTTCTTGCAAATCCCCATGCAAGAATGCATTCTTTACATCCATCTAATGTAAAGACCATTGCGTTGACGCAGCCACTGCTATCACAACTCTCATTGTTGCCATCTTGGCAACTGGGCTGAAAGTTTCCTCATAATCAATGCCATATGTCTGCGCATATCCTTTGGCTACCAATCTAGCCTTGTACCTTTTTATGCTTCCATCACTGTTATGTTTTACTTTGACACCCACTTGCATCCAATGGCTTTCTTGCCTTCAGGCAATTGCACTAAATCCCAAGTTTCATTTCCATATAGTGCATCCATCTCCTCATCCATAGCTTTCTTCCAACACACATTTCCAACAGCCTCATCAATGCATGTGGGCTCTACAACAACCTGCACAACCTTTGCCATGTATGCATAGTGATGTGCCACATAACCATCATAGGTAAACCACTGCATAGGATTCTTCACTCTCCCAGATCTTTGCAGCTTTGCATTCATGGCTTCCATAGCCTTCTTTACAGGAGGTGTTCTAATAGCTGGTATCCCAAGATCCTCATCAAGGCTCATCTCTGAGCCACTAGACTCTCCATCAACACATGAGAATGCCTTGCAGAAATGTCGGGCATACTAAGGGACTCAATCACTTTCTCTTTGCCTTTATGTGATGTACTAATCACATTTGCAGGACTGGTATTATGACGCAGCCTGTCACTCCATGGTCTATCAACTAAACCACTAGATGAGGACTCTCCTCTCAAAGACTGTGATTGTTGACTTGCATTCTGTGCAACCACATTTCCACTCACATTTGCCCCAACAACTTCTTTTTCAGCAACATAGCAGCTGCTCATCTCATAAAAAACATCCCTGCTTACCCTCAACTCACTTGTAGTAGGGTTATAACACCTTTATCCCTTTTGCTCAAGGGAATACCCAATAAACACACATTTTTTAGCTTTTGGATCCAACGTAGTTCTTAGCTCATCTGGCACATGCACATATGCAATGCATCCAAAGACTTTCAGATGAGACGAATCAGGTTTTCTACCAGAAGTAGACCTCTCCTCTGGGGAGTTACATCATGTATGGCTGTAGTTGGAGTCCTGTTCAGGATGTAAACTACTGTAGAAACAGCCTCAGCCCAAAAGCTATGCGGCATATTCTTCTCTCCCATCAATGCTCGTGCAATCTCAGCAATGTGCCTGTTTTTTCGCTCATCAACTCCATTTTGCTCTGCGGAGTGTGTCTGCATGTAGACTGTCTCTGAATACCATTCTTCTATAAAAATTCAGAGAGCTCATTGGAGAAGTACTCTCCCCCTCCATCTGACCTTAAGCACTTTACATGTTTCCCTATTTGCTTTTCAACCATAACTCTGAAATTCTGAAAATGAGTGAACACCTCACTCTTCTCCTTCATGAAGTAGTATACCTACACTTTCCTTGTGTGGTCATCAATAAATGTCACATAATACCTGTAGCCTTCCATAGACATGGTCTTCGTAGGACCCCATACATCTAAATGCACAACATCTAGTGCATTTCTGCTCACATTTTTGTCACGTGGAAATACATGCTTTGTTTGCTTTCCAAATTGGCATGCTTCACATGTTTTCTGCATACCTGCAACTTTAGGGTAAACATATCCTGGAGGAATCGCCCGTGCTTTCTGGGCAAGGGAAGTTTTTCCGGGTTCGGTTTTGGAAGAACCGAGGGATTAGTCTCCTGTCTGGATATGGGTTAGCCAACCCCAACCACTGTAGTGATGGGATCCAATTAAGAATTTGGTAATTGGTTAGGTTTTGTCCCGGGTACCAGGGAAAAGAGTTCCCAGACCCCCTAGCCGGATGTTCATGCAAACTTAAAGCTAGTCACACCACTTACACACCCAACATAAAATTGCTTTCTTCATAGATTCAGCTATCTTTAAAACATTCATTTAATGAAGCCATAGTATCATTGATCACAATCCTCCAAAATATTCGGTTGAATCTTAATTTCCAATCATTCCTTCATCGGAGTATCTATGGCATCATTGGCAACTAGAATGCTCACCACTTGTCCGGGGCCTTTTCGATAGTTCCTAGCTTATAGTACCCGGTAATATATTCACTTATAAAAAATTCAAGATGGAATCTCCATTAAAGATCAGCAAGATCAACCAACAGATCCATATAAAAGAGCCATGGACTCATCCGTTGAGGACCAACAAGGTCAATCAACCAGATCCATGTCCGGTTTCAAAAAACAACTCTTACTCCTTATACCAATATCTTCCACGATGCACGTGTGGGTATCTTCGGCAACCCAGAGCCCGAGCACCGTATGGTCAGTACCCTCTAGGATCCTTTGCAGGTTAACTAGCGCTTCACTCATAGGCCGCCTCCTTGGTCCCTTATCCACCGTATCGGAAGCTCACCATTTAAATCGAACCGAGGCTGGTCAAGACCTCGGCCGACCTTGCTACGCGATACGTCCTCCGTTGACTCTCCCTTAGCTGTTGCAACTTTATCAGTTAGGTCTCCATGACCTTATTCACAAGACGGTCAAAATGCTTTCCCAAGCATTCTTGACATAAAGCAGTCATTTATAAACAGGTCACAAATACAGTTTCTATAATGAACTCTCGTCTTCCACATTGTTCCACATCAATCCATATTACTTAATCCACGTCCAATTCATATGTGTACCCATTCTCATCCAATCACATCATTTTCCATCTCATCACATCAGATTCATTCACATCACATATCATCCATTCACATCCCATATCATTCATTCACATTCTGATTCACATGACATCACATCTCATTCATTCTCATCCCAATTCACATCACATTACATCTCATCCATTCACTCACATCATCGACATCACATCCTTCACATACACATCCTCATTCATTCTTCCACATTCACATCCACATTCGTACTTCCACATACACATCTACATTCATTCTTCCACATACTCATCCACATCCATACATCCACATCCATACATCCACATCCACATCCACATCCACATCCACATCCATACTTTCACATCCATACATCTACATCCATATCCACATACACATCCACATCCACACATCCACATCCATATCCACGTCCATACATCTACATCCATATCCACATCCATACATCTACATCCATATCCACATACACATCCACATCCATACATCTACATCCATACCCACATACACATCCACATCCATACATCTACATCCATATCCACATACAGATCCACATCCACATCCATACATCCACATCCATATCCATATCCACATCCATATATCCACATCCACACATCTTATCGCATCCATTCACATGCTATTCCCATTTAATAGCTTTTTCTAGATGATTAATACCGATAATAGGACTTTTTCTCAATTTCTGCCACAATTGCTTGGCCTAATTAAAGATTCTTTTTCTGAAAACTATTTCCATATTCCTTATCAATTCCTCAATTGAATTATATTCAATATTCTTCTTTTGAATAAAAGAATTCATGGGATTTGTAGAAATCAATTCTACCCATATTTTCACTTTGGTAAATAATCATAAATCGAAATATACTAAAAATTCCTCTTCTTCCCATTTAATTTCTTAGATCCCAATTACCATGGGAATTCCTCTTTTTACATTGAAACTTATCTATGCAAAAGATAAATTTAACTAAATTTTTCTCTAAATTTTAAATAAAAATATCCATTAATTCCTTTGCACTAGGAATCACACTTTCCTTATTTAAATATTTGAATTCCAATATGGTGGGAATTCCTCTTTTATCATATAAATTTATCTATGCAAAAAGATAAATTTAACTAAATTCTTTTTTTAATTTTTACATAATATTAGTATTCTAATTTTTTTCTCTTCATTCATTGGAATACATGGATTTCCATTGTCATGGGGATTACTCTTTTAACATAAAAATAAATTACTAGAAATTTCTCTTTTCCTAATTCACTAATTATGCATAAACATAAAAATTAATTTTTCCATGATTACAATGAGAATCATTCAATTAATCTAGGATGATAATTCCTAGAATATGGTAGGAAGTCTTCTTTTCATATTTTGAATGAAAATGATTTATGTGTAAATGTTTTCAGAAATTTTGCCATAGCTCTACTGCTATTACTGATAATTCTCAATTTATTTAAAAGAATAAAGTTTAATATTATGGATATGATTAGAATGACCACTTATTAGATCATTATCCAATTATGGATTGATGCATAATTTCTCTATGAAATAAATAGCATAAAAGCATTAAAAAGACATTATTTTAGTCTCCAATTAGACAAGCATAGAAATTACTTTTGGATTAGAGAAATGCTTCATGAGAAGCTTCACTTGGATTGAGAATAGGTCATAGGAATGACCTTTCTTTCGGGGGAGAGAGAGAAATGCTTAAAAACCATTAAAATTAAGCATAAATGAAAATTTATGTGTTTCTTTATTACAATACGTCAAAGAACTTCAATAGTATTCAAAAGACATTCAAATTAAGCTTCTCAAGCTTGAGAGGGGTTGAGAAGAGAGAAACATTTAGAAATTATGGAAAAAAAGATCATAATCCACTCTTTACCTTCCAAATTGCTTGATTCTTTGATCATAGTAGAGGCCCCCAACCAATCAATTGGTTGGGTATGTTATAGGAGTCACCAAGGAAGATTGAAGAGAGAGAGAAGCTCCAATATCTTCAAGTTTGTAGAGGTTTTTAGAGGATAATAGAAAATATCATTATTTTAGCAACATAATACTGGCATAGTATAGATCTCATATTTTTTTACAAAGGGCTAAGGATCTATTTATAGGTGAGGGAGGCCTCTAGCCAAGTCCAACTAATTTCTAGAATTTTCTAGGTTTAGTTTGGTTGAATTTGGACAAGATTTGGACCTAGTTTGATTCCCTTTTGATTTGGTTTGATCCAAGAGAGAGGAGAGATAAAAATATCACAATATTTTTGAGTTTTAAACTCATCCAAGCATGTGAAGTAGGTTCCTCCTTGAAGGTCTCCCTTTTCCTTGCATAATAAAAAATGAATGATTACTCCAAAATATCTCATTTTGTTTTATTTAATACTTTATAATTTTTAACTAATAAACCTAGTACTTGGTCAACTCTTCATCTTATGTGGGCATTTACTCATTTTTGGGTATTTTCTTTTATTCTTTGGATTTATCTTGTCCCAACACTTGGATTAATCTTATTTCTCCATAGGAACCTTAATTGGACCATAATCAAAAAAATTTCAAAAATCTGGACCCTTAGGCTGTCTTCTGAATCAATTTTAACTGATTCTAATTGCACCTTGGAAAATCTATTTTGATTTTTTGTTTCAGGGGAACCCATTTTAGTCACTAGGAGGATTTTTATATCCAAAAATATCTCAATTTTGGACTACCTCCCTCTAGACATTTTCTCTCTACGACAAAACAAGATAAAACAGAATCTTTCTTTTATTTCAGAGGGGGGAATAATTACAATATCAGAAGGGGAGGTTCTTACACCTATACACCTCAAAAGCTGGGGGGAGGAATCTTACAGTTTCATAGAGTTATACCAAGGTATCCCATGCCTCCTTTGGGAGACTTGGCATCCTGTATGTGCCCAATCATGGTGTCCTGTATACTGATAGAGGGTCAATACATAACTTTTCTAGCTCCTTGGTTCCAATCCTTGAACTCTTTCACATCTGCAGTAGTCGAATTGATCTGCGGTATCTCCGATGCCTCTTCATGCTCACATTCTATGTAGTCCCAGCAACCCTTTTCCATCAAAATTTTTTTCAACCTGAGCCTCCAAGCATGGAAGTTGTTCTTGTCAAGCTTCTCAGTAACAATCTAGTTTATGCCATCATTTGACATTTTGCCAGACACACAAATTTACCAGAAACAGCACTCTGGTTTGTCCTGCACATTTTCTGCAGTAGTATTGTACTACACTCAAATGTCACAACCAGTGACCTCAATGTGCATACATACACCCAATGGCAATCGTTTAACCTCCTTGCAGCACACACAATGTCTGCACAACCAATTTATCTTCCTACAGTTCTTAAAACAGAGTTCTGCATATAATCGATGACCTACCCCCACTGCTCGAAATTGCTTACTTTTCAAAAAACGGTCCTAATGCGCCCAAAACACGTTTTTGGTCCAAACAAGTTTTGTCCGATAGGATAGTATAGTTTCCCTATAGCTTTACTCCCATGAAGAAAGCTCCTCAATCAGAGATCATTTCCGGTGCCTCCCGTAGAGCTCTCGACAAGGGTGTAGTCGCCAACACAAATAGGGAAGAATAGATGAAGCTCTTACCCTCGTACTGCTTCATGTGCTTCTCTTACTTGCAGCTCATCCCTCAATCAGAGATCGTTTGCCGGTGCCTCCCGTAGAGCTCCTAACAAGGGTGTAGTCGCCAACACAAATAGGGAAGAATAGATGAAGCTCTTACCCTCGTACTGCTTCCTGTGCTTCTCTTGCTTGTGCAGCTCAGCCCTTAGCATGAGCCAGGCTCTGATACCATGAAAAGATGCAAGGGAGAAGAGAGCTTGATCTCTTGCAAGCACACACACACACACTCACAAAACCCTATACAAAGATAAGAGTACACACAATATGAAAAGGTACTCAACCAAATACATACTAGAGTTCTCTATAGTGTGAACCCAACTAAATGAGCTGGCGCTATAACTATGCCAGTCTCTAGAATGGCTATCACACAACCTGTCATCCCACTAGCCACATATCACCCATGATCTCACCAACCTGTCATACCACTAGCCGCATATCACCCATGATCTCACCAACCTGTCATCCCACTAGCCGCATATCACCCATGAGATCTCACCAACCATGCCAGTGGTGTAAGTGTGGGGCCTATCCCCCAGGTGGGTCATCAGTGTCCACCGCCTCACTAGATGAGCTCGATATCTCAACAATGTACCCATGAGAGGTTGCGTCTCTCTCATGCCAAGAAACATAACCAGGCTACATGGTACTTACAGCCAATAACCCATGTACATAGTGTACTTGCAGCGAAGAAACACAGCCCATAAATAGTCCCAAAACATCCCTGTTTGCAAGGAGGACCAGCTCACTTGTGCACCTTTGTCTAGCAGCCAACTGGTCTTCTCCCTCCAAAAAGCAAAGAGAGAGAGGAAGGTTCAGTGCTATGTTTTGTGTATCACAATAGCCAACCAGCCAACCTTCTCTCTCTAAAAAAAACAAGCTTGGTCTGCACTTGTGTTCTTTGTAGCACAACAGCGAGAGAAACGTAGCCCCCCAACCAGCAGCTATTAAAAAAAAAAACAAGAGTAGCGCTGCCCACCACTAGTTCTTCCAGAAAAGCATGAGAGAGAGAGAGTCAAGGCGCATGGGCAGCTGTAGGTCCCTCTACTTTTCCACCAATAGAGAGGAGCATCCAGCCCTCTTCTTTTTTACCAATAGAGAGGTGCATCGAGCCCTCTGCATTTTCACCCCAATAGAGAGGCGCCCCACTGTAGCCTGCTAGCCCCTCTTCTAAAAAAGCACATGCGTGGCCCCCCATGATAGCTTATGGGCCACAATCCTTTTTAAAGCTAAGGGTGTTCTTTTATTTTTTTGAAGGTTTTTAAACCTTTGTCCCCTCCCCCCACATGGGGTAATGAAAAAGGAACCTTTTAAAAACCTTGAGTCCTTGTTGACTTGCAAACCGATGCCATTCACACTGTCCAACTATGTCCCCATCGTGCACACCTGTGCATATACTATCCAGAGAAAAACACAGGGTCGTGACACGGGGGGTGGCCTTTAGTGGGTAATTTGGGACCCCATCTGGTGTCATATGTACTACATCCATTTCAAACCTAGGTTTAAAGAAAGGCTTTGTTGTTTCACATGGTCCTAGCTCAGTGCATGCTACATTGTATACATTTCATGTTAGTAATACATGGTAGATTAGGTGATCTCTCTCTATTGTATTGAGCATGAAGAAGCAAACAATTTCGACATGGTTTTAAGTCTTTGATTAGGCACTAATTGTAATCAATCAATTCATAAACATGCTTCTACAAGCACCCATGTCACACGTTGTGTGGCTAAAAATAGAGGCTGATCATGTGTACATACATGTACATGGCGTGTGTGAAGTTTTGCTTTTGAAGGCGTTGCCAGGTGTTCAGCATGGATGCTTTTGAGTTTGGGCCGGTTGCAGGCCTGTTCGTTGAGAGGTTTGCTGGGCTGATTAAAGCTGTTCGACCGCTTGATGTGAGTGGGCACGTCCAAGTGAGTGGGCATCGAGGTTGCATTTGAGGTATGTGGACATGGAGCATAAAAAGGGAATGGAGGGCTTGTCTTGGACATGGTGTGAAAAGAATAACATCATGGCCATTTTTATAATGAATAAAAAAGGATAAATGTGGCCTACTTGGAAAGTTGGCGTGGAGCTTCACGCAACTTCCAGCTTGATGTCTGGAAGCATGGCGAAGGAGTGACGGATGAGTCGGTCCAGCGGAAAAGAAGTGGAGGCGGTCTGGTACAAGGGGGACGGGGGACTCTGTGGGAGCGAGAGGAGCGTGCAGGCGTGAGTGCTGAAGAGCCGACGTGTGGGCCCGCGTGTGGGGGTCCGCTAGAGGAGGGCTGGCAAGGGACGTCGACTGTGCAGAGGGTTCTGGAGTGACGTGCAGCTAGGCGGACAGAGCCGCGTTGGTTGCAGCAGAGAAGAAGCAAAGGGTCCGCCTGGGTTTCATGGTACCTGCCTTGATCAAGGCTGACGGGCTCATGATAGAGGAGAGGCTGGTAAAGGAGCGAAGCGTGGCGATGCTGGAGGTTGCTGCCGGGTGACAGGAGCAACCTTTGGGCTGGTTGGCGATGGATGAAGTGGGCGCAACAACAGAATTGTGAGGGCCGCCATGTGGAGGAGAGACCTCTCGGGTGAGAGGGAAGAGCCGAACACAGAGGAAGTAGCCGTCTCAGTGAAGGGGCGATGCTTCTGAGGTAAAGAAAGGGAGCGTGGACTACGCAAGGAAGCCTGAGGGCTACAAGCAGGGCGAGGCCGACTGTGAGATTGGCTGCAGGTGGGCGACGTGCAGGAAGAACCACCACAAGGGGGCTGGATGGGCTGGTGTAGTTGGCGCAGCTGCAGGAGTTGATGAAGGACTTGCTGTTGCTGCTGGCAATGACAAGTATGTGGCTGTAAGCTGGTTTTTTTGTGGGTGTGGCTAGTAGCAAACCAAAGGGCAGAACCGTCTAGGAGGCTCCGGTGATGGTAGCCGTCTCAGTGGAGGGGGGATGCTTCTCTTATGAACTGGGAGAGCTAATGAAGGAGAGGAAGCGAAGAGTGGGTCACTGTTTGGGTTTCGGCAATAGCTGGATGCTGACAAGAGAGAGTACCTTGGGTGTTGGGATCTAGCTGTGGCTGTTGGCAATAGGTGGGCAACAACGACAGGCTCAGACTGTTTTGGACCGCCGGTGGTAGCAGAAGCAAAGAGAGAGGGAATAAGCCTGATAGTGCAAAGGGATCGCCCAAGTGAGCTGGTGTAGCAGAGAGACCCTCAGCCAAGGTGCAGAGCAGAGAGCGAGAAGGGCTGCTGCAGAGAAGCAAGGAGCGAAGGGATTTGGATCGACCAGGAGCTGGAGCAAGCAGATTGCGAGCGGTGCCTGGTGTAGCTGGTGTCTGGGATATCTTGGGATATCCACCTCTGTAAAGGTCAAGGTCTTTTATGAAATATGAGTCTTGTTCATGCTCTTTGGTCTGGTGTTCTGGTGTGTTTGCATGCGTGTGTGGAAGTGTGGCATGCTATAAGGGCGTAGACAGCTCTACCGCTTCCGTGCCATCACTTTTTGGTGCCTCCACAGAGGAGCAGATTTCCTCTGGTTTGTGAAAGAGAACAGGGCTGTGTGAAGAGAGATTTGGAAATGGCTAAGGATTTTCCGGAGTATTGGGGATTGCCACAGGAGAATGCAACTAGGTTTCTGGAGAAGATGGAGTTTACAGCTTTGATGAAAGACAGGGCAACCCCGGAGATCCTTTCTCGGATTTTGGCTTATTGCTTGCAGGGTGATGCAAAAGTATGGCTGCAGATGTTTGTGACTGCACACAGGAATGTTCATCGACAGGATCCTGAGTACCGTGTAGTCAGAGCTGCCTTTTTGGCACAGTTTGTCCGTGTGAAGAGTCCGAATGAAGTGTGGAAGGAGTTGTGTAACATTCAGCAGAAGGATGGTCAGGATGTGGATCAGTATCTGATAGAGTTTGGTAGACTGTGGAGTCTATGGTGTGAGGCTCTGATTCCTGAAGTACCCCCGCAGATGATAAAGAGGGAGCGGTTTGTGGCAGGTCTGGAGCCAACAATCCGTCTGAAGGTGGAGCTGAAGAACCTGAATAGCTTTGAGGAGGCTGTGAGAGTTGCTCGTGAAAAGGAGTGGAAGGTGAAACATTTGAGGCAGTTGGGAATGCGGGAAGAGCCGAAGAGGTTTGTGAAGGTGCCACAGATTGAGAGTATGCATCCTGGAAGAAAAGCTGCTGTTGTTCCTAGACAGGAGGACTCATTGAAGAGGGAGGTTCATGATGCAGTGGAGCTCATGAAGTCTTTAAGTGTGAATTGGATAGAGTCCACAGGAAGAGGACGAGACATGAGTGATATGGGAAGAAAGATTGATGCATCATCTGGTTTTGAAAGAAATTCAGTAGATATTGGAAGAGGGAAAGGGTATCTGTGTGATGTGCAGTGCCGGAATTGTGGTGAGTGGGGTCATATGAGTCCGCAATGTGAGAGACCAGCCAAAGCTAATGGTGGCATATATCAATTGTCTATGGGAATGAGTGATAGGGTGAGTGGCCCTAATTTGCAGGTGAAGGAGGCAATTCAGCCCAGTGTCTGTGAGGTCACATTTGGAGAGCAGGGTATGGGACAGGTTAGCCTGTTGGGAATGGAGAAGGGTGAGGTTTCTGGAATCAGCCCTGAAGAGCTTTCAGAAGGCGAGGAGGGGAAGGATGAGGTTATTGATGATGTTGTGGATTGTGAGCAGGTGCCAGTACTTCAGCCAGTCAAGGTGGAGAGTGATGATCAAGGTGTCACTAATGAAGATGCTGTGGATGGAGCCCGTATGGATGATCCAGGTGATGAGTTGGATATTGCAGCTTGTGGTGAGAGTGTGGATGATGAGCTGGACAGTGTACTTGATAGTGCACTCGATGATCTGTTGAAGTTGGCTTCCTTGGAGAAGGAAACAAGTGCTTGCATGCCAGTTGTGCAGCAAGAAGAGAGTATTGGTGTGACTGATGGTGAGCTGGATGCTCCTTTAGTTGATGGTGTGATGGATTCTGGATGTGCGGATGCTGAACATAAGGTGTGTGTTCCTTGTCATGCCCAAGAGAATGAGATGGTGGTTGTTAGTGGTGGTGAGAATGTATGTGAGACTATTGTTGTTGGTCAGGGGGACCAAGGTGCTTTGCCTGGGAGTTTGGGGAGCTTGGACTTGGTAGAGATGCCTGTGCAAGATGTGGAGAATCTTGCAGGATCGCCAATGGTCTTGAAGCTGGAGAAACTGCAGGAAAGCGACAATGATGAGTCTGCAATGCACGAGGTTGCTGTGTGTGATGTTGATGGGCTGAAGGGAAGTGAGTGTATGGTGGACACACCGCATGTGGATGCTCAGCATATGGATGAGCAGTTTGGTTATAGTTTGGGTCTGGCAGGTTGTCCAGAAGAAGGGTTGGAAGCCAGTGATGTGGGTGGCAAATTGGGTGACCATGAGGTGGAAGTTGATGATGAGATATCTGTTATTTCGGTACATGACTATGAGTGGGAGTCAAATGTGACAGAGGGAAGTAGAGGTGAGGGATGGATGTTTCCCTCACAAGGCTGTGTGAGCTGGTCTGGAGGAGGAAGTACAGTGGATGGTGAGGAGGCCATGTACAAAGAGCCAAGGGGGTTGCTGGAAGTAGAAGGTTATGACAGGGTGTATCAATGGCTGTTTGATGGAGGGGAATGCGTGAAGGATTGGAGGGAAGATGCACCGAGGTTTCTGTTTGATCCAGGGGGATAAGTGGTTTTTGATTGTGCAGCTGCTGGACATAAATGTCTCAGCAGAAAAAAGGGGGTTGCTAAATATGTGTGGCTAAAAATAGAGGCTGATCATGTGTACATACATGTACATGGCGTGTGTGAAGTTTTGCTTTTGAAGGCGTTGCCAGGTGTTCAGCATGGATGCTTTTGAGTTTGGGCCGGTTGCAGGCCTGTTTGTTGAGAGGTTTGCTGGGCTGATTAAAGCTGTTCGACCGCTTGATGTGAGTGGGCACGTCCAAGTGAGTGGGCATCGAGGTTGCACTTGAGGTATGTGGACATGGAGCATAAAAAGGGAATGGAGGGCTTGTCTTGGACATGGTGTGAAAAGAATAACATCATGGCCATTTTTATAATGAATAAAAAAGGATAAATGTGGCCTACTTGGAAAGTTGGCGTGGAGCTTCACGCAACTGCCAGCTTGATGTCTGGAAGCATGGCGAAGGAGTGATGGATGAGTCGGTCCAGCGGAAAAGAAGTGGAGGCGGTCTGGTACAAGGGGGACGGGGGACTCTGTGGGAGCGAGAGGAGCGTGCAGGCGTGAGTGCTGAAGAGCCGACGTGTGGGCTCGCGTGTGGGGGTCCGCTAGAGGAGGGCTGGCAAGGGACGTCGACTGTGCAGAGGGTTCTGGAGTGACGTGCAGCTAGGCGGACAGAGCCGCGTTGGTTGCAGCAGAGAAGAAGCAAAGGGTCCGCCTGGGTTTCATGGTACCTGCCTTGATCAAGGCTGACGGGCTCGTGATAGAGGAGAGGCTGGTAAAGGAGCGAAGCGTGGCGATGCTGGAGGTTGCTGCCGGGTGACAGGAGCAACCTTTGGGCTGGTTGGCGATGGATGAAGTGGGTGCAACAACAGAATTGTGAGGGCCGCCGTGTGGAGGAGAGACCTCTCGGGTGAGAGGGAAGAGCCGAACACAGAGGAAGTAGCTGTCTCAGTGAGGGGGCGATGCTTCTGGGGTAAAGAAAGGGAGCGTGGACTACGCAAGGAAGCCTGAGGGCTACAAGCAGGGCGAGGCCGACTGTGAGATTGGCTGCAGGTGGGCGACGTGCAGGAAGAACCACCACAAGGGGGCTGGATGGGCTGGTGTAGTTGGCGCAGCTGCAGGAGTTGATGAAGGACTTGCTGTTGCTGCTGGCAATGACAAGTATGTGGCTGTAGCTGGTTTTTTTGTGGGTGTGGCTAGTAGCAAACCAAAGGGCAGAACCGTCTAGGAGGCTCCGGTGATGGTAGCCGTCTCAGTGGAGGGGGGATGCTTCTCTTATGAACTGGGAGAGCTAATGAAGGAGAGGAAGCGAAGAGTGGGTCACTGTTTGGGTTTCGGCAATAGTTGGATGCTGACAAGAGAGAGTACCTTGGGTGTTGGGTGCTAGCTGTGGCTGTTGGCAATAGGTGGGCAACAACGACAGGCTCAGACTGTTTTGGACCGCCGGTGGTAGCAGAAGCAAAGAGAGAGGGAATAAGCCTGATAGTGCAAAGGGATCGCCCAAGTGAGCTGGTGTAGCAGAGAGACCTTCAGCTGAGGAGCAGGAGCAGATCAGAGAGTCGAGAAGGGCTGCTGCAGAGAAGCAGGAACGAAGGAATTTGGATCGACCAGGAGCTGGAGCAAGCTGATTGCGAGCGGGTGCTTGGTGTAGCTGGTGTCTGGGATATCTGGGATATCCGATCCTGTAAAGGTCAAGGTCTTTTCTGAAATATGAGTCTTGTTCATGCTCTTTGGTCTGGTGTTCTGGTGTGTTTGCATGCGTGTGTGGAAGTGTGGCATGCTATAAGGGCGTAGATAGCTCTACCGCTTCCGTGCCATCAACGTTCTGCAAAATACACGTTGCCAAATGACTTGGATGGTTCCTCCCCCACGACGAGCAGCCATGACAAAAGAATAGTGTCTTCTTTTTTCGACCATGGCTAAATATGGAGTCCTAGAGTTGTTCCTTGAGATAATAAATTTGGGTTGGACGGCTCTTGTGGAGATATTCTTAGATGTTGCCATGAGTTTTGTTCATGTATGTGCGATGCTATGGGATGTGTTTTTTGCAAGCTAAGTGAGGAGGAGGAGGAGGAGAAGGAAAGTGTTGAGAGGAAGGAAAAACACAAAGGAAAATAGGATGTTTAAAGGATGCCACTTAATTGGAGCTTATAATCACAAATGCTAGCCTTGAAAAACTAGCTTAAAGAAATATTGAACGTAAATTGTTTCCAGACGTCCCCGACCCAGAGCATCACGACCCTCCACCACATAGAGATGGATTCGTGTGGTTCTCCACCAACATGTCACATGCCCATCACAGAGGCCTAACATTCACTCCACCATCAGATCGGTTTCGGACGAAGCAGGTATTGACATTAGCTGATCACAATATATCTAACTCTACACAGGATCATCTGTTGATCATCTGTTGATAACAAAGTGATTAGTGAGTAATTAACAAATAGCTTGATGTAGGCATGGATAATCAAAAACCAGCAAATTCTCATTAGGCCAATGCCTCAATTTATAGAGTTTACATCAACGCATCTAATCCCACTGATTTCTCCTTGATTCACTCCACCTCTTTTCCCTGATTCTCTCCACCTCTTCACTTTTCCTAGAATATCTCCCAGAATATCTCCACACTTCCTAAATCTTCTCATGCTACCCTTTATTCTCTCGTAGTAGATTCTTCTCACCTTTTCACAGGTTCTTTCACATTTACACATTCTCTTTTACAACCTCTAACCAAGGGCTTGTTCCCGCACACACCCTATTTACTTGTATATTTCAACAAACAATAATACTACTAGTTGACTAGGAGCATTGGGATACATATTGTCACATGCACCCTGCACTCAGGCACGCAGTGACACTGGCATGATCATTAGTGCAACATTTGTACAGAAGTAATACCTTTTTCTAGGATATCCATCGTATGTTGTGACCCCATTGTGAGCCCTCAGTCTAGGGACAATTAGGACTCAGGCATGAGCTACATAGGTCAGTCTCCGAGTCATAGAGGTCAATCAAGAGTTAGCCCTCTTAATCCACTTAGAGAATTCATCAGATTAATGCATGTACAAGTCAGCCTTAGCCTAGGTCTTTCATTAGCAAGCATGTAGAGCATTGTAGATTTGTCTATGGGCCACCCCATAGCATGGCTAGCACGTAAAGTCTGCCTTAGCCTAGGTCTTTCATTAGCAAGCATGTCGAGCATTGTAGATTTGTCTATGGGCCACCCCATAGCATGGCTAGCCCATAAGGGGAAATAAACAGGCCATACAGAACCAAAGGCGGTCAGTCGACGGCTTGTAGGTACCCCTATCTACAGTCCATAAAAATAGTTCGATAGTATAAACATGCCGGCCAGTTCCTCTAAGCCATATATAAGCAAGCACATCAAATCATCATTAATCATTCATAAATTCAGCAGGTCTTTAGGAAGACACAAGCTGAATCTAGTAGTAAATCAAGAGATAAGCATTCTACTCTCTCCAGGTAAATATTGAAGCTCCTCTTCTATTCTCAGCTTGTGTCTTTAGGAAGACACAAGCTGAATCTAGTAGTAAATCAGCAAATAAGCATTCTACTCTCTCCAGGCAAATATTGAAGCTCCTCTTCTATTCTCAGCTAGCATATGTGCAGTCCTACAACTATCTGGACTTGCATAAGTGACTCGAAGAGTCTTTTGTAGTGCCTTGGATTGGTGGATACTCAGCTAATGTACGATCTTTCTTGTCCTTTGTGGAGAATCATGGTTCAAACTCTCCTAAAATGACAATCAACTTCCTAATGAGATGCTAATCCTACACTAATGACAATACAATTAACATGATTAATCTGAGGTGGGTGAAGTCATAATGATGAGTGTATGTAATAGACTCAAGCACAATTAGGTTATAAGATTAAGACTTGTACCCATAAAGAGGCTTGAGATGTGTGCAAGTGATATCATTTCATTGTTTGAAATGACCCCCTTTTATATGAGGAGGTTGGGCTTGTACATAAATCCCTTTCCTAATGTGGCTTCATGCTAGGCTTTGCACTTTCTTAGCTACTCATTCTCACTCCCTACCTCTTCTTTGTGCTCTTTGGCACCACATTTCTCAACACCCTCTCTTGGTATCATTTTCTTACTGCTGCAAGGTGGTCAAATATGCGAGTTTTATAACATATTTTCACCCTCTCTCATTTCTAATTTGGGTGGATAACTCAAAGGATTTTTGGCTTGGTTACTCTCTAGCTCAAAGGTTACTTTTAGAGATGGTCGGGTTGATTTTTACTATCCCAGGAAGCTACTTTGGCTACTCTCTGGTGGTCGAGTATTCTCAAAACATACAAATTTACCTACTCATTTGGTGGCTTTTACAACATATGATCTAGGTTAGAGTAGTGGTTGATAGCTCAATGTTGCTTAGTACTGATGTTGACTCAATGCTTTTTGCTTATGCACATGCACACCCGCATACTCATTTGGTTGCAATATTTTTATAAAGACTTTTCTCTTCAATTTTAGACTTCCTCTTGCTGCGTGCTCATATTGACCTCATTTTACAACAAGGGTTACACAATGGTGTTTTGATGAATTATGATGATGATAATGTTTGTTATCTTGCAGAAATCTATTTGGTAAAATCCATGCTAGTGGATCCTATGAAAACATAGTTTCTAAACTCCATGTGAATAGCCTCTTAAGGAGGGCTCTTTTACACCAAGAATTTTATTAACAAACCTTAAGAGATAAACTTATCTTTTCCAACATTGGGGTTTTTAAAACTTTTTAAATTGTGTGGTTGTCAACAACTTTTCTTTGATGCAAGTACTACTCGATGGCGGTCTAGTTCTGCTTCTGTGGATGGGGACTCACCTTGAAGATGGAGAATTTCTTAAAGGCTGGGAAGTTGGTCTCTAATTGGCTGGCAACTCGCACTGCTATTGATGCTATGTGTGGGAGGCCACACCGATGGAGAGGCCCTTGAAGGAAGCCTTTGATCTTGCTTGTGTCATGCATACTAGCAAGAGACGGGGTGTACAAGGGCTTTGTAGTTGTTGTGGTTGTGGTTGTGATTATGATGCAGAGCGAATTGCAGGTGGTGGCACACGAGCTCGCCATTCTTTCAAATATCCAAAGTTTGTGGTTTTTTTTTAAAGCCAGACAAATGCATATCTTAAATCTGAAATAAAAAAAGAACTGCCTTGCTCTCTTCCCTTTCTTCGTTGATCTCTCACTTGTCAATTGTGCTGTGGGCTACCATTTGAAGCTGCGTATCATTGCTTTGACAAGATGCTTTACTTATTGGTCTCCTCCAGAAATGGAGAAGATGAATGCTTCTCTGCTCCACCCACAGATGGCAAGCTTTTGAGATCGCTATACTTACTTGTTGAGCTAAGAAGTGAGCTTTTGAGCTCAAAAGTTTCTATGAGTTGTGGGAGAGATTGTTGTAGGTTTGCAGCTTATAAGAGCCTCTAAGTATTTCTCCTATGCTTGAGTAGTTGCTGATTTTCTTCAGGGCTCTAATGATCTAAATCTAACTCACACACCAAAGTGAATCTCTAAACACAATATCTAATGGAGAGAAACCTAAACACTTGCTAATGATCCAATCCCTAATGTGAGCTAGGAGAGCTAGACCTAAGCTTTGATACCATGTTAAGAATCATGGATCAAACTCTCCTAAACGACAATCAACTTCCTAATGAGATGCTAATCTTACACTAATGACAACACAATTAACATGATTAATCTAAGGTGGGTGAACTCATAAATGATGAGTACATGTAATAGACTCAAGCACAAATAGCAAGATTAAGGCTTGTACTCATCATAAAGAGGCTTGAGATGTGTGCAAGTGATATGATTTCATTGCTTGAAATGGTCCCCTTTTATATGAGGAGGTATACTCTTGGGCTTGTACATCAATGTGGGATAAATCCCTTTACTTAAGTGGTTTCATGCTAAGTTTTGCACTTTCTTGGTGGCTACTCATTCTCACTCCCTACCTCTTCCTTGTGGTCTTTGGCACCACATTTCTCAACAGTCCTTGTGTTGGGCAATCATATCGCTTGTTCTCAAGCATTGTACAATAGTTCTCCAAAGAATTAATATAAGAAAATACTCCTACTTTTGCAGGGGGTGGCCCTTCAGTGGGTGATTTGGGACTCAATACTATGTCGTCTACTTCTCTTCTCTCTCTCTCTCTCTCTCTACTCTGTGAATTGAATGCTAAAGATCTCACCACATAAAGGTATAAAGATGGCCCTATTGTGTTATACCACAATCAACCTCAATGCATGCAACACATATATATGTGGGTAGCTAAAACGTTTTATTCATCTACTTTCCTCATGGAGACTTCACAAAGTGTTTCTTTCCTCATAGTTAGACTTCACAGAGTGTTTCTTCATAGCCAAGAGTACATAGTAGGTCACAAGGTTGTGATTTAATCTTCGTTCCCAGCCACACCTTCTTGTACCTGAATTTTAGTTGTATTACTTCTTTCTTGTACTTAATACAAAGTGGTAGTTTAGGACTCGTGTGTGTATTGAATGTGTGATTTTGCTGCACTCTTCTATATTTGCAAAACCCTAGCACAAAGATGCAAGTGTTCTACAGTTAGTATCAGAGCCTAGGGAACCTGCAATTGTTTTTTTCTTTTCTAGCAGAGCCATGTGCTTTATTTTCTTGGATGGACTAAAGCACTTCAATTCCAAGAGTGCACAAGTTTGGGTTTAGGAAAAGTGAATATTTGACTTCTCTTCATTGCACTTGGGTTGATTGGGGTACATTGTGCTCCTTGCTCCACCAAACCCGTCCCTCATTGCCCATTGCCCAGGGCTGAAATCTCACATGGTCCTTAATCACTTGATATTTGTCATGGATTCACAACTCATTGATTTTCTTCTCAGCATGAAGACATCCATGGACACGTAGGAGACTAAAATGGAGGCTATATTTTCCCATCTCGACAAGATGGGGTTGGCACCTCGAGCACCTAGTATTTCGGATCTGGAATACAAGGGCCTATGCTTTGGAGTAAGTGTTGGACGATGTCGAGAACGAAGTGACAACTTTATGGAGAAGGATTTTTCACTGCTTTGGATGCAGGCAAGGATGAGCTTCACTCCAGTCCAACAATCATCATTTTACACCTGCGTGTAGTGGACAAGGGAGACGTCGCTTGCATCATTGTCTCCTTGATGGTGTTCTTCTCTAGTAGATTCTCTAGACAATTCTCCATTAGGGGAAGGTTGAGGTCTATAGGGGCCCTTTAAGCTGCCATATTATGATTTTAATGACTTTTTGTTAAAATGTTAAGTTTCTTTGACATTAGATACCTTCTGATTCTTCAAATGGCTAGAAGTTTGAATTTCAAAGTTTCTCGCCAAAATTGAATTTAAAATTGAGTGGACAAAACCATATCACGTGACATATCTATGGAAAGAGCTCAGCAAGTAGATTCTAGATCTCTAATCTCCGACAAATTTTGAGCTCATATGTAGAAGTTATGGATGTCCAAAATTTCAAAAACTTTTCCCCCACTTTTTGGGAATGAAAAGTACAAAAAGGCATCTTCTAGAGAATCTTTTGACCACCTTTAATCACCCAACATTTTTGTATACATGGCATCACATGATTGGCCCTTTTCCTTAATAACCTTTTAATAACATGGCATCTTAAAGGGCCCCTATAGACCTCAACCTTTCCCTAATGCGCTCACCTTCATTGGCTTCACATCAGGGGACTGCTAGATTGCTGAGTTCTTCCTTCATGCCTCGTGAGGAAAGAGAATCTTTTGAAGTCTCCCAAGTTTAACTCGGAAGATGGTGTTAATCCCATTTTGGATTAACAAACATGATCCTCCAATTGAGGACATTAATAAGTGTCACGAAACGGCACTATAAAAGTTATACATTATGAGATATTGGCCACCCAAGGCCTAGTTAAGTAAGTTTTGGGTGCCCAAGTGTGAATAAGAGCCAAATGTATATAGGGCATTTTCTAATGAAAAGACAGAATCCACTTTTGTGCTATAGAGAGCTCTTCTTTGTGTCTTGAGAGAGATTAAGAGAGAGAGAATTCTAGCATTGTTCCTCTTCTATGCTTGTATGATTCATGCTTGTGTGGGAGAGTGAGAGAGAGTGATTGCCTTATGCGACGATGCGAGCTACTCTACGGTGACAGCGTGGAAGTGGAAATTGGAGATTTGGAGCTTAACAAGTGAGCTTGGGGGCCTTAAGGGACTCAAGTTTGAAGCATTGGTAAGTGCCCTATGACATTTGTGATCTATTTCTCATTCTTTAGGTGAATGCATTGAGTTCCCTCTTGGAGGTGTGTAGCCCATAACATTTTTGGTGCCGTTGTTGGGGAAACACCTTTGTTTCTTCCTTCCTCTTGGAGTTTCATCTCCCATTGCATAAGATTCATGATTGCCCTTGCATTTTGGTAGTGCATTGTGTAGAAAATGAATGGATAATATTTGTGTAGAAGTATGAAACTGTGTAAAATTGGTTGTGGTTGTGGTTGTTGTGTATGCGTGTGTGGTGGAGTGGTCTTAGAATAGAGCTTCACTGGTTTTTCTTGTTAATTTTGATATTTGAATCATTGGAAGCATCAACATGAATGAGCAGGTTGGTGTTCTTTTTTTTTAAAAAAAATCACAAAAATAAAAATAAAAAGGAGCCATTGACTGTGCCTTGAACTTGTATTCCACTCCTTAGATGTGGCACAATCATTTTGGAAACCGTTGGATAAATATTTTGCACCCAAAATTATAATAGTTGATGCGAGAAGTTTTCGCATGAAACTGCAAAAAAAAGTTCACACGCCGTGAACAGTTTTTTGTAACTTCATGCTACAAATTGTTTTTGATGTCACCGTTGCAATTAACATCGCAAATCACAAGATTGCCTTGCCAAAAATAGGTAACCTTATCCTGACACCTCTGGTGCCACAAGATCTGACAAGATTAAGAATTGTGAAAATTCAGAAATCCATTCACGCCATGAACTTTTTCAGAACTCTTCACAGCCTAAAGACCTTCACAGCATAAACCATTTTTTGTTCACGACGTGAACTTTTCTTGCAAACTCACGGTTTAGTCCAATCCAATGCATAGTCAGCTCAGGCTACGAAGGTTGGTGAAGGAGGGACGCCTACAACAAGGACGAGGGGTTCTGACCCTAAGAGCAAAAAATTTTGAACATCTGAAAGTGTAGAAAAATGTTTGCAACATTAACTGTTTTTCGACACTTCATGCCATGAACTATTCTCTACAATCTCACGGCCTCAAAAACAGATCGACAGAATAGGATCAAAATTAAATTGGGTCATCAAAGTAGCTTATCAAATCATACATACATGCACTTAAGATCTGGGAAGCTCATCGGAGATGATCTTACACTTGACAATAGTGCATCGAATCACCCAGGATCTTCCTATCAAAAAAGTGTGGATTCAGGAGGTCATTCAGTGTTAAACAATCCTAAAATGGGATTGATCATGGTGATAGACATAGATTTCTCTATTTCACATCTCAAAATGAACCATACAATGATATAGGCTTTCTAGACTTATCCCACTTTACACATCATCATCTATGTGGCAATCCCTTTTTAACTCTTTTGGTCAACACTCACACACCATTCAATATTACATGTGGCATTCTTATCTTGCCACAATATCTTGCACCTTTAGGGTGCTTTCCCACATACACACAACACCGCGATTACATCTCTCAACACCCCCTCTTAATCAAGGTGTTCCACAACTCACCCATCACCCATATAAATGTAGCATTGCACAAATGCAATCGCTACCTCTCAGCACTCCCCCTCAATGATACATTGGAGTGTCCATCAACCAATCATGTGTGCGTGTGTCTACCATCTTAGACACCAAGTCCATTTTGAGCCAACTCGCTCACAACGGAACCACTAAGTCCGATTTGAACGTAGAAGTTCGGGTGTGGGAACCAACCCATGTGCATGCACCTCACATGTGCATTGCTCATGCACACATCATGACAACCATTTCGAGCTTCTAGGTGAGCTCAGGCAGGGCAACCCTCATACCATGGGGTGATTACAAAATTTTTTATTTTGAGCACGCAGGCTCGGGGACGATTGCCTTTCTCATTCATGGGTGAAAAAAAAATTATACAAATCATTTTGGTCGCAACCGGGCAGGGGACCCTTGATGTGTGTGTGAACATCTTCTTAAAAACTTTGAAAATTGGTTGTGTGTGAATGTGTTCTCATATAATGCCTTTTAAAGGCATATGAACAAGGCATATACCTTGGTGGTGTGAATGCACCCTTAAAGAAGTGATTTCTAAAGGTATTTTAAAGACTTTTAAGAAAATATTATATATTTATTTACTACGCTGAAGTATGTGCTGTCTCCTCTGAACTACGCTACTGCCTGGTGGCGAATGCCAGACTTGCACATTGAAAGCACTTGCCATTTGTTGTTGATTCTTCTGGCGGCCCACTTAGTCTTAATCGCATGGTCCTACACTCCCTTACAGGCCATTGTGGACCCACATGACTGCATCTTGCTGATTCTTCTGGCGGCCCACTTAGTCTTAATCGCATGGTCCTACACTCCCTTACAGGCCATTGTGGACCCACATGACTGCATCTCGAAGTCTTCTTCTTCTTCCCCAAACTACCTACACTGCGCCATAGCTAAACTTCATTCATGGGTGGCTATGATCTTCCATGTCAAGAAGCTTCTCTACTGCTCTCGGGTGTCCTGTTCTTGTTTCCTACTGGTTCAATTACTTCTGCTTTCATGCGGCACTCTGTGCTCTTCTCCTATACACTTTTCTTCTTTGTATAGTTTGCCCAGCTGCTCTCCATTCACTGCAGTAGAAGTTTGCCACTCTTTATTGCGCTCGCTTTTTCTCTACGCTTTGTTCCAATGAGTCCATGTCTAGCTGGCAAAACTGTCGATTTTGTTCTATGTGACCTGTTTTCAACTCCTGCTTTAGCATTTTCTCAACTTTGTTCATGGAGCTGTTGCCGCCTGCCTGTTCGCATGCAATCGAACATGTCAGCACCACCCTTCATACCTGTCGTTGCGCTAGTTTTACTATGCACCTGCTTTCTCTGCTGTGTTGTGCTGCTCTTCTCTGTTTGAGCCATACCTGCTTCTCCTTTAGGTCTGGGCCATGGTGGGTGGCCTGAGCCACACCCACATTTCAGCATGTTCCCAACGCTTTACTGTTGTAACTCCTTCTCTCTTTGACTATTGTTTTGACTCCATCCCTTTCAACAGGAGTCAGATACTGTTGAGAAAACGTGGTGCTCATGCTAGATCAAATGTGTGGAGGAAAAGAGCTCACAAAATACAAGAACAATATCTTGCTTATTAAGTTGTTTATGAATGCAACTAGGCCTTGCTCAATACAAAATGCCTCATAGCTCCACCTTTAAATAGATGAGCTAGTGGACCTTAAGTCCATTCACACTCACACCCTTCTCTTCCCCTTCTGCATAACCTTAGTCTCTTAATACCCCCCCTCAATACCAACTATGAAAGGATGGAATAGGTGGTATTGGACATAGGATGCCTTTATAACATTAGGCGTACAAGGTTTGGAATATAGGTGTGATTACATTGAGAATTAAAACAATTTCTTAGCAGAGGTAGAGGCTGACAAAAAGTTTGCCTCTGACTCTTTGTTAGGACATTTAAAAGTGATATGCCCCGTTTGTTTACATTTGTTACATTTCATTTTGTTGGGATATTTGATCCAATAATTATTTGCCAAATGACCCACCTTTTTGCAATGGGCACATCTTACTTTGACCACTTGATGTGACAAAGCTTGTTCGATAGTCGATGAAGTGGTTGCATTTGAAGATTTAGCTGCTCCCTTTGGCCTCTTTTCTTCATCAAGACATGATTGAATGACTCCTTGGAGGGTGGGATTAGGTATGTTCTTCAGGGTGGTGGGGTACACCTTCTTGACTGCTTTGAGCAAAACAACCACTGCATCATCTTCATCCATTCTCGCATTCACTGATGCAAGTTGAGCCATAAGGCCCTTCAAGTGAGAGATGAAGGCTCCAATGCCATCTCCCTCTTTGAGTTCCAAGCTAAAAAATTCGATTTTGAGTGAGATCTTGGAATTCTTACCACGAGATCCATAGAGCTTATCAAGCTCATCCCATTTCTCCTTTGCAGTCGGAAGCTGGTCCACATGGTGGATGAGTGCCTCATCAAGATGAAGCATGATGATGGCTTGTGCCCTCTCATCATCTTCAACATCTTCAGCCTTTGTTCGATCAATAACCTTGGTGCCGGAGATGAATGGCCAAAAGCCTTTGGACATCATCTTGTACTCTTGTACTTGACAAGGACTTGCCAAGTGTGGAAGCCCTCCCCCGAGAACTTCTTGATTTGAGTGTTGTCCTTTGACATTGGGTATTGAAAGAGATTATGAGAGAGTAATGGGCTGATAATGAAGAAGAAAAAACCAAAAATTTATGATATTTAGGCTTAATTAGGAAGAGAGAGGCTTATGAGAGTGCAACAACCCTAATCAAGTTGGGAATGTTGCATAAATAGGAGATTAAAATAGTAATTTTTATAGTTTGCACTTAGGGTTTGTGCTTAATTACTAATTTTGATGGAGATTAGCTGCATTAATGTTAAAGAGCACTTTGGTTGGTGATTAAGATCACCATTAGTGTGTTGAAAATATAATTAGTGCTTAAGAGTATATTTTTAGTATCTAATGACACTTATTTTGGTGATTAGTCCACCATTAGTGTTTAATAACACTATTAGTATTTTAGAACACTTTATAATAACTTCCCTTTATTGGATTAATAGCTTAATTAGTGTTAAACAACACTATTTGTGCTCATAAGCACATTTTGAAAGCATTTGAAAGCTTGAAAGTTGATGTTGATGATGGAGCTTGATGGGAATGAGGCTTATGGATACCTCATGTGGTTGGCACCGCTTCAAACTCAAGAGAAAGATCAACACATTTTGAAAGCATTTGAAAGCTTGAAAGTTGATGTTGATGATGGAGCTTGATGGGAATGAGGCTTATGGATACCTCATGTGGTTGGCACCGCTTCAAACTCAAGAGAAAGATTAGCAACAATCATTCACATCATCACTTGGATGATTAGAGCAAGGGAGAAGGTGATTAGAGCAAGAAAAAAACCACTTATGAAGCTTTAATGGAAAGCTTCATGGAGAAGATGAAGGGACGACTGGTTTTCTGCTTCTAGTCAGCACATCAGAGCATGGTTGACGCTCAAACTTGAGTTGTGGAGTCCTCAATGAGTGGGCTACCAAAGCCCTCAAGCCCCTTGCCTAATGGTGGCCTACAGCCGACGTATGGCTGTACGGCCACGACTGCTACTACAGAAAACGACGCCGGCCTGCTATACAGGGGGAATGCCGCCGCGAAGATGGGAGGAATCAGCAAATTGATGGTACGAACAGATTCACCGGGGTGTCCTCCACATATTCCATGTTGAAGTCTCCACGAGATCTTGCCTCTACAAGCTGCTAGAAGGCCTCCACTAGCAGAGGGTTGAGCTCCACACAAGATAAGATGAGGATTTTGACCTATTCTACACCACAAATGTGACCTACTCAACCTAAGCTCTAGATACCATGTTGAGAAAACGTGGTGCTCATGCTAGATCAAATGTGTGGAGGAAAAGAGCTCACAAAATACAAGAACAATATCTTGCTTATTAAGTTGTTTATGAATACAACTAGGCCTTGCTCAATACAAAATGCCTCATAGCTCCACCTTTAAATAGATGAGCTAGTGGACCTTAAGTCCATTCACACTCACACCCTTCTCTTCCCCTTCTACTTAACCTTAGTCTCTTAATAGATACGAGCAGCTTTTTCTCTTCCTCATCTATACCATGTGTCAAGCCTAGAATTCTTTGCCTTCTGTTCTAGCATAATTTCCATAGCTCCTATGTGAACTTTAATGGAAACCTCCATCTTTCACTGTTCTTGCAGCACCATTTGTAGTGAAGTTTCCATTGTAAAATTTTCAAGCCTCTCTTGGCTGATGTACCTACCAGTGACGAGTTTTTGTTGCACCAACTCTCTGTTATCTCCTGTAGCCATCAACATGGACACATGAGCTCACCATTGAGCTCCAATATGCATGCCCTGCTTTGCATGCAACCATCTTTTTAAGGGTTCTTTTGTTCACAAGGTTTCTCTTTAGAAACCAGCAGGTGCATAATCAACATGAAAGCCTTTAATGGCTCTCACACCATTTTGCTCATCTTCTTAAACAACATCCACAAGTGAATCCCACTCTTGATGCACACACATGGACTCCATCTTGAGTCACAAACCTTGCTTGCTTCAGCCAAGAAAAACATGCACCTTAAAACATGCTCTTTGCCCAAATGCAAGAGCCATAGGATCCACATATCCCAACAACCAGCAACCCTTCAACATTGAGCATTTTTCCATGCTCAAAACCAAAACTTTGAGGCAAAACTTCACAAAACCAACCTTCTTGAGACACCTTTGTCTCCTTGGCAGCTTCCTTGTTGACACCGAACACTCCATAATCTTCACACTTGCTGAAATCTCCATTTTCAGCTTCCATGATGATGAGCAAGATTTCCATGTTGCAAAACTCCCATTTGCAACTCCCTTGGGTAGCTTCTATGCAACCTCCTTGTTGCAAATCTCCTCTCAAATCCTCACAAATGCAAATCCAAATGATAATATGAGTGTGCTAAATTTTTTTCCATAATAAATTAAAAATATTGCTTAATCAAAGAACTCATAAAACCAAGAAATCTATACATAAATATTCACCATGACCAAGAGCCCACCCAAGCTCTGATACCATGTTAACAATTTTAAAATGGGATTGATCATGGTGATAGACACAAGATTAAGCATAGATTAAGGTGGGTTATATCACACTAAAAACTCCATGAGAGAGAGAGAGATTGCACACTCAATACAAGTTCTATTGCATATCTCAAATGAACCATATAATGATATAGGCTCTCTAGCCTTATCCCACTTTACATGTTATCATCCATGTGGCACTCCCTTTTCCACTTCTTTTGGTCAACAATCACACACCATACAATATTACATGTGGCATTCCTATCACCTTTAGGGTGCTTTTCCACATACACACAATACCGCGATTACGTCTCTCAACATTCAGCAAGCACTCACCTAAGTGTCTTAAGGAACCAGACCACCATTGAAACTAGTAGTGAAGAATCCATGGAAGAAGGGCTGAGGTACTCTGGGTTTGGGGAAGAGGAGAAACCACCCTCCCCAACCAGGTCTAGTGGTATCATTAATATCGCTCGAGGAATTTTTGGTCTCTAAACCAGTCATGACAAAGAAGTGCAATGTGCGGGCATGGGTCTGTCAACCAGCATTGGACTTGGTCCAAGACAAGAAGTGCCCATACAAACGTCAAATTCAAGACTGTCGAACATCGGCACCCCCCGAATGAGACGAGACATGGAAACTACGGCTAGAATGGGTTGAGTATTCTTCCCCACCTCAGAGAAAGTAGAGTTAGATCTCAGAAGGAGTTCAAAACTCAAAACCCATAAATGAGGAGCCCAGACGTGAGGAAGGGTTTGTAATCCTAGAAGAAGAGGATAACCTAGCAAGAGTGGTGGACGAAGTGGAGGACTGCTTGTACACCAAAAAAGATATTGAGTAGATGATCAATCATCCTACATTCCTACAAGACATGGAGCTTTTAATTCTGCAAAGGCGTACAAAGGCAACTAATGATGAGCCACTCTAAGACACCAACACTTAGAGCTCCATTGGCTTTACCTGCGCCACCTAGATAGATCATTGCTACTGCAAGACAACCCAACTCTTCCTACTTACCTAGGGGGATGTTCCGGGTACAAGACGCTTCACCTCTACCACCACGAATTCTACCACCACAGGCTAAAATCAACCAAGTATTGATTGAAGAGCCGTCAGAAGAAGTTGATGTGGTACGTGAAGTAGAACTTAGCGGAGAGTACTATGAGAAAACTACAGAGATGATATTTGAGATCCAAGTAATTAAATGGTAAAAGAGGATTTTTTTTATAAGTTTATTTTATGCAAAAAGAGAAATTTTCATGATAATTGAGATCCATGAAATTAAATGGAAAAAGAGAAATTTTTAGTATAATTCAAATTATGAGTATTTAGCTGGAATTTTGAGCATTTTTTAAAAATATGGGTAGAATTGATTTTTGTAAATCAATTTTGATTTTTGAAAAATATGGGTAGAATTGATTTTTGTAAATCCCATGAATCTTTTACTCAAAAGAGAATATTAAATATATTTCACTTGAGAAATTTAGATAGAATATGAAAATATCCATCGAGAAAAAGTACCTTTAACTAGGCCAAGCAATTGGCAGAAATTTAGAAAAGTCTCATTAGTATCGAAAGTAGAAAATGTTACTAAATATGAATAGATATGAATACGATGTGAATAAGATGTGAATGTGATGTGATAGGATGTGATAAGATGTGAGTGGATGTGATGAGATGTGGATGGGATGTGATGTGATGTAAATGGATGTGGATGTGGATATGATGAGATGTGGATGTGATGTGATGTGATGTGATGTGATGTAAATGAATGTGGATGTGAATGTGATGAGATGAGATTGAGATGTGATGATATGTGAAAGGATGTGATGTGCTTGAATTGATGAGAATGAGATGTGGATGTACTGTAATGTGGATGGAATGTATGTGATGTGATGTGGATGCAATGAATGTGATGGATGTGAATGAGTGTGATGAATGTGAATGGGTGTGATGGATGTGAATGGATGAGATGTGATGTGAATGGATGAGAATATGATGTGATGATATCTAAATGGATGTGATGCGATGTGAATATGATATGATGAGATATAAATAGATGTGAGTATGATGTGATGATACGTGAATGGATGAGATGTGATGTGGATAGAAGTGATGTGATGAGATGTGGATCTGAATGAATATAAATGAATGTGATGTAATGTGAATGGATGGATGAGATGTAAGGTGGATGAATGTGATGTGATGTGGATCTAGGTAGATGTGAATGGATGAGATGTGATGTGAATGGATGTGATGTGATGTGATGTGTATATGGGTAGATGTGAATGGATGAGATGTGATATAATGTGATTGGATGAGAATGGATAAAGGACAATGGGAATACATATGATTGGATGTGGAATAAACAATGTGAATTGATGTAGAAGAATGTGGAATAAACAATGTGAATTGATGTAGAAGAATGTGGAATAACGAGAAATGATGTGGAACAATTGGAAAGATGAGAGTTCATTAGAAACTGTATTTACAAAACTTGTTTTTAAATGATTGTTTTATGTCAAGAATGCTAGGAAAGCATTTTGACCATCTTGTGAATGAGAGTCAACGGAGGACGTCTCGTGTAGCAACGTCTTGACCGAGGTCTTGACCAGCCTCGATTCGATTTAAATGGTGAGCTTCCGGTACCAAGGATGAGGGACCAAGGAAGCGGCCTATGAGTGAAGCGCTAGGTGACCTATGAAGGAGCCTAGAGGGTGCTGACCATACGGTGCTCGGGCTCTGGTGGGGGGTCACCGAAGATACCCATGCGTGCATCAAGGAAGAAAATGGAATAAGGAGTTAGAGTTGTTTTCTGAACTCGGGCATGGATCTGGTTGATTGTCCATGCTGGTCCTCAAACAGATGAGTCCATGGCTCTTTTATATGAATTTGTTGGTTGATCTTGCTAATCTTCAATGGAGAGTCCATCTGGATTTTCATAAGTGAATATATTTCCGGGTACTATGAGCTAGGAACCCCTGAGTGGATAGGTGGTGAGCGTTCTGGCTGCCAATAATGCCATAGGTACACCGATGAAGGAATGATTAGAAATTAGAATTCAACCTGGATATTTTGGAGGATTATGATCAGTGATACTATGGTTTCATTAAAAGATTCTTCACAACTCAATCTGTGAAACAGGCAATTTCATATTGGGTGTATAAGTGGTGTGACTATCTTGAAGTTTACTTGAAGCACCAGCTAGGGGGCCTGGGAACTCTTTTCCTTGGTACCCGGGGCAAAACATAACCAAATTCCTAAATGGATCCTATCACTTCAGTGGTTGGGCGGTTGGCTAACCCATGGGACTGGATGGGGTTAGTAGGCTGGACTGATGGATCCCTAAAATGAGACTCAATTCTGTTATGTTACAATAGATGAAGTAAATCCCGGATAGTCTTTGTTTTATGGAAAAGAATCAACAACTGTGCCTCTCGAATGAGGAAAAAAGCATTGGTCTCTATGATCCAAGTGCAAGTCTCTTCCTTGATCTGACCATGTGACTTACGGGTTCAGTCAGATCAGTATGGTTAGTTAAGGCTCTTGACTACAATAGAATAAAAATATCCTGGAGGAATCGCCCGTGCTTTCTTAGCGAGGGAAGTTTTTCCGGGTTTGGTTTTGGAAGAACCAAGGGATTAGTCTCTAATGGATGAAGGACGATGGGATTACATATGATTGGATGTGGATTAAGCAAAGTGAATTGATTTAGAAGAATCATTATGTGGAATAACGGAAAATGAGGTGGAATGATGTAAAAAGATGAGAGTTTGTTAGAAATTGTATTTATGACCTATTTTTAAATGACTGTTTTATGTCAAGAATGCTAGGAAAGCATTTTGACCATCTTGTAAATGAGGTCGTGGTGGAGACCAAATTGATAAAGTTGCAACAACTCACGGAGAGTCAACGGAGGACGTCTCACGTAGCAAGGTCGGCCGACTAGCTTACGTTTGATTTAAATGGTGAGTTTCTGGTACGGTGGATGAGGGACCAAGGAAGCGGCCTATGAGTGAAGCGCTAGGTGACCTGCGAAGGATCCTAGAGGGTGCTGACCATACGGTGCTCGAGCTCTAGGTCGCCGAAGATACCCACGCGTGCGTCAAGAAAGAAAATGGAACAAGGTGTTAGAGTTGTTTTGTGAACTCGGGCATGGATCTGGTTGATTAACCTTGCTGGTCCTCACAGATGAGTCCATGGCTCTTTTATATGGATCTGTTGGTTGATCTTGCTAATCTTCAATGGAGAGTCCAGGATCTAGATTTTTATAAGTGAATATATTTTCGAGTACTATGAGCTAGGAACTATTGAAAAGGCCCCTGAGTGGACAGGTGGTGAGCGTTCTGGTTGCCAATGATGCCATAGGTACATTGATGAAAGAATGATTGGAAATTAGAATTCAACCAGATATTTGGAGGATTATGATCAGTCCCCTAAAATAGAAGTTCAAAATGAACTTTCCAATGTGCATTAGGAATCAATTAAAAATGATATAAGGGACCTTAGCCTAAGGGTCTAGATTTTCAAAAATTTCTAGATTATGGTCCAATTAAGGTTCCTATGGGCCAATAGGATTAATCCAAGTGTTGGGATGAGATAAATCCAAAGAATAAAAGAAAATACCCAAAAATGAGTAAATGCTCACATAAGATGAAGAGTTGACTGAGTACAAGGTTTATTAGTTAAAAATTAAGACATATTACTAAAAAATGAGATATTTTGGAGAAATGATAAATTTTTGACACCTTGGTAAGGAGGGGGAGACCTTTGAGGTAGGCGCCTATTTCACACATGTGGATGAATTTTTAATTCAAAAACATTGTGATATTTTTATCTCTCCTCTCTCCTGGATCAAACCAAATCAAAAAGGGAGCCAAACTGATCCAAATCTTATCCAATTTCAACCAAACTGAAGGTGGAAAATTCAAGAACTTAGTTGGACTCAGTTAGTGGCCTGCCTCACCTATAAATAGACCCTCATTCTTTTGTATTCTCATCTTTGCGCTATACCATGCCAGTATTACATTAAAATATTGATATTTTTTATTATCCCTTAAAAATCCTCTACTTTTGGAGAACTTGGAGCTTCTCTCTCTCTTTAACAATCCTTGGAGCTTTCTTCTCAACATACTAAACCAATTGATTAGTTGGAGGCTTCCTTTTCTAAGATAAAGAAACAAGCCAAATCTAGAGGTAAGAAGTAATTTCATGGTTTTCATTAATATTCTCAATGATTTCACTTCTCAACCCCTCTCAAGCTTGAGAAGTTTCTATTTAGTTTTTTTTAATGCAAATTAAGATTTCTCTAAGAGTTTTAATGATTTTTTTAAAAAGTTAATCTTTATGCTTAATTAGGATGCTTTTTATGTATATCTCTCTCTCCCAAAAGAATAGTCATTCCTATGACTAATTCTTAAGCAAATGAATGATTCTCATTGATAAATTCTTAATTTAAAATCAATCTCTAAGCTTGTTAAGCTAGAGGTTAAGAAAATGGCTTTTTATGTTTTTATGCTATTAAAATTATGGTAAGCTTATGATTTAATTCCATAAATTGGATGTAAGTCTAAGGATAGTTATTCTATCATAATTGTATTACAAAGTCCTATTCTTTCTAGAAATATTAAAAACTATCAGTAATAGCAGCAAAGCTATGGTAAAAATTTTAGAAATTAATACATAGCTCATTTTAATGCATAATGTGAAAAAAAGACTTCCTACCATATTTTAGGATTGATCATTCTATGCTAAAAGAATGATTTTCATCACATTCATGGAAAACTAATTTTTAGTATTTATGGATAAATAATTAAATTAAGAAAAGAGAAATTTTTGGTATTTTTATTTTTATGCAAAAAGAGGAATTCCCATGATAATGGAGATCCATGTAATTAAATGGAAAAAGAGAAATTTTGGTATATTAAAATAATGAATATTTTTTATTTAAAGAGGTAAATTTATTTTATGCATGAGAAAATTTAAATGATAAAAGAGGAATTCCCATGACATTTGGAATTCAATCATTTAAATGGTAAAAGTGGAGTTCTTTGAATACTTAAAATAATGGATATTTTTATTAAAGAAAAAAAGAATTTTAGATAAATTTATTTTATGATAAAAGAGGAATTCCGATGACATTTGGAATTCAATCATTTGAATGCAAAAAGAGAAACTCCCATGATATTTGAGATCCAAGAAATTAAATAGTAAAAGAGGAATTTTTAGCATAATTCAAATTATGAGTATTTATTAAAAGTGGATTTTTGAGCATTATTAATTTTATTGAGAACTATGGGTAGAATTGATTTTTATAAATCCCATGAATCTTTTACCTCAAAAGAAGAATATTGAATATATTTCACTTGAGAAATTTGAGAAAGAATATGAAAAAATCCGTCGAGAAAATTACCTTTAACTCGGCCAAAAAATTGGCAGAAATTTAGAAAAGTCCCATCGGTATCGAAAATAGAAAATGTTACTAAATGTGAATAGATGTGAATAAGTTGTGAATGCGATGTGATAAGATGTGAGTGGATGTGATAAGATGTGATGAGATGTAAATGAATGTGGATGTGATAAGATGTGATGATATGTAAATGAATGTGGATGGAATGGGAGGCGATGTAAATGGATGTGGATGTGGATGAAGAGATGAGAATGAAATGTGAGGATATGTGAAAGGATGTGATGTGATGTAAATGGATGTGGATGTGAATGAAGAGATAAGAATGAGATGTGAGGATATGTGAAAGGATGAGATGTGATGTAAATGGATGTGGATATAGATGTGATAAGATGTGTGATGTAAATGAATGTGGATGTGGATGTGGATGTGATAAGATGTGATGTGATGTAAATGGATGTGGATGTGGATGTGGATGTGATGTGATGTGAATCGGGATAGATGTGAATGGATGAGATGTGATGTGAATGGGGATAGTTGTGAATGGATGAGATGTGATGTGATGTGAATCGGGATAGTTGTGAATGGATGATATATGATGTGAATGGATGTGATGTGATGTGAATCAGGATAGATGTGAATGGATGAGATGTGATGTGATGTGAATGAGGATAGATGTGAATGGATGTGATGTGAATCAGGATAGATGTAAATGGATGAGATGTGATGTGAATGAATGAGATGTGATGTGATGTGAATGGGTAAGATGTGATGTGAATGGATGAGATGTGATGTGAATGGATGTGATGTGATGTGATGTGAATCGGGATAGATGTGAATGGATTAGATGTGATGTGAATGGATGTGATGTGATGTGATGTGAATCGGGATAGATGTGAATGGATGAGATGTGATGTGAATGGATGTGAGGTGAATCAGGATAGATGTGAATGGATGAGATGTGATGTGAATGAATGAGATGTGATGTGATGTGAATCGGGATAGATGTGAATGGATGAGATGTGATGTGATGTGATATGGATATGGGTAGATGTGAATGGATGAGATGTGATGAGGATAGATGTGATAAGATGTAATATGATGTGTTTGGATGAGAATGGATGAAGGACGATGGGAATACATATGATTGGATGTGGATTAAGCAAAGTGAATTGATTTAGAAGAATGTGGAATAATAGGAAATGAGGTGGAACGATGTGAAAAGATGAGAGTTCGTTAGAAACTGTATTCATGACCTGTTTTTAAATGACTGTTTTATGTCAAAAATGTTAGGAAAGCATTTTGACCATCTTGTGAATGATGTTGTGGAGACCAAATTGATAAAGTTGCAACAGCTGACAGAGAGTCAATGGTGGAGGATGTCTCGCGTAGCAAGGTCATCCGAGGTCTTGACGAGCCTCAGTTCGATTTAAACGGTGAGCTTCCAGTATGGTGGATGAGGAAGCAAGGAAGCGGCCTATGAGTGAAGTGCTAGGTGACCTGCGAAGGATCCTAGAGGGTGCTGACCATACGGTGCTCGGGCTCTGGGTCGCCGAAGATACCCACGTGTGTGTCGAGGAAGAAAATGGAACAAGGTGTTAGAGTTGTTTTCTGAACTCGGGCATGGATCTGGTTGATTAACCTTGATGGTCCTCAACAGATGAGTCCATGGCTCTTTTATATGGATTTGTTGGTTGATCTTACTGATCGTCAATGGAGAGTCCATCTGGATTTTTATAAGTGAATATATTTCTGGGTACTATGAGCTAGGAACTATTGAAAAGGCCCCTGAGGGGACAGGTGGTGAGCGTTTTGGTTGCAAATGATGCCATAGGTACACCGATGAAAGAATGATTGGAAATTAGAATTCAATTAGATATTTTGGAGGATTATGATCAGTGATACTATGGTTTCATTAAAAGATTGTTTTAAAGATAGCTGAATCTGTGAAACACACAATTTCATATTGGTGGTGTGACTATCTTGAAGTTTGTTTGAAGCGTCGGCTAGGGGGCCTGGGAACTCTTTTCCTTGGTACCCAGGACAAAACATAACCAAATTCCGTAATGGATCCTATTACTACAGTGGTTGGGCGGTTGGCTAACCCATGGGATTGGATGGGGTTAGGCTGGACTAATGGATCCCTAAAATGAGACTCAATTCTGTTAAGTTACTATAGTTGAAGTAAATCCCGGATAGTCTTTGTTCTATGGAAAGAATCAACGGCTGTGCCTCTGATGTGGAAAAATGCGTTGGTCTCTATGATCCAAGTGCAAGTCTCTTCTTTGATCTAACCATGTGACTTACGGGCTCCATCGGATCAGTTTGGCTAGTTAAGGCTCTTGACTACATTAGAATAAAAATATCTGTGGAGGAATTGCGCGTGCTTTCTCGGTGAGGAACGTTTTTTCGGGTTCTGTTTAGGAAGAACCGAGGGATTAGTCTCTTGTCTGGATATCCGTGGGCGAGGCCCCGAGTGAGAGGCTTTGCCTTGGGCAAGAAGTGCTACTTCCGCTGCTAGCACCCCCGATCTCGTTGGGCAGAGGGGACATGTATCTTTCAGACATGCTCAATTGTCATCTAGGAGTCGCTTTGTGGCGACATCTTTGTATTCACTCGAAGGTACTGACAGCTGACAATACATCTACTTATGGGACTTCTATGATATCACATGAGAAGGTAAGGTTGGGTATGGTTCACAGTCGGCCGCTCCATGAACTATAACTGTAACTATGGATGGTCTTTTGCCTTTGGAACTAAGGTATGACTGAGGAAGATTGGGGCATTGATCTTTGTCATATGGTTCTGGTTGTTCTTGACCACAGGATTGGTCAATTGGATATTGAGATGATGCTATTTGTGGAGCTGGTCTCCTATGGAATGGCATGGTTTGGTTGAGCTCAAAGTCTGTGGCAACCTGAGCTAACACTCTAAGACTCTATGGAGGGCGTATGTCTTGCGAGCAATCCTAGAGTTTGTTTGGTTCATAGATATATGGATTGAACTCTATTTGTGCATGTATGCATACACTTTTTGAGCTATTATTGTATTTTGGTGCCATTGGATCTTGGTACCCTTGAGAATACATGGATAATACTCTCGATTGTGTGGTGTGATGCATGTATGTTCGTATGATACATTAGGTACTTTATTATGCTCATGGATGCACCACTGGGTGTGGCTCCTGTGGGATGGCCATGAGCAGAGTGGGTAAAGCATCAAGAGGGACACATGTGGAAAGTACTTAGTGGATGTATTGTTTGGATGCATTGAGTGCTTTCTTATGCTCATGTTGTACCACTAGTCGTGACTCTTGCGGGATGTCCATGGACGTAAGGCTTGCAAGATGAGTAGCCCTTAGAC
This sequence comes from Cibotium barometz, assembly GCF_041138505.1. Lineage (NCBI taxonomy): Eukaryota > Viridiplantae > Streptophyta > Polypodiopsida > Cyatheales > Cibotiaceae > Cibotium > Cibotium barometz. The sequence continues at coordinate 10,094,453 of NC_141086.1, read as the reverse complement.
TGTTACTTGTAGAGCATATTGTTTGTGAATGCATGTGTGTCATGCATATGTGTGTCATATGTAGAATGATGCATGGTTTTGTTTTTGGCTAACACAGGTTACGTGTTTCCACTTGGTTTTAGACTTTTGTTGTAGGTTTTGAAGGAACAAGCAAGATTTGTTTGTTACTTTCACATGATGGTGTGGCCATATTATGTAGGATGATTGTTTCATCCACCTAGATGCATTGGAGAGTCATTGCTTTTGTCATATGGGGCGTCTTTGCTCATAAGATGCTTTACTATGCCATTGAGTGCAATCGAGGACGCTTGCTATTTTTCAAGAGGGGGGTATGTCACGACCCTATGTTTTTCTCTGAAAAGTATGCAGGTGTGTACGAGGACATGGTAGACAATGTGAATGGCATCGGTTTGCAAGTCAAAAAGGACTCAAGGTTTTAAAAAGGTCCCTTTTTCATTACCCCATGTGAGGGGAGGGGACAAAGGTTTAAAAACCTTTAATAAAAATAAAAAAACACCCTTAGCCTTAAAAAGGATCGTGGCCCATAAGCTATTATGGGGGGCCATGCATGTGCTTTTTCAGAAGAGGGGCTAGCGGGCTGCAATGGGGCGCCTCTCTATTGGTGAAAAAGCAGAGGGCTAGATGCACCGCTCTACTGGTGAAAAAGCAGAGGGCTAGATGTGCCTCTCTATTGGTGGAAAAACAAACGGACCTATAGCTGCACATGCACCTTGGCTCTCTCTCTCTCTCTCTCTCTCTCTCATGCTTTTTTGGAAGGACTACTGGCGGGTAGCGCTACTCCTATTTTTTTTTGGAAAATAGCTGCTAGGGGGCTGCATTTCTTTGGCTGCTGTGCTATAGAGAACACAGGCGTAGACCAGACTTGTTTTTTTTTTTTTGGGTGAGAGAAGGTTGGCTAGTTGGCTGTTGTGATACAGAAACACAGGCGCACTGAACCTTCATCTCTCTCTTTGCTTTTTGGAGGAAGAAGACGAGTTGGCTACTGGACAGAGGTGCACACGTGAGTTGGTCCTCCTTGCAACAGGGATGTTTTGAGACTGTTTATGGGCTGTTTTGCTTGGCTGCAAGTACACTGTACATGGGTTATTGGCTGCATGTACAAGGTAACCTGGTTATGTTTCTTGGCATGGGAGCGATGAAAGCTCTCATGGGTGCATACCCATGGAGCAGATTACTTTCTTCCTGTTTGGAAGGAACAGAGAGACCTGCAGTTTTGGGCATACCTATGTAACATAGTTGTGGGGGCAGAAATACAGCCAGGCATATTCAGTAAGAGATCTCTCTTTTTTTTGTGTTTTGTGTTGGCACTACATATGAGTATGTGTCGAGAATGCTTTCACGTGGAAACAAGACAAGGGTTTCATGCTGGGCTAGACCAGATGTTTCATGGGGGAACAGGTCACCCAATGTTTGCTGAAACAAGCCCCTAAGGGTTTCATGTGGAAACATGTTTTTGGGTTTCTCCAGGATATATGTCATAAGAAAGCAGCAGTTATAGGAGTGGACACATGTTTGGTATAGCCTTGGACAGGGGATAGGAAATCCATGACTGAGATGGATATAGTACCCTTGGAAGGAAAAGAGGGAGTGTCTAGGTGTGTCTACTATATGGTATGTTGTGCTGTGTAGTAGTTAGGGGGTTGTTTAAAATGGGTTTCCTAAAAGTTTCAGACACGTCTCAAGGGTTTTGTAAAATCACCCCAAAGTTTCCTACCTATAGGTGTTTGCATGTACAAAATTTTAAATATATGTTGTATAAAATATGTAAAAATAACACTAAATGGTTTCCTACAAGTTTCCTACCTCTACCGGTGTTTACATGTGGTTTCCTACAAGTTTCCTACCTCTACCGGTGTTTACATGTACAAAATTTCAAATATATATTGTATAAAATATGTAAATATAACACTAAATGCATCGAATACATGGAAACATCAATTTGAAGCTTACAGTCTTTGAATCACAAATAACAAAGTCTATATAATCATCCATCATGAATGTCAAATGATCATGATTCATAGACCATGGTCCACTGTCCATGATCCATGATCTAATCATCCATCATTCCATGCCACAAAAAAAAAACATACATGACACTACATAAAAAACTTTATCAAAAGAGTTGCATAGACTTCGGCATTAGATTTGGGGAAGAAAATGTCAAAAAATTTACTTGAAAAAAACACGTTTCCTTTCCAAAACATTTCCAAGTTTCTTTCCCTATAGGAAACACGTTTCCTAACTACTATGTGCTGTTCATAGGGTGAGAGGCTATGGATGGTTGTGGCAACCCTGATCATGGGAGAAAGCTTCTGTATGCAGGATTCATGTGAGAGAGTCTTTCAATGTGAACAATGGCTGGACTTGTTTGTGGATGCCGAGTGGACAAGAAGCCATGATGCAGGGTCTTTGCATGCTTTAGGGGTTCTACTGTGACGATTGAGTTTCCAGCCTTAATCAAAGCTCTCTTATAATCAATTAAAGAAATATCACAAGGGGCACCACTATTTTTGGGGCCAATCGGTGTTCGTGTATTGTTTGCAGGAGCACTCTAGCTCCCCTTGTTTGTTTCCGTATTCTTGGTCCTCAAAGGTGTTGAAGTGTTGAAGTGTTTTGTGTGCAAGTTTGTTTTTGCATCGCTCTTTGGTTTTGTTTGAAGACCGAGGCCGATTACACACCCCCCCGACAAGCAAGAGTATTTGCTTTATTTCTTCTTCTAGAGAATTGTATACAAGCTGAATTGTGTCCACAAGACTGAACAGATAAACTGGCTGACAGACCTCCAAACGCAAGGACAAAGCAACCAACCGCTAGGCAGAAGTATGTATAAGCTTTACACGACTTTGAATCTATCTGCGAGAGAAATACACCGGCTTGAGACTAAGGATAGGTGTGCTGAATACTCTTGAAGAGGCTGAGCTTCTTTGTCTTAGGCTGAGACCACAAGTATGGCTGTAGGTATGCACATGCAAGAGCCTAATCATACATGCTTGTTATCTGATGATAATCTTTATCTATAGAACTGAATAGGCTATGCCTTTTTATATGTCCACATGCTCCAAGTCGGCTGCCTCTTACTGCTATCGACTAGCATTAAATGCTACGACTGACATAAAATTTCTTTTCAATTGTAGCAAGCTTTCACGACTAGCATAAAATGCTAGTTGACTACCTGCTACTACTGTAGACTGGTGAGGTGGATGCCAGACCTGGTCGACCGGGCCCAAGTCCACAAGGGCCTTGGCTGACTACTCAATAGCCTCCAAAAAGGCTTGTCAATTGAGCTTAGAGGGTGGCTAGGGAGTTGGCTACCCCTTGCAAGGCTAGCCCACCTTGGGGTTGGCCTTAGGGTTGGCCCCCTCTATATGCAATGCACCTAAATGCCTCTAATGCCTGCTGCTACTACTATGGCTGACCTCTAGATGCATCTCAATGATGAAAACTTGTTGAATTCTACACAGTGGATTAAGAGGACTGACCTAACACTTTAAGGCTAGGAGACTGACCTACGTAACTCATGCCAGACCTATCCTAGGACTAGGCTCACAAAGGGGTCATGGCATACGACAAAAATTATCCTAAAAGGCACTACTTTTGTACATGATTCTTGCACTATTCATGAGCCAACTTGTCACCGTGTACCACAGTGCATGGGTGCACGTAACATTGCCTCCTACTTAGCTTGGTGGCAGGTTCATAGCTTCGGGATAGTCTGCCAATAACTATGAGTGCACGTGACATTCCCTCCTACTTAGCTTGGTGGCAGGTTCATCGCTTTGGGATAGTCTGCCAATAACTATGGATACTTGAGGAAAAATTCCTTACCTAGCCAAACGGCTTCATGGGTCCCTTCATCTTTGAACTTTGCATAAAATTTGCAAAGACATCCAGAACCATGCTTCCAGCTATGTAGAAGGATCTGCTCAAGCTCTATCACCTCTACTTCATCAACCATTTCTAGTTGTTGTTCTTCTGGAACATTCTGCACAATGAAGGTCCAATATAAGGCTTTAACCAAGAGATGTGGAAGACATTGTGTATCATCCAACTATCTGGCAATCTGAGTTTGTGACATCGCTTATCTTCTTGATTATGGGAAGAGGACCAAAACTTCTGAATGACAACTTTGGATAGTGCTTGCCCACTTGCTTGAGTCTTTGCTTCATGATCCTTAAATATACCCATTCATCTTCTTTGAAATTGACATCTCTCCGTGACTTGTTTGCCTAATTGGTGTAAGCCTCCTGAGCTTTGGTAAGATGCTCTTGGATGGACCCAATCATGGTTGAAAAAGTTTGTCATCTTGTTGGCTTCCAAGGAAGGAGAGATCATCCTCATGAGAAGGGATGAAAATCTTCAACCAAAGGCTGCCTTGTAAGGAGTTCTACCTCTGCCAATGGGAGATGAGGCTCCTGCTTTGACTATTGATCATGGAAGTATGCTTTAAGCACATCAAAAGCCAATTGATTGTAAATCTCGGTTTGCCATCCGTCTAGGGATGGAATGCACTGGAAAATTGCAATTTGGTACCAAAGTTGTCGAACAGAGCTCGCCAGAAGTGAGATGTAAACTTTGGGTCCCAATCTGAAGTACTGGTCCGCCGTGGCAAACCACAAACTAAATACCAATGTCAAAGAAAAAGCCGAGCTATATCTTCTATTGTGGCCGTCTGCTTACATGGTATAAGAGATCTAGTAGATGCGGGAAGGGGTCCAACAAAATCCATTGAAATGTCGTGAAATGGACCCTCAAGAACAGGAAATGGCTGAAGCAACCTTGCCTGTTTGGAATGTGGTACCTTCACTTTTTGACATATGGAACACTGTGAAACATAGTTGTACACATCCCTGCACATCTTCGGCCAATAAAATGATCTTTCTAACTTCTCCAAGTATTGTTGATCCCACGATGACCACCAACAAGGGAATAATGGGCATCATGGAGGAGTGCTAGTTGTTTCTCCCTAAGAACACATAGCCAACCCTTATTAAAGAGCCAACTGTCCTGAATGGTGTAATGACCTAGTTTCGAATAAAGGACCTGATTGTAAAGGAGTTCCAAATTTTAGACAATACATATACTATATCTTCATACTATCTAAATCCTTTCCTTGTATCTCCAACACAGTGGACTCCTATACTGTCTAAGTACTACCTTTGCAACTTAGAGCGTCTATGAGACGGGGTTGTTCTTACTCGGTACATAATCATTCCTCCAAATTTTTGGAACAACTGACTCCATCAGTGTTGTCTATCACTCCACTAGGCACTTGACGTAGTTTATAACCACTTCAAGGCCTAGTGGTCTGTCTTCACAATAAATTCCCTTCTGTAAAGAAAAGGTTTCCAGTACTTCAAGGATGTGATAACCCCTAGTAACTCTTTGTCATAGACAGAATAATTTTGTTATGCATCATTCAACTTCTTGTTGTAATACGCCATTGGTCTGCCTTGTTGTTGCAAAACTACTCCGATGGCGAGATTAATGGCATCGACGACTACCTCAAAAGGGTCATCCCATAATGCGAGTTTAACAACTAGTGCTTCAGAAGCTAGAAAAGAAAGCCTCTAAAGACTTACCTGTGAGACTGAAACTTTCTATCTTCTAGTCTTCACTCCCTTGAGCAAATCTATCAATGGTGCTGCAAGGTTAGAAAACCGATCCATATGCGAGCTATATGCTTGGCACAAGCCCACAAAGGAATGTATCTCTTGGGCTCTCTTTGGAACGTCCCAATCAAGGATTGCCTTTATATTTTCAGGATCAAGGCGAATGCCATTGGAACGGATCACATAGCCGAGATATTAGACTTCTTGAACTCCAAATATGCTCTTCTTAGCATTAATGTAGAGTTTGTTGTCTCGCAAAAGCTGCAAGACCTTATGCACATCTTTCACGTGCCGCTCTATAGTGGTAGAAAAAATACGAATATCATCCAAAAAAATGGAAAGACATAAACCGATGAGGACGGTGAAGACTCGTGACATCATCTTGTTGAATGTCGCCGGTGCATTGGTCAAACCAAAAGGCATGACCACAAACTCATAATGCCCTCGTTCTATTCGAAAGGCAGTCTTTGGGATATCAACCTCGAAAATCCTGACTTGATGATAGTAGCCACTTTTGAGGTTAATCTTCATGAAGTACTAAGCACCGTTGAGCCTTTCATCAAGGATGTACTCTATCCTTGGCATGGGGAACTTATTCTTAATTGTCAACTTGTTCAAGGCTTGGTAATCCACACAAAGATGTGCAAGTCTTATCTTTCTTGTGCACAAACAAAATCAGTGCAGCAAATGGAGAGGAAGAAGGCCTGATGAAACTAGACCTCAGCAACTGTGCTAGTTGCGTCTCCAACTCAGCTTCCAATGCCTTGGAAAGAGAATACAAGAACTTACTAGGGGGCTCAACTCCAAGTACCAATTCGATACGATGGTTTTCAGGATGAGAGGGTGGGGGTCTTAGTGAAGATCATCCCTCAACATGATGTCTTGAAATTGCTGGAGGAGGCCAATCATCTGGGGTTCTAATGGGGTTGCGAATGTCACTATCTTACGTGGGCAGTCATAGATCATCACACACTCAGCTCCCTTTCTTATAGCTCTACTATGGGAAATAAGTGGAATACCTTGAATGCTCTTATCCCTGCGAATGATAGTAGGCTCAGGCAAACCTTTGATGATTGTGAAGGTGTCCTGCCTGCAATCAGAAATGGGTGAATATTGGCAAAACCACTGAATTCCAAGGATCATGTCGCACACCCGAGAAGGGAGGAGACAATGAAGTACCTCTGAAACTCAGCCTTCTGGACTGTGAAGGTAAACTATTAAGCTTTCTAGGAAATATGACTACGAAGGCCGGCATACGAAGGCCGGCAGGACCAAACCCGTCCAAATGATATGGCACAAGGGTACATTTCATCTTGGTCTCCAACTACAGAGAGATGGCATCTTCTAAATTGTCCATGTTGAAGAGGACAACAAATTGTTGCCCCTTTGCTATGCCATAAGCTCTGATAAGAGACCTTTCTATCACCCCTCAACTCCGCCCTCCTACTCGTCATCGAATACTACGAGGGATATCGCATTCAAAGCGGGCAAAAGCTAAACAGCATTGGTGGTTGAGGGCGGGGGTGGAGGGGGGTGATACAGCTGTGGCGGTAGCCACTGTAGAGGCTAGTTGTTTGCTCTTCTTGGCATGTCCCGTGTGGTGGTAGAAAAAACAGCACTACTCTTTGAAGTATCATTCCTTCTCATCTGACTATAGGAATCCTCTAGTAAGGCCCTCCTTGATCTTTAATTCAAGGGTCTTCTTAGGTCCATCTTGTTGCTCCTTCCCAGAGCTATTCTAGCCCTTCTTCTTTTGATCCTTGTTGTTGGTTCCCCCTTACGTGCTTGCTGATTAGATGCATGTTACTGGGTGGTCCACCTCGGCCTGCTGAGGTTTGGGGATGATTGGAGCGTCCCCCATTGAGCATCATCTCATGATTTTGTGTAAGAGTCAAAGCCCTGTCATATGTCTAAGGTTCAAAATTTTGAACGGGGAACTAAATGTTTGGATCCAATCCTTGAATGAACTGCTTGAGCTTCTCCTCCTCAAACTTCCCCAACTGTTGAGCTGATGTGATCACCTTGTTGTAGGTGAGCACAAGGGAGCCATTCTGGGTGAGTTTGTAGAACTCATCTTCTAGATTTGTCATGTACTACGGAGGTAGAAACGTGGTCTTCAAATCGAACACAAAGGTATCCCAATCATAGTCCGATAGGCAAGTGTAAGGGTCTTTGTGCAAACAGGACCAATGTTGCTACCAAGTGAGTGCATCACCTATGAGATGTGGAGCCGCCAGATGGACTTTGTCTTAGGTTTCTTTGATTTTTGAAAGAGAAAAGCGAGGAATAAACTGGTGAATAAACTGAGTCACAACCGAATGGTTGCACTTACCATTGTACTTGATGAAGTTCAGTGAGGCATGGATAACTGTTGTCAAGGCTATGGCTGGGGTTGTGGAGGATTGAGAAGGGTGGAAAGAAGTTACCGGAGTCCGAAGTGTGTTGGAACTGGTCCCTCAAGTCTTGTCAGGCCTGTCTCACTCGTGGTTTGCCTTTGCTTCGAGCTCTGCTCTCAATCGCTCCTCTTTGGCCTTGCATTTGGCTTTCTCTACTTCGGCGAGTCTTGCTTCACGGTCTTGCTCTTCCTTTTCAGTCATCCATCGACACATTGTTCCATTGAGGAACTTTGTTCTTTAGGTGTCTTCTACTTGGGCCAGGGTTGCCTGTAATTCTACTAGTTTTTTTTCCATCTGCACTCTTTTGAATTGAATTTGGAGTTGCCTTATCTGCTCCTCTAGCTTTTGGTTGTCTTCGTCTTCTTTTTGGCAGAAGGGTTTCTTTGAATGGTTCTTCTTCTTTAGTGATGCCTTCGAAGCTTGATGCCATTGTGGATGGCCAAGTGGTTTTTCCCAATCTTAGCTTTACCATCCATAGGATGCCCTCACCCTAGGTTGCATGGTTGAATCACATCCCAAGCTCTAATACTAATGTAGCATGCGCCGAACTAGGACCGTGTGAAACAACGAAGCCTTTCTTTAAACCTAAGTTTAGTGAGTCTTTAGCAATCCTTTAAAATAGCATACATGAATCTGAAATAGATGTAGTAGAGACGACACCAGACAGGGTCCCGAATTACCCACTGATGAAGGCCCCCCTCCAAGCAAGAGTATTTGCTTTATTTCTTCTTCTGGAGAACTGTATACAAGTTGAACTGTGTCCACAAGACTGAGTTGACAAACTGACTAATTGATCGCTAAAAACAAGGACAAAGTGACCAAACATTGGGCAGAACTATGCATAACCTTTAGGTGACTTTGAAGCTATCTTCTTGAGAAATACACTGGCCCAAGACTAACGGTAGGTGTGCTAAATACTCCTAAAGAGGCTGAGCATCTTTGCCTTGGCTGTAAGTATACACACGGAAGATCCTAAGCATACATGCTTGTTATCTCATGATAATCTTGATCTATACCTACATATTTTGGGACTGAACAGGCTGTGCCTTTTCATATCTCCACATGCTGCAAGTTGGTTTCCCCTTACTGTCGTCGGCCAACATTAAATGCTACGACTTACATAAAATGTCTAGTCAATATTGTAGCAAATGTTCACAACTAGCATAAAATGCTAGTCGGTTACCTGTAAGATGGTCTAGTGGCTACCAGACCCTATGGCCGATTGGGCCCAAGTCCACAAGGGCCTGGGGACTTGTCGACGGCTGAGCTTAAAGGGTGGCTAGGGGGTTGCCTACCCCTTGCAAGGCTAGCCCACCTTGGGGGCTTTGGCCTTATGGCTGGCCCCCTCTACATGCAATGCACCTAAATGCCTCTAATGCCTTCTTCTGCTATGGCTGACCTCTAGATGCATCTAAATGATGAAAACTTGCTGAATTCTCTACAGTGGGTTAAGAGGACTGACCTGACAACTTTAAGGAGGCTGGGAGACTGACCTACGTAACTCGTGTGCCAAACATGTCCCGAATTGGGCTCACAAGGCTGGGGGGATAGTTTTATTCGATCCAGAAGGAAAAGAGGTATGGGTCAAGGGTAGGGAATTTCCAAAGGCTATCAAATAATGTGGCTGAGTACAATGCATTAATTTGTTGGGGATTAGAAGTTTGCATAAAAGATGGAATTAAAGAGGTAGAGGTTAAAGGGGATTCGCAATTGGTCATCCGACAAATGAAAGGAGAATATAAGGCAAGGAGTCCAAGAATTGTATAAAAGGGCAATGGAGTTAAAAGAAGCTTTTGAGTTTTGTAAATTTGTGCATGTTAACAGAAAGGATAATCAAAAGGCTGATGAATTAGCTACTAAAACCTTGGCTTCTTTCAAAGTAGCTACTCTTGCATTAATGGATATAGGTTGGCCTGAGCTCCAAGATGCTCAACACTATTTAGATACAGGGTACTTCCCTCCTGGATTGAATCCTCAACAGAAGCAAAGGCTTACCAGGAAAGCTCATCCTTACACAATTCTAGGGGATGTTCTTTACAAGCAAGGTATAAAAGGATTTTTATAAAAGTGTTAACATAAGTTGAATTTTTATTAAAGAATGAATGGATGGATAGATGTGATGTGAATCAGATAAATGTGAAAGAATGGATGTGGATGTATGTGAAAGAATGGAAGTGGATGTATGTGAAAGAATGGAAGTGGATGTATGAGAAAGAATGGATGTGGATGTATGTATGTGAAAGGATGGATGTGGATGTATGTGAAAGGATAGATGTGGATGTGTATGTGATAAGTATGGATGTGGATGTATGTGGAGGAATATATGTGGATGTGAATGTGATGGATATGAACGAGAATAGAGGCGATGAGATGTGATGTAAATTGGATAGATATGAATGATAAAGGATGTGAATGAATGTGTTAGCATGTGAATCCAGATGTGAATGAATGAGATGTGATGTGAAATGGATGTGATAAGATGCGACGTAAACTGAATAGATATTAATGTATGTGAAGTGATGAGATGTATGGGTAGATGCAAGTGGATGAGATCTGATGAGGATGAATGGAAAAATAAGTGAGGAGATAAAAAAAGATATGATTAGATGAGAATGGGAGTACTTATGAAATGAATGTGGATTGATGTGGATGGATGAGTGGATAATGTGGATTGATGTGGATGGATGTATGGATAATGTGGATTAATGTGTGGGTAATGTAGATTGATGTGAATTGATGTATGGATGATGTGGATTGACGTGTGGATTGATGTGGATAGATGTATGGAAGATGTGGATGGATGTGTGGATAATGTGGATTGATGTGGATGGATGTATGGATGATGTGGATTGATGTGGATGATGTGGATGGATGTATGGATGATGTGGATTGATGTGGATGGATGTATGAAAGATGTGGATGGATGTGTGGATAATGTGGATTGATGTGGATGGATGTATGGATGATGTGGATTGATGTGGATGGATATATGGATGATGTGGATTGATATGGATGGATGTATGGATGATGTGGATTGAAGTGTAGATGATGCGATTGGATGCGATTTGATGTGGGAATGAGGTGATGTGATAGAGATCGATGAAAAAAATAAAATTGTGGTAAGATGAGAAAAGATGGGGACTAATGTGAAAGGATGCGGAGTAATGAGAAAAGATGGAAATATTATTCAACCTATATTTGTATGTGAAATCTGTTTTTAAATGACTGTTTTATGTCAAGAATGCTGGGGAAGCAATTTGACCGTCTTGTGAATGAGGTCGTGGAGACCTATCTGTTAAAGTTGCAACTACTGAGACGGAGTCATCGGAGGACATCTTGCATAGCAAGGTCGGCCAAGGTCTTGACCAGCCTTGGTTTGATTTAAATGGTGAGCTTCCGGTACAGTGGATGAGGGACCAAGGAAGTGGCCTATGAGTGACGCGCTAGGTGACCTGCGAAGGATCCTAGAGGGTGCTGACCATACGGTGCTCGGGCTCTGGGTCACCGAAGATACCTACAAGTACGTCGGGGAAGATATTGGAACAAGGAGTAAGAGTTATATTCTAAATTCAGGCATGGATCTGGTTGATTGATCTTGTTGGTCCTCAACGGATGAGTCCATGGCTCTTTTATATGGATCCATTGGTTGATCTTGCTGATCTTCAACGGAGATTCCATTTTGATATGTGAATATATTGCCGGTTACTATGAGCTAGGAACTATCAAAAAGGCCCCTAAGTGGACATGTGGTGAGCGTTCTAGTTGCCAATGATGCCATAGGTACACCGATGAAGGAATGATTGGAAATAAGGATTCAACCGGAGATTTTGACGATTATGATCAGTGACACAATGGTTTGATTAAAAGATTGTTTTTAGAAGATGCTGATTCTGTGAAAAAGGCAATTTCATATTGGGTGTGTAAGTGTGTGACTAGTTTTAAGTTTGCATGAAATTCTGACTAGGGGGCCTGGGAACTCTTTTCCTTGGTACTCGGGAAAAAACCTAACCAAATTCCTAATTGGATCCCATCACTACAGTGGTTAACCCATGGGACTAGATGGGGTTAGGGTGGACTGATGGATTCGTAAAACGAGACTCAATTTTTGTATAGTACGATAGATGAGGTAAATCCTGGATAAAAATTGTTCTATGGAAAAAAATCAACGGCTCTGCCTCTCAATGAGGAAAAAAGCATTGGTCTCTGAGATCCAAGTACAATCTTTATCCTGATCTGACTATGGGACTTATGGGTTCGGTCAGATCAGCTCAGTTAGTTCAGGCTTTTGACTACGTTAGAGAAAAGTTATCCTGGAGGAATCGCCCGTGCTTTCCGGGCAAGGGAAGTTTTTCCGAGTTCGTTTTTGTAAGAACCGATGGATTAGTCTGTTGTCTGAATATCCGTGGGCGAGGCCTCGACTGAGGACCTTGCCCCACACAAGAAGTGCTACTTCCGCTGCTAGCACCCCCAAATTCGTTGCGCAGTGGGGTCAGGGATCTTACAATATTAACGTAAGAGCTAGGGCAGAACAGGAGGCTAGACGGGAGGAAGAACAGAAGGCAAGAAAAGACAAGGATCAACAAGTAAAATCAAACCCAAAGAATCTCCAAGAATAGTACATCAAAGAAACAAAAGAGTTGGAGTCAGTCAACCTTGAGATACTAAGGAGCTTGTAGAGGGGCATTTTTGTCTTCGTGAATATGGAAGATGGTGAGCGACAGTTCTCTCTTGACATCGTGGATGTTAGAACTTTGATGGATAGGACATCACAACTCATAGATACTATCCTATACATTTGTTTTTAAAGTAGGTATCCAAATTGCATTTTCTGATGATATGGTCCTTCCGTCTTTAGTTCTTCCCTTTTTTCTTAATGAGTTACCCTTTTTTTTGCATTTTAATAAAGTGCCATCTTCCAGGTGAGAGCCACTTTGAGGTGTTTATTCTCAACTCTCAGCTGGCACCACTGCTACTACTACGAAGGAGTACTTCCCAGCAAGAGATTCAAGGAGACTCACACTCTCGTGGATGGAGATCGATGATACGTGCAGAATATATTCTCCGAAGTCTCTTCTCCACATGAATCTCTTCATGTCCAAGGTAAGTGGAAGAATCATCGGCGGGTGGACATTGATTTAGCTAGATTTGTGGTTTGACATTGTGAATTTTGTTTTTTCAGACCGCATTACAGAATTATGATAGGAACTATGTGGAGAGGTATAGAGTGACCATGATACAATTAATACTAAAGAATAGCAGAGAGATGTTTGAGGAGAACCAGCTAGAATTCCCCAATCCTGCAGATGTCAAGGTGCTCCTTCAGGCTGTAGGGGGCGAGCCAAAGCCCTCTCAGCACATAGAGGCAGAGCCAAGGTCCAATGTGGAGGTTAACATTGAACATCCCAAGGCTGATGAGGTAGAGCAAGCTAAAGAGGCAGAGCCAAAGCCTGAAGAGAAGACAGACGCGAAGCAGACTGCAGAGGCCGAGAGCCGAGACCTAGTAGGGAGGTAAACAGTGAAGAACCTAAGTCTGATGAGGATGCCAAGGCTAGTGAGGATCCCAAGCTTGATGAAGATCCCAAGCCTAATTTACCTAATGTTATGTAACCAACTCAATTTTAAGAATTGTTTCTATTAGCTATTTTTGTCTCTTAACAATGATTATAAGTTTCAATCAGATTTAGACTGATTAGAATCATGTCAATAATGGTTCCAGACACTGAGGAGGCTGATCATCTTGGATGTTAATGGATTGCTGCTTAAAAGACAACTCAAGAGCTTTGGACCAAGTGCTACAAGGAATTGCAAAGTCGGGGAAATGCATGTCATGCTAAGGCCCAAACTATATCAATTTATCAACTTTGTAACTAAGCACTGTAGATTGGCCGTCTGGTCCTCAATGATGACACATAATTTGAGGCCTCTTGTCATGCTAGTTTTGAGAGAATCTAAGATTGAGGAAAAAGAATTGTATTTCGTATATGCCAAAGGCATTGTTACATTTACCCAGGTGTTTTTCATCCCAACAAACCTGGGGTGCCCTTACTTATGAAGCGCTATGTGGATATTCAACATCCGTATAATCCTACAAATACATTATTAATTGATGATACCCCTGAGAAGGCTATGTACAATCCCATCGGAACATGGATATCACCCCTTCCTTTCGAAGGTAATGTAGATGATGTTTATTTGGAAGAAAAATTGATTCGATATTTAGATGGATTGTACAAATCAAAAGACTCTATACAAGATTATGTAATGAGAAATCCTTTTTTGTAATGTAATGTCTTCAACTGTTCTATTCTCACTCAAGTAATGTGTCTTAGAAAATAGTATACACTGTATTGTTTTTTGAAAGTACTGCATCAAACAAAAGGCTCTTGATTAATTATGTTAAATTTAAATTTGTAATGTCAAGTAGGAGTGTCATTAACAAGATAGACTTAATTAATTATGTCAGAAGAGTACATTGGAGTGGGTATTGTCAAGTAGGAATGATCTTGACTGTGTTACCCAATTCTTTACATTGTATTAGTTGCTCCCTTTTAAGGAGGACCTTTCTTCCATTGTGAATGAAATTAAAGTGTGTCAGTGTGTCTTAATAATATCCTTCCTTAGTTTGTAAATTACATTTCCCTCGTATAGAAACAATTGTCACCAATGTTGAAGCTTCATCAATCACTTCAATGTCTATGACTTTGTCGTCCATTGCACTTGCGGCTTCCTGATCCATTGGTACCGACTCTCCATTGATGTAACGGGACTTGCTATACCAGAAGGACAAGATAAAAGTTTGAGTTGCAATCATGTATTTCACAACTACTGTCTCTAGTGCAATGTTACAATGGATATCGTCAAAATCTTTACTGAACCATCCCTCATCAAGAAGTCTTGCTAAGAGGAATGTGTCTTGGAAAATAGTATACATTGTATTGTTTTTTTAAAGTACTGCATCGAACAAAAGGCTCTTGATTAATTATGTTAAAAGAGTAGTAGTACATTCAAATTTGTAATGTCAAGTAGGAGTGTCATTAAAAAGATAGACTTAATTAATTATGTCAGAAGAGTACATTGCAGTGGGTATTGTCAAGTAGGAATGATCTTGACTGTGTTACCCAATTCTTTATATTGTATTAGTCGCTCCCTTCTAAGGAGGACCTTTCTTCCATCTCGTGAATGAAATTAAAGTGTGTCGGTGTGTCTTGACAATATCCTTCCTTAGCTGTTGTAAATTACATTTCCCTCGTATAGAAACAATTGTCACCAATGTTGAAGCTTCATCAATCACTTCAATGTCTATGACTTTGTCGTCCGTTGCACTTGGGGCTTCGTGATCCATTGGTATCGACTTTCCATTGATGTAACGGGACCTGCTATACCAAAAGGACGAGATAAAAGTTTGAGTTGCAATCATGTACTTCGCAACTAATGTCTCTAGTGCAATGTTACAATGGATATCGTCAAAAACTTTACTCAACCATCCCTCATCAAGAAGTCTTGCTAAGAGGAATGTGTCCAAATCTTTGCAGACAAGCATGGTTCTCGCTATCTTCACCTGAAATAAGCTGAAAAGTTCCATGAACACAGTAATTGGGAGGTAAACAATAATTTTTACTACACGATTTGGAATGCTCCCTCGTAGAGAGCGTTGCACATCCTTGAAGCACTTGCTCTTTGCTGACTCCATTACTGAGGGGTCTAGGATAGGCCAATCCATGTAGTTCCACTCAATTGCAAAGGTAGCTCTTCCAAGCGGCCATGATTGTGTTTCTTGTTGAGCTGATGGTAGAAATGATCATAGAAAAAGATTCCTGCATCTACAAGGCTTTTGTTGCTCCTTCCCTCATACTACTGTAGCCGACCAATGTGTGCGTGAACCACATTCATAATTCCAATGATGCACTAAACTAGCTCTCACTCCTCATATGATGAGGGGTACACATCTGCAACCATAGATGTTTTATCTGATTCACATCACACCTATACATCCATTCATTCTTTTATATAAATTCAACTTCTGTGCGAATTTCTGTGCGAATAACACTTTTATAAAAATCCTTTTATACATCTATTTATGCATAAATTCAATTTTAAGGAAATAACACTTTTGAAATAAAAATAAATTCCTTTATGCATCTTTCTATGCATAAAATAAAATTTAATGAAAATAACTCTTTTGAAATAAAAATAAATTCCTTTATGCATCTTTCTATGCATAAAATCAAAATCAATGAGAATAACCCTTTTGAAATAAAAATAAATTCCTTTATGCATCTTTCCATGCATAAAATCAAAATCAATGAGAATAACTCTTTTGAAATAAAAATAAATTTCTTTATGCCTCGTTCTATGCATAAAATCAAAATTGATGAGAATAACACTTTTGGAATAAAAATAAATTCTTTACGCATCTTTCTATGCATAAAATCAAAATCGATGACAATAACTCTTTTGAAATAAAAATAAATCCTTTATGCATCTTTCTATGCATAAAATCAAAATCGATGATAATAACTCTTTGGAAATGAAAATAAATTCCTTTATGCATCTTTCTATGCATAAAATCAAAATCGATGACAATAACTCTTTTGAAATAAAAATAAATTCCTTTATGCATCTTTCTATGCATAAAATCAAAATAAATGACAATAACTCTTTTGAAATAAAAATAAATTCCGTTATGCATCTTTCTATGCATAAAATCAAAATCAATGAGAATAACTCTTTTGAAATAAAAAAATTCCTTTAAGCATCTTTCTATGCATAAAATCAAAATCAATGAGAATAACTCTTTTGAAAGAAAAAAATCCTTTATGCATAAAATCAAAATCAATGAGAATAACACTTTTGGAATAAAAATAAATTCCTTTATGCATCTTTCTATGCATAAAATCAAAATCAATGAGAATAACTCTTTTGAAATAAAAACAAATTCCTTTATGCATCTTTTTATGCATAAAATCAAAATCAATGAGAATAACTCTTTTGAAAGAAAAAAGTCCCTTATGCATAAAATTCAAATCAATGAGAATAATACTTTTGGAATAAAAATAAAATCCTTTATGCATCTTTCTATGCATAAATTCAAAATCAATGAGAATAACTCTTTTGAAATAAAAATAAATTCCTTTATGCATCTTTCTATGCATAAAATCAAAATCAATGAGAATAACTCTTTTGAAATAAAAATAAATTCCTTGATGCATCTTTCTATGCATAAAATCAAAATCAATGAGAATAACTCTTTTGAAATAAATATAAATTCCTTTATGCATCTTTCTATGCATAAAATCAAAATTGATGAGAATAACACTTTTGGAATAAAAATAAATTCTTTATGCATCTATTTATGCATAAAATCAAAATTGATGAGAATAACACTTTTGGAATAAAAATAAATTTCTTTATGCATCTGTTTATGCATAAAATCAAAATTGATGAGAATAACTCTTTTGAAATAAAAATAATTTCTTTATGCATCTTTGTATGCATAAAATCAAAATTGATGAGAATAACTCTTTGGAAATAAAAATAAATTTCTTTATGCATCTTGCTATAATCAAAATCAATGAGAATAACTCTTTTAAAATAAAAATAAATTCTTTCTATATCATAGAATTTTAATCTAATCGAAATCACACTTTTAAAATAAAAAAATATCCAATATGCATCTTTCTATGCATAGAATTCAAATCTAATAAAAATCACTCTTTCATAATAAAAAGAAATTATCCATTATGCATCTTTCTATGCATAGAATTTAATTTTGATGGAAATAACACTTTTATAATAAAAATATTTCTACTATGCATTTTTATAAGCATAGAATGAAAATAACACTTTTAGAATACACAAACGATGGGGATTACTCTTTTTGAATAATAAAAGATAATACTTATTTCACAAAATCTAAGAAACTTTTGCCATAACCTCCTTTGTATGGCTGGCCATTTTTTTTAAAAAAAATCCATTCACAAGTTACTAGAATTTAACCCAATTGGTTTAAAGCATTCTAAACTAATCAAATTTAACTTTTAAAAGAGAAAAGTTTAATTCTAACAATTTGATTACTTATCTAGGATAAAGAAAGGCTGAATTTAAGAATGAAGAGAGGGGGAAAGCCTTTCCAACAAGGCATAGCATCATTTTACATTTCAAGAAAACAAAAATTAGAAAACCATTAAAAAGAATAAAGAAAAAGTGGGATTTCTAGCTTACATGAATTTCTGAGAGCTTTCATTTGGCTTGATGGTTTGAGGGATCCACTCTTGTTTGCAACAAGAGTGGCCTCCAATTCTTTAGAAGAGGAAAAGGTCAAAAACTAATGAATTATTAATAAATTCATAGTTTTTGGCTCTGGGGTGGAGTAGAGTAACAGTGCATAAAACACCATTAAGCTTCAACAGAGGGGGAGGCTTCTATTTATAGGAAAAAGTGAGCTTCTAACCAAGCAAATTGATTCTAGAATTTTTCAGATCAATTTGGTCAATTTTTGACCATTTTTGTGTCAGTTTAGCTTACTTTTTGGAACTAGACTTGAATTAGGAGAGAGGAGAGATGAAATATATCAATATTTGAGAATTTAAAACTCCACCACACATGTGAAATAGGCACCTCCTTCATGAGGGGGGATCCCCACTCTAAGGTGTCAAAATTTTATTTTTTTAGTAGTTCCTTTGGTCCTTAGTTCACTCTTCATCTTATGTGAGTATTTACTCATTTTTGGGGGGATTTTATTTATTTCTTCTATTTATCTCCTCCCTACATTTGGATGAATTTGATTGGCCCCTCAGAACCTTCATTTGAAATTTTTCAAAAATTTGGACCCTTAGGATAAGGCCTTTTGAACAGATTATAATTTATTTCTAATGCACATTCTGAAAATCTTTTTGAACTTCTGTTTCGGGGAATTTATTTTAATAAGAAGAGATAATTTTCCATCCAAAAATATCTAAAAATTGAATAATCTCTCTCTAGAATATTTTCTCTCTCTAGACTAAAACAGGGTAAAACAGGATCTTTCTTCTATTTCAGAGAGGGGAATAATTATAAGATCAGAAGGGGAGGTTCTTACACCTGCACACCTCAAAAGCCGGAGAGAGGAATCTTACATCCTACCCCACTTAAAAAATGCGAGATGTCCTCATCTCGCAAAATTAGAGGAGAATTCTTTTCCTTATTAAGATCCAACTGATTATGGGGTTCCTTATAGTGTGGAGAACCCAACAAAATCCTGGGATAAAGATTCCTTATATAAAACTCATCATTAGATAACAATTCCTTCAGATCATAACATTCAAATCCTTATCACAATAATGGTCCATTAGACCAAAATTTCTATCTGAACAGTCCTTTATGGAAATTTTCAATTATATAGAATTTTAATTTGACATCCCTTAACTTGATCCACTGGGTCAAGTGTTAACAGCAGCAATCTGCTAACACAATCCACTAACCTCATAGTGATTTGCTGAAGTCATTAACGTCATTCCAGCTACGAACATTATCATAGGGACTCGTCCCATTCATCCTCATTGTGGTTTTGCTTAGTTTATTACAATTCAACCAAAATTCAAGAATCTTTATTTTTCAATCAGAATTCAAATCAATTCATCAGTTCTCAATCAGAATTTAAAATCATATCAACCACATTCGAATTCATCATCTTGATAGTATTAATGCTAATTTCAAGTCTTAGATTTACTCGTATATACTCCCAGTAAAGAGCTGCAGTTATATCCTCGGTATATATGGGTAGTCACGATCCTTGGAACTATAAGGTAAATACCATCATGTCTGGCCTCAAGTCAGGGATTCCATACAGTTGCGGTACTTCCATCTGAAGACCCAATTACCAATTTATGAATTTCAGTTTGAATATCAATTTGTATGAATTTTATCACACAATTACAACCTTTTACTGCTTCTTTATAAATTTTTGACATTTTTGGCTTCTCGATTGGTCCACTATAGCCAACTTGCTCTGATACCAGCTGTAAGATCCCTGACCCCACTACGCAATGAATTTGGGGGTGCTAGTAGCGAAAGTAGCACTTCTTGCACGAGGCAAGGTCCCACACTCGGGGCCTCGCCCACGGATATCCAGACAAGAGACTAATCCATCGGTTCTTCCAAAACTGAACTCGAAAAAACTTCCCTTGCTCGGGAAGCACGGGCAATTTTTCCAAGATAACTTTTCTCTAACATAGTCAAAAGCCTGAACTAACTTAGTCAAAACTAAAATCAGAAAAACTTCCCTTGCTCGGAAAGCACGGGTAATTTTTCCACCAGGATAACTTTTCTCTAACATAGTCAAAAGCCTGAACTAACTAAACTGATCTGATCAAACCCGTAAGTCTCATAGTCAGATCAGGGAAAAGATTGTACTTGGATCATAGAGACCAACATTTTTTTCCTCATTGAGAGGCACAACCGTTGATTCTTTTCCATAGAACAATTTTTATCCAGGATTTACCTTATCTATCGTACTAATCCATTGGTTCTTCCAAAACCGAACTCGAAAAAACTTCCCTTGCCCGGAAAGCACGGGCAATTCCTCCAAGATAACTTTTCTCTAACGTAGTCAAAAGCCTCAACTAAGTGAATTGATCTGATCGAACCCGTAAGTCCCATAATCAGATCACGGAAAAGATTGTACTTGGATCATAGAGACCAACGCTTTTTTCCTCATTGAGAGGCAGAGCCGTTGATTTTTTTCCATAAAACAATTTTTATCCAGGATTTACCTCATCTATCGTACTCAGTACAAAAAGTGAGTCTCGTTTTACGGATCCATCAGTCCAGCCTCAGTCGCATAGGTTAGCCAACCGCCCAACCACTGTAGTGATGGGATCCAATTAGGAATTTAGTTAGGTTTTGTCCCGGGTACCAGGGAAAAGAGTTCCCAGGCCCCCTAGCCAAAATTTCATGCAAACTTAAAACTAGTCACACACTTACATACCCAATATGAAATTACCTTTTTCACAGAATCAGCATCTTCTAAAAATAGGGTTGTTGCAAGATCAGGGTGTCCAGTTTTATCCAATTTATGGTGCACTGGGACAATGCTTGGAGAGCAAATTTTGGGGGGAAAGGTACTTAAAATGAGATCAAGCAAATAATAGAAAATATGTTTACCCTTAAATTAACCTAATATAACTTAAATTAATATAAATTAGTCTAATTAATCAAAATTAATCAAAAATATGATGAAATGATAAACAAATGATCTTTCCATACTTAGAGTCATCCAATTTATTTTTTCCATAGATGCACCATTACAAGTACACTAGTCCCTATAGGTTTTAGATGATTCACATAAAAAATGTAATTTTACTAATTAGATTATTAATATTTGCAGGCCTTCTGATAGTCTGGAAGAATTTTGAAAAAGAGATCATTAAAAATCCAACCATTAGATTTACAATTTTTACTAACCACCACATTCTACTAATGTCTCAGTATCTACCCACTCTTTTGATCTACAAGATTGAGGATTTTAAGTGGTAGCTATTGTGGGTACAAAAAGTGGCGTATATTATAACACTTTAAAGACCTTGAAATATTTAAAGAAAATAGACAGATGTCTTAAAATTTTCTTGAAAAATCAAGTTAAGCTCCATATTATGTGAAGATCTAAGGTACAAAGTGGGAATCTCATATAAGTTTATATGTAAAAGATATTAGCATTTATGGAATCAGTTCAAATTTGGGACAGGGTGTATACATTGACTTTGTACCTAAGAAAATGAGGACTTTTGACTATCTAATGTTTAATCAAATTATGCAACTATATTTCCAACTTTGAATATGATGTTCCAACAAAAGAACTTGAAACGAAATTCCTTCATTTACTAGGAGAGATTAGCCACTAAATGTAAACAAATGCCTGTTTTTTTACTGTTTACAGGGTGCCTGAGTGGACAAAACTGGCTACCCTGATCTTGCAACCACCCAATAATCCTTCAATCAAACCATTGTGTCACTGATCATAATCGTCAAAATCTCCGGTTGAATCCTTATTTCCAATCATTCCTTCATCGGTGTACTCATTGGCAACCAGAACGCTCACCACCTGTCCACTCCATCATCCACATCAATCCACATCATCCATACATCCATCCACATTAATCCACATTATCCACACATTCATCCACATCTTCCATACATCCATCCACATCAATCCACACGTCAAACCACATCATCCATACATCAATCCACATTACCCACACATTAATCCACATCATCCATACATCCATCCACATAATCCACATCATCCATACATCCATCCACATCATCCACATTCTCCACTCATCCATCCACATCAATCCACATTACCCACACATCAATCCACATTCATTTCATAAGTATTCCCATTCTCATCTAATCACACCTTTTTCTATCTCCTCGCTTATTTCCTCATTTATCCTCATCAGATCTCATCCACTTGCATCTACCCATACATCTCATCACTTCACATACATTAACATCTATTCAGTTTACATCGCATCTTATCACATCCATTTCACATCACATTCTGATTCACATGCTAACACATTCATTCACATCCCATATCATTCATTCAAATCCTTTATCATTCATATCTATCTAATTTACATCACATCTCATCGCCTCTATTCTCATTCATATCCATCACATTCACATCCACATATATTCTTCCACATACATCCACATCCATACTTATCACATACACATCCACATCTATCCTTTCATATACATCCACATCCATCCTTTCACATACATACATCAACATCCATTCTTTCTCATATATCCACTTCCATTCTTTCACATACATCCACATCCATTCTTTCACATTTATCTGATTCACATCACATCTATCCATCCATTCATTCACATTTATTTGATTCACATCACACTTATCCATCCATTCATTCTTTTATAAAAATTCAACTTCTGTGCGAATAACACTTTAAAAAAAATCCTTTTATACATCTATTTATGCATAAATTCAATTTTAAGGAAATAACACTTTTGAAATAAAAATAAATTCCTTTATGCATCTTTCTATGCAAAAAATAAAATTTAATGAAAGTAACTCTTTTGAAATAAACATAAATTCCTTTATGCATCTTTCTATGCATAAAATCAAAATCAATGAGAATAACTCTTTTGAAATAAAAATAAATTCCTTTATGCATCTTTCTATGCATAAAATCAAAATCAATGAGAATCTCTTTTAAAATAAAAATAAATTTCTTTATGCCTCGTTCTATGCATAAAATCAAAATTGATGAGAATAACACTTTTGAAATAAAAATAACTTCTTTATGCATCTTTCTATGCATAAAATCAAAATCGATGAGAATAACTCTTTTGAAAAAAAAAATCCTTTATGCATCTTTCTATGTAAAAAATCAAAATCAATGAGAATAACTCTTTTGAAATAAAAATAAATTCCTTTTTGTATCTTTCTATGCATAAAATCAAAATCAATGGGAATAAGTCTTTTGAAATAAAAATAAATTCGGTTATGCATCTTTCTATGCATCAAATCAAAATCAATGAGAATAACTCTTTTGAAAAAAAAAATTCCTTTATGCATCTTTCTATGCAAAAAATCAAAATCAATGAGAATAACTCTTCTGAAAAAAAATTCCTTTATGCATCTTTCTATGCATAAAATCAAAATCAATGAGAATAACACTTTTAGAATAAAAATAAATTCTTTTATGCATCTTTCTATGCATAAAATCAAAATCAATGAGAATAACTCTTTTGAAATAAAAATAAATTCCTTTATGCATCTTTCTATGCATAAAATCTAAATCAATGAGAATAACTTTGTTGAAATAAAAATAAATTCCTTTATGCATCTTTCTATGCATAAAATCAAAATTGATGAGAATAACACTTTTGGAATCAAAATAAATTCTTTATGCATCTATTTATGCATAAAATTAAAATTGATGAAAATAACACTTTTGGAATAAAAATAAATTTCTTTATGCATCTATTTATGCATAAAATCAAAATTGATGAGAATAACTCTTTTGAAAAAAAAATAATTTCTTTATGCATCTTTCTATGCATAAAATCAAAATTGATGAGAATAACTCTTTGGAAATAAAATAAATTTCTTTATGCATCTTTCTATGCATAAAATCAAAATCAATGATAATAACTCTTTTAAAATAAAAATAAATTCTTTCTCTATCATAGAATTTTAATCTAATGGAAATCACACTTTTAAAATAAAAAAATTATCCATCTTTCTATGCATAGAATTTAAATCTAATGAAAATCACTCTTTTATAATAAAAAGAAATTATCCATTATGCATCTTTCTATGTATAAATTTAATTTTAATGAAAATAACACTTTTATAATAAAGATATTTCCACTATGCATTTTTCTAAGCATAGAATGAAAATAACACTTTTAGAATACACAAACGATGGGGATTACTCTTTTTGAATAATAAAAGATAATACTTATTTCACAAAATTTAAGAAAATTTTGCCATAACCTCCTTTGTATGGCTGGCCATTTTTAAAAAAAAAATTCATTCACAAGTTACTAGAATTTAAGCCAATTGGTTTAAAGCATTCTAAACTAATCAAATTTCACTTTTAAAAGAGAAACAATATGAAAAGTTTAATTCTAACAATTTGATTACTTATCTAGGATAAAGAAAGGCTGAATTTAAGAATGAAGAGAGGGGGAAAGCCTTTCCAGCAAGGCATAGCATCATTTTACATTTCAAGAAAATAAAAATTAGAAAACCATTAAAAAGAATAAAGAAAAAGTAGGATTTCTAGCTTACATGAATTTTTGAGAGCTTTCCTTTGGCTTGATGGTTTAAGGGATCTACTCTTGTTTGCAACAAGAGTGGCCACCAATTCTTTAGAAGAGAAAAAGGTCAAAAACTAATGAATTATTAATAAATTCACAGTTTTTGGCTCTGGAGTGGAGTAGAGTAACAGTGCATAAAACACCATTAAGCTTCAACAAAGGGGGAGGCTTCTATTTATAGGAAAAAGTGAGCTTCTAAACCAAGAAAATTGAATCTAGAATTTTCTAGAAGAGTTTGGTCAATTTTTAACCATTTTTGGGTCAGTTTAGCTTACTTTTTGGAACTAGACTTGAATTAGGAGAGAGGAGAGATGAAATATCTCAATATTTGAGAATTTAAAACTCCACCACACATGTGAGATAGGGGCCTCCTTCATGAGGGGGAATCCCCACTCTGAGGTGTCAAAATTTCATTTTTTTAGTATTTCCTTTGGTCCTTAGTCCACTCTTCATCTTATGTGAGTATTTACTCATTTTTGGGGGTATTTTTTTTATTTCTTCTATTTATCTCCTCCCTACATTTGGATGAATTTGATTGGCCCCTCAGAACCTTAATTTAAAATTTTTCAAAAATTTGGACCCTTAGGATAAGGCTTTTTGAATAGATTATAATTTATTTCTAATGCACCTTATGAAAATCTTTTTGAACTTCTGTTTCGGGGAACTTTATTTTAATAAGAAGAGATATTTTTCCATCTAAAAATATCTAAAAAATGAATAACCTCTCTCTAGATCATTTTCTCTCTGTGGGCCAAAATAGGGTAAAACAAGATCTTCCTTTTATTTCAGAGAGGGGAATAATTATAAGATTAGAAGGGGAGGTTCTTACACCTGCACACCTCAAAAGCCGGAGGGAGGAATCTTACAAATATCATGTGTAATATCTATAATTTTGATTTTATCCTGAGGAGCTCTTGCTGGTGGAATCATGAGGATGTTTTTCATCTTTGGGTCTATAAGCTCTGTAGGGTGTAGAAGCTTCTCATACCTCCACCTAAGCCTCTTGAGTGTCTCACTATCCTTAGGCATTATAGTCATCCTATGTGTGTGGGCACACACAACACACAGGTCATTGAAGTACTCTATGAGAAAGTCTTCAACAGCCTCCTATAGACAGAGCAAGGTTGTCCTCTTCCACCTTACGGATAGGCTCCAGTTCTCACATATAGACTTGCACACCCTTTGGAAAGGGAGCTTGGGAACACATAACTCTACACATTCTACGCCTTCCTGATCTCCCTCAGAATGTAGAAGTTCTGTGAAAATATCCTTGTTCTGGCCTGCTTCAGAATATGGATAGGTTTTCCTTTCCTTGGCTTCTTCTGAGAGGCAGCCTTTGCGGCCAATCTAGGCCCCTTACCCTATCTCCTTGCAATGGCTTTTGTTCTCGATGATCTACCAATTAGCATGGTAGAAAGAGACATAACACAATCTCTCTCTCTCTCTCTCTCTCTCTCTCTCTCTCTCTCTCTCTCTCTCTCTGTAAGTATGTGTGTGTGTGTGTGTGTGTGTGTGTGTGTGTGTGTGTTTCTGTATGTCCTGTGTTAGATCGCACCAAACGAGGCCTCTATAATATTAAGTGCGATTTGGCACGATATCAAACTTGTGTTAGACATGCAAGCGCCATATTGCCGCCAAACCGTAAAAATCTCTCTCTCTCTCTCTCTCTAAGATTTCTTCTTCCAGCTTTTGAGGTGTATAGGTGTAAGAACCTCCCCTTCTGATCTTATAATTATTCCCCTCTCTGAAATAAAAGAAATATTCTATTTTGGCCTGGAGAGAAAAAATGTCTAGAGGGAGGTAATCCAAAATTGAGATATTTTTGGATATAAAAATCCTCCTAGTGTCTAAAATGGTTTCCCCTAAAACAGAAATTCAAAAAGAACTTTCCAATGTGCAATTGGAATTAATTGAAAATAAGTATAAAGGACATTAGCCTAAGGGCCTAGATTTTCAAAAAATTTTGGATTATGGTCCAATTAAGGTTCCTATGGGGGCTAATAGGATCAATCCAAGTGTGGGAAGGAGATAAATACAATTTATAAAAGAAGAATACCCAAAAATGAGTAAATTCCCACATAAGATGAAGAGTTGACTAAGTACAAGGCTTATTAGTAAAAAAATATGAATATTACATAAAAAATGAGATCTTTTGGGTATAATGATACATTTTTGACACCTTGGTAAGGAGAAGGGGGCTCTTCAAGGAGGCACCTATTTCACATGTGTGGTGGAGTTTTAAACTCAAAAATTTTGTGATATTTTCTCTCCTCTCTCTTGGATCAAACCAAATCAAAAGGGAGCCAAACTAGGTCCAAATCTTGTCCAAATTCAACCAAACTGAACCTGAAAAATTCTAGAAACTAGTTGGACTTGGTTAGAGGCCTCCCTCACCTATTGTAAAAAAAATGAGAACTATACCATGCCAATATTATACTGAAATAATTCTAGAAACTAGTTGGACTTGGTTAGAGGCCTCCCTCACCTATTGTACTTGGTTAGAGGCCTCCCTCACCTATTGTAAAAAAAATGAGAACTATACCATGCCAGTATTATACTGAAATAATGATATTTTCTATTATCCTCTAAAAATCCTCTACAATTTGGGGAGAATGGAGTTTCTCTCTCTCTTCAACCTTCTTTGGATCCTTCCTCAACATACTCTCCAATTGATTGGTTGGGGGCCTCTCCATTTTGATTAAAGAATCAAGAAAAACAAGAGGTAAAGTGTGAGTTTATGGTCTTTTTCTTAATTTCTAAATGTTTCTCACTTCTCAACCCCTCTCAAGCTTGAGAAGTATTCAATTAAATAGCTCTCTAATGAATTTTATTGATAAGTTTTATAAAGTTTCCATTTATGCTTAAATTAAATGTTTTTTTTAAGCATGTCTCTCTCTCCCCCAAATAATGGTCATTCCTATGACTTATTCTATATTCAAATGATGCTTCTCATGAAGCAATTCTCAAATCTAAAAGTAAATTCTATGCTTGTCAAATTAGAGGCCAAAGAAGTGGCTTTTTAATGCTTTTATGCTATTAATTTATGGAAAACTTAGGAATCAAGTCCATAATTGGATTTTGATCCAGATAGTAGTTATTCTATCATATGGTGTTACTAAACTTTATGCTTTTAAAATTATTGAAATTTATCAGTAATAGCAGCGGAGCTATGGTAAATTTTTTTGAAAAAATAACACAAATCATTATCATTCATAATATGAAAAGAGGACTTCCTACCATATTCTAGGATTAATCATCCTAGGTTAATTGAATAATTCTCATCATAACCATGGATAAAGTGATTTTTATGTTTATGTATAACTAGTTATTTAGCAAAAAGAGGAATTTCTAGTAGTTCATTTTTATGTTAAAAGAGGAATTCCTATGACATTTGGAATTCCATCATTTAGATGGGAAAAGAGAAATTCCTAGCATATTGGAATTAATGAGTATTTTAATTAAATTCAAAGATGAAATTTAGATAAATTATGGACTGGGAAATCCATCAAAATTTGGAGGCAGGTAACAATGAGTATCTAACTTGTATATGGCAGTTGAGAGAGTAGTTTGTCAGCCATAGTGATCAGTTTTGAGGGCGCAGTTGCTTAGTTCTGAGAGGTTTTAAGACAAGGATTTGGAACTATTTGACGATGGAGGCAGGTAACAATGAGTATCTAACTTGTATATGGCAGTTGAGAGAGTAGTTTGTCAGCCACAGTGATCAGTGGAGGGCGCAGTTGCTTAGTTCTAAGAGGTTTTAAGACAAGGATTTGGAACTATTTGACGATGGAGGACATTTTGGGACTGAGAGTAGATTTTCGACAGGAAACAAAGAGAGGACTTTGGAGGTAGAATCTAAGCAATTCTACGTCACTTGAAGATGTGTTTAGTTAGCTGGATGTTGGCTATGGTCATGAGAGGCTGTTAAGTGGAAGATTAGAGGTATTAGAGGTATTAGAAGTAGGGGCTGACCTTAGAGAACAACTTGAGTAAGCAACTGGATTGAGTAGGGAGGCTAGGAGGGTATTGAAGTATCCAATAGGGGAAGATGAGGACCAGGGGGGATGTTAACTTGGTGTTATGGTGCCTTCTAGTGTTGTTTTCATCATTGGGCTATGGTGCTTGTAATACTCTCCTCACACAGTGGTGTACTTTGGACGAAGCTATAGAGGCACTATCTCCCAAATCCATCAACATGATTGTGATGTTTATATTAAAGTACATAAAAAGAGTTTACTTACATGATTTGGTCTTGAAGACTATAAACATGTTGCTACACACTAGTGAAGATGGGTGCTAGGGTCAGTCTCCTTGGATGCGGGCGAACCATTTAATGTTTTATCAATAACCTATTAGGTTCCTTATATGATGTGAGACATTTAGTTTGGGGTCTCCGAATTGAGTAGGTTAATGTGCAAAGTCTTAGAAGTAAGCATTTGCAAGCTGTTAAGCAAGTATTTTAATACTTACTAGGCACTTAGTCCCATTTAGGATATTTTATGCTAAGAGAGGTGATATTTAATGAAATCTTTTAGTGACTCTTATTGGGTTGGATATTATAACACATGAGTGTTCACTAGTGGCTTTTGCTTTCATCTTGGTGATTCATGATGTTGTATGCCATGGATCAATAAGAAGCAGCCTGATAGTGGCCACTTCAAGCTATGAAGCTGAGTACATGGCAACTTTTATAGTGATTGTGGTGTGTGTATGGGTTAGACATCTTTTGGCATATCCTAGTGCTAGACAACAGTCACCCCACCTACATCTTAAATGACAACCAAAGTGCCTTAGCTGTTGTTATATGAGGAACCCAATGATTCATTCTTGCACAAAGCACATTGAGGTGCATTATCATTATGTCAGGGAGATAGTATCATTGTGCAGGAGAGATCATCCTGACCCAATGTCTCTACACATAAAAATGTGGCATATATATTCATGAAGGCTCTCTCCCGAGAGAAGTTAAAAGATTTTTACAAAGCTTTAGGCTTATTGTAATTTGGGGATTGATCGGCCGGCTGTTGGGACACTTTTTCCCTTGTTAGGAGGGTTTTTTCCTTGAGTGAGTGTACACATTTTTGTAAGTGAGTGTGTTAGTGATCTTATCATGTCACTTCACTCATTCTCATCAATTAACTTTGAGTGTTATGCTTCTCTACATCTCTCCTTACTTGTTGCACATTTGCATGTGTGTTGCTACCTTTGTCTTCACTCTAGCAAAAAATTTCAAGTGTACAATATTCTAAGAGGAATATTTAAATGTTAAAAGAGGAATTCCTATGACATTTGGAATTCCATCATTTAGATGGGAAAAGAGAAATTTCTAGCATATTGAACTAATGGATATTTTATTTTAGATGAAATTACTTTATGAGAAATATTTGATGATAAAAGAGGAATTCCCATGACATTGGAATGCAAAAAATTAAATGCAAAAAGAGGAATTCCCATGGTATTTGAGATCCAAGAAATTAAATGGGAAGAAGAGGAAATTTTAATATAATTCAATTTATGATTATTTATCAGTGAAAATATGAGTAGAATTGATTTCTGTAAATCCCATGAATTCTTTTATTCAAAAGAGGAATATTGAATATAATTCAATTGAATAATTGAGAAGGAATATGGAAATAGTCGTCGAGAAAAAAGAACCTTTAATTAGTCCAAGCAATTGGTAGAAATTTAAAAAAAGTCCCATTATTGGTATCAAACTAGAAAAAGCTATTAAATGGGAATAGCATGTGAATGGACGTGATAAGATGTGTATGGGATGTGATAGGATGTGAATGGATATGATAGGATGTGAATGGATGTGATAAGATGTGTATGGGATGTGATAGGATGTGAATGGATGTGATAAGATGTGTATGGGATGTGAGAGGATGTGAATGGATGCGATAAGATGTAAATGGGATGCGATAAGATGTGAATGGATGTGATAAGATGTAAACGGGATGCGATAAGATGTGAATGGGATGCGATAGGATGTGAATGGATGCGATAGGATGTGAATGAATGTGATAAGATGTAAATGGGATGCGATAGGATGTGAATGGATGTGATAAGATGTGATGTAATGGAAATGGATGTGATAAGATGAAAATAGGATGTGATAAGATGTGATGTAATGGAAATGGATGTGGATGTGGATGTGAATGATGAGATGAGAGGATATGTAAAAGGGTGATATGGGAAGTACATGGATGTGGATGTAGATGTGTATGTGAAAGAAGGGATATATATGTCCTTGGGGTCATGCAAGAATGGTCCTAGGGCCATTCTTCCACCTGTTGTGCATGAAAATTATGGCCATTTGGCCATTCTTGGATGTCCCCATGGCCACTATTTCATTCTCTGTGATGCATTTCAAAGTAAAACAGTGAATATTTGAGGCCTCGAGGTCATGCAAGAATGGCCCTTACACCTGTTGTGTTTGTAAAAGAATGGGTGTGGATGTGTTTGTGAAAGAATGGATGTGGATGTGTATGTGAAAGAATAGATGTGGATGTGTTTGTAAAAGAATGGGTGTGGATGTGTATGTGAAGAACGGATGTGGATGTGTTGTGAAAGAATGGATGTGGATGTGTTTGTGAAAGAATGGATGTGGATGAATGGATGTGGATGAGAATGAGATGTGATGTGATGTAAGGGGATGTGGATGTGGATGTGAATGTGATGTAGATGTGGATAAGAAGTGGTGTGATGTAAAGAGATGTGATGTGATGTGAAATATATGTGGATGTGAAGTGATAGATGTGAATGATTGGATGGATGTGGATGAATGAGATCAGATGTGTATGAATGACATATGATGTGGATGTGATGTAATGTGGATGGGATGAATGAAATATGATGTGGATAGATGTGATGTGATGTAATGGATGTGAATGGATGGATGGGATGTGATGTGAATAGATGTGATGAGATGTCATGTGAATCGGGATGTGAATGAATGAATGAGATGTAATGTGATGTGAATCGAGATGTAATGTCATGTGAATTGGGATGTGAATGGATGTGATGTAAATTGGGATAGATGTGAATGGATGATATGTGATGTGAATGAATGTGATATGATGTAAATTGGGATAGATGTGAATGGATGATATGTGATGTGAATGAATGTGATATGATGTAATGTGAAATGGGATAGATGTGAATGAATGAGATGTGATGGGATATGAATCGGGATAGATGTGAATGAATGAGATGTGAGGTGAAATGGATGTGATGTGATGTGATATGATGTGGATCAGGGTAGATATGAATGGATAAGATGTGAATGAATGTGATGTGATGAGATGTCAATATGGGTAGATGCGAGTGGATGATATGTGATGAGGATAAATGAGGAAAGATGTGATGAGATGGAAAATGATGTGATTGGATGAGAATGGAAAATGATGTGATTGGATGAGAATGGGTATACATATGAATTGGATGTGGATTAAGTAATGCGGATTGATGTGGAACAATGAGGAAAGACAAGAGTTCGTTATAAAAGCTGTATTTATGACCTATTTTTAAATGACTATTTTATGTCATTAATGTTGGGGAAGCATTTTGACTGTCTTGTGAATGAGGTCGTGGAGACCTAACTGATAAAGTTACAACAGTTGACGGAGAGTCAACGGAGGACATCTCGCATAGCAAGGTCGCAGCCGAGGTCTTGACCAGCCTTGATTTAAATGGTGAGCTTCCGGTATGGTGGATGAGGGACCAAGGAAGCGGCCTATGAGTAAAGCGCTAGGTGACCTGCGAAGGATCCTAGAGGGTGCTGACCATACAGTGCTCGGGCTCTGGGTCGCCGAAGATACCCACACGTGTGTCATGGAAGATATTGGAACAAGGAGTAAGAGTTGTTTTCTGAAACCGGGCATGGATCTGGTTGATTGACCTTGCTGGTCCTTAACGGATGAGTCCATGGCTCTTTTATATGGATCTATTGGTTGATCTTGCTAATCTTCAACGGAGATTCCATCTTGATTTTTATAAGTGAATATA
Source organism: Cibotium barometz (assembly GCF_041138505.1). NCBI lineage: Eukaryota > Viridiplantae > Streptophyta > Polypodiopsida > Cyatheales > Cibotiaceae > Cibotium > Cibotium barometz. Next base: position 10,061,584 of record NC_141086.1, on the reverse strand, counting down.
TTACCGGGTACTATGAGCTAGGAACTATCGAAAAGGTCCCTAAGGGACAGGTGGTGAGCGTTCTGGTTGCCAATGATGCCATATGTACACCGATGAAGGAATGATTGGAAATTAGGACTCAACCAGATATTTTGGGAGAATTAAGATCAGTGACACTATGGTTTCATTAAATGATTGTTTTAAAGATAGCTGAATTTGTGAAAAAAGGCAATTTCATATTGAGTGTGTAAGTGGTGTGACTGGCGTTAAATTTGCATGAATATCCGGCTAGGGGGAGTGGGAACTCTTTTCCCTGGTACCCAGGACAAAACCTAACCAAATTCTTAATTGGATCCCATCACTATAGTGCAGTTGGCTAACCCATGGGACTGGCTGGACTAATGGATCCGTAAAATGAGACTCAATTCTGTTATAGTACGATAGATGAAGTATATCTCGGATTGTAATTGTTCTATGGAAAAGAATCAACGATTGTGCCTCTCGATGGGGAAAAAAGTGTTGACCTCTATGATCCAAGTGCAAGTTTCTTCCTTGATCTGACCAAGTGACTTACGGGTTCGATCGGATCAGTTTGGGCAGTAATGACCTTGACTACGTTAGAGTAAAATTATCCCAGAGGAATCACCCGTGCTTTCCAGGCGAGGGAAGTTTTTCGGGTTCGGTTTTGGAAGAACCGAGGGATTAGTCTCCTGTTGGGCAAGGCCCCGAGTGAGAGGACCCAACACCACACAAGGAGTGCTACTTCTGCTGCTAGCACACCCGAATCCATTGCACGGAGGGGGCAGGGATCTTTCACTCTCTCTCTCTCTCTCTCTCTCTCTCTCTCTCTCTCTCTCTCTCACTCCCTCTATCTCCCTCTGTGTGTGTGTGTGTGTGTGTGTGTGTGTGTGTGTGTGTGTGTGTGCATGTGGATGTCATGTAAGTGTATATGTGTGTGTGGTTTGGCATGATAGAGCTCTTCAGTTTGGCTTCAAAGTGCCTTATCGCGCCAAATCGTAAAAACCATGCACTCTCTCTCTCTCTCTCTCTCTCTCTCTCTCTCTCTCTCTCTCTCTCTCTCTCTCTCTCTCTCTCTCTCTCTCTCTTTGTGTAGCTTTACTGGATGTGTATGTATGTGTTGTATGTGTTTCTCCTTGTGTGTGTGTGTGTGTGTGTGTTTGTGCTCCATTGTGTACGTGCATGAGTGTGTGCGTGTGCATGAGTGTGTGTGTGTGTGTGCGTGTGCGTGCATGAGGTTGTGCAAGAGAAACACATACCAAAGCTATCGGTGGCTTGATGGATCGTTGTCATGGTCGATGGATCGCTATCGTGGTCGATGGATCACTGTCTCTCTCTCTCTCTCTCTCTCTCTCTCTCTCTCTCTCAGGCACACCATTACAAATAGAATAAAAAAGAGTCATTTTCAATATTCACAAACCCCACGTGTCAATTGTCAACATCACACGTGTCCATTATTACTACACACATGGGCTCGTTTAAAGTTATTTAATCCTCACGCCACTATTAATGATTCTCGTATTTGAGAGAGAGAGAGAGAGAGAGAGAGAGTATCCAGTGTTTTTGTTGAGATTCAAGCTCGATGTCAGCTTGTGCCAGCTGCACTATGTGCTAGCATGTTAGGTAGTAACATGTGTTAGACATAAATGATCGCGTCCAGCTGGTCATAGTTGCGTGGACATTAGCTAGGGTTAGCAGTATGTGAACACAACACAGTGTGTGTTGTAGATTATGGATTATGGCTTTATGCATTGTGTGAGTAGGGAGATGGCTTCCCTCTATGGTTAGGGTTTGCAATATACATTAGGGTTTGCTCCTGTGTGTGTGTCTCCTCTCCCTCTACCTGTTTTTCATCATGGTATCAGAGCCTGGTGCTCTCTATTAGGGTTTATGAGTGAGTGAGAGAAGAGGGAGAAGAAGCTGTGAAGCTTGCCATTGGAGCTATGAAGCTTGGAGCACACAAATACTCAACAAATCTGAGAGCTAAGGATCACGGGTAAGCAAAGCCTTGAGCAGATTGCAAGTGATTCAAGCACAAACAAGGCAAATCAGGGTTGCCTAAAGCAAAAGAAAATTCTAGTTTTTTGCAAGCTTTCCATTGGAGCTTGAAAGCAGTGATGTATTACGCAAATGGATGCAATCTGGAAAAGGAACATGTATGTGACAAGGATTAATGTATTGGCAACTCATGTGCAAGCCCTACATTGAATTTGGAGCAAAGTTGATGCATTTATGTGAGAGGAAAATCACTAGTTTGAAGCCTTGACAAAAACAAAGAAATGATGCTCATTGTGGATGCAATTAAAGCTAGTTTTTTTTACAAAAATCACTACATTGATGGATTGAGCACATGCCTAGGTGTGTTGGGCATCTAAATATACCATCAATTATCATTATAAGCTTCTCAAATCAACCCTATAGCAGGCGGGCGCAGGCAGATATGCAGAAACAAAGTAGTTTTCTCATATTTTTGATAAGTGGAGGCCAAATTCTACTTGTGTGATTGATTAAACCCAAAAATTGCTTAGCAATTGTGTGATACACATACTTGAGGAGGTGGCTATATGATTGGTTGAAGCAATTATGCATTATGGAGCTGATTAAACAGTCTGTCTACCTACTATGATTAGTGAAATAGAGGGTGATTAATTGGCTAATTACTCTCTCAACTTAAACAATTGGTCCAATTCCTTTTACATGGAGTTAGTAGACATCAATGCTAAGCTAATGAATGCCTGGTCTCTCAATTTGGACAAGAATCAAAGGAATTAGAGCACTTTTACTACTAGTCTTTTTTGGTTTTACTGGTTTTTCTCAAAACAGAGAAGGGGATTTGACAAATTTGGAATGTACGCACCTTGGTTGGTGTTGATATGCAACATTGAGCTTGTTTAGGTGTAAATGCAAGTTATCCACACTTGATTGAACCACTACATTGCAATTTAAAGCCTTGGAATGCATGCCAAAATAGGGTACCTTGGACTGTGTATGCCAGTTCATTTTGGATGCAATCACTTTGATTTTCTACATCAAAAGTGAAGTTTGTTGAGTACTTTGGAGTATCTGGAACACTTATTAGAGTGTGGTTGAGCTGAGGAAGGCTTTTTTATAGATTTGGATGTATGCGGAAGGTGCATTTGCATTGAGCAAATATGTCAGACAACCCAGTACACAGATTGTGGGTGAAAAGTGGGATAGGAAGAACTTCCAGGCATGATTGAGACTACACAAGACATGGCACTTAATGGTATTTGCATACTACAATTTGTATCTCTACATTTGTTGCCTAGTTGGCATGCAATTGCAAAACAGAGAGAGTGATAGGAATGTTTGAAAGGCAAAACCACAAGCATATGTATCTCTTGGTTAAGAACAGGTAAACCACATGCAATTGCAAAACAGAGAGAGTGATAGGAATGTTTGAAAAGCAAAACCACAAGCATATGTATCTCTTGGTTAAGAACATGTAAACCGCATGCAACATATTTTCCCTTCACTTTCACCTTCTCGATAACAGGGAGAGGTGTAGATTATGTGTGAGGGAAGATTAAACCATTAGCATGTGCTTTCCCAATGCATCTCTGACACTAGTTCATATTCACCTTCCAGCTCCTTAACAAACCCATCTTGGATCTGCATGTCAACCTACAAGAGTAAACACATGCACATAAGCCACTTACAGAAATAACAAATTATAGCATGTGGCCACATCACAATAGAAAATCAAAGAGTTAAACCCATCACCTCCAAACCCAAGAGATTTGTAGGCTTGTCTCATCATCAATCCCCAGAGTGGGAAACTTTATGGTTGACTTATGGCTGGCTATTTGCACACATAAAGAAAGTCTAACTAGCGAGTTAGTTGGAGGAAAAGTAGCCAATGCATCTTCTAATGCGTATCATTCTTTCAGTGCTTTAATGGTTGAGTACACTTTGTCATTGATCTTCTGTGCAATCGCTACCTCCTCAAACTTTTGTTTCAGTGAATTCAAGCTACTCTCTGCCAACTACAAGTTCTTATCCACATTAGCAAGCAATTTGTTTACCTTTGCCATATAGCCTGATGAGCTGAATGAGGGATTACCAAGTACAAACTCCGCACCCTGCCCAGATTGGATGCTGGGGTTGCTGCATATTTAATTTTGAGTGGGAGGTCTATTTGTTCACCACCTTCTTTTCCTCCTTTTTCAGGGACTCACCGAGGTAATATGGTTGATTCAAAAGCCACCATCTTGTGTAGTGGCTATCAAAATAGCTCCCCTTCTACATTTTGTCAATATACTCTTCTACAAATTTAGCCCATGTAAATTTCATTGATTTTCCCTTCCTAACAGCCTCTGGACTAAACTCGAGCACATAGCGCCTAGAAAATGTGAGACTGACCTCTTGGTTTATTGGCTTCTTTTGGTATACCTTCCAGTGGAAGAGTGCAAGATTTAAATACTTCTCGAGGTGGATATACCACTACACTTAACAGCGGTACTCCAAGGGATCTCTGGGATGGCTGAACAAAGACAACCACTCCTCCTCTACCACATCAGAGTCCTTAAGCACCTTTGGGTATTCGCCTTCAATAGCAAGCCCCCTTTATGAATTGAATTGATTGGCTATGTAAAACACTTCTTGGTTGCGGATGATTCACCTCAGGGGCCCTCCACCACATTGCACATGAAGACAAAGCAAGGTTAATAAATTTGATGTTGACTATACATTGCAAAAGCTAGTCTCTACATCGCAAATTGTGTTTTCTATCAACAAAAACACACGCGAGAGAGAGAGAGAGAGAGAGAGAGAGAGAGAGAGAGAGAGAGAGAGAGAGAGAGAGAGAGAGAGAGAGAGAGAGAGAGAGAGAGAGAGGATAGAGTGTTACATGTTGAAGTCTGTGAGCAGGATGACCTTTTTGAGTTTCTAGAAGATTCCATTTTTAAGCTATTTTTCCTAAGGACCTCGCAGGTGGTGGGGTGGCTGAAGGTCTTCCTTTTTGTCTATGAGTTTGAGGCTTTACACTTGATTTAGTAGCTCCCTATTGATGTAGCTTTCGAGGAGGTGGCGATGGTGATGTTGAGCTTCTACATGAGAGAGAAGAAGACTTAGATTTCACTCTCTTGCATTGAGTCCTCTTCTGTGACCCCTCACCTCCCCCTTGTGGGACAACCCCACCAACATGCCTGCAAATCACACTCAAATTCAAGATTATTCACAGCCAGAGTTGCATTTGGGAATGTGCATAAGAATGAATGCTATACGCATTATGTATTGGGCACATTACATCAGTGTAAACATGGGATCAAACACTGCCCTTGTCCAGAATAAGGCAAGAGGTAAGACCTCCCACATAGATTTGGGTTTGCATTGCATAATGATACAAGATAAACATCAAAAGCCCAAAAGAACTGTCAACAAAACATCTAAACATGTTGCTCACATGGAGCAAGAAGAACTGACGGACAAGCTCATGGCCCTAGCCATGAAAGAAGAAGAACATCTCTTTCCAAGAAGAGGATCCACACCAAGAAGAAAAGCTAGAGGAAGCATTGAAGGAAGACATGGACACGAGAAGAGAAGGTGCCACAACAAGAAGACTAAAAGAAGAGACGAACGCACGGAGAGAAGCTGCCATGACAAGAAGACTGAAGACAAGAGAGGCTCCAAAGAGAGGAGCCATGTGAAAATCTCTGTGAGAGAGAGAGAGAGAGAGAGAGACCCCACAACGCAATGTAACCTGCCCCAACAAAGTAAAACCACCTTTGAGCCATCGATGATGTAGGCCACGTGGTAGATGTATATGTTAGCACTTTAGTTAAGGTCACGGGCACTTGTAGTAGCCTTGGACACATAGAGAGAGAGAGAGTGTCAAGGACTATGAGTTTAGGGACTTGAGGCACTGGTCGCGGACTATCAAGTAAGAGATAAACTTGGTATAGGGTCCAGGTGTGCTAAGTTAACTTGAGGGGAGGTATGCTAGACACTGGTCACGGACTATCAAGTAAGAGGGAAACTTGGTATAGGGTCCAGGTGTGCTAGGAGTATTCACTTGAGGGGAGGTGTTGAAATATACAAGTGAACAAGCCCTTGGCTAGAGGCTGTAAAAGAGAATCTGTAAATGTGAGAGAACCTGTGAAAAGGTGAGAAGAATCTACTAGGAGAAGATACAGATATTCTGGGAGAGGTGGAGAGAATCAAGCAAAAGAGGTGGAGTGAATCAAGGAGAAATCAGTGGGATTAGATGCTTGGATGTAAACTCTATAAATTGAGGCATTGGCCTAATGAGAATTTGTTGGTTTTTGACTATCCATGCCTACATTAAGCTATTTATTAAATACTCACTAATCACATCTTAATTACTCACTAATCACATCTTAATTATTTGCTAATCACTTTGTTAATGATGTTGATTCTAGCATTTGATCCACCATAGCTCATCACATTGCTGTAATTTTAACAGAGGATGGGGGAGGCCATGCCCTCCTTCAGGTCTCCCACCATCGTATTGCAGTAGTTCTAGTCATAGCCCCACCTATAGGTGTTTGGTGACTAGGCTCATGCCAAGGCTGGGAGATTTGCAGTAGCATAGCAGCTTGGCACATCTAGCATGCTAGATGTAGCAAGGCCATCTCAAGGGTACCCACACTCCGCTGTGGCTGAGACCATTAGGAGCATATGGCTCAATATCATTCACACCCTCTACTGTGATCAGTGGGGGAAGCTGCAGGGAGGTTTTGACCGCATGTGGAAGCAACAGAAAGCCTTCTTGAGACTTTGGAGGCCTAGCCCTTTCCTCACAGATAGAGGCGGTGACCCCATTTGGCACTACAAACCACCTATGTGGTTGTTTCCCCCCCTGTATGACTTAGCCTTCTCCTCATAGAGCGGCTAGCTAGACGAGAAGCATCTATCCCCCTTATGATCACTTGTTTCCCGCCCTTCTATGAGGCGAGTTTGTATTTAGCCCTTCGTGGTTGTACTTAGCCCTTTGTGGCTGTTTTCTCATTAACTAATTGGAGGATATTTTTTGAAAAAAAAAGGATATAGGATAATTCTCACAAAAAAATGGCACATATATAAGAAATAGGATATAACAAGAAGAACAAACAAACTTTCAAGCTGGAGGGGATGTGATGTGACAATTACTAATTGTGTATGTGTGTGTGGGTTAGACTTTTAATAGTCTATATTAACTATAAAAGTACGTGTGTATAATTGTAATTATTTGTATGTATGTTGAGACATGTTTTATAGAAACCTTTTTTTACAATTATTTCACACCACCTTGTCATTACTATAGGTATTATTTTAGACCTTATAACATGCATCACACTGGACAACAAAAGCTACCAATACTGGATCCGAAGTAAGCTTTTGTTTAAGCTTATTAAAGGCTGTAATTTCCTGATCAGCCCATCTAAACGGAGTTGCCTTCTTTGTTAAGGCATGAAGGGGCGAAGCAATCTCAGCAAAATACCATATGTACTGCCTGTAATAATAGGAACACAATCCCAAACAGCTGCGTACATCATGCATGGTCCTCAAATCTGGCCAGTTAAGAATTGCTTCCACCTTCGATGGATCCATACGGACTCCATGCTTAGACACAATATGCCCCAAGAAGTGTATCTCTTGCAAGAAGAACTCACTCTTCTTGCCATTAATAACCAGCCTATGGTTCCGAAGTTCTGTCTCACTCAACCTTGTAGGGGCAGTTCCATCACCACCTTCATCAGAGAATGAGAATGTTGTGCCACTTAGAGTCATGACTAGATCACAGACACGAAATGCCGAAATACAAACTGATGAGACACCTCGAACTAGGGATGCAAAGACAAATCTAGTGGACAAGACCCTACAGTCCAATAGAAAAAAGACCACTAGGAGGAAAAAGAACCGAAACAAGCAAACTAAAAGTGCATCCACTGGTTCTCAAGAAGCCTCTAAACAAAACATGAGGGATCAAACTTTTACATCCCAAGAAGTGCATGAGGAACATCAACCTCAACCTAGGCCTAGTGCTAAACAAGATGAGACTAGTACGACCGAGGATAGTTCTGGGGGTTCTGTTTTTGTGGATAAAGTGAATGAGACTCTAGATGCCATCATTGATGCTCATAGAATTCGCATTGCAGCTTTATCTGAGCTACCGAAGAAGCTTCAAGAATACCCAAACCCTCGTGAGGAGAAGATCAATCTAGCTGTACATCAGCAACTCATTAGGGAAGCTCAGTCAATACTTGAGGGACCACCACCACCTATTCCTCGGGGCCCAACCTCTCTTAAGCCAACATTAGAAACCGTACCAAAAGTGTCATCAAGTCGGGAAATAAAAAGTGAGCTAATTTCACAAGCTCATAGCGAAAGGTCTGCACCAATTGACACCCAATTGAAAGGAAGTAATCTGCCACCACCTAGCCTTGTCTTCCCATGCAATGATGAAGTTATTGATGCTAATGAGGACATGGCAAATGAGATGTGGGCCGCAGTTCATGAGAAAGTTAATGAGAACATGTCCTCTATTAGTTCGCCTCCATTCTCTGAGGTGGATTTTACCAGGGGCACGGAAAACAACTTTGGACGCCCAAGCATCCAGGAGGAAGTTCAAACAATTGTTTCTCCTAGAAGTAAGCATACAATGAAAACCTTACCATCATATCTGGGAGAATATGAGAACTGTTCTCAAACCTTGAGGATACCCTCCATGCATAAAAGGTTGACAAAGGAGAAGGATATGAGTATCGTGCAAGCTATTTTGTCAGCACCAGTGGCTTGTACCTTACCTTTGCTTGACTTGATAAAAATTCGACCTGAGTTGTGGAATGATATTTCCACATGTTTGTCAGAGCAGGTATTGCTACAAAAGGGTCACCATGAGTGTACTATACACCCTGAGACAAAGCATATTATGCCAGTTCCTATCAACAAAGTAGGAAAATTTTGTGAGGACGATCAGGGAAATGCAACCCTCCCATTAGAAGTGCGAAAAGTAGTTTCAACTGCAATACTTGATAGTGGTGCAGGAGTGGGCATTGTGACAAGGTCCATTTGGGAAAAGTGGAGCAAACCAGCTATTAGGAGTACTAGGATGCGCTTGCAGCTAGCAGATGGAAGCTTAGAACATCCCCTTAGGCTGCTTGAGAACATATTGGTCACCACATGTGGGATTGAATATGAGCACACCTTTGCAGTAGTGGATTTTGGAAAACATCCAAACTATGAAGTGATATTGGGTAGACCATTCATGCGACAATTTCAAATGATTCAAGATTGGGTATACAATTATTTGTACCTCCGACATGATTCTGTCATCACAAGGGTCAACCTAAGGAATCACTCATATCGTGATGTAACAAGGTCTCCAATAGATGAGTTTGATTCTGCTTCATCTGAGGGCTCAAGAGTTACATTGTCAGATGGGCGAGAAGATCTGTGGATGTGTGGAGCCTCATGTAGGGGTTTCAACACTGAGAGACTTAAGGGTAATCGAAGTGTATCAGATGAGGCATACATTCCACAACCCTTCCCTGAGCATTTAATTGATCCATTAGAATGGAGTCATGTCCTTGCAACATTATCGACCTGTGATTTACCTAAACCAATTCGATTTTGTGACTCAGATGGATATGATATTATTCCTATACGAATGGTACAACCACGTGCCCTTCTAGATGATTTGTACTATAGGGACCACAATAGCTATGCATGTCGAGGAAGTCTCAGTGGAGGATTTAACACTCGAATCTGCTAATGATGCTGATAAGGAAGATGGCTGGGACTCTGATTTTGATAATAATATGATAATCACTGAGGATGAGTTAGGAAAGGCACGCTTACTCTTGAGAGGAAGGGAGGTTCAAGTAGAGATCCCTCGAAGCCGTCCTAAACGTAAATGCTGTAAGAGCCATAAGAGAATCAGTAGACAAGATGAGCGGGAACATCTTGAGAGACTACAAAAAGAAAAGGAGGAGTCTAAGAGTGAAAACTCTCGACCACCACCTCACTTCTCAGGAAAGAACGGATATCTATACTATGTCCAAGCACAAGATAGTATCAAAGACCAAGTAAAACGATCAGAAGGATTCCAAGCAGGAGAAAAGCTAAAAAATGTTAGCAAAAATCGTAAAAAAACGAAGAAACAAAAACCAAAACTCAAGTCTAAAACCGATTCAAAAGAGAGTGTCGGAAGTGCAAAGACAACGGTTGAACAAAAAAATCCGATGCAAGAAGGCAAAGGAGAGCTCAAAACCACATGGTCTTCAATGAGTGAAGACTCAAGTGGACAAGAACAAGGTCTCAATGTTCCTCCCAATTTCACACAGTACACTCTTCAAGATCGGAAGATTGTTCTTCAACAGCCCATGCGACAAAAACCAAGCATGCCAGGGATTTCATACGATGGTCCAGAAGATGCAAAAAAGATTGATATTGCTAAGCCAAGAGAAGAGCCTCGCTACGTGTGGATTGCCACAGACTTGTCCTTAGATGAGGAGAAGTTATTAATTCAAACAATAGAGGAGTATCGCGATGTTTTTGCTTGGAGTTATAAAGACCTCAAGGGAGTTAATCCAAGCATATGTCAGCATACAATTCCATTGCGAGAGGATGCAAAGCCCTCCAAGCAACGTCCTTATACCTACAATGAAAATTTCACACGGAAGATAAAGGAAGCAATAGACAAGCTCTTAGAGGCAGAATTTATCTATGAGATTGAACACACTGAATGGGTCTCCCCTATTGTAGTGGTGCCCAAGAAAAATGGAAAACTTTGAGTATGTGTAAACCTCAAGAGGGTAAATGCAGCTACTGTGCGTGATCATTACCCACTTCCAATCACGGATCATGTTCTGGAATGAGTTGCAGGGAAAAAGGCATATAGTTTCTTGGATGGATTCTCCGGTTACAATCAAGTGTCAATTGATCCAAAGGATCAACACAAGACAGCCTTTGCTACTGAAGATGGCATCTTTGCCTATCAAGTTATGCCATTTGGTCTAACAAATGCACCAGCAACCTTTCAGCGGTTAATGAGTCATGTATTCAAGGAGTACCTTAGGCAATTTCTTGAGATCTTCATGGATGATTTATGTGTTCACTCACAAGAGCGTGATGATCATATAGAACACCTCAGACTTGTGTTTCAAAAGTGTCAACTTTATCATATATGCTTGAATCCTGACAAGTGCAAATTCATGGTAAGACAAGGGAAAATTTTGGGCCATATTGTTTCTCGCAATGGGATTTCAACAGATATGGATAAAATTGATGTCATTGTCTCATTACCTCGGCCTATCAACCCTAAAGGGGTACAAACATTCATGGGACATTGTGGCTATTACCGTAGATTCATCTACATGTATGCTGTCCTAGCTAGACCATTATATGCTCTTCTTGTAAAGTTTAATTGGACTGATGAGTGTGAGGAATCCTTTGAAAAGTTGAAGCAAGCATTAGTGACTGCACCCATCTTACGGGCACCAGATTGGAACCAAATCTTTCATGTCCATATTGATGCTTCAAACTTTGCAATTGGATGTATTTTGGCTCAATCGGGAGAACATAATAAGGATTTCCCAATCTCATATGCTAGTCGACAGTTGAACAATGCTGAGAAGAATTACACCACAACAGAAAGAGAAGGATTGTCCATGATATATGCAGTGAAAAAGTTTTGCCATTACCTTTTGGCAAACAAATTCATATTTTTTGTGGACCATCAAGCATTGCTATATTTGGTAAATAAGCCTTATGCAACTGGAAGGATTGTGAGGTGGTTTATCATCCTTCTTGAGTTTGATTTTGAAGTGGCAGTTCGAAAAGGAACAACTCATCTAAGGGCAGATCATTTGTCTCGAATCACCTCTGGCGAAGCTCCTGTGGGTGTGGATGATGATATGTTAGATTCAACACTTTTCCTTGTAGAGACAGCTCCTAGATGGTCTGAATCCATTTTAGAAATTTTGACAAGTGGGCAGATACAACTAGCGGGTCCTAATGTGGACCTATGGCGACCATTCAAGTTAATCTCAGGAAGATTATATCGTCAAGGTAATGATGGAGTGTTGCGGCTTATACCTAACCCAGACCAATATGAGGAAATCTTGGAATGGACACATGCAGGTATCGATGGAATCCATGCATCAGCTACTCTACTTGTGTGCAGCGTATATCTCAGGATGGACAATGGTGGCCTACCATGCATGCAGATGCTGAAACATTTGTTTGTAACTGTGCTTCATGTAAAATTCAACAGCCAATTCATAATGTCACATTATTCCAAATTTCAACTACACCAAGTTGGAGTAAGTATATTGTGGACTATCTTCAGCATGGTCATACGGATCAAAAATTTCATAAACATCAAAAGCGTGCTATTAAAGTTGAAGCGGCAAACTATATGCTGATAGAGAGCCAACTCTACAAGAGGGGCAAGGATGGCAACTTACGCATGTGTGTATGTGAAGCTGACTATTTGAAAATCTTAACTCATGCACATGCAGGTGTTGGGGGTGGACACTTTTCGGGCAATACCACAGCTAAGTTGATTAGGTGGTCTGGGCTTTGGTGGCCAACCTTACAAATGGATGCCGAAGAATATGTGAAACGTTGTGACGATTGTCAAAGGACCAAACCTCCCATCACAAAGGACAATATGCCATTGCGGCCTATGTTAAGCACACGTGCTTTTGCAAAATGGGGTATTGATTTTGTCGGTCCCATTAAACCTCCAGCTCGTCACACGCTGTCGTGATGTGGACGGTGTCGCTGGAAAAGTACGAGACTTCTAGCTGTGAGAGTATGTACCAAACTCCACAAAGAAACTCACCCACAAAATTCTCCAAGGAACATAGGGCATATCCATTTTTAATGACATATACATGTGTCAATTCACCTCAATACATCCTTGAACTCAACCTGATGATTGCACAAAAATTGTGTACCAAGTGCTTGTCCCTTTCCAAGCATAGATTCACTTGCTCCTCTTTCCAAATCCCTCAAACCAATCACATGTAGGCATAACATAACCTTCAAATATTTCCAACATACATGTGTCCATTCACATTCCATACATCCAGTGTCATCAATTCCATCATCTCATGATGTTCTTTATCACCTGAAAACCTGCCTTTAAATTCCAACAACTCACAAACAAAAGACGATATATGGCATAACTATAACATGCTCACATGATTTTAAGAAATTCCATGACTTGCATTCCAGAACCACTTGGGTAGAAACAAATCAAATTTATCAGAATCCTTGCTGCATTTTTGATGCTTTGATTCCACGTATTTTGATGCATTAATTTCACAACTCCTCATACCAAGTCTTTCTTGATTTACAAAACCTTTAAAGGTTTATGGACTTTACGATTTTTCAAATCGTGGGTAGGTAGGATAGTGAAATAAAATAAACTAAATCAACACTTATCTAGAAGTAGTAAGGCGGATTCCACTTGATTTTTTATTAACTCCCATACGACGCTTCGCTGCTGCAGGCCGTGAAGGGCAGAAAACATATATTTATTGAAAATCCCATCACTGGATAACACTCAATTAGCTCTTTAATTCTAACTCCTACATGCCATGAACAGTAATGGCCTCCTCGATTTTATTCACTCTGGTTAGTTGGCGGACTGGTTCGCTCCTTTTTTCTGCAGACCCTTTTCTGATATACGCTCCCCTCCCACACTCTGGATTTTTCTTCTTTCCCCGTAAGGAAATCGGCGCCCATCACCTTTTGCAGCTATCTTCATGCATTTCTCCTCTTCGAAAATACTCACGCGCCACCTTTCCTTTTTTATTGCTTTCGATTATTTCTCCTTTTGATGCCACGCAAGCTTCCCTCTTAATATCTCTTATTATAATCTACATTCAGTAAGGTATGTGATGCTCCTAACATTGGCATCAAGGCAAGCTTTCCAATACAAGGTTAATCATCCAATTGTGTCTCCCACATCCGATTAAGACTTCGGCACTCTAATGCTCCATTGGATCTCCATTGCTCTTGATGCCTCCATGGTTTATAGTGTCATCATATCGACCATGTAATTTGTAGATTCCCCAATTGTTCACTCAAATATATCTCCATGTCTTCGTGAATGCATTCCCTTGTGCATTGGCATGCCCTCATGTTTGCACTCCCATAAGAGGTATTCACTGACTCGGCCCATCGATACCATAAAGAAGCTACTACACATTATGCACATGGGAAGCCATTAACATCATTAACATATTCCTTTGGCGAGCCACTCATACCATCGTTTACATAGCCATGCAGACCATATATATAACTGAATGTTTCCAACTTACCCATGAGGTCTGAGTAACAGCAGAACCATCACCACCACACTCACATACAAAAGCTTCGAGACCTGACTCAGCCTCAGCTCATCTTATTGAGCCTCATCTACAATATGAACATATGTACATGGCATCATATAATGACTCATCATGGCACTTAACCCCATGCATCTGGATTTGCATTTGATGGCCTCACATGCATGGTTTCACACCATAGACGTGCCACGGCACGACATCCACCCCCTCTAAACCTGCACATCCTCTGGTATGTGCCAAATCATCATCAAGATCCACATATATCTAGATGTCGTCCTCATCTTCAACATTATTAGGAAAATCATCCTCTTCCTCTTCAGCCATATCCATGTTATCATTATCAAGCCTCTCATCCTGAGTTCCTTGTGAATCAAAAGGATCATTGTCAAGCCTTCTTTTAAACATCTTGATCCTTTTGCCTGCTACAAGATTCTTTATCTCTGTTCCATCAAGCTCACACAGAGTATACGTGGCATTTCCATGCACATGTTTGACAATGTAAGGGCCAAACCATCTTTTTGCAAACTTCCTTTGAACAGTGAACTGGTTGTCAAGACTACTATCATACATTAGGACCCAATCACATTCTTCAATAGGTTTTGGCCGGAGTCTGTGTCTTCTATCAAATCTTTCTTTATTTTTCAACCTTGCATCTTTCAAGCGAGCTTTAGCAAGCTCTACATCTTCAGGCCTCCTCTCCAACTGCCTTATTCGCAATGCAAGGAGGTCTTCCCTGCTCAATCCTTCCATCCAGGGCAATACATTCCAAGTTGGAACTACTTCTTCAACTGGCATTACTGGCTTCTGACCATACATTAATTATGCAGGCATGTATCCTGTCACTGAGCTATGAGTTGTACGGTCAGCCCACAAAGCATATGGTAGCAGCCTTGGCCACTCTCGCATTCTTTCTCTGCATGCCTTAGCCAAAGCTTTAATGATTGGAGGATGTGCTCGCTCACTTTTACCATTGCCCTCAGGATTGTAAGCACATGTTAGGGACAGTTTGATGCCAATTCTAGAGAAGAATTCCCTTGCTTCTTCAACATCTAGCTCACCCCTATCAGCTGTTATTTTCCCAACACAACCATACCGACAAATCACATCTTCCAAGAGAAATTTGCATACTGTTTCCGTACTCTTTGTTCTAAGAGCACGCCCTTCTACCTGATTTGTCAAATCCTCTCTTGCAAGTGCTATGTACCGCATTTGCCAATTTCCAACAGGCATTGTAACTAGATCCACTACCCATTTGTAGTGCATGGCAGGTGGGTAGGTTGGTTGCAAGCCATCACGATGTCGCACATTTGAGTACATTTGACATACCATGCATGTTTCCACATATTGGGAAACATCCTTGTACATTCCTTTCCACCAATATCTTTCCTTTATTTTGGTAAAGGTGGCCCACACACTTCGATGTCCAGCCCAGAGACTCTCATGGAATTCTTTCACAAGCTTCCCTTGAGTCTCTTTATCACATATGACTCTCTGTGGCATAGCATTCCTCTGCTTAGGATGCTTCTAGAGGTACCCATCCTTTAGAAAATAACCATATGCTTTTCTGCGGATCCTCTTAAATTCTGAGTCAGACCAATTTTCCTGTCTTGTCAGAGTATTCAAGTATTGACCAATAAGCAACCAATCTCCTTCATACATTTCCTCAGTAAAAGACTCAAGTGCATTTGATAGGCAAATATGGTCCCCCTTTGCATATGCAGTAGTGTAGAACTTTGTACCCACATCATCAATGTCACTAATCATCTCTTTTTCATCTTCATACCTGGCTCTTGATAGCATATCTGCAACTGGATTATCTTTTCCCGCAATATGCTCAAACTCAGGATTTAGTGACTTGATATAAGCAATCCACCTAAGCATAGCAATATCTGGAGTGGTACAACTTGCTATCATCCCAAGAAGTGGCAAGCAATCAGTTTCCACAAGTACAGATGCCCCAATAAGATATTCTTTTTCACATTTTAGAGCAGGGACTATTCCCCATAACTCTCTCTTGATCTGCGGATATTTTCTTTGTCGGATGCTTAATACCTTTGCTCCAAATCTGATTACATACCTGTGATCATCCTCATCATCTTGCCCTACTGCCCATCCTATCCCAGTAGGACTAGTGTCAACTATAACAATCGCAGGCCTACCACACTCATAATCTGCCTTCCTTAAAGTAGGTGATGATTGAAGCAGATATTTCAGCTTCCGCATAGCTTTAGTATGTGCTACATTCCACAAAAATTTTTGATTTTTCCTCAAGAGTTGATAAAGAGGATCTGCTACATGCGCATAATGTGGGATCCAAATAACATAAAAGACACATGCGCCAAGAAATCTCCTCAGCTCTGTAACATTAATGCATATCTCTTTCATTCTTTGTATTGCATCTATCTTGGCCGGACAAGGTCGGCGTCCATTAGTACTACAAAGATGTCCCACTGTTAGCACTTCACCAACCCCAAACACTGATTTCAGTCCAGACAAAGTAAGATTCACTTCTTCAAGCCTGGATAGAATCATATCACAATCCTTTATATGATTTGCCACAAACTTGCGGCACCCTTTTGAATCCAAATCCCCATCTTTGTCTTTCTCATCACAGCCTTTTATTGGCACATCATCTCGAAATGGCATAGTTATTTGTGGTATGAAGTCTCGTAAGACTTTATTCATTCCATTCATCATATGTGCCACTGAGTTGGTGGCTCCCTGTGGTAAGGTACACATCCTTACTAATCCCAAAGGAGTTCTCATTGTGGTCAAGTCCCTGCTTTGTATATCCAGCTGGAACTGATCATATCCCGAATACAGATCACCCATAGAGTATATAGCTTTCCCTGCAAATGCTTCTGCAAACTCATCCACAATCGGACCTGCTCCCACATTCCTGATTGTGACTTTGTTTACAGGTTGCATATCTTGAATAAAGCGCAATGTCCCATTTTTCTTTGGCACAGTAAACCATCTGTTGGAATATGGAGCGCATGATGGCTCCAAAATTCCCATCCTGATCTTTTCTTTTAGTAATTCCATCAGCTTTGGCAAGAGAGCCTTTGGCAGTGGAATTGGCCGCAGGTTCCAAGGCACATGTGGAACAGTAAAGATCACCATTGGTGCTGTTACACTTGGATCAACACAGCCTATCTCATGCGGCTGAAAAGCAAAGGCTTTCCCATGTTTCACAAGCATTTCCTCAAAGCATTTCTTTTCAACTGGCAACAGAAAATCCTTCTCACCAATCTTCAGCTCTTTTAGAGTTTCCTGTGTAAACTTATGCCCAATTTTCTTCGGATCTGTAAGATTTGGTTGCATAGAAGCTTCATCTATTTTCTCCTTGCTTCCTGGTGGCAAAGGCAAGGCAATTGGTTTCACCTTCTTTGCAACTGTTTTGTACTTTGTATCAACATGAGCATCCATCTCGCAATTCATGTTTTTACATTCCACCCCCTCAAATTCCCGGATTATATCATACATCTCCACAGATGACACCTCTATCATCTCATTTCCGCCCTGTAAGCATGCTCTTCCCATATCAAAAAGCACATCCATAGTATCTACAAATGACACCTCATCAAGCACCCCTGAAATAAACTCATTCTTCTCCAAAAGACCACACTGCTCAAGACTTTTTTGTTCATTTTGTACATGTCTACGCATGCCATGCTTCAAATCCTTGCTTTTTACAAAGACCAGTGACCCATAGCTAGAGAATCCCTGAAAATTTGCTGAAAAGTTATTTACATTGATTGAGTCCTGCGAGAACTCATTTTCCCTTGTACCATTGGAATCCCGCTTTACAATGGCACCTGGCCAAAATCCCTCATCTCCCTGTAATTCATGAATTCTCTGTTTATCTTTGGGAGTGACTGTGCTCGAAGAGACTCACGATTCCTTTCATGGTTAATGCAAACTGTCAAAAACTGAAGAGCTTTTTTGCCATCTTTACTCCTTATTCTCGTATATGCCGAGCCATCATCCAAAACCTTTGTTTCCATCCTTACAGCTGTAATGTAGGGTTGCCCAAGGATGAGGGGATACGATGACATCTCCTGAACAAAGAGGTTCTGATCATCTTTCACATCCCCTATAGTTACCCTTACATTTGGACATGCTGCATAGAGCTCTCCAGATGAGTTATTAGCTGCTTTAATCATCCACCCATGATCTACATCCATTGGCCACTTACATTTGTTGTAAAGATTTTTAGCCATAAGATTTATTTCAGACCCATGATCAATTAGAGCGACATATGGCTCTTTCAAATCACCTATCTTGATAAGGGTTTCAGTGGTTGCTCTTGCCCAATGGCTCCTGGAGTAATGACTCTTTGTAAGAACTTTTTCATCGTCCTCTTCCACAAAGCGCACTTGTCGTGCCCCATCAGCAGAGTGATTACATTCCACCACATTTTCTCTCTCTTTCTTTTGCTGTACCTGTACTCCATGAGTCTTGGAAGTGCTTGCCTCCCCTTGTGATGGAATAGATTCAATTATAGACTACCTTTTCCTTCGTATAATATCAATTATCTCATCATGAAATTCTTTCTTTGCAATCCCCAATTCCACCCTGCTGTTTAGAATCCTTTCTTCAAGCACCTTTTTGAGATCTATTTTGCAGCTTCAATATCAGATTGAAGCTTGTAGAGTGGACTTTTCCCTTTACCCTTCTCCTTCTCATGCTTCATTTTTACTGGCACTTCTTCCATTGATACTTCCTGTGGAGGTCTGCTATGCGGTGGAGGCATATGTGATGGTCCAGGATCCTTCTTTTCACTTCCACGTGTAACTCTTTTTGATGGCCCTCATTCCTCATTTTCCCTTTTAGTCTTCTCCTCTACCTGTGCCTCATTATTTTGGCATTTAGCAATGTAGGCATGAACAGATAAAGAATCCACAGGCTCCTCCCAGCCAGTCTTAAGACGTATACAGTCACCTGCCTCATGCAAAGCTTGCTTAGACACCTTCTTTGATGCAATTAATTCCATTGTTGATGGCCAAAAGTCTTCATTCTCATAATCTTCATCATTCTCAGATCCCTGCTTTGATTGACCAGCCTTTAATCCATAGGTTGCTGCCTCAACCATAGAGATGGCATGACTAGCAGCCATATCCTCAACCAGCTTTTTCATCCCTCCTTTCCCAAAGTTTGTACTCAATGGAAGTCCAGTCTCTGTAAGGTGGATTTTCCCATCTTTGAAAAACACAAGTTGATTTTTAAGGGCTTCTTTATAGCTAGCACAATCTTTCTTTGCATGTTCTGGGTCATCACACCATATGCATCTGTATGTAAACCCTTCTTTACTTTGAGGCCTTTGCATAGAAGCCTGCCCTAATGGTAGCCCCTTTTCTTCAATCCTGGACATCTTCAATTTTAAGTCCCGCATGCCCTTAATAAGTTCTTCCATCGGCCCTTCTACCTTTGGGATTGCAGCAGCTGGTTTTGGTAGATTCTCAGGGGTAACAGCAGTTATAGGAGTTCCCGATCTCATCACCATTTTATCCCTCCTTTGTTGCTGCTTTGCTAGCATGGTGACCGCATCCTCAACATCATTCCAATCACTCTTTAGTCCCTGCTCTGTATCCTTATCCTCAAGGAGAATTTCCAGTTTTTCTTGGAGATCTTTCCCAGCTGCTTGTAAGAAGAGCTCTGTTTTTTCTCTGTCCAAAGTTGTGTGCTCTATCCTTGACAACTGGGCATAGCGCTTCTCAAACTCTCTTAGCAGCTCTGTAGTAGAAATTCCCATTTTAGGTTTTGTGACCCATTCCAAGAAAGTTCGTTTGGTCACTCGCTCAGAATCCTCCATGAAATATTCGTCCTTTAAAGCAAGCTTGAACTCCTCCCAATTTCTACCGCCATGTGCTGTCTGCAATCCTCTTATGTGCTCTCTTATTTCAGGAACACATACCAGCTCAAAACTTCAAACCATATCCTCCTCAGTCACCCTGTTTAGCTCCATTTCCTTTATGTAATTGCGCAGGTACTTTGTGATATCCTTTCCATCAAATTGATCCACCTTTTTCACAATTGATTGTAGTGCTTTGGTCGTGGAAATTTGTCCCCTCTCAGCAGCTTGCTGCTGTTGCATGTACATAGTAAACATCTGAAACATCTGCATAACTCCGGGATCAAAATGAACCCCCTGACCCTCAGAATTCTTAGCCATAGCTTCCCTGTATATTTCACCACACTATCACCCCAGCAGTTTCACGTCGGGTTCACCAAAGGGCTATCGTGACGTGGACGGTGTCGCTGGGAAAGTACGAGACTTCTAGCTGTGAGAGTATGTACCAAACTCCACAAAGAAACTCACCCACAAAATTCTCCAAGGAACATAGGACATATCCATTTTTAATGACATATACATGTGTCAATTCACCTAAATACATCCTTGAACTCAACCTGATGATTGCACAAAAATTGTGTACCAAGTGCTTGTCCCTTTCCAAGCATAGATCCACTTGCTCCTCTTTCCAAATCCCTCAAACCAATCACATGTAGGCATAACATAAC
Source organism: Cibotium barometz (assembly GCF_041138505.1). Lineage (NCBI taxonomy): Eukaryota > Viridiplantae > Streptophyta > Polypodiopsida > Cyatheales > Cibotiaceae > Cibotium > Cibotium barometz. The sequence continues at coordinate 10,040,741 of NC_141086.1, read as the reverse complement.
CTTCAAATATTTCCAACATACATGTGTCCATTCACATTCCATACATCCAGTGTCATCAATTCCATCATCTCATGATGTTCTTTATCACCTGAAAACCTGCCTTTAAATTCCAACAACTCACAAACAAAAGACGATATATGGCATAACTATAACATGCTCACATGATTTTAAGAAATTCCATGACTTGCATTCCAGAACCACTTGGGTAGAAACAAATCAAATTTATCAGAATCCTTGCTGCATTTTTGATGCTTTGATTCCACGTATTTTGATGCATTAATTTCACAACTCCTCATACCAAGTCTTTCTTGATTTACAAAACCTTTAAAGGTTTATGGACTTTACGATTTTTCAAATCGTGGGTAGGTAGGATAGTGAAATAAAATAAACTAAATCAACACTTATCTAGAAGTAGTAAGGCGGATTCCACTTGATTTTTTATTAACTCCCATACGACGCTTCGCTCTGCAGGCCGGGAAGGGCAGAAAACATATATTTATTGAAAATCCCATCACTGGATAACACTCAATTAGCTCTTTAATTCTAACTCCTACATGCCATGAACAGTAATGGCCTCCTCGACTGATATAGGTCAGCTTGTGATTGAATCAGATGACTTCTCCCCCATTCCAATGCCATTACTCCCCTCCTACCAAGTAGGAGATTTAGAGTATATATTGCTGACAGACATACAACATGTATTTAACTTAAGGGAGGACCATTGCATAGCTTTCATAGCCCAAAATCTGGAGGCCGATGATAATTTTGTAGATGATGATGGGATAGATAAGTACTTACTAGTGGATAGCCATGTGAAAGACACCGAGTTCCTATTTGCTGCAGCAACACTAAAGATGATCTATGCTGATGCCCTTAAATATGAAGGAAAAGATGCCACAGAGGAAGAGCTACAAGAAGCAAGGGAAAGACTGAATATTACCAACATGGGAGGGTTTAGGGATGTGCCAAGTAAGACAGCGGAAACCGTTCCTAGTTCGAGCACTAATTTATGGCAAGACGCCTTGCTTGAAGCAGATGAGAACCAAGAGGTTAGTTTTTTTTGTTGTGTTTTTGTACTTTTGTTGCAGATTTGGCTTTATCAACTTTGTCCTGAAATGTTTGGTGATGTTGTTTCTGGCTAATGCTCCTTTATTTTTTCAGTTGGAAATATATGAAGACACATTCCTCAAACGTGCTTCAGGCAAGTGTATGGCGGGATTGGGCCACGATTCGACACTAGGAACATATATACATCGCCTAAAATTCCCTCAAATTGTGATATTTCATGCTAGCTTCTCTAAGGACAATGTAAGTTTTCCTCTGATGGCGATAAAGACTCTACCCAGGTATTTAGGTGGCTATCACTTAAGACTGAATGCAAACAAGGCAATACTTCTAGAGCGGCAAGCAGCTGTTCGAATTTTTAGAGAGGGACCTGGAGTATATTCGTTGAGATGTAAATATTATTTAACATATGCTGCTTACGGCTTGGCATGTGGAATCACAGATTCTAATCTATTGAGTGATTGCGGGAAGAAGCATCTTCTTAGAACAGCAAGGCCAAAGGTCCCTTTTGTGCCATTGATAGAGGATGCCAAAGAAGATGATGTAGAAACTTCATCAAAAAGGGCTCGACTGGGGGAAGTCTCTGCTCCAGATTAACAGATTTAGATTGTTCCAGTTGCTAAGAAGTTTCTTCATATTTCTTAATACTCTTCTTGCTTACCATTAAAAACTATGAAATGTATATGTATTGAAAACATTTATATGGGACATAGATGAAAGCTCTTGTTCTTTTAAAATCTTTTACAGTTACATCATTGTTTTATAATATGTATTTCAATGATCAATTTTCTTCCACACTCTGCCCTGTCTTTGTCGTTGTCTTAGCCATTTAGCATGATTCTGCCTTCCCTGTGAGAGGAGACATATATTGATCGTCTCCGTTCAGCCTGCATCTTTCTTATTGCACATGACACAGCTGATTCAGATTGTTTGATCTTCACACGAGCCCTCACTTGAATCCGCCTATACCACCACTGACATAGTTGCTTCATGGGATTACTTTTCTTCACTCCTCCTCCATGTTGAGTGGCCCTTTGATAGGCACAACGTGCTTGCCAATGAGATCTTTCCATGCCTTGGGTAGACCAAATCCCAAGGCTTCCAAACTCTTCCGCAAAAAAGGTTCCATGTGCATGCAAAATGTGCTACAAATGCTCAACAACAATAAGACATTTAGTATCGTACAATATATTTTGAACAACAAAAAAAACTCAAAGCTGTAGGTATTCAAGTAATAACCATGTATTGTGTCAAGCTTGTCGCACCCCATGCCTTTTCATAGCTAGTGTAGAACTCTGTCACAACTGCCTCAAATTTCTCAACATCCCCATCTTCAAACCTTGCTTTTTGCAACAAAGGTGCTAGGCGATCAAGTGCCAACCATGCTTTGGCCTTTGCCACCCTTGCTTGTCCTGAAGAGCCTCGATCAGGTACAGCTGCATGAAGCTTTCTCCACACCTCAAAATCTGTACCCAGATGACCTCTCTGGGTATGATTAGATAAGAACTTTCTGGCTTTTGCACCTCCAAAACATGGTTTGCTAGGAACATTTCCGGTCTTCCCTGATCTTCTCAAGTCCTTCTCAATCTTCACTTGACCACAATGTAAACCTGCATCTGAAAGCACTTGCTCTATTTTTTTAATAGTTCTTTCACTCTCTAATGCTGGTTTCATATTCCATGAAAATTCGATGTACATGTAGACTAGTTTCTCAATTATTCTAACCAGCGCATGCAAAACACAAATATGAACTCTGATCAAAGGGATAGGAAGAATTGGATCCCAATTAGAATCCACTTCTGGAGCATCACGATTTGGGGCTTCACGCCTATTACTGATTGCATTTAGGCATTTCCATTCTCTCTCTTTTCCTCCTTTGGAGACACCTCGTTCGGTCATGCAATACAGGCAAGGATACTTGGCCATTGCTCCTTCGAAAATACCAAACATGCATTTCAAGGTTTTAAGATCTGCACAGCCAGGTGCCATTCAACCTCATATTCACCATATCCTTCTACATAAAGCTTTTCGCCATTCGACTGCTGCTGGATAGTGGAAGGAAGCTCAGTCTAGTTAAAGTACCACTTTAGAATTTCATGGGTCTCTGTTGGAACCTGTTAACAAGAGGCCAGTTAAATTGTCTACAACATCATAACAAGAGGATAGCAACATAATATACTTTTTTAAAAAATGGATAGCACGTCACCTCAAATGCAGCCAACCACCAAATCTCATTTTTGGATTGTACACTAAAGTGCTTCTCATCAGCATTACTAATACTTGCATCCAAAGCTCTATTCATTAAAGTCATGCTAACCCTTTCCAGCTTCTATCCTTTGATCACCTCACTCTCATCAAGTTTTAAAACAAATTTCAGCCTTCCATTGCACTCATGTACACTGATGTCATAAAATTTCACCATAGCCATTTGTAATTTCCGAACATCCATAATGAAATTGTTGAGCTCTGTAAGCTCTATGATTTTCTGTTCCCCGCTCTTTTTAGTCACTGTCAATGTACTAGACACGTGACAAGGCTCTCCAACAAGTTCGACCATTCCCAAGTTGAGAATATTTCGAGCTTTGTTCACGTGAAATGGTTTTGGAATGGGAATTATTGTTTTTTTTCCAAGCTTAGAATTGAAACCTTCTTTAACTTTATTAAACAACATCCTGTAAGACTTTGTGCTTATACCAACCATGTCACATATACCTTGTGCATCTGCAGGAGTGAATGCTTCACTCACCTCTTGCAAGGATTGCTTTGCTATGTCTGATCGAAGTCTTGCAAACTTAGGATGATGTATTGCTGACTCCACGATGTCTTTTGTCAGAACTTTGCCAAATATATCAGAACCTTGCTCTTTTGGACCCACAACATCTGTGACCATCCTGAAGCAACAACGATAGCTATTTCAGTCCATCATTCATCTAACTATACCACCCCACACCCAATCCCCCATCTCCAAAAAAGGAACTAAAGATGAAAATGAAAAGTGAGTGCTCAAAGAAATTTAAGCTCAAAGAAATTATAGATCCCAATACCTACAAGCTTTTACACGACGCTTCCATTGGCCACCTCCAACATTGAGTTCTTCCAATGGTTTGATCTGTCTCTTGCGTAATCGAGCACCCAATGGCGCGTCTTTCAAATATTGTAATTTTTTGTTGAACTTTTCAAGTTGTTTTCGAAGGTGTGCATTCTCACTCTCCAATGTGAAATTATTGATTTCTCGAACTATCAAAATTTTATTCTTCTCTTTAATAGTGTCCTGCATCTTACGAATAGTCTGCTGCAAATGATCAAACTCTTTTTGTAACCCAGCACAAACTTTTGCTTTGTTCTCATTTGAAGCTTGCAAAGCTGTTGTGATCGATGCCAAGTAAAAATTCGCACCTTCAAGCATTTTTATTCTGGCATCTCTATCACTCAAATGTCTTTTAAAGATACTTTGACATTGGCCAAACAATCTTTTGCAATATCCAAGCAATCCATTTTCACCCTCACACACAAACTTGAAGAAACTTGTCAATCCAAAGAATGATGGAGATTGAGAGGAGGTTGGATCTGGTGGGTAAATACTACCATCCAACCATAGGTCTGTATTTTTCTTTCCTTCATTTCGAAGCTCAGAAATGTGGGCTTCGCATGCTGGCCTAGACCAATTTCTCTTACAGCAGGGAGCATAATCGGCTTCTACTTGGAAGTGGATGTCCACCTTTTTCTTCTTTTGTTTCATAGGTTCCATTGCATTGTTTTGTGCTTTAACAACACCAAAAAGCATCATGAACTCACACTTTAATCAAAAGAAACCAAAGATATTACACTTATCTCCCGTGAAGAAGATTGCTTCATTAAAACCAAAAGACAACATCACTAAATAATACCTCCTTGTCCATCAAACAAACTTGTTGGTATCCTGGATGAACCAAAATGTACAGAATACTTGTAGCACAACCCTCACTTGAAAAAGGTAAGAAATGGGATTGTTATTCATGCACAAGCAGGTATGGCGCATGAAGAACAAATACTTTTCCATCCTTTTTCAAAACTTGCCGCCTTGAGAAGAAGAGAAAATCAAAAACCTCTCGCTCAAAACAATTCGGATTTGGAGTGGTTGTGGTTGTGGAGTCGGGAAGACAATGAGGGAGACAATGCAAGATGATGGGTTGCAGGGACGAAGTTCGGTTCAAGTTTGGTAAGCAAAGTTGGCTTGGTTACATTCAAAAGTGCAATGAAGAAAGAGAGTGGTGTCTTTTTTCAATAAAATAAGGCACCATAGTGGGAATAAAAAACTATACTTAAGAGGCATTGTTTTGAATTAAAAAACACCCTACATGTCAGTTAATGGAATAAAGAACTTAAAAATGATGCACGTACCCTCCAATATTATATGTGGGTTTATTGGCTTGCTTTGTCCACATCACCATCCCAAGGGATCTCTTACAAGGCCCCTTTTTGAGTCCAAATTTTCCCTAATGTGGGATGCACTTGTAGCCCGTTTTCAGAGGAACACTTACAGTCGCAAGCTTCATTTAAAAGCTCAACTCAATGAGCTGAAGAGTACCGAGATAGATGATGTCATGCCCAACGCGCAAGAACTCAAGAAGATCCGTTAACAACAAGCCATATTGGGAGTCCAAATTCCCGATGATGACTTTGTCATTGAGTTACTGGGAAAACTTCCTCCATCTTATCAATCCTTCAAGGATATCATTGCCTTTCACCCTATTCTTCCCTCAGTGTATGCGGTGATTGGCATGCTTCAGGACAGGCTAGATCTCATGAAGATCTCTGACTCTTCTCCTACTGAGTCAACTTTTTGAGCCAAAGGGAAGCCCAAGTGGCAATCCTAAGGAGGTGATAAAAACGGCGGCAAATCCAAGGAGTCGTTTGCTTTAGGCTCCAAGGATAAAGATAAAGGAAAAGAAAAGGAAAAATCTACGGAGAGGAAATGCCACTACTGTGATAAGGCTGGTCATCTTCGGCCCGATTGCTTAAAGAAGAAGAGAGATGAGGAGAAAAAGTCAAAACAAAAGGACTCCGACAACAAATAGTCCAAATCCAAAGACATAGATGTGGCCTTTGTTCTAGTCGAAGAGTGCACCTCATCCACTGAGGCATAGACTACTACCTCTCTTGAGGACTGGATTATAGATTTTGGGGCTACTTCTCGTATGACTTACAACAAGGATATTGAGGACTGTCACTTTGTCTCTATACAGGCCTGACTTGCGAACAATCAAGCTGTTGATTCACTGATTATGGGTAATATTTCTCTAGTCACTCCCTCAGGGAGGCCCCAATACTTGAGAATGTTCTTAATGACCAAAAACTTACTTTTTTTCTCCAAGATAGCCCAGAAAGGCTACGGCTTATACTTTGATGATCAGGTTTTGGAGATCATTAATAGCTCACAGGATTATCACTCGGGACATACAAGAGGGTGGTCTCTGGAAGATCACTAGTTTTCACGAGGAACCCAATCTTGATCACTCTCATCTGTTCCAACTTCTAGCCTCTCATTAGGCTCTTCTTACAGAGGAGGATACCCACTACCGGCGTCTTCCCTTCTCATCACTGGAGCTTCTTGTCTCCCACCATATGGTGGAAGGCTTGCCTTGACTACCTCGGATGTTTGGCATCTGCTTAGCTTGTCTACAAGGCAAGCAACATCGGGATTCGTTTCCTGAGGAGGCCTCTTTTAGGGCTTCCACCGCTCTTTAGCTTGTCCATATGGATTTGAGCGGACCTATAACTACAGTCACACCTGGAGGAGCCAGGTATTTTTTTCTTATTGGTGGGTGATTTTTCTAGGAAGGTTTGGGTTTTTTTCCTGTCCCAGAAATCTCAGAAATTTACAAAGTTCAAAGACAAGGTTGCTATGGTAGAGGCCAACACTAGCCTCAAAGTCATCAAAGTATGCTCTAACAATGGTGGTGAGTTTACTTCTCGACCATTCATTGACTTCTATACTTCCCACAACATACAGAGATAGTTTTCTACTCCCCACACTCAGCAAAATGGGGTAGTATAATGGAAGAATAGGACCGTGGTTGAGACGGCTCGATCTCTTCTTTCTTATTCTCAGCTTCCTCAAAAGTTTTGGGCTAAAGCAGTTAACATTGTTGTGTACATCATCAACCGTTCCCCCACAAAGACGGTTGATGGGAAGACTCCAGAGAGGAGGCATATTCTGGGAAAAAGCCATCAGTTTCTCATTTCCATGTCTCTGGATGTGATGCTTATGTTCATGTTTCCAGTTCTCATCGGACGAAATTTGACCCCAAATCCACCAAAATGATCTTCGTCTGCTATAGCAAACACTCCAAAACCTTCCGGCTTTGGGATCCCAACTAAGAGAAAGTTATATTATCTTGGGACGTGTGCTTTGATGAAAACACAAAGACTTCCAGATCCCCAGAATCACCTGGAGCTTCATCAACACCTTCCTTGGTTCCACTTTCACCATTGGTTCTTACCTCTCCTCCGCCTTCGCCGAGTACCTCCCCCCCTCCACGGTGGCTTCACTCTACATTGTGGGATTCTCAAGTCCCTTCTTTGACAATTTATCAGTATGGGATTGCTCCATCCAGATTGAAGAGATCTGCCAGATTACAACCTCAGAGTGCTGGCATGCTTACAATTAATTTTGCATTGATGACTTCCTTGATGCATCATGCGGAGCCTTCTACACCAAAAGAGGCCTTACATATTCTTGAGTAGCAGCTTGCGATTGAGGCGGAAATGGATATTATTAACAGAAATCACACATGGGAACTTGTTCCTTGCCCTTCTCATAGAAAGGTTATTGGCGTCAAATGGAGTTATAAAGTGGAGTTTCTTGCGATGGTTCATTTGCTGTGATTATGGATCTTCTGAGTCATACCTTGGAGATGACTAATCTTGGTCTACTTCACTACTTTCTTGGCATGGAGGTCTGGCAGTGCCCACATGGGATATTTCTCTCTTAACAAAAGTACACCTCTCAGATTTTGGATAGGTTTGGTATGAAGGACTGTCGCTCTTTATCTTGCCCTATGGACCCAAATCAGAAGTTGAGTTAAAATGATGACTCTCCACCCTATCATGATCCTACTCAATATAGGGAGCTTGTCGGCTCACTTATTCATCTCACCATTACTAGGCCTGAGCTTGCTTACAACATTAGTATCCTAAGTCAATTTCTTTCAGCACCACATACTTCTCATTGGCAGGTTGCCGTTCATGTTCTCAGATATATATAGGACACCTTGACACATGGGATTTTGTATGGCTCTAGTCTTGATTTGGATATTCAGATTTTGATTGGGTTTGGTGATCCAGATACTCGGAGGTCCACTATGGGCTATTGTTACTTACTTGGTACCGGACTCATTTCCTGGCAAACAAAGAAGCAGCCTATAGTTGCCGGTTCTTCAACAGAAGCAGAGTATCATACTTCTTCGAAACAATCAAAGAGCTTTGTGGCTTCATCAGTTGCTTGATCATCTTCATGTCCTTCCTCCAATGCCTACTGTTGTCTACTCCGACAGTCAAAGTGCCATGGCTCTTGCGCGGAACCCGGTCTTCCACACAAAGTCCAAGCACATTGCTGTTCATTATCATATGGTTCGTGACTACTTGGCGCTCGGGACCTTAACACTAGAGTACTGTCCTACTAGGGACAATGTGGCGGATATCTTCACCAAGGCACTTTCCAAACCAACTTTGGATCACACTTACTTCCATGCACCGGTATCGATCCTGTTCAGTGGAGGTGTTGGAGGGGTCATCTCCGTTGTTTTGGGTGCTTCCCCACTGTTTTTGCACCTCTAGAGGACCTCCTTTTTCTGGATTTTTCCCACATTTTTGGGACCTTTTGCTGGCATGTTCTATTTATGCTCTTGTTTCCTTACTTTATGGTGGCCGACTGGGCTCTCTAGGTGCTATATAAGCATGGGCCTTGCCCTTAGTCGTATCATCTCATTTTTCGCATATTCTGGGATCTTGGTTACACCGACGGTGTGCCTTGTGCTGCCTACTCCAGCTTTGTAACCACCTTTTGGTGTAAATAATCTTCCTTTAGCTCTTGTGCATCCTGTATTTGTGAACTTCTCTTCTCTTTCATTGTTTGGCACTTTGTCATGGGACTCAACAACATAGACAATAGAAAAGCAAAGACAAGGGTAGCCAATCCAAGGCCAAGGATGGTAAGGAAAAGGCAAGTGGGGGAGCCTCGATGACTTGCCTCACTCCTAAAGAGCATCGTGCCAAGATAGTTGTTGGAGAGTGCTTTTATTGTTACTTCATTGAGCACATCACGAAGGATTGTTTGAGAACCTTGGAGGAGGAATCCGAGGAGGCAGCTTCTTCATAACCAATGGAGCAGTTTGAGGAGGTGGCTTCTTCAAATCTGGAGGATGAGTGTGAAGTGTTGGAGAACAAGCCTTATCGAAGTACAAAAGAATAAAAGTGTGTGAACAGCCTCTAAAAGGTCTACATGTGTGTGTGTGTGTGTGAACATGCTTTTAGAGTGGTTCACTAAAATATCTAGATATTATACGTGTACCTAAGCAATGATGTCATACAAGAGAGGATCTAAGCCTATAAAAGCATTGTACTCGATTGAAGTAATACGAGTCACATCATTGAGTCGTGCAATTTCTCTCTTTGAAGCATTGTCTTTCTCTCTCTAAGTGTCTCTCTGTCCCTTACTTCTCTGTTCAACAAATGCCTTATTATGCTGCCCAATAGCATAACCCATCCGCTTCATTGTTGCTCACTCATCTCAACTAAACCTGCTTGCTTTGCCTTATGCACAACCGCCCCAGCTTGCGCCTGTTGCCGAGTGCATACGTAGCTGTTGCCCGTTAGCACACATAGTCTAGCACCTGCAGAAACAGACAGCCTGCAAGAGCTAGATTCGATAGTGATTGCACAACGAATGTTGAGCTATTGTACACTCCAAGAAGTCTTGCCTAAGTGCGGCTCTCTTCTAGAGACCTAGCAAAGCAAGAATCTAGAGCACACATAACCAGCAACACGGTGGAGTCTGCTCTCATTTCCTCAGCAAGTCAACATCAGCTGCACGACTCAAATGGGTTGAAGAAATCAATCAAGAAAGTCATTAAAAAATCAATTTGGGCCTTTTTTTTCATTTTTTGCAAATCTTTCTTAATCAAAGTAATTAACTCTAATAACTTTATGATTTTTTCAAACTTGAGGGTGCAAATTTAGCATTGAAGTATTGCTATAGCATGCTAAAACATCATTGAATCAAAACCCCCTTGTTTGGAAATCCCTAATTTTAGGGGGCATTATCTCTAAGGGATTAGACATTGACATTGGAAACTTTCCTCTATTAAGACCTTCCTAGATGCATAGCATATCATGGCTACCCACATGTTCATTGCAAAGTTCAATGAGGAAAGTTTCCACACCTGGCAGACTAAGCTGAAGTTTAGTCTCATGAGGGAGGGCCTTTGTGTTAGAATTTGTGCATCTCATATTGAGTGTGGGCTCTGGCCTTTTATTGGACACATATATTTTTCTCATGTTTTTGCCTAGTTTGTGGAATTTATGGGTCGTGGGCTGCTGTCGGGCAGCTTCATGTTGCTAGTCGGCTAGCTTCATGATCTCCCTATATAAACTCAGTCTCTCTCCTATGTTTTACTTCTACATTGTGTAACTTTATCACTTTGGCCTTTCACTGAAGAGGAAGAGAAGATGCGTGAGAATGAAGATGCAACCTAGAAAGCATGGAAGTTAAGAGATCAAAGAGCCTTTGGCCTCATAGCCCTTGGACTCTCTGATAGTTTTATACACCATGTTGTAGATTTCCTGACCTCCAAAGAAGCCTATGAGAAGTTGGACAATAGTTTTGGGGCTTAGGTAAAGAACTCCAAAGTTTCTTTGCAAATAGAGTATTATGGTCTTATGATGAAACCACATGAGAGCTTTGATGCGCATGTGAGCAAGATGAAGTCCTTAATGAACAAGCTTGCAGGTCTAAAGGTACAAGATGAAGATGATGTGGCCCTCGTAGTACTCATAAAGTCCATGCTGAAAGAGCTTTACGGGAACCTCATCACCACAATGAAGTATTTGTCAAATCTTACCTTGGAAGGGGTCATAGCCTCCTTCAAGGAAGAAAAAAGGAAGATTAAGAATAAAGAAAAGGGGGACAACTCCTCCTTCACAAAGAAGAACTTCAAAGGTATAGAGTGTTTCCTTTGTGGTAGGAACATCATGCAAATAAGGACTACTATTCAAAGAAGCCTTGCAAACATTGTGGGAAAAACAACCACAATGAGAAGAAGCAAAGGCCAATGTCACAGAGGATGGAGAAATCTACAAAGAAGATGCAAACATTGCTGAGTATGAAGATTCATGGGCCTTTTAAAGGTCTACTACACAGAATGTCACGTGCATCCTGCACTTGGATGCCACGTTGACATATCTATACAGCAGATGCAGGACCTAGAGTGCTAAATAGCCCCTTGTGAGTCCTAGTTGGGGACGAGGTAGCCAAGGATCCACTGTACCAGTCCATGGGTAGGTGTACGAGTCCCGTACATGGTCATGGTCAGGTGTGCATGTTTCGCACATGGATGTGGTGCAAGTCCTGCACACTGTCGTCACCCTTTGGAATGATGAAGTGGTGTTCTCGGCATTGATAGGCTTTCAGCCACATGCAAGGGCACCGAGTCAAGCATTTAAATGTAGTCAGTGTGAGGGCAAAAGGACAAAAGGACCATATGTGCGAGAGATCAGAGCAAATCAACACAGCATGAAATGGATGAATCAGTGTATGTACAATGATGAATGCAATCTTGTACAAGAGGCCCTTTGTTGTGAGGTGACTCTGAGTAGTAGACCGGCGAAGAAGAAAAGATAAGGTCGGAGATGAAGCACGGTCGGTGACGAAGGCTCACGTTGAGAATAGCAGTGGCACTCTGTGAGGTGGTAGATGTTTGTAGTGGGCAGCGAAAATGTAGTGGTGTAGGCTTTGGTGACAAGGATGCTACTATACCTAAGGGGTGTAGACAAACACAAATCTGCAGATGAGTGGAGTGCAGGAGAAATGCAAATCTGAGGAGCAGAGAAAGAAAGAAAGAAAGAAAGAAAGAAAGATTTTATTAACGTCTTCCAAAAGACCGAACTCGGCCTATGAGACAAATCAGTGTACCTGTATGGGGTATCCTCTGTCATCCCAACAAAATGAAAAAGTACTGAACTAAAAAGCTGAATCTAGGTGTGCAATAAGTACAATGAGTGGGGGAGGGGATGGAGCTCTACTACTAGGAGAATGCAAAGCTATATGCATGGAGTGTACAATCATGATATGCAACCTAGCTAGCTCCATCCTGGACCATACTGGGGGTATAAAATGGTATACATCAATGAAGAGGGTGTCCACAGCTCCCTGAAGAACATGCTTGGGTCTGCTCTGAAGCTAGCCAATCGCTCCGTACCCTCTCTGTGAAACTGAGCTCTAATCTCTATCATCTCTCTCTGGTATAGGCGTGGTGTCCGAAAGCCAGGTGTCCTTTGTCTCCTGCGGGCTCTGAGTGTCCGTGCTCTCTGGAGAGTAATTCCTTGCTGTGTAGGGACTGGGAGTGGGATGGATCTCTGAAAAAATGTAGTAATCTGTCTGTCGTCCCCCCCTCTAGAGCTGTCTGAGCCTATAATGATGCCTCTCTGTGACGCTGTATGTCTAGAATGAATCTCCCCAGTATGCGCTAGTCTGCTGCCTCAAAGATCTGGCGTAGGGAATGTGGCTCTCTGAATAAAATGGGATATCTCTCTCTGATGGCTGTATATGCTCTACATCTGCATACATAATGCTCCTCACTCTCCACCTCCTCTCTGCACAATCTGCATACCCTCTCCTCTCGGGGGATCCGTGCTGCTCTGCCAGTCTCGATCTCCGATCGATGTGATGAAACTCTAAATAGCCACTCGGGACCCGTGTGTTAAAAAGCCCTCCATGTATCTAGGCCTCTCTATAAATCCATCATTAGTGATACGAGAGAGACGGATATGTGGTGCATCCCTGTCATACTGGAATGGTGGTAGATGATCCATGTCTAGGCCATGCTGTGACCTTTGCATACCATGATCCTCTGTCTCTTGCCTCAGCCAGCTGTCTAGATGCCTCAAAAGTTCTATATGACAATCTGTCCTGTGGCATCTCTCTGAATATGTCTAGCAAGCATATAGTCTGGAATATGGTCTCTACCATCATAGGAGGCGCAGCAAACTCTGCTCGAATAATGTCATGAGGTACTGACGGTTTGGTGCGTATCATGCGTGCCATCATGAGGGACTGAGGTGTCTCTATCTGTGTCCACCAACGGGTAGCAAGGCCTGGTGCCCATACCGCTGCTCCATACATTAGTGCCGGTGTGACTAATGTGTCAACCAGCCACCCCTTCGTCCGGGGCTCCTAAAAATGTGCCTGGTGGCACTGTCTCTCTAGCATAGCCAATGCTACATATCCCCGTGCCAATCTAGCTTTGGCTTTGCTGAACCCATGGTGAAGCGTGTGGCTGCTGCTGCAGAGAAGGTAACCCCTAGGTACACGTATGATGTCACCACCTCTACCTGGCATCATGCGAGAGTGAATGTCAGCTCACTCCTGCCCTGTCTTGATGTATGAAAGACCATAACCTTGGTTTTCCCAAGGTTCACAGTAAGACCCCTCTGTGCAGAAATGATCGAGTGCATGTAGATGCTGCTGTAGACCTCCTGGTGTGGAGACTCAGACACTAATACAATATCATCAGCATAAAGCATAATATGTACTGAGGTACCTGCTAAATCAACTCCATCTTCGCCTCCCCGTGTAATGAGGTCAGCCACCTCATCAATGTATAACCCAAATAGCATGGGGGAAAGTGGGTATCCTTGCTTCACACCAATGGTGCTAGCAATAGTCTCGGACATACCTCCTGGGACTCGCCCAAAAACCTGCTCGTATAATGCATAGATGCCCCATGTCATATCTGCTGGTATGTCAAGAGACTGCAGGCGCTGAAAGAGCCTCTCTCGTGGTACTGTGTCAAATGCCTTGCAGAAATCCACAAAGCAGCAATAGAGCTTTCTCTTCCTCACTCTGGCTTGATCAATCATACATCTCAAAGTGAATACATGGTCAGTGGTAGAGAAAGCTCTCCTGAAGCCTGCCTACCCTGATGAGCGTAAACCTGCTCGCTCAGCATATAAGCTAAGCTCTTGCTCCAACACTGCACCATAGAGTTTGGCCAACACGTGGCCAACCATAACCGTCATGTAGTTGCTCGGATCGAGCATATCGCCTGTTTTGTGAATCGGCACAATGGTGTGCATCGTCCACTCCGCAGGCAAACCCTCTGCTAGTGCCGTGTTAAACAGGTGTGCAAGAAAAGGAGCCAAAGAATCTACTGCATATATGAGGCCCGCCTTTTGCGGCGCGAGTAAGTCTCCTCATCTCTCTCCTCGACTCCTGCTATGTGATGGCTCCCAAGGCTCTCTGTATGTGGAGCCGTGAGTATAGGTCTCTGCACTCGTCATCATACCATCTGTTCTCTTGGGCATAGTCCCAAATCTCGTAGGCTCTCCTGATGAGTGGACACGATGTGGGAAGCTCTGTAATGCAGCCGTGTGTAGGAGTGATGCCAGCTGGGCTGTAATGGTATCCATAGGTGCTAGGGGGTCCATGAGTAGGAGCCCATCTCTACTCTGCCAGTGTATATGTCTGCCATGTCATGTGTGAAGTAGATGGTAGTGTGTGGCATCGTTATGTGGGGGACCAGTGATACTGGTGATCCGGCTAGTGAAAATGCCAAGTATGTATGATCTGCCCCAATAGGACGAGGTGGAATGGAGAATGAGGTGACAAGCTGTGATGCCTCCAAAGACCCCATAATGTAGTCTACCACTGTGCCTCTGGTCCATGTATGACCCCCATGTGGGAAGCATGTCAGCCCTCTTGATCTCGGTCACTGTAGCATCCCGTTATAAATAACGAGACAATGCCTCCAAAGACCCCATAATGTAGTCTACCACCGTGCCTCTGGTCCATGTATGACCCCCATGTGGGAAGCATGTCAGCCACTGTAGCATCCCGTTATAAATAACGAGACAATGCCTCGCTCCCAACTCTAGTAAGTGGTCCCCATAATGTCCTCTGTCTCATCCAGTGTCCTCTATGTTAAAAATATGGCAAACACCTTCACTAAAATGATGTGTAGGGCACATACCTTGTAACTAGCACTATGCACTAAAGTCATAGATTATGGGCAAATGGATACAAAGGTTATTATGCAACCTTACCATGATGTAAAAGAGTCATTTAGGAGCTCAACATCAGCCAAAGGGGTCGTGATCTCTTGATTAGGTAGCATTGGTGTGATTAGCAAGATTCTAGGGTTGGTGGTCACTTTTAGGTGCTTGAATCTAGGAGGGAAGGTGGAGATGATTTAGATGATGATTAACACCTAATCTTGAGCTTAATCCTCATGTACTTCAGCCTATATAAAGAGGCTCTCATCTATTGAAATCAACACATATTTGCCCCTCACTTATGTTGTCATTATGCTCATCATTATGCTAATTACTTCTTGATTAGTAGCTTAACTTCATCTTCTTCATTTCTATTCAACTATGCAATGGAGCTAGTGTTTGATCCTCCTTAGGATGGTTTTTTAACATGGTATCAGAGCTAGTACTAGCCCATTCATCTAGAATCAAGCCCCATCTTATTTGCTTAGCAAGAGATTAGTGAGAATTAGGGTTTCATTAGCTTTTATGGGTTTCCTAGAAAATAGGATCTAGAATAGCAGCTGAATGGAGGCCTTGGTGCTCACAAACCACGTAACCATTGCCAAAATCCTTTTGTGGGCACTTCACCAGCAATATTGCTAAGGGGCATGGCACCTCAATTGCACCATTCATAGCTCCACGTCGCCGGCAACTTCGTTTTCCCCAAAACAGGCACGTTTTTGATAGGCGACCACCAAAAGTATTGCTGCAGCTCACACACATCAAATTGGTCTAATTCCTCTGAGTTGTGGCTTCATTGGAACCTAAACTTACTTCTCCTAAGAGGGTTTTGCGAATGATTGAGTGTGCTTCACACACCAAGCAAAAAACCAGGGTGCTGTCTAGAACTGCCATAGCCAGAAAAGGTACTTTGGTAAATTTGAGATTACTCATTGATTAAGTTGCTTAAGCAAGTGTTTGTGGGCTCTAAAATCATCTAGACATACTGCTATTCAATGCCCTTGAAGATTTTTAGCTCATTCTTTGTGCAACTCATTCAAATATTGACTCCAAGTGAGCTCATTTCTCTGCATAGTGAGCAGAATATTCAACTCCACTAATCAATGATTAATCTATCCTAATCCTTATCATTTGGTGCAATAAGTGGTTCATACATGTCATTAGGGACTTGCTACATTCCCTTATTACTTCACACTTAATTTGCCCCTTGATTAGGTGTCTCCCTTGCTTCCCACAAATCAATATATTTTCTGTTTTTATCTTTTGGAAAGCATATGCTAAATAACTTGATTTAGCACTATTCCTTGGTCTTAATCTCTCTTGTAAAAGGGTAGACACTGCCTCAATCATCAGAGGTAAGACCCCCTTCATTCCATATCATAATGGCTACCAAGGATTCTCCATCAATGCGCTTTAAAGGTCATGGTTTTCACACATGGCAAACCCGCATCAAGTTAATGCTCATGAAGAAGGGGCTCTTCAACATAGTAAATGGGAATGAGAAGAAGCCAAGGACTCTTGCTGATGTTCCTTGTTGGGAAGTAAGAGATGACAAAGCTCGTGCCATCATCACATTGGAGCTTGATGACACTTACATTCATCATGTGGATGGATGCGAAACTTCCAAGGAAGTTTGGGACCAACTCACAACTCTATTTGGGGCTCGATCTAAAAGTTCAAAGTTTGGTTTGCTCATTGAATTTTTTAAGCTAGAAATGAAGTCTGGCACATCCCTAGCCTCACATTTGAACTACATGAAAGGCCTATTAACACAACTTGCAGGAATAGGTCTTAAGATGGATGAAGATGTCTCCATTGGTGTATTACTTAAATCTTTACCTGAAGAATATGACCATGTGGTCACAACCTTGACCAATATGCCAATATCAAAGCTTGTGGACATTGAAGCATCTCTTCTTGAGGAGGAGAGAAAACTAAAGACCAAGCAAATGGAGTCTCCATCGTCATCAACCTTGTCTACTGAAAATGCTTATTATGCAGGATCTAGTAGGTATGGCAAGAACAAAGGCAACTACAACAAGGGCTACAACAAAGGCAACTACAACAAGGGCTACAACAACAACAATCTCATTTGTGACTTTTGTCACAAACCTGGTCATGTAGAGAAGAATTGTTTTGCCAAGAAGAAGATGCAACGAGTCTACATCATGGAAGAAGTGCAGCAGGAAGAAGACCAAGAAGAAGAAAAAGATGAAGACAAGGGCCACCATCATGAGGCCCTATCTATGATTAGATCAAATCATTTATTCTAAAGTGCTAAAAGCAAGGGCATGCCCTATACACATGGGTGTCCTCTTCACTCATACATGTAGTCACGTCTTGTCACACTCTTCTAAAGTCGTCCCATACCTCTTTTGTACGCATGACTAAAGCCTCTGAGTTCACATTGGCATAACCTATGTATGGCATTGCTAGTCAGACCACGCTCATGCATGCTATCACTGAGCATTGGGTGGTTAATTAGGCTCATGAGAGTCAGCATGACCAACTGCATCATTGAGTGGATTCAGTGTTTGAGGAGGGGTGTTAAAAATATGGCAAACACCTTCACTAAAATGATGTGTAGGGCACATACCTTGTAACTAGCACTATGCACTAAAGTCATAGATTATGGGCAAATGGATACAAAGGTTATTATGCAACCTTACCATGATGTAAAAGAGTCATTTAGGAGCTCAACATCAGCCAAAGGGGTCGTGATCTCTTGATTAGGTAGCATTGGTGTGATTAGCAAGATTCTAGGGTTGGTGGTCACTTTTAGGTGCTTGAATCTAGGAGGGAAGGTGGAGATGATTTAGATGATGATTAACACCTAATCTTGAGCTTAATCCTCATGTACTTCAGCCTATATAAAGAGGCTCTCATCTATTGAAATCAACACATATTTGCCCCTCACTTATGTTGTCATTATGCTCATCATTATGCTAATTACTTCTTGATTAGTAGCTTAACTTCATCTTCTTCATTTCTATTCAACTATGCAATGGAGCTAGTGTTTGATCCTCCTTAGGATGGTTTTTTAACACTCTAATGCCCGACTTACCCCTATCTCCCTCTAGATCCACAGGGTGGAGGATCTCCATGTCATCATAGTCATACACCTCACACTGTCTGCTCTGTGTGTGGGCATTGAAGTCGCTCGTAAGAAGTACTTCCCCTAGTGTAGAATAATGCATGATCTCCTTTGACAAACAAGTGTATGATGAGGCTCCTATCTCCTCCTCCTGTGGCATGTCCTCTGTAATGACATAGGAGGATCCTGATGGAGGAAAGTAACATAGGGCTATGTATGTAACCCTATCGTGTGAGAGCTATAAGCTGATCCAAGCTGATCCACATGTATCTGGCCTCTGGATCCTGTGCTACTACTCTCAGTCTCCCCTGAAGCTCCCGTCTGAATAGAACTGCTACTCCCCCCAACCCTCTTGAGGTACCCTGGCGTGTGGTCCTTCTGTATGCTGACTCCCACTGTAATCCCTCTACTCCAGGTAGCCCTCTCTCTTGGCTCTGATGTGTCTTTGTCAGAAGTATGATGTCTCTCCCCACCATAACATGCTCCAGTCGTCCAGGCTGCACCCATAGTGAACCATTACAGTTCCATACTACCATGTGTATCTCTATGAGTGGCCTGGTCTGTGTCCCATAGGCCCCAAACCGCTAATCCATGGGTCGGCCATCAATGATGACCCGACCATCTCGATAGAAGGCCTTCTTGCCTTCTCTCCTCACGTGTAAGACTCGTGGCATGCAAGCTCTCCTATGCTCAAGCTGCATCCTCGTGAGATCATCATCCAAGAAAATAGGAGCTCCCTCTAAGCCTCGTAGTATGACCCTCTTCCTCATGAAGGTGACCCTCTCCATCTCTCTTGCAAACTGTAGGACTCGCTTGCGTGTTGAGTCTTTCCCGACTCTCCATGCTTTGGTAAAGGGGAGAGGGTGTAGCCTAGCTTCATGCATAAAAGCTGTCCATCTTTCTCGAGAGTGGAGTTGGGTGTCTCGGCTATACTTGTGACTCGAATGTTGAGGCGGTGGGAATTCCTCATCTTCTCCTCCTCAATGGTGGTGTGAATGATTTGATCTTCTTCCCTTTGAGTCTCCTCCCTCACTTCTTTACGGATGTTCTTCTTCACCACCTCAACCCATCCTAACTGCTTGGCTTCGAGTTTTCCCTCCATGTCCTTTGTGATCTCTTTGGAGATCTCTTCTTTGATGGCCATGAGAGTGTTGTCATTGATCTCCCCTTTTTCCTTCTCGGTGTTCTTGACGGCTACCAGTTCCACTTTCAATGCACTCACCTCCTCCTTGAGTACTGTGTTCTCTTGTTCAAGGTCCGTGACCCATGCTTTGAGGGCCATGATGTGCCGGTGTAGTTTGTTCTCCACCTCATTGAGGTTGGAATCGGATGTCTTCTTGTTCTCCTTGATTAGTGCCTTCATTGTCGTCTTGAGGGCCTCGAGTTTCTCTTGGAGACTCCGGGCCATTCCTCCAGATTACTCTGCAGTCCTTCCCACAGGCAGGGAGGAGAGAGAGAGAGAGAGTTATGTTGCTGCCTTGGGGGCCTGAGCAACGGTGGGTGGGGAAAGAGGCCCACCAGGCCTAGCGGAGAGGGAGGCGGGCCAGCATAGCGGGCGGCGGTGAACAGTGAAACGAATCAACGAGGCGGAATCACAGGGCCTACCGGAGAGGAAGGAAGGCCAGCATAGTAGGCGGCGGCGAACGAATCAGCGAGGCGGAATCGGCGAACAGTCAGCAGGGCAGCAAGGCAAAAGGGCTAGTGGGCGGCAGCAAAGCGAGAAGCGGCGAACAGTCAGCACGGCAGCGAGGCGGAAGGGCTAGTGGAGTCAGCAGGGCAGCGAGGCGGAAGGGCTAGTGGAGAGAGAGAGAGAGAGAGACACAGAGAGAGAGAGAGAGAGCTTGAGAGAGCTTGAGAGAGAGAGAGAGCTTGGGAGATAGATAGAGCCTTGAGAGAGAGAGAGAGCTTGAGAGAGAGGGCTGTTGTCCCAGGCAGATGACGTACTGCTGTCACAAGGTAGGTGGTGATGAGCAGAGAGGGCTGCTGTCCCAAGTTGATGTCAAATGAGCAGAGAATGGGCTGCTGTCCTGAGGTGTGCTACGGCTACACGTACAGGAGCTGCAGACAGCAGGTACAACGCATAAGGTTTGTCGGGCGGCTATTGCTGCGGGGGGTAGAGCCGACAATAGATAGCTATGGGCGGAAGACGCGAGCTAGTGCTACTGCGTATAGAGGAAGGAGCCGACGGCAGATGCAGATAAATGATGTCGATCCAGGCTATTGCAGAGGTAGTCTGGCAACAGCAATTGGTGAATGTTGTTTATATGTTGTGTGTTTTTGCTGATTTTATGAAGGGATGCTTATATATGGGGTTGGGCTGCTGGTCAGCCTAGAGAGGGCTGTCGGCCAGAAGCAAGACAAGAAATACCAAATAAAACCCCGTTTTTGGGCTGGATGAATACCATTTTTGGGCATATTTTCACACAATTAGAAGCATGAAGTGCAAGGCCATGGTTGCCCGTCCACGGGTCCACGGGGGTTCCCAGTTGTTCTTGGTTTGGTGGAAATTCAGAGGCAATAAAACTAGGCAATGTCCACACCAGAAAACAGGTTCACGTATGAATGTCAATTTATGCACAATGCACTATGGACTGTTGTTCAAACTTGTACACCAGAACATCATGGATCAAGGCACTAGTATGAAACCTCTTTGTTCCTTCGCAGGAGTTTGTTCACCAAATGTTCACACCATGGCATCTGTATGGTCATCCATACCCATGGTTGCCATGCAAACCATGATAATAAATATAGACATGGGTCAGGATGTCACTCCATGAGCTCTCTGTGAAATAAATCAGTCCCATGGATCTAGGGGTATAATATCCAGTTGGTGACCTGGTTGGGCTAGTCAGCCAGCTTAGGGGCCATTGTTGCCTATACAATGGGTTGCCATCGTGCATCCCCTAGCGTTCTTCATTCTTATGTTTAGAGCCCACAACATCCAAACCTGCTATTGCCGTTTATGACGTGCTAGAGGTGCCTTAATGAAGCCCAAATAAGCAGCAAGATTTCCTCTTCCTCTTCATTCAGGGTTCCACCTTAAGTCGGTAGCTCTTGGTGTGACGAGGATTGTCCTGGATAGAGTGGCAGGCTCCTAATTCATTTCAACCTTGATTTAGACTGGTATGCTTGTAAATAGAGTGTTGCTCATAACAGAAAACAGATTCACGTATGAGTATCAAATCTATTGGTGAGGGTGCAAATCCATGGTTGCATCTTCATCAGCTGGTCTGGTGGAAATTCTGAGGCAATAAAACTAGGCAATGTCCACACCAAAAAACAGGGTCACGCACGAATGTCAATTCATGTACGATGCACATCAGCTGTCATCTGTATGGTCACTCATACCCATGGTTGCCATGCAAACCTCGATAATTAATATAGACATGGGTCAGGATGTCACTCCATGAGCTCTCTGTGAAATAAATCAGTCCCATGGATCTAGGGGTTCAATATCCAGTTGGTGACAGCTTATGACCTGGTTGGGCTGGTCAGCCAGCTTAGGGGCCATTGTTGCCTATACAATGGGTTGCCATCCTGCATCCCCGAGACTTCTTCATTCTTGTGTTTGGAGCCCACAACACCCAAACCTGCTATTGCAGTTTATGACCTGCTAGAGGTGCCTTAATGAAGCCCAAATAAGCAGCAAGATTTCCTCTTCCTCTTCAGTGAGGGTTCCACCTTAAGTCGGCAGCTCTAGGTGCGAGGAGGATTGTCCTGGATAGAGTGGCAGGCTCGTAATTCATTTCAGCCTTGATCGAGACTGGTATGCTTGTTAAATAGAGCGTTGCTCATAATAGTTGTAGAATGCAGTACTAGAAGTATCTGTACGTAAGTCTCCCATTCTGTTAAACGTGACAGATAGGCCTATGTAAGAAAGAGAGAAGGCTCAAAGAAATTTCTCTAGATGATAATGCCCTCTTTATATGTGGTTAAGACGATTTTATTCATGTATTCCAAAAGTAATAATCAAGAATGTTAGGTAATGCAATGCAATGTTGTGGTGTTTTATTAAAAAGCTGTCTATGCTATTTAAGCCGCGGTGATTAAAAACAAAACACAGACAAAGGTTGTGTAGTTATATTATGCAAGAGTCAATCACAAGCTAACATAAATTAGTGGTAAGAGTGCAAATCTATTGGTGAGGGTTCAAATCCCAAGATTAAAAAGGAGCTATTGAAGGAAAGCCTACCTTTACCAAAAGGTGGTATTTGATTGCTTTACATTTGTCCTAGCATTGGTGGTGTGAATATTCTTAAGGAAAACAATCGTAGAGGTTCTATATGCGTAGGGAAGTATGCGGTGTCATCTTGGGATGCTTGATTCAATGAGGAAGAGTCTTTGCAGGTTTTATGAAGCAAGCTAGTGCAGTCAGATTTATTTTAATGTTTGGCGTCTCCTATGAAGTGACTGGACTTATAATCTGTGTTGTGAATTTGGACAGACATCTTCCCCGCCATCAGTTTGGTAACCTGCAGTCAAAAATGTTCCCAGCCTACTTCAGTATTGTGTCGCCCTAATTCGTTTGTTGGGGTTTGGCATGCTGCATCCATGGAAATCATCTTCAATCACACAGAGAAGACTCAGATCGTGTGCTTTGGCATTCTCTTTGATTTCCACAATTGCCAACATTCTCGTGTTTGAGCCTCTCACAACAATCAAGGTAAGATAGTCAGATAGTAAATAAAATGGGAATCCACAAACCACCCGTAAGAGGACACGCAAAAGACAGGTTAAGCTATCTTCTCACAGTGTGGCAAGTATGTGATTGAGCTTGTGTTGTGTCCACTGACTATGTGAGAGAGGCACAAGGTGGAGAGAGAGGCATCTCTATTGGGAGAAATAGAGGTTGGTCTCTCCAAAAACAGGGAGGTTGCCAAAGCGCAATCCAAAGCTAGCTAGCAAAGATAAAACAAAAAATTTGGCATGGTTCATGGGCTTTCCTCACTTGAGCTTCACAATTCACTTGATTATCCTAGTCATGTACTCCTTTGTAAAAAGGTAGGCCTTCGTGGTGTGTAATAATTGCTTAGGGACTGGTTCAAGACGTTAGCTGTTAATCCTCTCTCTCTTTGGGCTTTGTCACATCTCTCTCTCAGCACAATTATCAAAGAAAACAAGAATATGGTCGACTCTTTCGTTATCGCAATCATAAACGCCTCTCTAAACTCGAGAAGGGATTTGACAAAATCCAAGAGTTCGAAGAGAGAACATCCAGGCAAGAGGCTGAGATTTCAGCCTTAAAGGAGGAACTAGTGGAGGCCAAATTGCATGCTAAAAGTCAAGCGGCTGAAATCTCAGCGCTCAAAAAGGAGTTGGAAGCCACTTCACAAGGCAAGCTTGAGGATGGAAAATTTCAGCCCTCCTTTATGGAAGAGCTGAATACCATCAAGGAACAAATGAGGATCATTTGAGAGGAGGAGGAGCAACATAAAGAGAAGACATCTTCATGGGTGGAGGTGATCACAGAGACACAAAAGAAGATGGACGAGGCAGAGAAATGGATTGAGGTCGCCAAGAAAGGGAAAAGTAAAGAATTGCCACCCATCCCCACTCCCACCATCATCAACATGACCCTTGAAGAGGAGCAAAGGAGGAAGACCCGGGCCTTACATGTATGAGTGTCCGGCCTAAAAGATCGTGATGATGCGGAAGGGGAAACCAAGGAGCTCTTCTCTATGATGGGCATTGAAGCCATGCACACAAAGGCATGGAGAGTGGGAAAGAAGAGAGAAGGTAGTGGTGAATCTTCTAAGGAGAGAGCACTTATCATTCGTTTCCCCTCCATGGAAGCGAAGAAGGACTTCTTGAAGAGACGTCCTACACTCAAGAAGACGGGAATATTTCTTGGAGATGACCTCACACTCTCGCAACTTGCCCACATGAAAGAAGTTATGCCCGAGATAAGGGCAGCCCAAGAGAAAGGGAAAGTGCCCTTCTATAGAGATGGTAGAGTGGTGATTATGGAGAGGCGCTCTTCATGACGGCGCGAGACCTATGGGACTACACTCAAAGTTGCTACTTGTAATTGTAATGGATCTCTATGCCTTGATGATGCAGGGGCTTTTGAGGATAGTTTCATTCGGAGGGACATCATCTTCTACTGTGAGACGCATCAGGACATTTGGGAGTTCTCCACCAGGGATGGTGACATCATTCTTTTGGGGGACTTCAATGCCAGGACCGCCCATAACCAGACAGTATTTTATGATACCTCAGAGGAGATGTTGAGGGAGCATATGGGCCTATCTAGACTCTCACAGGATGAGGAACATACTGTGTATGGGCAGTATTTGATAGACATGGGGACTGCAGATGGATTGTTGGCCATCCTGAATGGCCTACAGAGATTCCCGTGAGCGGACGGTTTCGCTAGCTTTCCACATCGGCATTTTAAGAAATGAATTACTTTTGGTAAGTTAGAAATGTAACTTTGGACCCAAATAACCACTTGCCTGTTATGCAGATTTAGGACAATAGTGGCTTTTGAGAAAAGAATGGAAGTCTACGTAAAAGTATTTTTCATGCTTCTTGTACATGAAATAGTAAAATGTATTGTATGTCCATTGGTTGGATGGTCATAGTCCAACTAAAAAGGGATCCTTAGAAAAAGCATTGTGGTTTGGTCAATGATGCATTATGTTGTATAGTTTAATTATTTATGCACGCTGAATCAGAAGAAGTCATTCAAATATGGTATCTATTCCATGGAGCCAACACATTTGTGTTCACTAAGTACATTGTGCAATCAATTATTTTATGTTCATGCATGAGAATAATTGAAAGAATAAGAAAGCCTCATGATGAGACATTTAAGAAAGATGAATATATAGATTCATAGATATATATTAAATGAGAGAGATAAAGACAACGAGAAAGAACAAAATAGAGAGAGGAGATGTCGAGGGGATATATAAGAATCGCCCTCCATATAGAGGGGCTATTTATGTATCACGCATTCATCCTTGTAGCTTGCAAAGGCCTTCTACATGTAGCGCTTGCGCACATCCCTACCACAAAACCCAAGCACTCATGAAGATGACGCAACCGAAAATGGTTCAATTACCAATGAAATACAACTCAAAACCCAACTCCTTACCGATGAAGATGACCTAATATTCTCCAATGCTCACACACCTCTTAACATCAATGACAACAAGCTCACTGTGCCAACACCAAATTCGACACTCACAAAAGAGCCTGATCCCAATGCGGATATGATGATGACACTTAGGATAATATCTTTAGTGTGGAAAGCCTTAGTTTAGCATGTGAAATCTTCAAAATGTAACATTTTTATGGCCTATGTGGAAACTTGATGTGATATTTGGAAAGGAAAAACTTGTCTATATATTGTATGGTTTTGTTCTTTAATGTAAGATGAGTATTTCTTTTATTTTGAGCTAGTTATAGTTTGTGCCTTTACAAAAAGCTATAAATTTTTTTAAACATCTTGTAAAAAGCTATGAACTAAAATCTCACAAAATAATCACACTCCAATGTATGCATGCATAATACCTCTATGTATGCATACATATAGCTACGAGCCTCTATGTATGTATGCATGCATAGCTCTATGCATTGCTTTATGCATGAGCTCTATGTATACATAGAGCTATTATGCATGCATACATAGCTCTATGTATGCATGCATAGCTTTATGTATAGCTCTATGCATTGATTTATGTGTTACTCTATGCATAGAGCTTTATGCATAAGCTCTATGCATACATAGAGATATTATGCATGCATACATAGAACCTTGTAGCTCTATGTATGTATACATATAGAGCTATTATGCATGCACACATAGAGCTATAAGACTCTATGTATACACACATAGCTCTATATATAGCTTTATGAATTTCTCTACACATAGAGCTTATGCATGTATAGAGAATTTAAACTCTATGCATGCATACACAATAGCTCTTTGTATGCATATATAGAGCTAAGTATGCATACACAGAGCTAAGTAAGCATACATAGAGCTAGAAGACTCTATACATTTCTTTGTGCGTTGCACTATGCATAGAGCTTTATGCATGAGCTCTATACATGCATATATAACGCCTTGTAGCTCTATGTATGTATGCATAGAGCTATGAATGCATACGTAGAGCTACAAGGCCCTATATATGCATGCAAGGCTCTATGCATAGAGGTGTATGCATGTTCTCTATGCATACATAGAGCCTTGTAGCTCTATGTATGAATGCATAGAGCTACAAGGCTCTATGTATACATGCATAGCTCTATGTATAGCTCGATACATAAAGAAATGCAAGTCTTTATGTATGCATACATAGCTCTATGCATTGCTTTATGCACTGCTGTACACATAGAGCTTTATGCACAGGCTCTACACACACAAGCTCTATGCATACATAGGCTCTACGTATGTATGTGCATAGATTTATGTATAGCTGTATGCATTGCTTTATGTGTTGCTCTATGCATGAGCTCTCTGTATACATAGAACTATGCATGCGCTAGTCCCTTCTTGTATGCCACCACTGGGCCATCTCATGCTGGTTGTAATTCTCCCACTCCATGTTCTTCTCATACACCTTCTCCTATTCTTCTCATGCAGATGCGCTAGCCATAATAGTAGTAGAGAAAAATATTCACCTAGAGAGGAGAGGAATTCATCAATAATAGCCTACTCTCTTTTGATTTTCCCACAGCACTCAGGATAAGCGAGGAACCCGAGAATCTAATACCATGAAAGCAGATGTGGGATTGAGGAGAATAAAAATTACTAATCGAGTTGGCCACAAATACATAGACATAGAGATATATGTAGAGCATTAGGCGAATAGTATATGTTGAAATTGATTGTGTGTTGATGTTGATTACAAGGTAGTTCATATAACTACCTATTGCATGGGATTTCATAAGACATGTGTGATGGTGGAGATCTAGTGAGGGTTAACATTAGTAGTATTCTTAAAGGGATGACAGCGGTGGTTGGACAAGGCAGAGTACGAGATCATTTGAAGGTTGGTTTCAAGGTGGTTGAGACTCAAGTTACACGTGGTCTACGGAGTCATCAATGGTGCAACAAAGGTAAGGTAAGGTTTTGTTTTCTTTACTATTTTATAGATAAGTGGCAATGCGAAAAAAGAGAAGCAAGAGAAAAAGGTAGGGACTAAAAGTAACTTGAGAGAGAAATAAGAAAAAAAAAGTTTTTTTTTCAAATTTTTTAAACGAACAGGGGGGAGAGAGAGAGAGAGAAAGGGGGGGAGAAAGAGGGGAAAAAGAAGAGAGAGGAAAGAGAGGGGAGGAAAAACGGAGAGAGAGAGAGAGAGAGAGAGAGAGAGAGAGAGAGAGAGAGAGGAAGAAGAAGAAAGAAAGAAAGAAAGAAAGAAGATAGTGTTTTCCTCCATTTTGGCTTTTAATAATAAGCGCGAATGATATAAATATATACATATAGATTTTTTTTTTCTTTTTTAAAGAGAGGAGTTCTTTTTGTTATACATAAGATGATTATTTTACATGTTTAGAAAATAAAAAATAAAGCAAAGTGTTTTAAAAGTGAAAAAAATAAAAAAGGAGGGTTTTTTTCTTCTTTTTAATAAAAGAAATTAAAAACTTTAATATAGGAAAAGTAAATTACTAATGGGAGGAAAAACAATTTAAAAAATGTTTTTTTTCGATTTAAAGTGAGGCAACAAGTTACAACATTAAAGAAAGAGAGATAGGGAGATTAAAATCACATCAAGTGTGAAAGTGTGAAAGTGTGTGTGGGGAAGAAAGGCAAAGGGGGGGGGTGTAATGAGTCTACTCATCAAGTCACAATATGTGGCTAGTGTGTCAACGATGCATGTAAGCTTAATGTGCAGCGGAGCGCGCATCTCACGGATGGCTCAATGGTTTGGGCTTGTGTAGTATAAAGGATCCGGGGGCTATGGCCATGAGCAGAGCCACACTCCCAACAAAGAAAAATGGAAATAAAAGCTTTGCTATGCATGGCTAGTAACACGGCCAGATGCAAGCCTTGGTGCCTAACTGTCATGCATGTGGCCATGCATGCAACCAGCTGGCCACGTAAATGATCATGCGTATAACTACAAATATGGCCCGCACATGTGGTCGTGCATATGGCCATGCATATGACCGCTCATATAGCCGTGTGTATATAACCACACATTTGGCCACACATATACATGTAATAAAAAATAGAGGGCTCTCCTTGAGGCTACACCCATTAGGACCAAAAATAGAGGCTCTCCTTGAGGCTACACCCATTAGGACCAAAAATGAAAAAAGAGGGCCACGTAAGGATTGGAACGTAAGGATTGGATTAAGTTTCTTAATCAAAGTCATTTGATTAAAATAGAAGAGACAAAAAGCTATATTAAATGCCTCTTTTCACCTATATGTAGAGTAGTGTCTTTAATACATTGACCATTACCTATCTAATCTTTTTGACCTATATTTAGAGGGTAGTGTCTTTAATACGTTGACCACCACCTATCTATTCTTGGTAGTCGTCTTACCTATTTTAGTACACTTTTTGAATGTTTTTTAAATAAACTTATTTAAAAATTCAAATTCATAACGTACTCCTCTCTTCCATAGACATAGCGTGAGTTTTTCTCCCTTGCCGCCATCTCTTACTTTCTCTTTGAATCTATATCATTTTTTGTTTAATAGTTCTTTCTTTTCTCTTGTTGCTATGGTGACTCAGGAGGTGGATCCTACCTCAAAGAAAAGGCACCATATAAACTTAGTGCTATTGCACAAAGAAAAGTATTCATCATAAAGCTCTACGTGATGAGACTGAAGCTCAAAGACTACCTGCAGAAGGGAAAAAGCATGTGGATTTGTGGCTTCAAGGAGTTCTATACTCTCTTGATCCATCAAATGGTAAGCCTCCATCATTTAACACTTTACATGATCTTGTTCAATTCATTGGGGATGGTAGAGAAGACTTATCTGGGTATTGCTCAAGATTGAACAATCAAGCTATCATTTCCTATTATTAACACAAACCCATGGCTGAAAGTATGCTCGCTGTATACAAACAATCTGTTAAAGGGCTCGAAAACATTATGCTCTCACAAAATCAGCATGTAAATAAGTTAGAAAGACTACTTCAATCATCTTAAGTAGAGATGGCAGAGCTTAGACAAACTAACAAAAAATTGGAGGAACGTGCACTCCAAAAAACCCAACTAAAAAGCGTTCCTCTTGGGTTAAGGGCAAGGTCTAGACAGTTTAAGAGTGTAACATGCATAGCAACACATGGGCGTGCTAAGAAGAAATTGATGAAGCTTGCTCAAAGTTACATGAATAGTGTCGGAGGATTTTACATGGATAACCTATGGATAGAACTATTTTCATCAAAAGTTTGCTATCAGAAACAATGAATTAATTTGAAATGCTCAAGCTTCTGGAGTGTGCATGGCTTCGAAGGATGGTAGTCAAGGAAGTTTCCAACGTCTCTACCACCTGATGAGGTACCTGATGAGGTGGTAGAGACATGTGACAAGGTTTTAATAAGCAACCATATCAAAGCTATGGTACCTAGGGACAGTTACAGTGCCAATGGAGAGTCACGATACGTTCAAGTGGTTGTTTTATCACACAAAAATTTCAAGCATCATTAATACTCAAAATAAAGGTGAGAAGCAATCAGGTGCCACGAGTGATGTTGTGGTGGATGAGTCAATGGGAGGAGACTAATGGTAAATCTTTGCATGAGTGTTTGAAAAGATCTAGACAATTTTATAAAACTGCTATGTAAACAAACGGTTGACGGAGATTACACAAATCAATTTAAAATAGCAATCGACACTCTTGTAAAAACAATACTGTCCGAGAGCAAAATCTTTTCCAAAACAAACCTACATATGCCTCCTCCTTGGCTAAGGAATCCATCATTATCTGCTATTTTCAGCTTGAAGAAAGGAAGCATACATAGATTACTTAATTAAACTCTTAACTCAAAGGATATCAATAGCATTCTTATGTGTACTTCTAAAAAATACCTTTTTGTTCTCATTTGCAATAAGTTGTTTGTCCTCCCATAGGTTTATTGATCCTTGTAAATTAATTTCTTCTGCTGCTGCCTCAATAACCTTTGGCATTGGATCCCTTCCCATATGAGTAATTCCCATGTCTCTTGAACAGCTCCAAATTCTTCTTCTGTGGGAAGAGTGCTCTCCTGTTCTTCAGTTTAAGACACATTTCTGACGCCCTTGGTGCTTCAATAAAATTATTACTTACTTCTAAATCAAGGAACTGAAGATATTCATTAATCTCATCTGGATGAATGAAGTCCAAAGCAGCTTCATAAGCATCTGCTATTAACCCAAGGCAATAGTCTTCTACTTTTTGCACCTGCTTTGATTGCAAAAAGTCAAAAAGTCTTTCTGCATTTGTTTGTTCCAAGACTAGAATCTCTTCATCATCCATCATGTATACACTTATACAAAAAAATAGACATTAAAAATGTAAGACATCTTAAGAGTTTATATAAATATACCACATGGAAAGATGACACGATATGTGCAACATGTTATAATTGGATTCTTCATATCACGCCATCCTTCCATATAGTATATTTTGACATTAAAAAGGTACAAATATAGGAACATTTCCATAATGTACCACATGGAAAGACAACCTGATATGTGTAAAATGTTTAATATGGATTCTTCATATAATGCCATCCTTCTATGGCATACTAAAATATTTAAAGCTGGAGAACTTTGTGTTGTTGAAATTGATTGGGAGAACTAGTGATATTGATTTTTGGGAGAAATGGCTTTTGTTGGGTTTTTGATCTTACTTGCATGATGTAAAGAACTTTGAAAAATATTGGGTTACCCTTTTTTATACTACTCTTGGCAAACGTACGAGTTTCACGTGGTAGTATGACTAGCGGATAGTGGACACATGGTAGTACCTCGACATGTGTAAGGCAGTACATAAACACGTGGTAGTATAATCGACAAATGTAAGTCAATACGTAGACACATGGCAGTATAATTGACATATGTAAGTCAGTACGTATACACGTGGCAGTATAATTGACCGTTGCATTCACACGTGGCAATACGACTTGACGTGAACTGGCCATGTGAACCGTATACACGTGGCAGCACGTTTACAGACCCCACGTGAAAATTTCGACTATATATATGTTGAATAAGGCTCATATATTTTTGTTTACACCAAGCTCAAATATTTTCACACACATTAATGCCTACTTTACGTGATTACATCAATCTGGCATTGGCAATTTTCAATCACGTAGAGTAGTCTGCACTCGCAATTATCAAGCGTGTATAGTAGTTTGCACTTGCAATTATCAAGCACCATGTAGCACACGCCAAATCATGATCCATAGGTAAAGTAATTACTAAATCAAACATCTTTATGGTACGATGCATGAGTTCTGTATTGATTCTTTGATTATTTTAACCTATGATCTAAAAACTATATTAGGTTAAGGTTTAAATGTCTCTGCACAAAAAAGGACTCGACATGATTCGGAGAAGAACTCTCCATCACCATGGCCATGGGGGCCACGAACAATCTGAGACCAAGAATTCTTGCAATGTGGGCATGCTGATGATGATGGGTTTTTTTGTGTCAAGACCATTGTTCCCAATAGATGTGCTTACCCCAAACCGCAGAACTAAAGTAAACCGTCGAGTATATTTAGAACTTTAGGAAAAAAGGTGGTTGTTCAGGAATCATTCCCATGTCTACATCACCGTGTTCGATTTCCATCCTTCATGCAAACATCGAATTTGAGTTGGAATTTGTGTGTAATTTATCACATGTCGGAAAGCCCAAAATTGTAGTTGGACTCACAGTTGAAACTTCTTGTTGTGAATCATTAGAATCCTCCAACTTGGGAATTGTCCAAAAACATCTTGGCTTAGAGTCTTCTAGAGCTTCCACTGTCAAACACTCCGAATCTATATCAGACGTTAAAAATAGAAGATCCTTATTGAACACTGTCAAAACTAGAATAACCTAGTCGGACAACTGCATAGCATCGTTAGATACGTCAGACCGAGTCCGACCATCATATTTTTAGAATGGATCCTGGAAATAGATGTCGACCCTCTGAATCATTAGAGAGCACCACACGAGCATCAAGTACACTGCTAATGTCCATGGGAACTTGTTTACCCCCATCACTTCATCTTACTAGAACCCTTCATATGTTCATCAGAAATCACACCCTCATCATTCCAAGAATCTTAACCATCCTCCTTAAGAGCATAAGGTGCGTCAATCTGTTTGATCATGTGCATCATAAAAATATATATGTCTAGATCATACCTAAAGCAATCATTAAAGAACTACCATGATATATCACATAAGAAAACACCACGAAATTGGCATTTAAATCATAAGTATGAGCATAATAAATCTCATCCCCCACCAGTGAAACATCGTGGCAAGCTAGATAATCAACAATTTCCAAAACATCCATTGAATCCTACTCATAAGCATATATGGTCTGTATCTTCAATTCCACAAGAACCATTCTCAATAAACACTGCAGCCACACTCTACAAGTCCTCACCTTCAAACACACCAAGAATGATTGAGCAAAACATTGGATCTACCCAAGTTCTAACAGAGCTGCAACACCCAAAGGTCCTAGGACACCACAACTTTCTACAAGACCCTCTATCTCCTACACGCTCTTTCCTCAATCAATTCCTATGTCGTCTTCTTCCCCAAACAAAACATTGGATTCAACAACAAGCTACCACAGAGATTCTTCACCAAAAGACCCCTTGGTTCTCGCACAACTTCTCTCCACTCACCATCCTCCTATGCTCCTTTCTCGCTCGTCCTCATCAACTACTCCCAACTCCTCTACACATGCAGTAGCTCTCTCTCCACTTAACAACAGTAGCTGACAATAATTGGTTCACTAGTAGCGTGTGATCTTTATGAAATCAATCCGTTCTTCCTCATAGAAGATTGGCGCAAATCGTTCAATCTGGCAATGCCAATTTGTAGCCATCATGTCGTTCTTCCAATTGGCTTCATAGCTTGAAGGCGGCTATTGAAGAAGGGATTTAGACCCTACCAAAAGCAACTCACTAGCTGATCTATGGAGAGTAGAGGTGCATATGTCCAAAGAGTGGCAAACTTGGCATAGTGAGCTTCAAGTAATAAGTCCTTGTGCTCCAGGGAAAAGAACTCATTCATTTTGTTGGTCTCATGTGTGAATGGCATGTGAATGGCAAGTAGGGCTCCTTAATAGCTGCTTTGACCTGAGCTCATGAAAGTATCTTGAGATAGCTTTCTCCTTACACCATTCTTTCGACCACATTTTGGCCATGCCCCATTAACCTAAATCAAGCTAGCATTTATTGGTTGATGGCGCTTGTCCCAGTGACCACAAAGTAGTCATCCATGGCTTCAATCCAGACCTCCGTACCTAAGTACTCTAGGTTGGAGAGGCATCGTTCTTCCATTGCCTCTCTTAACACTTAAGTACTCTAGGTTGGAGATGCTTGGGGGGCGGCCCATGAGCTAGGTTCGTTGGATTTTGCATCGGGATCAATCATGAAGCCACTCAATGCGACCTCCTTTGTTACTGGGGTAGCGGAGCGCACCATACGAAGCTCTTCAGCAATCTGTATCCTCATGCCTCTAGAGTAGTGCTTGATTGGTTTGCAAAAGACCACTACGTGATTAGGAACCGATCAATGCCATTAAGACAAGGTAATGCGATTGTAAATGCCAGTCGACTGATAACTAATGAAATCTGCATCTTAGAGAAAAACACTTTGTTAACTAGTAATATATATCAAGTTTCCTTTCCACTATTCTAAATATGAAAAATAAATTTTCTTGTGATTTTTTTAATAACTCCTACATTACACTTATCCGATCTGCATGGCGCCATAAATCTGTGAGGATTATGTAAATCTCATAATATAGTTATGAACATGGTTTATAGCTTAGACTAGTGTGTTACCATGTTAGACTAGAGTGTTACCATGTTACTCCAATCTTGGAACAACACCACCTTTAGCCCTATTTTTATTGTAAGCCCTCTAGATTTTTTATTTGTGTGTGTGTGTGTGTAGATGTATGTTGGAGTGTGTATTAATATGTGTATACGTGTGTGTGTGTGTGTGTATGTATAGATGTATGTGTGTACATATGTGCGTGTGTGTTTGGCAATCTTAACTATGAATAAATCATAATCAATGTCATATGATATTTCCCAATACCCAAGAACAAAAGTATGCAAGGGTCTGACATTACATAGTATTGCTTTGAATCAAATAACAAACGTACTTGAATCCAATGCCATTTTGTAGGAGATAACTATAGGATTGTCAATATCAAAATGCCATGTAAGTAAACATCAAAGGTCAGCTCACCTCACCTGCATCCATCCAATCAAAATCTCAACTAGAACTTAGAAAAAGAGCTAGGATCAATTGCAAACTTTATAAACACCGCCTTGTGGTTATCTCGACTCCTTTATAATAAACAAAGAGTCCGAGCTACTCTATGCCAATAGCTGACTTTTCGCAATGCACATGTGAAGGGTTTCAAAAACGAGAGAGCAAGCACCTGGCATACATGCCATGCAAGCACTTCATGTACATGTCGGTTCTAGGCTTAGATTCAATGGCTCATGAGTTCATGTACCAGGCAGCACTCACTAATGTGGAGTTGTTTTCGGCCCTTATTGGTAGAAGATGCAATGTGCCTGCATGAGGGACAGATGTTTTTGGTGTCACTTTTCAATGGCTGAAACATAGCACCTCGACCTATTGTGGAAATTTTTGTTGTGGGCTTCAAATTTTGTGCTGAAAAGATTATATACAAAGACTTGTTTCAAATTTTTTTGTAGTTTACGTCCTCATGTTATACAGACACATATATATGGTGGGGGTGGGTCAAAGAAAAGTTAATCAGACTAATTCTCGCGAATTGTGTAGACCTTCCCCCTGATCCAAATTCACCACTACCACCACAGAAGAAGACAAAAAAGATATTGAAAAAGAAGGGTTTGCCCACAATGTCTCCATTGAAATTTGGGACATCCACAAAGAAGAAAACATCAAAAAGTGCCAAAGAAGAAAGGAAAGGCTCAAGTGAAGCCTGTTAAAGAGGAGTCCACGTCAGCTAAAGAATCCACAAAGACCAACGAGTCACAGCCAAAGCCTAAGAAGTAGAAAAATATTGAGAATCAGAGATTTTCTTCTCACTCTTTATATCTAGCTAGCTTTGTATAGATAACCTTGATATATATATATATATATATATATATATATATATCAGATTACTGTATATTGAGTTTTGTTTTTTGTTTAACATTCATCATGTTTTCTTATATCTTAAATATAAGGTGGAATAACTGTTGAGTTCAGTTCCTTGTCTAACATTGATCACCTTGTCTTGTATCTTAAATATAACAATATTAAATCTTGAAGACAAGAGTATCTGAAATTGTCTTGTATTAAGAACTAAACTTCAAGTTTACTGGACAAACAGACATTTCATATAACTGAAAGTATTTTTAGATCTTCTTCCCAATGTAATACCATCCTTGAAGCTTGATGGTATGCTATCTAATAGAAATTCCAAGGATATTTATATATGTGCGTGTGTACACACACATATCCATGTGTTTATATATGTGTATGTATGTATCCATGTACACACACACACGTATGTATGTATTTATGTCTATCTATATGTGTTTATATATGTGTATGTATGTATCCATGTACACACACACACACGTATGTATGTATTTATTTATGTGTATGTATGTATCCATGTACACACACACACGTATGTATGTATTTATCTATATATCTATCTATGTGCATGGGATTATGTGCGAAATCCATTTTGATTCTCGGAATGAAATTCCTTCTGCCATAGTTTCAGAGTGGTCTAAAACATTTAGTGTATTCAATTTGTGTGTGTGTGTGTTTTTTTATCTATATCTATACATGTGTTTGTATATGTATATACAAACACATATATGTATATACACATGTGTACATGCATACATATATACATGTATATATGTATGTATGTATACATGTGTATATACATATACAAACACATATATAGATATAGATACATGTATATATGTATGTATGTATACACACACACACATACACACACATATATAGACATAGATATATATACATATGTATATACATACATATACATATATATCTATGTCTATGTATACCTAGGGGTTACCTTCTCTGCACAGCAACCATGCGCTTCACCATGGGTTCAGCAGCCAGAGCTAGATTGACACGAGGATATGCAGCATTGGCCAGAGACAGTGCCACCAGGCGCATTTTTAGGAGCCTCGAACGAAGGGGTGGCTATTTGACACATTAGTCACACCAGCACTGATGTATGGAGTAGCGATATGGGCGCCAGGCCTTGCTACCCCCATTGGTGGACATAGGCCCTCATGATGGCACGCATGATATGCAGCAAACCGCCAGTACCTCATGACATTATCCGAGCACAGTTTGTTGCGCCTCCTATGATGGTAGAGGCCATACCTGCTAGATAGATTCAGAGAGATGCCACAGGACAAATTGTCATACAGAGCTTTTGAGGCATCTAGACAACTGGCTGAGGCAGGAGACAGAGGATCATGGTATGCACAAGTCACACATTGGTTCTCACAGCATGGCCTAGACATGGATCATCTACCACCATTCTAGTGATAGTTGGCAGATCCTCTCCTCTCTGGGTGTCCGTACAAGCTTCCCGGCTCTATAGATGCGCTCAGCTCTACCTGTCTCCACTCTGAGGGGGTGGGAAGAAACCCGTATCTGGCCAATCGCAATTGCAACACTCAAGTAGCCCAGCTGCTGGATGAATCCATCCTCAGTGAGTGTGAGGAGGTGGTCTCTGTAAAAGTGCATCTTCGTGGGGAGCTCCGAGGGTGTGATCCATGTGCAATCTGTGTAGAGGCTAAGAAGATCTGACTCGATAACTCGGTTGGTATCCGCGTGAGACAGCCTGAAAAAAGGGGAGTCCAAACTGTACTGAAGGGGGGTAGGCAGTCCATGCAAAGCCCATATACTGAGAACCAAGTGGAAACTAGTGCATACCATACTCCAGAGTGCCCCTCAACAAGTGCTAGCTGTCTGGAGGACTTCAGGGCAAGCCTCGGGTACCTGTGGGGATCCATGTGACTGATGTGATGAAGGTATGTGTGTGGGACTGGTGGTTTGCTGCGGATCATACAGGAGAACATCATGACTTGGGGCCTACTTGGAGCCTCTCAACTCGCTGCCAATCCTCATCGGGTAAATCTGGCCCCCAGAAAGCTGCTCCATACATCAAGGCTAGTGTGACGAGGGTGTCAAAAAGTCAGCCCTTCGTCCTGGGCTCCTGGAAATATGCTTGGAAGCACTGCCGCTCAAGTAAGCTCAAGGCTACATATCCCCGCGTCACTCTGGCATGTGCTGTGGGAAGCATGGTAAAGCGTCGGCCACACTGAAAGTGACACCAAGGTAGACATAGGATGAGACAATCTCCACAAGATCTCCTCTATATGTGAAGCTCAATCTGGATGTGGCAGGGCGAGAGGTATTGAAGACCATTACCTTGGTTTTACCAAGCTTAACAGAGAGGTCCCGCTGAGTGCAAAAGTCATGTAAGGCATCCAACTGTTCGGCTAAGTCTGAGAGGAGGACGATGTCATCTGCATAAAGTAGTATGGGGATCAATATGCCTGCCAGTGTGGGACCAGCCTCGCCTAATCCATCAATGAAGCTCGAGATCTCATCAATGTTGAGGCCGAGAAGAGTGGGTGATAGAGGGCAGCCCTGTTTCACCCCAATGGTGCTGGAAATCTCCTGTGATGTCCTCCTGGGGCTCTCACTCGCGGACTCACAGAGGGCAATGATGCTCCAAACCATGTCAGTTGGGACTCTAATCTCCTATAGACGGTGTAAGAGGTGGGCTCGGGGTACAGTATCAAAAGCTTTGCGAAAATCCACAAAGCAACAGTAAATCCTCTGGTGTCGTGCTCTACCCTCCTCGATGATGGCACGAAGGGTGAAGATGTGGTCAAGGGTAGAGTAGCTCCTCCAAAAGCCAGCCTGTCCCTGAGGCTCTTCATCCCTGGCTCTTTGCAAATGAACTGAGCTCCGCCTCTAGCACTGATCCATAGAGTTTGGCCAGTGTGTGGCCAATCATGATCATCCTGTAGTTATTAGGATCAAGTGGATCTCGGATGGGGGTGATGGTGTTGGTGGACCAAGAGGGTGGAAATCCTTCACAAAGGGCTCTATTGAACATGTAGGCTAGTAGGGGCGCTAGGGTATCATGGGCATGCGCGAGATGTACTCGGTTGTGAGTCCCTCATGATCTTGGGCTCGCCCATTGCAGTCTACAAATGGCCTTGACGACCATGCCCTTTGTGAAGAAGGTGGTGGTGGGGCGGGGGTAGGGGTAGGGGTGGCTGATGGGGGATATGATAGAGGGAGCGGCATAGGAGTGCCATGTGTCTGGGTAGGTGATAGGTGTGGGAGGGCGATGTTCTCGGAGTTTCCTCCATGCCTCTGTAGTTTGGCCCTAAGATAAGTCGGTATAACTCATCCTCTTTCCGGCATAAAACTCTTGTTTCTTGCCTTGGGTGAGCCGTTGAGAAATCCGTTGCGCTTAGCGCTTCGTGATTTGCCCAATCTGTACTTCATGCTTAGGATGGGAGCGTGTGGCCCAACATTCGTCATCATACCATCAGTTATGGGGCATGGCACCCCAAGGTGGCTTGGGAGTAGGTCTGTAAGTGTTTACATTCTATTTTGCACAAGAGGAAGCATCTCCTCCAAGAAGTTGTAGGGTGATGACCATCTTTGCCATTGCCATCTAAGTCCTGCTCATCATTATCAACCCGGCTAATCTATTGGCCTAGTACTTGGCATGCTTCCATTGATCGAACAATGATAATGTGGAATCTTGATCTAACCATGAGAAAGGTGACAAGAAGGCAACATCTTTTCAAAGCAACCTGACATGGGTTGAATATTAATACCAGCAATGGTGGAGAGATGGCATTCTATATGACTGGAGAGGGGGTCAACCCTGTTAGCAATAATGCTATGTGGTAAGACTCTCCACAGTGGTTTATCTCGTAGTACAAAGGCAAAAAAAAAGAATTGCTAAAAAAAGTGGGTGCTTTCTCCAGTGTTGTGAGCAATTGAAAATTAGCTACTAGGGGGTTGCAGCCCACAACTTCTCCCTTCTTTTCCTCAAAGGAACAGGGAACACCCCTCTTTCTTCTCGTTCACAAAAATAGGAGGTTCATGTGAATCAACAAGCTATACCTACTCTTTATTGTGAGAAATGCATAGCTTCAATTTTGTTGCAAGTGGATCTTTGATACTAATTGTGGCATTCTTGCAATGTTGTCTTATATCTAGCATACACACATGCGCATACATAGAGCACACAAAAGGAAAGCAGGAGGAAGACATCTCGCAACCATAGACTCGCTACTCGGAGGCACCCTTGAGATTAGGAAAGGTAGATATGCACCACCATATCATGACTTATGAGACAAACTTGTAGTCAGAGACCACTACAACACATATCCTATTCGCCTAATGCTTTACATATATCTTTATGTCTATGTATTTGGGACCAACTCGATTAGTAATGTTTAATCTCCTCAATCCCCCGTCTACTTTCATGGTATTAGATTCATGGTTTCCTCGCTTTATCCTTAGTGTTGTGGAAAAATAAAAGGAGACCAGGCTATTCCTCTCCTCTCCGGGTGAATATTTTTCCTCTACTTTTATTGTGGCTAGCGCATCTCCTCCCTGCATATGCGATTATCTCAATTGACTCAAAGATAATCTCAAATTTTGACTTTTGTGAAGATGATGCAATGCAACTTATCAATTTCTTTGCAAAAGATCACCACAAATCCTATATTTGGAGCTGTGCATGCCCTTGGGCTTGATCGATGTGCAACAATTTAGTGCTCTAGATTGCACTATATACCTATTATAATTGACAAAGGCCCTTTTAATCCTCCACCCCAACACAATTTCGAGGATGCCCAACATGCAACTTGCTTGTTGCTAACTCTTGTAATTCTTGGAACCCCACTTTTGATATGTCCTAATTAGGCACAAATCGCCACGAAGACTTGAATTTTGATGCAACCCTCCTAGCCCCCAATTTTGGTGCCTCCCTTGCCCCCCTCGATGGGCTCTTATGTGCCCAACTAAGACTGCTTTCTCGAGCTTCCAAATATGCGATCTCCTTCACCCAAGTCAATCCCAGTTTGCCCACTCACCTTGATGCTATAGGAAATGAAGGTTTGGTAGAATAGTAGATAGGAAGCAGGTTATGGAGGGTCGAATATCTCCACCACATTAATGTGTGTGCACAGAGAGAGAGAGAGAGAGAGAGAGAGAGAGAGAGAGAGAGTAGATTGCACGACTCAAGGTTGATTGTATTGATATTATAAGCCTACAACAGCTACATGCTTTTATAGGCTAGTAGCGAGTGCTCATCATGAAAAACTACTTTCTGAAGCAATGGAAAAACTGCCTATTGAAAAATATATCCAGGATATTTGAGATTCTTTTGAAAAAGGACATCATAGAATTCTATTCAATTTTCATGAAGATAAAACACTTTTTTAATTCTCTTTTTAAACTAGAAATCCAAATATGCAATAAACTATTTGAGTAAAAATACTGGAGTGATATACCTCTGTACATGAGAAAAACCTACAAATAATAATAATGAGGTTTATCCATTTTTATACAAAAATTAAAGAATATATCATTAAATTCAAAGTATTAGTAGTTTTTTAGTCCTTTAGAACCTCTACCCTTGAGATAAAGCAATGATTGACTAAGTCTTACTACCACTGGAAGAAATTTAAACGGCATTGCGAAGTTTAAACGCACACACATCATGAGAAAAAGCTATCAGGAAAGCAACAACACTGACGGGGACATCTTGCTTGACTCGAAGAAATTACCTGGAAGTAGCCAATCTCTTCTAATGGAGACGAGAGGCTGACATAGCGCTAAGAGAGAGAAGTAGAGGAAGAGAAACGTAGTGGGGGGAGAGAGGGAGAGAGAGAGAGAGAGACAAACACACACACAGAGATGTTCAAGCAGTCTCTCGGCAAGGATGATGACGATCTTGATCTCGAGGCAGGAATGAACAAGCGACCCCGCCTGAGCAGCGAAGTGAGTCCGCGTGCAGTGTTTATCAGCCACATCATGGGATTCACATG
The DNA here is from genome assembly GCF_041138505.1 of Cibotium barometz. Lineage (NCBI taxonomy): Eukaryota > Viridiplantae > Streptophyta > Polypodiopsida > Cyatheales > Cibotiaceae > Cibotium > Cibotium barometz. The sequence continues at coordinate 9,999,075 of NC_141086.1, read as the reverse complement.
AAAGCGTAGATTTGCAAATACACTTTACTATTTCCTGAAAAGCCGTGGGATCAAACCAATAATGCTATGTGGTAAGACTCTCCACAGTGGTTTATCTCGGTTTTTTTTAAAAAAAAAAGCATAAGCATAAGTGGGTGCTTTTCTCTAGTGTTGTGAGCAATTGAAAATTAGCTACTAGGGGGGTGCAGCCCGCAGCTTCTCCCTTCTTCTCCTCAAAGGAACACAGGGAACACCCCTCTTTCTTCTCCTTCACAAAAATAGGAGGTTCATGTGAATCAACAAGATATACCTACTCTTTATTGTGAGAAATGCATATCTTCAATTTTGTTGCAAGTGGATCTTTGATACTAATTGTGGCATTCTTGCAATGTTGTCTCATATCTAGCATACACACATGTGCACGCATAGAGCACACAAAAGGAAAGCAGGAGGAAGACATCTCCCACCATAGACTCGCTAGGCACCCTTGAGATTAGGAAAGGTAGATATGCACCACCATATCATGACTTATAAGACAAACTTGTAGTTAGACCACTACAATACATATCCTATTCGCCTAATGCTCTACATATATCTCTATGTCTATGTATTTGGGACCAACTCGATTAGTAATGTTTAATCTCCTCAATCCCCCATCTACTTTCATGGTATTAGATTCATGGTTTCCTCGCTCTTTATCCCCTAAGTGTTGTGGGAAAATAAAAGGAGACCAGGCTATTCCTCTCCCGACTTTTGTAAAGATGATGCAATGCAACTTATCAATTTCTTTGCAAAAGATCACCACAAACCTTGTATTTAGAGCTGTGCATGCCCTTGGGCTTGATCGATGTGCAGCAATTTAGTGCTCTAGATTGCATAAGCTCCTATGTACCTATTGTAATTGACAAAGGCCCTTTTAATCCTCTACCCCAACATAAATTCGAGGATGCCCAACATGCAACTTGCTTTAGGCACAAATCGCCAAAACGAAGACCTGAATTTTGATATAACCCTCCTAGCCCCCAATTTTGGTGCCTCCCTTGCCCCCCTCGATGGGCTCTTATGTGCCCAACTAAGACTGGTTTCTCGGGCTTCCAAATATGCGAGCTCCTTCACCAAAGTCAATCCCAGTTTGCCCACTCACCTTGATGCTATAGGAAATGAAGGTTTGGTAGCATAGTAGATAGGAAGTAGGTTATGGAGGGTCGAATATCTCCATCACGTTAATGTGTGTGCACAGAGAGAGAGAGAGAGAGTAGATTGCACGACTCAAGGTATTGATATTATAAGCCTACAACAGCTAGATTGCACGACTCAAGGTTGATTGTATTGATATTATAAGCCTACAACAGCTACATGCTTTTATAGGCTAGTAGAGCGAGTGCTCATCACGAAAAACTACTTTCTGAAGCAATGGAAAACACCACAGAATTCTGTTCAATTTTCATAAAGACAAAACACTTTTTTAAATATATTTTTAAACTAGAAATCCACATATGCAATAAACTATATGAGTAAAAATACTGCAGTGATATACTTCTGTACTACATGAGAGAAACCTCTCCGAATATTAACGAGGTTTATCCATTTTTGTACAGAAATTAAAGAATATAATTTTTACATATCATTAAATTCAAAGTACTAATAAATTTTTCGTCCTTTAGAACTACCTACAACTCCACCCTTGAAGCTGGATATTGGCTTTGAAAAATTACACTAACTGCTAGTTTTTGGTGAGCAGTGCCACACAGCCAGTAACCTTATCTTTTAGAGATAAAAGCAATGATCCTTATGTTTTAGAGATAAAAGCAGTTTAAACGCGCCTTCACACACACACTGACTGGGACATCTGGGACATCTTGCTTGACTCGAAGTTTTAAAAGTCCGTCTCTTCTAATGGAGAGAGAGCGAGAGAGAGAGAGAGACACACACACACACACACACACATGTTCAGGCATGAACAGAGAAGCGACTCCGCGCCCTATTGCTTATCTACCTTTGTATTCGTCTATCGGGGCACCCATGCGGTGTTTATCAGCCATCGTGGGATTCACATGATGTTTTCTTTGGGAGCATGACCATCATGCCATCAGTGTATTTTACTTGCCTGACTTGATGCTTCAATAGCAGTAGGTGAGAGTCGCCATTTCTCACACATGTCAAGGTGTTTTGTCGTTTTTTCTTGTTGCACAAGTTTCTTTGTGTGCTTCTGCAAACTTTGCTTTAAGTGAAAAAGACAAGATCTTTCACAACCCTTTGATACATTATATGGTCCCCCATTATACACTACTCTACTGGCTATCCAATTGGCACTTGCTTCATCTGCCATGAATCCTGCAAAGCCAGCTGGTGGATAACCTTGTTCTCTTATCACATTATTAAGATTATTCCAAAACAGTATTTGAGAGTCACACCCTCCTCTTTTGTCTCACATATAACAATCTCACTATGAACCCTTTCAAGCTTAACAACAATAAAATCCAACAATCAATGCACTATGAAATTAGCAACCATCTAAAGTATGTGTTCCTTTTACGATAGAGACATGTTGTAAATAACTCACCTTGGATCGTAAACTGAACAAGACATTGTTGCCCATCCATCAATTCTATGGGTGTAATCAAAATGTACCCAAACTTTACATAGATCTCCATGTTTTGATTGGCGTATTCAGTTTACCAAGTCCATACTTGAACCTGGTCCTTTAGTGGACATCTTGAAGAGAAAGCATTTCTCTTTAGTCCCACCTTGCCATGGGAAGTGACAATTATGGAAAATGGAAACACTTATTTTATTTAGAGATAAAGCAATGATCCTTATGTTTTAGAGATAAAAGCAATGATTGAGTAAGTCTTACTACCACTCGAAGAAACCATGGTGAAATTTAAACGCCGGAGGTTTTGCTTGACTCGAAGAAAGCATTGCGAAGTTGCCTGAGGTTTTGCTTGACTCGAAGAAACCATTGCGAAGTCTAAACGCGCCTTCACACACACACTGACTGGGACATGTTGCTAAGAGAGAGAAGCAGAGGAAGAGAAACGTAGTGGGGGGAGAGAGAGAGAGAGAGAGAGAGAGAGAGATGTTCAGGCAGTCTCTTGTGAGGGACGATGACGATGATTTTAGTCTCGATCTCGGGGCAGGAATGAACAAGCGGCCCCGCCTGAGCAGAGAAGCGACTCATCAGCCTTTGCATCCGTCTATCGGCACCCATGCGGTGTTTATCAGCCATCGTGGGATTCGCATGAAATTAATCACATTGAATATATGAATTAATCACATCTATAATACATGCATCATATAATGATATCTTCCTTTTGCCTCCTTCTCCAACCAACTAGCTTGCATGGATGCTCTCAGACAAGTTTGTGTTAGGGATATGACCTACTCCCATGTACACATGTTCTCCTACTACACATCCATATGTCTGAAAGCTTACCTTAAATAAACAACTTTTGTAGCACTCTGAGATAAATAAAAAACAAATACCAAAAAAATTTCTCAAGAACATCAAAGAAACTTACGTCAATTTTTTGTCGTGCCCAATGAGCGATTTTGTGCTCCCACCACCTAAACAATCTTTCCAAAGCTTTGATGTTTCCTTTGGGAGCATGACCATCATGCCATCAGTGTATTTTACTTGCCTGACTTGATGCTTCAATAGGAGTAGGTGAGAGTCGCCATTTCTCACACATGTCAAGGTGTTTGGTCCTTTTTTCTTGTTGCACAAGTTTCTTTGTGTGCTTCTCCAAACTTTGCTTTAAGTGAAAAAGACAAGATCTTTCATAACCCTTTGATACATTATATGGTCCCCCATTATAAACTACTCTACTGGCTATCCAACTGGCACTTGCTTCATCTGCCATGAATCCTGCAAAGCCAGCTGGTGGATAACCTTGTTCTCTTATCACATTATTAAGATTATTCCAAAACAGTATTTGAGAGTCACACCCTCCTCTTTTGTCTCGCATATAACAATCACTATTAACCCTTTCAAGCTTAACAATAAAATCCAACAATCAATGCACTATGAAATTAGCAACCATCTAAAGCATGTGTTCCTTTTACGATAGAGACATGTTGTAAATAACTCTTCTTGGATCGTAAACTGAACAAGACATTGTTGCCCATCCATCAATTCTATGGGTGTAATCAAAATGTACCCAAACTTTACATAGATCTCCATGTTTTGATTGGCGTATTCAGTTTACCAAGTCCATACTTGAACCTGGACCTTTAGTGGACATCTTGAAGTTAAAGCATTTCTCTTTAGTCCCACCTTGCCATGGGAAGTGACAATTATGGAAAATGGAAACATGTATTTTATTTAGAGATAAAGCAATGATCCTTATGTTTTAGAGATAAAAGCAATGATCCTTATGATTGAGTACCACTAGAAGAAACCATGGTGAAATTAAACCGGGGAGGTTTTGCTTGACTCGAGGAAAGCATTGCGAAAGAAGTTGCCTGAGGTTTTGCTTGACTCGAAGAAACCATTGCGAAGTTTAAACGCACACACTGACTGGGACATCTTGCTTGACTCGAGGAAATTACCTGGAAGTAGCCTGGATTGCGAAGTTTAAACGCGCCTTCACACAACACTGACTGGCTTGCTTGACTCGAAGAAATTACCTACCTGGAAGTAGCCTGGATTGCGAAGTTTTAAGAGCCGAGACGAGAGCGCTAAGAGAGAGAAGCAGAGAAAGAGAAACGTAGTGGGGGGGTAGAGAGAGAGACAGAGAGAGAGAGATGTTGAGGCAGTCTCTTGTCAGGGACGATGACGATGATTTTAGTCTCGATCTGAGCAGAGAAGCGACTCATCTGCCTTTGCATTCGTCTGTCGGCACCCATGCGAGAGAGACACACACACACACAGATGTTCAGGCATGAACAGAGAAGCGACTCCGCGCCCTGTTGCTCATCAGCCTTTGCATTCGTCTGTCGGCACCCATGCGGTGTTTATCAGCCATCGTGGGATTCGCATGAAGCGTGGATTCGCAAATACACTTTACTATGTCCTGAAAATCCGTGGGATCAAAGCATTTCTGGACATGGAGGAGCTCCCTGAAGGAGACGATGTTCGCCCTTTCATGCTGGAAGCTGCCCAAAAAGCAATCATTCAAGTGCCCATCTTTTCAAGCACTTACGCAGAGTCTCGGTGGTGTCTGGATGAACTTGTGGAGATGTTGAAGAGCACCAAGAGCTCTAGTAAAGCCAAGCTATTTCCGATCTTCTATGACGACGTGAAGCCAGAAGACCTAAGAAACAAGAATGACGGGCCGTTTGCAAAAGCGATCGAGGACCATCGAAGACAAGGCAAGCACAACGAAAGCACGATCAAAGGGTGGGAAGATGCTCTGTGTGATGCCTCATGGCTCGAGGGCTTCCGCCTGGAGACCTTTAACAAGTACCAAACTACTTTTGATTTGCAACCGTTTTTTGTAGAGTTAATCTTCTCACTTATATCACTAATCTATGCGATATTATCTAATTATGTGCAGATGTGAAGGACGGTTGCTGGAAGCTCTCGTAGAGAGGATAGCACAGGAGATTCAGGGCAGGATTCCCATGGAGGATGACCTCAAAGCAGTTGGTTTGGTGGAGAGGGTCCATGATGTGCTCGAGCTGTTTCATTTGAAAGAAAAGGGAAGTGTGTACTTTGTGCTGCTTTGGGGCATGGGTGGCATTGGCAAGACCACTCTTGCTCGCGCTATTTACAGGAGACTTGGAAAGGAGTTTCAAGCAGCAAGCTTTGTGGAAACTTGTCAGGATAAGACACTGAGTCAATTACAGAATCAGCTCCTCGAAGATTTGCTGCATGAAAAGAAGTTCCAAGGGGACGATGTGGGAAAGAAGAAAGGGCATTTAAAAGCTGGATTAAGGGGGAAGGAGGTCCTGATCATATTGGATGATCCAGAGAACTTTGAATCCATCGAGGAAATCATAGATCTGGCATCCCTTCAGCCGGGAAGTCGAATGCTTGTAACATCCAGGAACCAAACAGTATTTCCTCACGGCGGCAATGATTTCTCTGATGTCATCAGGGGTGAACGCTACGAGGTACAAGGCATGGACCGTGATGAGTCCTTGCAACTTTTGTGTCTGAACGCTTTCAAGAAGCCTTCGCCAGATCTAGGTTTTGAAAAGCTAGCAGAGAAAGTAAGTGAAGCATGCGCTGGTCTTCCCCTTTCGCTGGAGGTGCTTGGTAGGCATCTTAGGGTGAGGAAGGAAAAGAAATTCTGGGAAGAAGCAATCAAGACTTTAAGTAGTAGCGCTACTTCAACGTTCAAACGCATAGAGACTTGTTTGAAGGTTAGCTATGAGGCTCTTAGTAAGCATGAGCAGGAAATGTTTCTAGATGTGGCTTGCTTCTTGATTGGTGAAGGCAGGCAGAGTGCCGAATACTTTTGGGAAAGCGATGATTTGGTAGAGGGGTGGATAAGTGGTCTAGAGAGCTTGGTAGACCTCTGTCTAGTGAAGGTGGATGAAAATGAGTGCCTGACAATGCACGATCACTTGAGGGATTTGGGGAGAGGCATTGTCAAACAGTCGGGCAAGTGGAGTAGGGTGTGGGATGATACCGACTTGACGCAAGTGCTGCGAAGTAAGCAGGTGCATATCCACTTCTCTATTTACTTCTCTGTTTTCAGCACACATTTATGTATGCAAACAATGCTGTGGGAAGCAAAGACAATACAAAAATGAAAGACTACAAAGATTCAAATTAGTTGTTGCGAATGCCCAGAAAGCAACTTGTTCCACTGTTCATCCTTAACTTTTTACTAGAGAAACTCTTTTGATTGGTCGCTTTTCCTTTTTTCCATCTTTGCACTTGCACTTGTTGTTTTGAAGCTTTTTTTTGGTGTGGAGGGTGGGTGGCTCTATTGCAGGAGCATAATGAAGATGCTTGTTACAGATCTACATTCACTAATGTAGTTCCCATCGACTCCATAACCCAGACACTCATTAAATATATGGATACTGCCCAAACATTGTAAGATCTACATGACTGATAAAACACGATCCATGCAATAATGGTTTGGTTTATGGTTGCAGGGTCTTGATCAAATCCGTGGGCTTGCCACTTACCGAAAAAACTTGAATGCGAGTTTGCTTTCCCAAATGCAATCTTTACGATTGCTTTTTCTGCATGGAACATATCTGGAGGGTGATGATGAGGGGCTTAAAGCATTGGAAATAAGGTGGTTGAAATGGGCTCCTTCTAAAGAATTATTAGACCTGGAGTTTCTTACTGTGTTGGAATTCCGGTACACTATGAACTTTAAGGTATATAGTCATTATTATTATTTTTAAATGTTTGATTTGATCTTCAAACTTTTGTAATTTCATGAGATCTGACTTTAAAAAGTGAACTTTAATTTTACAAGAGAGAATTCAATTTAAGAAATCCATGATTGCACACTGACTTCCTTTGAGCAGCTGAAAATTTGATAATGTTAGAAGACTCTGGTCTTTTAAAAGTTTAGATGTTCTGAACTTTGATTCATGTACTTTACAGATGAAACTTCCTTCTTCCTTCGGGCAGCTGAAAAAGCTTCAGAAGCTTGACATGGATGAGTTCTCTGAGCTGCAGGAGCTACCGGAAGATTTTGGGTCTCTTGAAAGTCTAGAAGAGTTTTGTGGAAGGAGCTCAGCCATCACGAAGCTTCCTTCTTCCTTCGGGCAGCTGAAAAAGCTACGGAAGCTTGACATGGATGAGTGCTCTGAGCTGCAGGAGCTACCGGAAGATTTTGGGTCTCTTGAAAGTCTAGAAGAGTTTTGTGGAAGGGGCTCAGCCATCACGAAGCTTCCTGCTTCCTTCGGGCAGCTGAAAAAGCTACAGAAACTTGACATGGATGAGTGCTCTCAGCTGCAGGAGCTACCGGAAGATTTTGGGTCTCTTGAAAGTCTAGAAGAGTTTTGTGGAAGGGGCTCAGCCATCATGAAACTTCCTTCTTCCTTCGGGCAGCTGAAAAAGCTACGGAAGCTTGAGATGCATGATTCCTCTAAGCTGGAGGAGCTACCGGAAGCTTTTGGGTCTCTTGAAAGTCTAGAAGAGTTTTGTGCAGGGGGCTCAGCCATCACGAAGCTTCCTGCTTCCTTCGGGCAGCTGAAAAAGCTACGGAAGCTTGACATGGATGAGTGCTCTGAGCTGCAGGAGCTACCGGAAGATTTTGGGTCTCTTGAAAGTCTAGAAGAGTTTTGTGGAAGGGGCTTAGCCATCACGAAGCTTCCTGCTTCCTTCGGGCAGCTGAAAAAGCTACGGAAGCTTTCCATGCATGGGTGCTCTCAGCTACAGGAGCTACCGGAAGATTTTGGGTCTCTTGAAAGTCTAGAAACGTTTTGTGCATGGAGCTCAGCCATCGTGAAGCTTCCTTCTTCCTTTGGGCAGCTGAAAAAGCTACAGAAGCTTAACATGGATTGGTGCTCTCAGCTGCAGGAGCTACCGGAAGAGTTTGGGTCTCTTGAAAGTCTAGAAGTGTTTTGTGGAAGCGGCTCAGCCATCACGAAGCTTCCTTCTTCTTTCGGGCAGCTGAAAAAGCTATGGAAGCTTGACATGGATGGGTGCTCTGAGCTGCAGGAGCTACCGGAAGAGTTTGGGTCTCTTGAAAGTCTAGAAGAGTTTTATGCATGGCGCTCAGCCATCACGGAGCTTCCTGCTTCCTTCGGGCAGCTGAAAAAGCTACGGGAGTTTTACATATAGTACTATAAAAAGATATAAATCATTATATACCTTTCTACATATTGATTTGCTTATAACATTTTGTTGAATTTTTGTTCTTTGTTATAAAAATATTTATGTTTTACAAATTTATATGATAAATTTTTTACACATAAATTTTTACTATAAATTTTTTGTTCTTTATTATAAAAATATTTATGTTTGATAAATTTATGTGATAAATTTTTATTGGATGTTTTTGTGGACTTCATTTGGAGTATTTTGTTAGTTTTTCTAGCGCCACACGTAGCGGTGCTTTTAGTGGTGCTTATAACGATGAAACGTAAAACACCGTTAAATCGGTAAAAAGCGTCATTAATTCCTTATCTTGTTATAGTGAATATTATCACTCGTCGATTCCAAGTTAAGCAGCAAGTGGATAAGCCGGCTAAGAAGTGTGGCCGAAGAAGAAAAGCTAAAAAGATTGGGAATGGAGATCACCAAGTGAGTATTTAGGATGGCTCTGATCTAGATATAGTGGAAGCTGCTTCAATTGAATCTAGTTATGAGGATAGATCAAAATATCAAATAAAAAAGAAAAGTGATGTGCCTTGTACTCCCAAGGGGATGAGAAATATCCGAATGCTGAAATAGAGAGAGAGAGAGAGAGAGAGAGAGAGAGGTATTAACGTCAGTAGAATACATCACGAGGGCATCTACGACCAATGGTGGGACTTGAACTCGGGTGGATCATGGTCTTTATAAGGGCTCTTGTACTAGCCAATTTGCCCCACTTGTGGGTGGCAGAAAGGTAGTACGAGAGTCCTCTTTTATTACACACACACACACACACACACACACACACACACACTATGGGAGAGAGAGGTATTAATGTCGATAGAATACAACACGAGGTCATATATGACCAACGGTGGGACTTGAACTTGGGTGGATCATTTGCCAAGGCCTTGGTTTAGCAGTGCTAAGAGGAAGTGAAAAAATCCAAACAAACCCAAATAAGGTCTTCTAATACAATCTCTCCCACACGAGGAAGGATATTGTCAGACGAACTCGATATTGTAGAGCCAGTAAGGGAAGGAACAAACAAAGAAGTGATGAATCGAATCCTACCCTTGCTTCTTTGACACGATGGATCAAGTAGACATTGTTCCTTAAGAACCTTTGTTGTCATGTTCTAGTAATCAAGGAGTACACTTTTCTCTCATTCACCTGAAGATGAGGAAGGACTAATGTTCATCCTTTCTATAATGATTGAAGTACCTTTAGAATCATGCCTCAAGAGAAAGTGTCTTGGTCTCAAGGATTGGGTAGAAAGAGGAATCATTGCATCTCTTGACCTTGTGAAAGTGACTCGCCTTTTACATTGAAGAAATAAATCAATCCAAAAGAGCAAGAAAAGAACTGTGAGATTCCAATGAGCAAAATGGGACACTACTATGAAAGTGATGACACTAATGCAACTATTCTGGTTACCCCTAAAGGTAGTCAAGTGACGGGGCCATATTAAATGATGCAGCAATCATGGGAAAAACTGTCATTGGAAAGGAAGGATCCAATTGTGAGAACATGGTAGATGAAACTAAGACGAGACCAATGGGTGTATTGAGAAATGACAAACTCACGGTCTTTTCATATACATTTCTCCATACTATGGTCGTTATGAATGTTCTATGAGGGATGCCTCATTACTCCATGATTGGTCTAGTAACCACATATACTTGCAAAAGGATTCACCTACCTTGAAAGTAAACCTACAAACTTGGGAGACACATCCCAAGAGAGGCGACTGTTTGGAGATTACTAGAACACCACTACTCGAATAACCCCCCCTGCAACTTTGCAACTTAGAGGTGCAAACCCAATGTCCCTAGAAGATAGATGTATGTCCCATTACCAGAATTAGTGTTCTGTGAAAATTGGACATTTCACATTTTAGCACAACAACTGGTGTACCCAAGAGAAAGGGAACTAACTACAAGGAACATTAGTTAAAGGGTCAACCCTAAACAAAATCAATACCAAAACTAGAGTAGAAGATGAGATGTATGCCCCATTACAAAAACTAGAGTTATGAGAAAATTGGATGCACATTTTAGCACAACGATTGATGTACCCAAGAGAAAAGGAACTAACTACAAGGAACATTAGTTAAAGGATTGCGAGAAACATGGATCAAGTCTAGGCTAGGTTAAGGAGGATTAAAGCAAATGCTAAACATGATTAAAAGAGCATGAATGAGAATGAAAAATAACTAAAATAGATAAACAAGATATATAACCAAATGGACTTACTTGATATTGCTTGAGATGAGTGGATTATGTGTGAATCCCTTTTATAGGAGTTGGGTACAATCCTTGAACTAAAGTGGGATGAACCTAGCTTGTCCATATGGTAGCTTGCTAGGCTTGTACTTCATTTGGAATACTCATACTCACTCTGTACCAATTGCTATGCTCAGTGGCACCACATTTCTCAACACCCCCCCTTGGTGCCGTGTTTTATAGGCTACTGTAAGGTGGTCAGATGTGAGGTTTACAAATACTTCACCCTCTCTTAATGTAAGTTGTAGGTGGATTGACATTTGGACTTGGACATGGAACATCTGTCTCTCTGGGAGCTTGATTAGCTACTCTTAGGTGGTCAGCAGTGTTTACATTTGCATCACTTTCCCTAGGTGTTTTTTGGCTACTATTAGGTGGTAAAGCGTGAATACAAACACATACATTTTGCCTACTCATTTGGTGGCTTACAACATATGGATTGATGAGGTTGGGGTACTGGTTTGTAGTCCCTTTGTTGCTTAGTGCTACTGCTTGCTTGAGATTTTTTGCTTTTGCTTGATTAAGATCCCTACTTCATGCTTCATGTTGTCGATGTCATGACCACCTTTTTCTTCTTCATGTTATTGGATGCTTCTTAGCTCTTGGCCTTTGCTATTTGGCTTGACTCTTGGCTCTTTGATAGGTTCTTTGATGTGGACTAGATGTGGACTAGATGCTCTTTGTTGCATAATGATTTATACTTGATCTTCTTATGTGCCTTTGATGCATTATGTATGGATGCCGTGCTTTCTAAACATGATTAAAAGAGCATAAACAGGAATGAAAAATAACTAAAAGAGATAAACAAGATATGCAACCAAGTGGACTTACTTGATGTTGCTTGAGATGAGTGGATTGTGTGTTACATTTGCTTGTTGGAAGTGACTCCCTTTTATAAGAGTTGGGTACAATCCTTGAACTCATCTGGGATAAACCTAGCTTGCCCATGTGGCAACTTGCTAGCTTCGGGTACCATGGGGATGGTGTGGTGTACAACCTCTACAAGAACTCCCTTCATATCATGGTATGTCCATACAAAGCAATCCCTATAATCCTTGAGGAGAGCTACAAGTTTAGCCTCCTTGGCCTTATTTAAGTCCTTATTTCTCATGGTTCGGCCAAATCTACTTCCTTGACCTCTAAAAGCCCATCATAGACTCCTCCACTCTGACTTATGGGGTTACGTTTGAGATTATTAAACACTAACTTGCATTCCCGTATGGTGTATGATTTGCAATGCTCAGGTACTGGTGCAAATCATGCTCATTTTCCTTTCCTTCATCAGCTGCTTTAGCTACAGCCTTAGCCTCTCATTCCTTCTGTGCTAGTTCACGATTTTGTTTCCTTCTAGGTGAGCGACTCTATTTTGGTTCATGAGATACTTCCACCTTTTCTATATCAATTGGGGGTGGTCTACAATAGTTGAGGTTTTGTAACTCCTCCTCCAATCGTCTATAAACTTTCGGATGTAAGTCAAATGCACCCATGTACTGGAGCCATTGGACAGTAGTTGTTCTTTCTTGTAGCCTTTTATGATGATTCACTGAATAGTGTTTACATCTCCGCCATCTCCTTGCCGTCTTGATGAACTTCATCCCTTTCTTCAAATTGGGAATCTGTTTTAGATTCGGAGCTACTCCCTGTAGTTTCTTTGGATGTTATGGGCTTTGTTTTTCTTTTGGTGATTGAGGAGCTGGTGTCACTTTCAATCTCCGTTTCAGACCCCTCACCACTATTGGTGCTTGAGCTTGAGTCATCACATGTGAACTCAAGTTCACTATAACCAATCCCCTCGGGTATCATAAGGTAGAGTACGAACCATTCTCGGAGGGGCACGACCTTAGGGAGTTCCTCACCACTAGGTGTAACCCATGTAGATCCTCTAGCTCCCCAGTTATCGATTGTAGCCAACATATGTATCCAGTTTAGATCATGTTCATGCTCAATAGCTTATATTTTAGCATCGTTATAGGGTGGCTTCTTCCCTACATCAGTCTCTTCTTTGCAAGTATAGCAGTATTGTAATGGGACTGAATAAGTGGTGGTGTCTAAACGGTTTTCAAAAAGTCCTCCACTACCCATAGGATGTACGCGGCCAGTCACAAGATCAACCTTGATAATGGAATCATCAAATTGGAGGTAGACATGGTTTTTAGACTAGTCATGTACCATCTTTTCTTCTCTCATGAACGTGCATCCTAAGATCATTTTATATGATTCTTGTTGTTTGGAAGAGTCCATAATAATGAAGGTATGTTTAACTTGATATATTTGAAAACCTTGATTTTTAATTCTCGTAGCATCCCAATAGGTTAGCCCTGTTAGCCATCTTGACAATGATATCTAAGACTTTTAGACGTGACTTGGCCATCTTCTCCCAACATTTCTTGGTGATTATGCTCTCTCCTGCACCACCATCTATGACTCCCATTACTGTGATACCCTTGGCCATGATTGGCAGTAGTGTGTTAGACTCATCACCTTCAAATTATTGTCCTAGTTTGTTAAGTGGAAGTTTAACCATAGATTTGGCATTTTCTTCTTCCATTGGGACTATTGATTTGGGTACAACACAAGGTGTCTCCATTGTATATTGGCGACGTGCCTTATGCATGTCAGCAAATGATGGTAATCCGACATTGAGTTCCCCATTAAGGAGAGCTCTCATCACTTCAAACAATTTTGGATCTCCACTCAATCAGGTGTGGTTATAGTTGTATTGGTTTATGAGGCCATAAAGTCTAACAGTTTGGGTATATTTAGTGGTGTGTTCATGACCTCATTTCCATAAGTAGGCGTCGGTGAGATTAGAAAATCCATTTTCAAGATGGTCTCAAGGTTTCTGTATGGTAATTGTCCCTTGAACCAATCACAGGGATCGAGCTATGGGAGGTGGAGGTCTTAGTCTCTTCCTCTCACTTGCTTAGGTTTGCGAATCTCAGTAGTAGGCATTAAGGTACTAAGGTGTACAATATTTGAGACTCTCACTTGCTTAGGTTTTGGTTCAAGCTCCTCTTGGGTTTTGTAACTAAATCACCAAATTCTTGGAGTTGCTCAATCTCCTTCTAAGGGTCACATGATAAGAGCCATGTTTTGTCATGTGTGATTTAGTTTCTGGAATCGCATATTCCCATGGGATCTCCCTCCTAGTGCTCTTGGTTTTGGAGGGTATTTTGCTAGAATTAGCCCTTTTGTCCAGGGAGTCCGAGTCCTTATCTAGGTCTAATGAAGACTGGCTCTTGAGGTGTCCCAAGATTTGTCTTTTTGGTTTCCTTTATTTTCTCATTCTTAACTGACTTTTTTCTCTAGTTTTTTTTCTTCTTCTTCTTAGATTCCGCTACCTAGTTCATGGATCATAGTTGGGTGATAGCATTCAACGTTGTGTGATCTAGATTTTTTAGGATGCCTTTGAGTTTGATTACTTACCCCAATCATGTTTAGGGGTGTGATGATGGGTCCTGTTTGTGGGCTTGTCACCACAATCTTGTTGGGAAAATCCTTAATCCAATGATCTATGCTTGACAGTGGGCTTGTACTTCATTTGGACTACTCATACTCACTCCCTACCAACTCTTGTGCTCAATGACACCACATTTCTCAACAAGGATCAACCCTAAACTATGATATTATAGATGTTGAATGATCAACTTGCAGGATCCAAATCTGAGTAAGAATAAAGCATAGGAAGTAGCTCTAAAGAGTGAATTATGAAAGAGTCAAACAAACAATTCCATAGATGGATTTGAAAGAAATGCTACCGAGCTAGAAAGAACAATAAACTCATTTGTACACATGTAGATGGCACAATGGCTTAGATTTATTGAAGCCACAAATGTTCACGAAAATTTGTCCACCAATTGGGGGGAGAATTGAACCAGGTTGTGGGAAAAGGTTTTTAAAAAAGCTTGAAGATGAAAAATTCTCGAAACCCAAACTGTCTTGGTCAGCCACAAAAGAAAGGCTAATAGAGCAATATCGAAAATTGAGAGGGTTGCCAAGAGAGCTTTAGCTACCAACATGATAGAAGAATAAGGTGAAGATCTAAGGCAAGTACTTGAGCATTTCAAGACTTATAATGTTGATGAGAGAATGGTGGCACACCTTAGAGCACAAATGTCCAAGGAAGGACAAGCATCTTATGATGGACCAACAGAAGTTAAGGAAGTAAATATAGTGGAGCTTGACCAAAAGCCAAAGATCGTGTATATTTCTATGGACTTAACTAATAAGGAAGAAGAAGACCTGATTAAATAAATCAAATAATTAGAGGATTGTTTTACATGGTCATACACATATGAAAGGAGCATCCCCATCAGTGATGTAACCACTATACCTATAGTGGAAGGATCACTTATATAAAAAAATCAAAATACATAGCAATTATAAAAAAGTAAATCTATAAACACAATGATTCAAGATTCATTAATGAAATTAAACACACTGATTGGGTATCACCCATCGAACCACCCAGTATATGAAGTCCCATTTTGACTTTTACTAGAACTTCAGTAGCTTTTAAAGCCCTAAGTTTGTGCACATGCCAACTTAACTAGTTAACTTAAAAATTTTAATTTTCTAATCTTATTTTCTCAACCTCCTAAGTCTCTCCTATTAAATGCACACCTTCTTTAAAAAATACATTCTCTCACTAAAAAGTGCACCTTAGTTATAAGCTCGGAGATTTCCCATAATCATTTTGCATAGGACAAAATACATGGCTTAAGAAGCTGTTATGCATGGAGTAATGTTAGCTAATGTGGTTAACATACCCCTTCCCTAATCACGGTTCCATCCTTGATATTGTCAATGAAGCTCCATGGGAGGTTAGTGGTAAAAGCCATTGAAATTATAATAGAAGTCAAAGTGGACTTCGATTGTGGGAATTTGTAGACCTTCATATTCATGCTATAGATATTTTTGTGCTTGGACTCTTTCAAATTTATATAAATGTTTAAAAGTTTATGGAATTCAATTCTATTATACATGTCCACTAGCTTAATCTACATAATCATTAACACTATCTGTCCACTATTCATTTTCTCTATGTCCTTGATGTTTGTGTACTCTACCCCATTGTTATTAAACACTGCCCAATATCCTTAAGGAGAAAATTAAGCGTGTGAGCTACACGTGAAAACCATGTTATCTTTGGATGCTTTGTCATTACATTTTGTCTTGCTAATTTGTAATTTGATGCATTATCTGAAACTACTGCAGTTACATTTTTACGCCCACCCACACGAGATATTGTGAACCATATGTAATTACACTAAGAATCAAAGATCAAACTTACGAACTTTTACTTCCTCCAATTGGGAGCACACGTTGCACTTGGATCTATGGACCTACATACAAGGTGGCTACTATTGGACATAAAGTGGTAAGGTGAGGTGGCACGGTGCTTATGTGGATCCTCTCGAAGCTGATGTGGACATAAAGTGACATGTACATTTAAGATTTGTGTCCACCCAAGGCTCACACATGGCATGATCTCTAGGATTTGAATATTACCAAGCCTAGATTTCCAACCCTAACTAGGATTGGTTTTAGACTTGAAAAAGGGAGAGTAGACACAATATGGAAATTTTCACCTTGGAGGATTAAAAACAGACCTTTCCATACTTAAATTAAGCTAAAATCCACAATATTTTTCATGTTAATCTACTAAAGAAGTATGTCTCGGGTACTAGTCATATATTGGATGATGAATAAGTTTCTTTTCCTACCTAAGGATAAGTAGAATTGGAACCAGAAGCATTTTTAAACGTGAGAGAAAAGCCTCTCAAAAACATGATTTTAGAAGTGTATACAGTCAAGTGTAAGTTTTTCCTGCCTAGGGATGCCACTTCATAGAAAGAGGAAGAATTAAAGAAAGACTATCCCCAATTCATGTGAGATGAGGAAATCTCATATCGTCAAGTGGGGGATGCCAACTAAGGATGCCATTTAGTAGAAAGAGGACGTATTAAAGAAAGACTATCCCTAATTTGTGTGAGATGAGGAAATCTTAGATCTTCAAGTGGGGGAGAATGTAAGATCCCTCTTCCTGTGCCATAACTATGGTTCTTTTTTATTCAATCCCACTTTAATGGTTTTATTTACAAGTCATATTGAACATGGAGTGGACTTAGTATAAGACGGATGAAGTATCTACATTTGGTAAAGTTTTCTTATAATGCCTCTCATCATTAAAGCATCAGAATGATAATGCCTTTCATTATTAAAGCATCAAGATGAGTCCATTTAAGGCACTCTATGGACAAGATTTCCTAATGCTATTGACTTAGTCCAATCCTCTGATCAAAGCGTGGAAGTGTCTAAGTAGATGTTGAATAAGATGGATTACCAAATGTGGTCTATAAAGAAGGACATTAAAGCTGCCTAGAACATACAAAAGCAATATACTAACCTGAAGCGATCTAACAAGAGTTTAAAGAAAGTGATATCATTTTTCTTGTATACAACCCAAGAGAAATTCTCTCTCCTTGTTGGGAAAGTACAAGAAGTTGTCACCTAAATAACGTGTTGGAAGCTTTAAATATATTATTGCTATATAGATAGATATGAATAAAAAAACATAATTTATATTATAATATTTTGCTATTTCATGATTGTGATATATACCAAACGTGCTATATAGTGATCATGTTTACATGCACATATCACGAACGTGCTATATTATGATAAGCAAAAATGTGCAATGCCCCGATAGTGCTATAAAAACATGAACATGATATAATATGATAGTGCTATAGAGAGAAGCATGAACATGCTATATAATGCTATATCACGATAGTGATATAGCATGATAGTGCTATAGAGAGAAGCATGAACATGGTATATCACGATAGTGATATGCAATGAGAAGCACAGACGTGCTATATCATAATAGTACTACTACAGAAACATGAACGTGCTATATCATGATAGTGCTACAAAAACATGAATAGTGCTATATCACAAACGGGCTATATCATAATAGTACTACTACAGAAACATGAACGTGCTATATCATGATAGTGCTACAAAAACATGAATGTGCTATATCATGATAGTGCTACAAAGAGAAGCACAAATGTGCTATATCACAATACTACTATAGAAAGAAGCACGATAGTTCTATATCACAATAGTGCTATAGAGAGAAGAACGAATGTGCTATATCACAATAGTACTACAGAGAGAAGCATGAATGTGCTATATCACAATAGTACTACAGAGAGAAGCATGAATGTGCTATATCATGATAGTGCTACATAGAGAAGCACAAATGTGCTATATCACAACAATAGTGCTATAGAGAAAAGCATAAACATGTTATATCATGATAGTGCTACACAAGAACGAACATGCTATATTACGATAGTGCTACATAAGTACAAACATGCTATATCAGTATTATATCACCATAGTGCTAAAAAAAGAACAAACGTGCTATACCACGATAGTTCTACAAAAGCACAAAAGTGATATATCACTATAGTAAAACATGAATGTACGATATCATGATCGTTATCATTAGGACTTGTTTGGGGTCTTCTTGGGCCCTTTTATTTGGACACTTAGTGAAATGCTTAAAATGATAATCAAGCTTTGACCAAGCTAGTGGCCTAGGCCTGAAAATGCATTTTTCCTTTTCTACAAAAAAGAAAATAGGCCTAAAGGTAATCTAATCATTAGATCTTCTGTCCTTGGGAAGGCATATGGACCTAACTGCCTTTTTGTCTTGTAGTGAAGTACCTTTCACAAAGAATGTTTGAAAATTTTCGTCACTTTAATCCCTCCCTTTTTGGAGGTGCTGCAAATCCCACTCTCTCTCTACACTCTCTCTCTAAAACGCGTTTAGGGTGTTTTACTTGGGTAAGGGCTTCTTTTTCTCTCTCTAGGAGCCATGGCCTGCAGATCTGGACCTCCTACTCCATCATCCTCTCCACCAGCTCTCATGGAAGAGCTCACCATCCCCTCTTGTGAAGGTACAGATCTACACATCCTTGCAAGCTGAAGCTCTCCATCTCCATCACTAGCAAGCTCTCCATATCTATCATCCTCTCCACCAGCTCTCATGGAAGAGCTCACCATCCCCTCCTATGAAGGTACAGATCTACACATCCTTGCAAGCTGAAGCTCTCCATCTCCATCACTAGCAAGCTCTCCATATCTATCTCCTCAAGGCCTCCATTTCTCTATATCCATCTGCATCTCCTCCACCTCCATCTCCATCACCATCTCCATCTTCATCTCCTCCATCACCATCCACATTTCCATCCTCCACCTCCATCCTCCATCTCCATCATCTCCATCACCATCCACATTTCCATCTCTGTATCCATCTACATCTCCATCTCCATCACCATCCACATTTCCATCTCTGTATCCATCTACATCTCCATCTCCATTTGCTAGGTACAATGGCTCTACGGGACATCACCAACAAGCAATCAAAGTTTCGCTTGCACGTGGACTTAGACGAGGAGTATGCCACAATGCGAAGTAATCGAACGAAGGGATGTATTCCTGCTGAGGTGCTACGACTTCAAGGTGCAAAAGCCATTGATCTTTGGACTGATGGAAGCATTTATCCCCTTGATCCACAGACTGGTGCACCTCCCCCTTTTCGTAATATCACGTAGGTCATACGCTTCTTGGGTGATGGTTATAATGGTTTCTTAGGGTACTGTCAGAGGCTCTATTCTTTGTACTTGCAAGAACTCTCAAATCAAAATCACCTCAGGAAGCTTCTAAAATTATGCAAGGCAGAAAAGGAAGAATGTGCATCAACTTTCATGGCCACAAAGGAACATATGCTGGCTTGAGTCAAGGATCTAGAGAAGGAGGATGCAGAGCAGAAGATGAAGCTTGATAAAGGTGTGGAAAGGAGGGATCGAGCTATAGAGAACTATCTCCGTCTTCGAAACTCAACTCGGAACCTTCGCCGACGTGTCGATCATTTCACTCACCTCCCCGTGGGATATAATGCAAGGCAGCGAAAGCGCAAGCCTCTGAGTCTTCTTTCCAAAGATGGGGGGGCTCGCAAGCGACGTGTGCGTCAAACAAGGTAATCACAGCTTCAAAACTAGCATTACATTCCTTTTTCATATAGTTATGTCATTGACTCTGAACTATGTGATGTCCAGGGAATGTGCTAAAGCAATATTAGGTTGTTCCAATACTGAGGAGTCTATCCTTGAGCACATTATTCCAGAGCAGAAAGTAATCAATATGATAACCAATCCAGTAAATGGTGCGTTGCGTGACAGGATTCAAAAGTATTTTCTCAAGGAATTCGAGCAGATTGTCAGTCCCATTGACATGCTCACTGTGTGCGACACAGCAGGTATCAGTGATAAGGGATACAGGGCTTTGTATACTTGCATCACAGCACGTCTACGAGGCAAAGGAATGACACGATCTATACTTCCAACACCATACAGTATAGTTATGGCAAGGAAGTCAGCAAACAATAATATTGCCGACTTGCTAGGTGGCTACAGATGGGTGGATGGTAGCATGCCAATGTCAAATTCAAAAGATTTTGCTTACAACAAGTTTAACAATGTTTACGTCGAGGTGGAGGCGCTTCAACGAGCTATGATTCAGTTTTATGATATGACATTAGAGGAGACGGATGGAAAGGCTATATTTGTCCTCAAATTGGATGAATGTCAGGTTGTAAAGGGCCAAAGGGTGGAACGTACAAGTCTGACACTCATGAGCAGGGCATTGAAGCGAAAGAGCTTAGACGGCGAAGATGAAACAGGTGATGCGGAGAATAACTTGCACACAAAGCGACACAAGCCAGATTACTTTGGAGTGCACTCTGAGAAGAACATATGGTGGTGGCAGGCGGCATGGACCCTTCCGCACGAGGACCATGACAGTCTGAGGTGGTACTTCACCCGTACAGGTATTCAAGGAGTGATACACAGGCAATCAAATGGTGAAGTCTTGCATGTGCCTGGCACTGGTCACTTTGAAATAGAGTGGCACCTTGGTGGTGATCTCAAGACCCTCAAATGCATGTTGGGAACTAAAAGCGGTGCTAACACTTTGTTTCCATGCATCTTTTGTTGTCATCCAAGGATGCCAAGTGTCGCAGTGGGGAAGGCCAAACAAGCAACCAAGGTGAAAGGTTGTAAGCAGGCAAGTGCAAAGGGCTCAAATCAATTACAAAAAGGGAAGGGTATGCACGTCTGGCTCAATGGAATTATGAGCTGCAATCAAAGCAAGGCACCATCTCGCGCAGAGGAGGATGCTACTTGGAACCCTATTCTTTCAATTCCACTGTCGCGAGTACATGTGTGTACCTTGCACGCAAGACTTAGAATTCTGGACAAATTGTTGATGCTCCACATCAATTATGCTTGGAACATGGAGCCACAGTCACGGCGAGAACAGGGCATCCAAGAGCTTGAAGTTGTTTTATCATCCGTGGGGCTTCACGCAGGTGCTGTCACCCTCTCTAAGGATCGCAAAAACCCATCAAGTACCCAAGATAACCCTAATAAGATATGTATGGGTGGTGCAAAAGCAAGACACCTGCTCTCAAACTATGGTGAGGCTCAAAGCCATACACATTTTGAATTATGGAAGCAGATTTGTGATGTAACAACCTATCGAGGCAATGAGGCGACACTAGGATTGAAGCGTGCACATGTGTGGGAAGCTTGTGATGAGATGATGAGGCTTCTTGAGCGCCCGTATCTTGATGAAGCAGAGATAGCTACATTCAAGACTTCGATTGACAGATTCACAGAAGAAATGATCGATGCTTGGGGGGAAACTCATATAACACACTACATGCATATTCTCTATGTGCACAGTTCCTTCTTTCTAGATGAATATGGGTCTCTTGCACTCTGTAGCAACCAAGGCATGGAACGATCACATTACCAAGCCAAGGCGGCCTATTTTAAGAACACGGGTCATGGTGGTGGCAAGGTTCGCAGCAATGCATTTCAGGAAATGTTCAATTGGTTTTACCGTGCACTTACTGGGAGAAAGGCCCAAAAGCGAGCCGGAAATTTGTCTTTGAGGCGCAAAATCATGAAGGTGTTAGGTGCAAGGCGAAAGAGAAGGGTGCAATGCGTCAATGGCACGTGAAAGAGCGAGGCAATGGCACAGTGGTCGACTAAGAAATGGTCGTGTGTGGTTACCCACCCAATAATTCTTGTTCGCCACTTTTTGGCGCGTTCATTTTGTAAATTGACTTTTTTGTAATTTTGGCCCCCTATAAATATCAATGAGTTTTATAGTCATTTTTAAAAGTCTTGACTTGTGAGCTCTCTCTCTTCCTCTCCCCTTGACTCTCTCGCGCGCGCTCTCTCTCTCTCTCTCGCTCGTGCACTAATATCTCACGCACATGGAGCCCCCAAATGATCCTCCCTCCAATACGCAGGATGACATTTTCAAAGACCTTGGGCCCTTACCGGTGGCACATAGAACTGCAATCCCAAACATTTACCCACAAGCCCAAGTGGATCTGGAAGCTGAGCGTGTGAGGCTTGAGCGAGAGGCCCAAGAAGCCCAAGAATGCCAAGAAGCGAAGAGATTACACAAAGAAGCAGAGGACATGGAGGCAGCTGAGAGAGCAAGAAAAGAAGCCGAAGAGACGGTCAGAACTCAAGAGGACGAGGCAGCAAAGAAAGCACAGGAGGATGAGGCTGCCAAGAAAGAGGGAGAAGACGAGGCAGTTTGGAAGGCGGAGGCAGATAAGAAGGCTGTAGAAGAAGCTCAGGCCGCCGCAAGCAACAAGAGAAGATTAGCATTCTTTGCTGCGGAGGAGGATTGGCTTAACAGAAAAGCTCACGGATTTGTTGCTGACCTGCGAATGGCCGGATACGAAGATGACACAATTTTGGAAGTGGCTATACAAAGTCTTCGAGCAGAATATACAAAGAGGAGAAATGAAGACACAGTAGAAAGGGAGCACCTGCCGAGCAATAGGATTGTCAATGCAATGCTAGACAGAGTCTTGGCTCGTGCACTTGGTAAAGGAAAGAGAAAACTCTCAGCTGAGGAAGTAGAAAATAAGAGACAGAAGCTTGAACGAGAAGCCAGGGCAGCAAACACACGGAGGCTTCGTGAGGAAAAAGACAGGAAAGATGAAGAGGAGCGAGTAAGGAAGGAGGCAGAGCAGCGAGCAGCTCCGAAGACTCCATCTGCAAAGGCAAAGAAAACTCCAACACCTGCAAAGGCTAAGAAGGGGAAAACCATTCCTAAACGCACAAAACCCCCTTCCGATAACTTCCAAGAGCAGCGATAGAAGTTTAAAAATGACACGCCAGCTTGGACTCGCCACGCGCAAGCACCACCGCCCCCAACAACGCAGAAGAAGCAAAGGTGGAGACCAAGGACAGTTGCCCTTAGAGAAATTCGCAAATATCAAAAGACCTGCACACCAATTATTCCAAAGGCACCTTTTGGGCGTCTCGTCAAAGAGATTATCCACGACCAGCGCCGGGATGTCAATCGTGTGCAAGCGGCGGCACTAGGCGCTCTGCAACAAGGTGCCGAGGATATTTTGGTTTTGCTTTTCCAAGACGCGGTTTTGTGCATGGTGCATGCAAAACGTGTCACTTTGAAGCCATCTGATCTTCATCTAGCTAGGCGTATCCGTGGAGAGGAAGCTCTCTTTCACTAGATAGGGGAAGCCTTGTAATGCAACAAACCGTGTTTTGTAATCTCAATTTGATTAATGAAAAACCATGTCTATTTTCAAAAAAGTTATTTTCTCTTGCCAGTGATTGTTGTCTTGTCAAGGTAATTGTAGTCTTTTGCATGTAATTGTTGTCGCTATGTATATTCGACCTCATGTGAACGCTCGCCTGCCACCACCGCCCGTCCGACTTTGGCTCGACTCGATGGGCCGATTTCTCCCGCGTATGGCCCCAGAAGGGTATATCAGCTGTGCGGGGTGCGCCGGGGCCGGAGGGGGGGGGACGGTGGTCGCTCCGTGGAGCCTGTGTGCCACAGAGCGACTTTTGGCTGTTTGACCTGGTATATCAGCTGTGCGGGGTGCGCCGGGGCCGGGGGGGCCGGTGGTCGCTCCGTGGAGCCTGTGTGCCACGGAGCGACTTTTGGCTATTTGAGCTGTGCGGGGTGCGCCGGGGCCGGGGGGGGCCGGTGGTCGCTCCGTGGAGCCTGTGTGCCACGGAGCGACTTTTGGCTGTTTGACCTGGTCAAACAGCCAAAAGTCGCTCCGTGGCACACAGGCTCCACGGAGCGACCACCGGCCCCCCCCGGCCCCGGCGCACCCCGCACAGCTGATATACCCTTCTGGGGCCATACGCGGGAGAAATCGGCCCGTCGAGTCGAGCCAAAGTCGGACGGGCGGTGGCAGACGAGCGTTCACAAAAATTGATTGAAACATCATAACAGGACACGACAACAACATATAAACACATCAAGAAGATAAAACTTAAAATCAGCTCGAAAAACATCTTGATGTCATTAATTGTTTGATTTTCACAGACGAGCGTTCACAAAAATTGATTGAAACATCATGACAGGACACGACAACAACATATAAACACATCAAGAAGATAAAACTTAAAATCAGCTCGAAAAACATCTTGATGTCATTAATTGTTTGATTTTCACAGAAGGCAAATGAGTACATTGGATCTAGCCAACTCGCTTGATGAGCTTGGTGAAAGCCTCGTGGGTGAGAGTCTTTACTGATGGTTTGTCACCAATGCGTTCGGCTATCTCTTTGGCATCAGTGATGCCTTGTCCAAGGCTAAGGCCACAAAATCCTAGGAAAGACCCTGCACCTTTATCACCAAAGCTATAGATAGCTGCTTCCCTATTTACAAGAATACATTTATGGGCATTTTGGGCTATAGGGGCTTCAGACAGGATGGCGCTTAGGGCTCTGCACTTCAAAAATTCAGCTTGCGCATCATTTGAAAAGTCGTTGTGAATTACGCGAAGCATCTCGGCATTGAAGCTCGGGATGTAGTGCCATAGCGCAGCATCTTTCCCCTCCACCTCCTTTCGTGCTCCACCCTTTCGGCTTGCGAACCAGTCCATTTCTCTTGCGGTCTACAAAGTAGATAGAAGAATGAGTTGACTTCAAAAAATTACAAATTAAGAAGGGAAGAAATTGGGTGTACTACCTCAGTGGCATCATCATGATCCGCAAGGTCTGCATCACTAATATTGATGCTCCCGAGGCTGACGGAATCCGAAATGTGGCAAGCGGCTTGTGAGGGGCAAAGCTAGTTTCTGGCACACTCTCGTAGAAATCCTTGCACTGGGATATTTGTACAAGAGTCTCTGCCACAAGGGACTCTATTGAGGCATGATTTTCCGGGAGCGCAAGCACCTTTGTGACATCTGCGGAACTGAAGTCAATGTGGATGTCATCATCTTTGGACGGCTGTTGTGTGTCTCGCATGCCCGCGTACATAGCAATGACTGAGAGAGTTTCATCCTGGTGCAGCCCAAGGACATGGGCGATGTCATCCAAAAATAAGAACTCTACACCTTCTACTATGATGGGGTGTAGAGTTCGCACTTCGAGCTCTCGAACTTCATCCATGACATCGTCCCCTTCGATGTCCCGTTTCACAGCCTCAGCTTGCGGCTCTTCCGCCAGAGTCACAAGTGCAAGAGATGCTTCTTGCACTGGGGTGACAATCTCCTCCTTTGGGTCAGCTTCCTTGATCAAGAGATAAGGTGTGGCTTTCTTTGGAGGAGTGGCCTTCCTCTTTCCCTTGCTTTTCTCTGTTCCCTCTAAGATCAGGAGGGCAAGAGTCATGTCCCACCTCAAAAAACTTGTGCCAATGTTGCCCATTCCAAGACCTACCAGGTTATCTTCTTCCTCCTCCCTTAGATATGCGCTACTAAGGCCTTTGAGGAATCTTGCAAGCCTGAACCTGAAATTTTTGTCCGCTTTGTAGGTATGCTTGATAAGATACACAGGCACCCAAGTTCCCTCC
This sequence comes from Cibotium barometz, assembly GCF_041138505.1. Classification (NCBI taxonomy): domain Eukaryota; kingdom Viridiplantae; phylum Streptophyta; class Polypodiopsida; order Cyatheales; family Cibotiaceae; genus Cibotium; species Cibotium barometz. Next base: position 9,973,153 of record NC_141086.1, on the reverse strand, counting down.
TCGTCTTCAAAGTTGACACAATATTCAGCCATGTATGTGTCCATGTAGCTAGTGAACGCCCCAAACACGTCATTATGGAGTTCGGCGGTGCCTTCCATGTCAATAGATGTCTGAAAGATGGGTGCAAGCTTCTCGATCAAGTGACCGAGGTCAAGCTTGTGCAATTGAGATAGGAGAGCTTGGGCGGGGGTGGCCATGCTTGAGTAGCGAAGAAGGCGAGGGGACCGCAAAGATGCCGAGAGTGAGGAGATGAACTCAAAGTGGCCAAAAGTGACTTATAAAGAGGTCTTTAAAACTTTTTTTATGTTTAAAAACTCACTTAAAACCTCCAAAAAAATAAAAACACGCGACAAAACTTAAAAGTGCACAAAATTGAACGCAAATTGCGAGTAGCCAAAATTGTTTTGAATTAATCTCTCAAAATCTGTTACATAGCTTGCTTGATATGGATACATCTGGGGAAGGGAATGCTTTTACAAAAGTAAGATGCCTCTCTCCTCTTACGTAGAGGTGTGTTATCAATCACAAATGAAAAGTCACCTTTCAGTGCAAACCTAAGGCCTAAGTACTCCCTTAGGTTCGCCATATTCCAATCAACATTTACTACGATATCCCACACATCAGCTTGCGTGCTAACATGTACATCAAGCTGTTCTGCATCGTTGATGTCCGAATCGAGTGCTTGCCATTCGCCTCCAGTCAGCTTCCAACGTCTGTAAGGAAAGATAATAGAGAGTTGTTGCTTTCCAAGCTGGTACCGAACGACCATCTTCTCCGACACCACCATGCACTTTATCTTGTCACCCTGATGTTGAATAACCTTCAAATCCCACGAAGGTGGCAAAAAGGCACTCATTACTGTGCCTCCCTTTGCAATCCACATTGTAGGAGTCCGGTGAACATCAGCCTCCTTGAACAAAAACACAAACAAATGTAAAGGCATGAAGAACGTGAGAGTCGCACGATGTGACCCATAGGTGCACTTCATTGCATTGCACACATCAATCTCAATCTGACGTCTGATTAGTGCAACCAAAGTATTGTCGGGCTTTGGCCAATCATGGTCCGTGAGACTTGGTGTAGGGAGCCTCCGTAGAGTCCCAGAACCATCTCTTGACGTGGGTACAATATACTCTGCATGAAAGAAGAAAACTGAGCGCTCTAAAAGCTCTGATGTTGAACAACCAGTATATAGTAGCTTGCCGATTTCAAAGTGGTGCGCCTCAAAGGTTCCAGAAAGGGCCTCTAAAGGCTCCCATTCCACAAATGTCGACGGAAAGATGTTTGCACAGAACATTACAAGAACACACTTGAAAAAATCAAGCTTCCGTAACATGAAATGATATTAGCATGTCTCAGTGCAGCCCATAAAACAAGAAGCACAAATAAAACTTACAATTTGCAGGAAAGCGTTTGTGATTGGCATTGTCAACACGGAGTTGCGATGCCTTGTAGACGTGTTGGATCATCACCTGCTTGCTTCCGTCAGCTCCCTGCTTGAGATCCACTATGCGACCCTTCCAATGGTGTGACTTTAACCCTATGTATCTGCGAGAGACTTTGTGGGCTCCCCTTGTGCTTGGACGCATCGTCACCCACATTCCTTTTGCAAAGGTGCTTGTAACCCACAAGCCAGTGTCGTCTTGTTCGTTGCTGCTGCTAAAGGACTCCACCCTTGAACGAGGTCGGCGACTCATTGTGCTTGGCTAACCGACTAAGCTAAATGCTATGAAGTTGTAGGCGTGTGAGAAGATCTCTGCAACCTAATGCTAGCAGAGCATATAAGCTGGAAAGAGGAGTCAAGAATGTGTATAAGCTAGCAAGAGGAGAGTGAAGAATGTGTGCAAGCAAGAGAGGATGGACTTGATGGGGAAAAAAGGACTGTTTTCCAAGCTTTCCATAGCCAAGAAGATCTCTGCAACCTAATGCAAGCAGAGCATATAAGCTGGCAAGAGGAGTCAAGAATGTGTATAAGCTAGCAAGAGGAGAGTGAAGAATGTGTGCAAGCAAGAGAGGATGGACTTGATGGGGGAAAAAGTGGACTGTTTTCCAAGCTTTCCATAGCCAAGAAGGCACAGAAAGATAGATCTAACTTTAGGAGGGAAGGGGAAGGCAGAATGGGGAGGGAGGAGGCCAAAAAAGATTCTTTTAGTTAGAGAGAGACTCAAAACCGAATTGCTAGTTTTAGAGAGAGGAAGAGGGAGTGGGGAGAGGGAAAAGTAGCTTTAAATGAGGGATAATGATGGGGGGGCGTTTCTGGCCCTAGCCCACTTTTTGAGGTGGGGTCATTTATGCCAATTTGAGCTATCTTTATTAAAAAAAGGTGGGAAATCTGATTTTATTGAAAGATTTTGCATTTTCAGCCCAATTTCTTTAAAAAAAAACGTATGATTCAAGTTTGACCCCTACATATTAGGGGCAGGGAAACCCAACATTTTTCTCCACATGGCCTTCTCCCATTGCACCATTCCTTAATGACTGTCATTAGGCTTGGGGCAAATTAAAGGGCCCAAGAAGACCCCAAACAAGTCCTAATGTATATATTTTCGATGATGTGCTATCTACCACGATCATGGCACGTATATGTTTTATCAAAGTTTGTTTATTTTGTATGTTTAATTTAAATTTGTATATTTTTCGTGACATTCTTTTTGATGCATATTTCTTATACAAAATTGAAGACATTTCTACTAATGCTTAGGGCTAAGAAAAAAAATAGAGTGAGATAACATGGCTATTGTGAGTCTGGTTATCCTGCTTTGTAGGCAACAAATACCACTTTAAATGTGATTAAAGTTATGTATGCTGATTTTTTGGAGATGAGGGAGAGAAACAAAGGTAATGCAAAGGGATATAGTAACATACCATTCTTTTTATTTGTCAAGATACAATGAGGTAGCACAAAAATGACATATGCATCTCAAACGGTTTAGAAAAGAGAAGTATAGTGTTTGCTGAAAGGTACTCTTCATCATCACAAAAATGACATCAAAAGTCTACAAAAGACTAACTATATTACGCATATCTCAAAAGGTCTACAAAGACATATACAGTGTTGTTTGAAAAGTACTCTTTATGATCATCCATGTCCTCTTCTCCTTCATTTTCTAAACGATGTCCTCTTCTCCTTTGGCATCAACTCATCAAGGAGGATTAGTGACCCCTCTCTACTTACAAGCTATTGGTCAAATAATGGAATAGAGTATTAGCAAGAGAAGTTGTAGCAATTAAACTTTTCTTACCATAAAAGCCTCAGCCCAGTTGACACCTACAATGCACTCATTTTGCATCCAATTGAGCACCCATGTTGTGGGGTGAATGGCATAGTCACAAATATGTGTTGGTGAATGAGGTTAACAAGATTCTATAGAACTTGTGAAGTAAGCAAAGAAGAGCCCCAACCATCGCTACCAAGATGCGAGACGAATGAGCTATGGCTCCTTGCCTCTTTCTACTACTTCTACTTACTAGGATCCTCATTGGATACAATCCTCCAATCATGCTCACTGATGCCAAGATGCTTGTTCTTACCTTGCTTTTTGCAACCCTACAAGTGTGAGTAGGTGATGTTTCATCGCACCAAGCATCCATTTTTTTTCAAATTGTTTTGCATCTACTACTAAATATTCCATGTGGAGCTGTTCAATAATGTAATAATTCTTCTTGTGAAACTGAGATCTCCTTCCAATGCATCATCACCTCATTTTGAAAAGCTAGCCTCAGCAATTGCCTCATCCGGTGTTCATGACCCCTTTATCAGCATCATTAAGGAGGATCACTCCCCGAGCATCATCAACATTATAAGGAGGTACATTATAAGGAGGTAGATTAGAAGCACACAACATATGAGATGTAAAAGTTGTGCACACCTGGGTTTCCTCACACAAGGATGGGGGGATGGTTACTTCCAGAGTAGATGTGACACTTTCTTGTGGGGTAGATGGGATACTCATTTGTAGGGTTGATGCCATAGCTGTGTGTGGGATTCATTATAGGGTAATAAGATCTGGAGTGAATAATGGGTTGAAAGCGATGGTGTTACTGCATCCATGCCAACACATAGGCTACCACAATCACCACCATTGCCACCATGCGCACTACTTCTACTCTAACAAGGCTGACCATGTCTCAAGATGCTGGATGCATCACTGTAATGTGATGCCCTAAAATCTTGGATCATCAAGAGTGACTAACAGGGTGGCCTCCAAATGTAATGACTTATTTCTCTCGCAAGAGATTCACAAGAATGTCTTACAATTCTTCATCAATGAGATGATCCTGCAAGACAAACCTCTTATACTAGAATTTGTCAGTGGTGTGGCCATAGAAAGAAGGCACATGCACACTTAGTGTGGATGCATTCGGCTCCTTAATCTTGTAAAAGGGCTAAGAAAAATCACAATGAGCAAATATGGAGATAAAGGGAGGGATAAAAATGGTATATAGAAAGGATGAGAGAGAGAATGTTTCTGACATCTTCTTGTTGCATGATGACAATCAAGAGCCATTATTGAACAAGTGACTCAATCTTATAGGTTATTGGGGTTGGTTGTATCCCAATTCTCACAAAACATGGTGACTAAACCACCATGATGGATAGAGAGAGAGAGAGAGAGAGAGAGAGAGAGTGTGTAAGATTCCTCCCTCCAGCTTTTGAGGTGTACAGGTGTAAGAACCTTCCCTTCTGATCTTGTAATTATTTCCCTCTCTGAAATAGAAGAAAGATCCTGTTTTACCATGTTTTGGCCTAGAGAGAGATAATCCAAAATTGAGATATTTTTGGATATAAAAATCCTCCTAGTGTCTAAAATGGTTTTCCTTGAAACGGAAATTCAAAAAGAACTTTCCAATGTGCAATTGGAATTAATTGAAAATGTGTATAAAGGACCTTAGCCTAAGGGTTTAGATTTTCAAAAAATTTTAGATTATGGTCCAATTAAGGTTCCTATGGGCCAATAGGATCAATCCAAGTGTGAGGACGAGATAAATCCAATGAATAAAAAAAAAACCCAAAAATGAGTAAATGCCCACATAAGATGAAGAGTTGACTGAGTACAAGGTTTATTAGTTAAAAACTATGAGACATTACTAAAAAAAAATGAGATATTTTGGTATAATGATACATTTTTGACACCTTGGTAAAGGAGGGGGGAGACTTCAAAGAGGCACGTATTTCACACGTGGTGGAGTTTTTAACTCAAAAAAATTGTGATATTTTTATCTCTCCTCTCTCCTAGGATGATCAAACCAAATCAAAAGGGAGCCAAACAAATCTTGTCCAAATTTAGTCAAACTGAACTTGGAAAATTCTAGAACCTAGTTGGACTTGGTTAGAGGCCTCCCTCACCTATAAATAGATCCTTAGTCTTTTGTAAAAAGATCTGTGAATTATACCATGCCAGTATTACATTAAAATAATGATATTTTTACTATCCCTTTAAAATCCTCTACTTTTGGAGAGAGTGGAGCCTCTCTCTCTCTTCAACCATCCTTGGAGCTTTCCTTTCAACACACTAACCAATTGATTGGTTGGGGGCTTCTTCTAAGATAGAGAAGCAAACAAAAACAAGAGGTAAAGTGTAATTTTATGATTTTTCTCTACTATTCTCAATGTTTTCACTTCTCAATCCCTCTCAAGATTGAGAAGTTTCTAAATTAAGTATTTATAATGCAAATCAATCTTTTCTTAAGAGTTGTAAAGAATAATTAAGAAAAGTTTACATTTATGCTTAATTAGGATGCTTTTTATGTTTATCTCTATCTCCCCCAAAGAATGGTCATTCCTATGACCAATTCTCTATTCAATTGATGCTTCTCATGGAGAAATTCTCAATTCACAAATCGAACTCTAGGCTTGTGAAGCTAAAGGTTAAGAAAATGGTTTTTTATACTTATATGCTAGTAAATTATGGTAATCTTATGAGTTAAATCCATAAATTGGATTTAAGGTTAAAAGATATTTATACTATTATAATTATATTACTAAGTCTTATTCTTTTCAAAAATATTAAAAATTATCAGTAATAGTAAAAACAGAGCTATGGTAAAATTTTTAAGAAATTGATACATAATTCATTCTTATGCATAACGTGAAAAGAGGAATTCCTACCATATTCTAGGATTGAATATCCTAGGCTAAAAGAATGATTTTCATCACATTCAATGGAAAACTAATTTTTAAGATTTATGTATAATTAAATAATTAAGAAAAGAGAAAATTATGGTAATTTTATTTAAATGATAAAAGAGGAATTCCCATGACATTTGGAATTCAATCATTTAAATAGAAAGAGTGGAATTCTTAGCATATTGAAATCAATGGATATTTTATTTGAATTTAAAGAGAAATTTTAGATAAATTTATTTTATGCATGAAAAATATTTAAATGAGAAAAGAGGAATTTCCATGACATTTGGAGTTCAATCATTTAAATAGTAAAAGTTAAATTCTTGGCATATTGAATTAATGGATATTTTTATCAAAGAAAAGAGAAGTTTTAGATAAATTTATTTGATGATAAAAGAGGAATTCCCATGACATTTAGAATACAAGCAACCAAATGTAAAAAGAGGAATTCCCATGATATTTGAGATCCAAGAAATTAAATGGGAAAAACTTTTAGGATGCGGTAAGATGTAAATGGATGTGATAAGATATGAATGGATGCGGTAAGATGTGAATGGATGTGAATGGATGCGGTAAGATGTGAATGGATGTGATAGGATGTGGTGTGAGGAAAACGAATGTGGATGAGATGTGAAGTAAATGTATGTGGATGTGAATGATGAGATGAGAGGATATGTGAAAGGGTGAGATGGGAAGTAAATGGATGTGGACGTGTATGTGATGTAAATGGATGTGGATGTCTATGTGAAAGAATGCGATGAAAATGGATGTGGATGTGTATGTGAAAGAATGTGATGTAAATGAATGTGGATGTGAATGTGAAAGGATGTGATGTAATATAAATGGATGTGGATGTGAAAGTGATGCGGATGTGAATGAGATGTGATTCATAAATGATTTGTATGCATAAACATATGCATAAAAGAAATTCTTTCATGTTAAAAGAGTGATTTTCATCATAAATGATTTTTATGATAATAAAAGTGTGACTTTCATTAGAATCGGATTTTATGCATAATTAGATGCATAAAATCTTTATAATTAAATAAGGGTTCTCCTTAATCCTCTGTTTAATTTTTATAAAAATTAAAAAAATGAATAAGTAGATAATCTGTGAGAAGAAATGCTATCGTTTCATATTCACCAAGATGGTAATGAGAAAATTCAATTAAACTATCGAAGTCGAAGATCGAGATAAATGATTATTTTATTCCTTATAAGAAATTCACGTTTTAGAAATCTGTAAGCAAATATTCATCGAACAAAATTTAGAAAAAGAGAAATTGAAATAGTACCTTCGAGAAAGATAGTTTAGGAAGAACCTTTCCAGACCCAAACTCTGATTCAAACTATTGACCAAGACCTAATTCCTTCGTCAATTTCAATCAATGACAATGTGACCAGTTCAGGAAAAATGTACTCAAATCTCCCACCGAATCTGAAACTAAGTTATGACTTTTGATTTTGATCTGAGGATCAAGTTAACAGAATTCGAGGAATTCTGTTTGGAATTCAGACCTGGATTTAGAAGTATTGGGATACGGATTTAAGATTTATTCATGGTATTCAAACAAAATCAAAACTGAAAGCTTGCATATAAACCCTGTTTTCTTAAAGGATTGTCTTACGCCAGAATGCTGGAGAGAGCATTTGGCATATATGTTTATTTAAGGGAAGTTTGGTTGCAACAGCTGGTGGGGAGTGTTTGAGGGACAGCTCACGCAGCAAAAACCTACCCAGGTCTTGACCAGCCTGGGTATGGTGAAAAATGGTGTGCTTCTAGTACGATGGGCGAGGGGCGACGAAGCGGTCCCTGAGTGAAGTGCCAGGACACCTAAGGAGGATCCTGGAGGGTTCTAACCAGGCGATGCACGGGCTCGCGGTGCTTAGGACACCCATTCGTATGTCGAGGAAGATATATATATGTATGTTGACGAAATGATTATTGTAATCTGTTTACTGGATCTCGTTGTTGCTGACTAGCTGGTCCCAACGGAGAGTCCAGATTGATACTATTTTTGTGAAACAAGGGATTGAATAGAAATTTTGAATTATGAAATCTGTGATCATATTTGTTTTGTCAATGGATTATTTTTATATTAAAGTTTTAAAGAGGAGTGTGTGCGTATCTGTTTTCTAAAGCTAAAGTTAAGAAAAGCATTTCAATTATGGGTGGGTGAGTACTTGTTTGGATCTACCGATTCCAGTGGTAGGGTGGTGGCTAACCCATGGGCCAGATGGGGTTAGGCTGGAATCAGTGGAGTTTTCATAATCAAACTGAAAAATCTTAGGAATACGCTAAGATTCGAGTAGTTAGTTAATTCCCTGATAAATTTCTCAATTGAGTGGATCAACGGCTGTGCCTGATCTTGATTAGGAAAAAGGCATTGAAATCGCTAAGATGATCAAACTATATTAGCGATAGTTTCCTTCTATCTGGTTTATTCAGGTGAAGAATAGTTTAGAATTGATCTCGTTAGAAAAAAATTCGTTAAGAAAATTCAAAAAGGTGGAATCGTCCCTGCTTTCCGGGCATGGGAAATTTTCCCGATTTCGGTTTTCGGAGTGACCACCAGCCTAGTCTCATGCCCGGACATTCGCGGGTGAGGCCCCGAGTGAGAAACCTTGCCCCACACATGAGGGGGCTGCTTCTGCTGTCAGTTACCGGGAGTCTGGTGCACGGAGGGGGGCAGAGGGATCTCACAACTTTCAAATTCTCAATGGGATGCAAGCGTCTAAGCCTGTTGTTGGTGCATCCCTTCTCAGACGAACACACACACACACACACACACACACATCGAGATACGAAGGGAAGTATGGACACACATAACTAATCTTGATTTATAGAATGAAACGATTACATGGTTTTACTTGTAATGTCATGCCCTTTCATATCTTGGGCAGCATATCTTTGGGAGACACAAGAATTTACTCACGACACTCCCCTACATATTTTATTATTATTAATGTCATACCCTTTCATATATCTTGGGTGGCATATCTTCGGCAAACACAAGAATTAACTAATGACACTCCCCCATAATGCGAGTGACTGCATAAGGGAGATGTGGTGGGAGTGTGAGATAAAACTTAAAGATTAAAAATGAAAGAGATGCACCTCATTGTCCTTTGAAGGTTTATGATGCTTTGTCCGGTCCTAAGGAACTACGAGGAAACTACATATACTTTAGATATTACAATGCAATGCATTCAAGTTCAACTTGAATAATCAACAGCGTGACTATTTTTATCTTCATCTTCAATCCGAATGGACAATAATCTACACATACACTCGAACATGTGGAATTCGTTTTTCATAGATTCATCTACCTTCACTCCCCATGATGAGTGAAAAGTGAACACTACTCTGCTCTTGAAGAAGCTTGAACATGCTTGTGCTAGAGAGAGCTAGTCCGAGGGAGAGATTTGATGGTGTGGATGTAGGCAAAGCAAATTGATAATCATATACAGACTAAATTACAAAGCCATTAGCTATCAAAGAAAATTGGTAGCCATGAACATGATTATCTCTTGCATCTCCAACATTTTCATGAAGATACACTCAAAAATGTGGAATTCACTTTTCACAAACTTTTCTATCCTCTCATGAGAGTGAAAAGTGAACGTTGCTCTACTCTTGAAGGAGCTTGAACATGTTTGTGCTTGAGGGAGATATTTAATGGTGTGGATGAAGGTAAAGTAAATGGATAATCACATACAGTGGCTGAATTGCAAAGCCAATCACTTGTCTCAAAGAACATTGGTAGCCATGAACATGGTTATCTCTTGCATCTCCAATCTTTTCATGAAGGTACACACAGCCGCCATCATTTCCAATGCTATAGAGAGTTGGGCTTCTTGGGTGAACCCAAGATAATGAGTTGATGATGAAGGTAATATGAGGCTGAATTGATGTGGGTCATCATGATGATGAGGGTGAAGAGTGGATGACACCCAACCATCATGACACACATGGAAAGAGGTTTGTGATAAATCAAAAAAATTGTATAAGATTTGGTACCCCATCGAAATTGAAGAGGAACTGCCATGAACATGCACCCACATGACATATACACAAGCTTTGGAATGAACATCCATGAAATGTATGGGTGATTTTGGTTACAACATCTCCCAAAACAAAAATTGAGAGACCTAATGCTCACCCAGATGAAACGGTGTGTGTATGGTGATACAAAGCGGAAGATATGACCTCTTCTTGACTCGTGGATAGGGTGTCAGCATGGCCTGCACCATCATTTTGAGGATATCGACTTTGTTAAAAAAACATGTACCTTTACAATGCTCTTAATTGGATCCTCCATAGCCATGAACAAGGACCTCTTGAACCATACAAAGATTGTGCTTAGTTGCAAGTTTTCCATAGTTATTTACAAGGATTTTGATGGGCTAGATGTTTTTATCATCAGCAACTTTGTTCTTGAGAAGCAAATTGCCATTGACTTTGTCTTCATCTTTGGCAAAATATTGCTACATTCTCCTCCTTTTTTTCATCAATTTTGGGCTCATGTTATTTTGTTCTGAATCTCCTCTATGCGGTGGATGTTGGCCATTCTCTTCTCCTTCATTTATGGGCAAGGATTCACTTGCAATCATCTCCTCTTTTTCCTCATAAGAGTTGGCCCTTCTTTTATTCTTGCTCATCACTCTTGGGCTACAGGTCCTGGTTGCATCTTTATCTCCATTTGCAGGCAAAAGATCATCCTTTTCATCTTTGCCACCCCTGCCTTCTTGTAGCAGCAATAGTAGCCTGAAGCAAGAGGCAAGGAGGGGCCCCATAGGCCACAAAATCGAATGTGTGATACCATGTTGTAATTGTTGCATCTGTAAGATTCCTCCCCCAACCCCCTTTTTGATGTCTAGCATATTCCCCTGTAATCAATTCCTTTTCTGAAATATAAGAGATCTTGTTGTGGCTGTTTTAACCTAGAGAGAGAAAATATTCTAGAGAGAGAATATTCAGATTTTGAATATTTTTGGATAGAAAAATATCTCACCTTATTAAAATGAATCCCCCTGAAACAGAAATTCAGAAAGAATTTTCCAATGTGCAATTGGAATTAATTGGAAATAGGTATAAAGAACCTTAGTCTAAGGGTCTAGATTTTTAGAAATTTTTGGATTATGGTCCAATTAAGGTTCCTATGGGCCAATAGCATCAATCCATGTGTAGGGAGGAGATAAATCCAATTTGTAAAAGAAGATACCCAAAAATGAGTAAATGCTCACATAAGATGAAGAGTTGAAAATGTACAAGGTTTATTAGTAAAAAACTATGAGCAATAAAATTTTGACACATATGTAAGGAAGGGGAATTCTTTAAAGAAGGTGCATATTTCACATAAGATGAAGAGTTGAAAATGTACAAGGTTTATTAGTAAAAAAATATGAGCAATAAAATTTTGACACATATGTAAGGAAGGGGAGTTCTTTAAAGAAGGTGCATATTTCACATAAGATGAAGAGTTGAAAATGTACAAGGTTTATTAGTAAAAAAAACTATGAGCAATAAAATTTTGACACATATGTAAGGAAGGGGAGTTCTTTAAAGGAGGTACATATTTCACATGCTTGAATGAGTTTTAAACTCAAAAATAATGTGATATTTTTATCCCTCATCTCTCTTGAACCAAACCAAATCAAAATGGAACCAAATCAAATTAAAAAGTAACCAAACTAGGTCCAAATCTAGTCCAAATTCAACCAAACTGACTTGGAAAATTCTAGAATCAGTTTGTTTGGTTAGGAGCTCAATTTTTCCTATAAATAGAAGCCTTCCCTTGTTGAAAAAAATATAGTGTCTTATGCTTTGTTACTCTACTCCACCTAAGCCAAGAGCTGTGAATTCTTTAATAATTCACTAGTTTTTGACACTTCTCTCTTTCTTCAATCCCCATTGGTGGCTCCATCAACATACTAAACCAATTGATTGGTTGGGGGCCTCTACCGTGATCAAAGAATCAAGCAAATTATAAGATAAGTATAGTGAATTTTGATCTTTTCTATAATTTCTCAATGATTCTCTCTTCTCAACCCCTCTCAAGCTTGAGAAGCTTAATTGATTTGGTTTTTGAAATGCTATTGAAGTTAATTAATTAATGATAGTAAAGAATTACATAAAATTCTATTTATATTCAATTCTAATGGTTTTCCTCTCTCTCACTTAAGAAATGGTCATACTCATGACCCTTTTCAATCCAAATGAAGCTTTTCATAAGGCTTTTCCTTAATCCAAGATTAAGCTATGCTTGAGGCCAAATTAATGGCTTTTTTCTATGCTTTTAGTTTATGTATGTCGATGATTCAATCCATTATGGATTGATGATCCAATTAGAGACCATTCTAATTATTTCCTTAATGATAAGCGTTATCCCTTAGAAAAAATTGAGATATATCAGTCATAGTAGCGGAGCTATGGAAATTTTTTTAATAGAAATTACGCATAAAATAATTTCATTCAAAGCATAAAAAGAGGACTTCCTACCATATTCTAGGAACTATCATCCTAGATTAATTAAAAGAATTTTATTATGCATGTAGATGTATAGATGAGGATGTAAATGGAGATGTGGATGGATGCATGTAGATGTAGATGTATAGATGTAGATGTGAATGGAGATGTGGATGTATGCATGTAGATGTAGATGTATAGATGTAGATGTGGATGTGGAGGTGGATGTATGCATGTAGATATAGATGTGGATGTGGATGTGGAGGTGGAGGTGGATGTATGCATGTAGATGTAGATGTATGGATGTGAGTGTGAATGTGGAGGTGAATGTATGCATGGAGATGTGGATGTATGCATATAGAAGTAGATGTATAGATGAGGATGAAAAGGGAGATGTGGATGGATGCATGTAGATGTAGATGTATAGAAGTAGATGTGAATGGAGATATGGATGTATTCATGTAGATGTAGATGTATATATGTAGATGTGGATGTGGAGGTGGATGGATGCATGTAGATGTAGATGTATAGATGTAGATGTGAATGGAGATGTGGATGTATGCATGTAGATGTAGATGTATAGATGTAGATGTGGATGTGGAGGTGGATGTATGCATGTAGATGTAGATGTGGATGTGGATGTGGAGGTGGATGTATGCATGTAGATGTAGATGTATAGATGTGGATGTGAATGTGGAGGTGGATGTATGCATGTAGATGTAGATGTATGGAGGTAAATGTGAATGTGGATGTGGATGTATGCATAGAGATGTGGATGTATGCATGTAGATGTGAATGTACGCGTATAGATGTGGATGTATGGATGTGAATGTGCATGTAGATGTGGATGTGAAAATAGATGTATGGATGTGGATGCATGAATGTGCATGTAGATGTGGATGTGAAAATAGATGTATGGATGTAGATGTGGATGTATGGATGTGAATGTGGATGTGGATGTGGATATATGTATGGATGTGAATATACGATATGTGATGTGAAGGAATCTGAAGTGATGAGATGGAAAATGATGTGATGGGATGAGTATACATATAAATGGAATATGGAATAAGTAATGTAGATTGATGAGGGATAATGTGGAAAAATGAAAGTTAAAATTGAAACTGTATTGTAAACTGTTTGTAAATGCTGTTTGTAAATGACTGTTTTATGTCAACAATGCTGGGGGAGCATTTTGACCATCTTGTGATTAAGGTCGTGGAGACCTAACTGATAAAGTTGCAACTGCTGACGGAGAGTCAATGAAGGACGTCTCGCGTAGCAAGGTCGGCCGAGGTCTTGACCAGCCTCGGTGCGATTAAAATGGTGAGCTTCCGGTACGGTGGATGAGGGGCCAAGAAAGCGGCCTATGAGTGAAGCGCTAGCTAGAGGGTGCTGACCATACGGTGCTCGGGCTCTGGGTCGCCTAGGATACCCATGCGTGCGTCGAGGAAGATATTGGAACAAGAGTAGGAGTTGTTTTCTAAAATCGGGCATGGATCTGGTTGATTGACCTTGCTGGTCTTCAATGGATGAGTCCATGGCTCTTTATATGGATCTGTTGGTTGATCTTGCTGATCTTCAACGAGAGTCCATCTTGATAAGTGATTATATTGCCGAGTATTATGGGCTATGGTTATTGAGTAGAATGAGCTCCAAATCCTTCAAGTAAGCTTCCCAAATGTTAATTTCAGCTCCAAACAAGTATTTGCTAAGCTCCAAGTGACTTCAACCTCTTGTAAAGACCTTGTAATGATCAAATATGAGTGTAGATGATGAAAACTGTCCAACATCTGCTAGAAAACACGCCGCCTGCTCCTGGAGCTCTAGGAGAGAGGGGAAATCACCAATGAGTTGATAAACTTCTTAGAAATGACCTAATGCATCATGGGTATGAAGGGTTTGGCTCAATTTTGCTTCAATCTTCCGCATTCGATCCTCCACCGAGCATATGTTCTCTGTTTTTGTAGGGTCCAAAAAACCAAAGTTTTTTTCTTCATAAATTGCCTGTAAAGCATCAATTTTCCATGCAATGATTTGCCCCAAAGTTGCTAATACATGTGTTCATTCACAATACATGAGAGCCTCAGTGTTTGCTTTGCATTTGATCCAATACATTTGCCAAGAGTACATTCACTTCAAGCTTTCCATGAAAGCTTAGAGAAAAACCAGAAATTTTCTGCTTGCTTTATGCACTTCAATCTTCACTGAACCTGCTCTTTGGCACCTGCAATCCGCTCAAGGGAGTTTTGCTACTCTTACCAGTTAGGCCAAGCTTCAGATCTGTAACCGAGGTGAGCTCCACAGCTTTCTTTTGCTCCACAACTTCAATGGCTTCCTTCACAGCTTTTTCTTCTTCTTCCCTCTTCTCTCACTCACTCTCACAACACAGCTAATGAGCTCTTGGCTCTGATACCATGATAAAAAACAGAAGCAGGAAGGAGCACACACAAGAGAAGCAAACCCTAATCCATATCCATCAATCATAAAGAAGGAGAGAAGCCATAGTCATCATCTCTCTCACACACACAAAGGAGAACACAACATAGTGTTCTGTTCACACTACAAAGTAAACCTAATGTAATGTCCACACCACACATGACCAGCTGGACGCGGTCATAAACACACCACACAATATCTATCTACCATACTGTCACTCTGTCAGCACCCATGTGCTATCCTCCAGCTGTATACGAGCTTGACATTTCAACACCAAGATTATGAGAATTGTGTGTGTGGGGGGGGAGGTAGGTGGGTGTACATGGGTTACAGAAAAGCATAAATGCTTACTAATAGTCCCGTGTTGAAGAAGCAAATAGAAAATATCCCATCATGTGTGGGTTGATGGTAACCCTATTGAATAGGAGAATCACTTTTATTATGCATAGATGAAATTAAGAGGTGTGTGTGTAGATTGCTTATTGTGTGTGTCATTGAAAAAAGTATAAATGATGAGTGGCCACTTACCTATTGCTATAGCTTGAAGAGGTCATTGAAATTTCTTATAGTTTACAAACTCAGAGAGTAGATTAGCTTTTGAACAGTCATGTTGAATAAAACATATGAGGGAAAGAGACGAAAAGGGACTATGTTGTAATAAGGAGGAGGGAGAGAATATGAAGCAGATTGTGTAGAGGGAGAAAGGAGGAAGAGAGAGAGTAACCTCAGCTCTCTAGGCACCCTCTAAGCACATATCTCTTCATTTAACTCCTGAAGGGATTCACATCCATCTAACTCCTGAAGGGATTCACATCCATTTATAAAAGGGGCATTAAACCTACCCGATTGGCTTATATGATTTGTTGTCATGCAAATTTAAAGAAGAGGAAAAGAAATAGATATAGATCACACCACTCCTCAAAAGTAGCACTACCCAGTCCCACCGGGGACACACACCTTTCCAACCATATCCACACTGTCAAGCATTATGCTATGGCTAATCTCACACCCAATGGAGTCCCAAGTATACACACATCCAACCCCTTGGTTCATCATAATAACTTGAATATAACAACAAATCTAAAAATCCACACTCATGTGGAAGTTTACCTAGCTTAAGGATCCCTACTAGAGAAATACATTTGTGATGTGTGATCCTACTTTAAAAGAACCGTGCCATAACAAACTTTCATGGCACCCCCCAAAGCAAGAATACTATAAGGTCCCCACTTCCTAAATAGGGGAAACCTTTTAAATAGTCTACCAAGTCTAACTTAGGGTAGTTTTCGACTCGACACCTTGACCATGTAATATACAAGGATACAATTAGTAGGTATGAACTAGTTCTATCTCGTAGGGGGAGCATGGTCTTTTTAAAGGATTTTTAAAATCAAACCACTCATAGAGTGATCGACTTTAATTCGGGCAACCTCTATTCTTGACTTCTAGAAACAATGCTTTTCCGCTAACCTAGTCCTCTAGAGTAGGGTTGCCTAGGGATTTATTTATCTAACGTAGCGTTTTAATTAATTTATTAAAAAGTTACCCGACTAATCCGGTCCACCCATCCATAGGATATTGCCATCAAGGCATCCCATCCTTCCACTTTCTATCCAACTCGCACGTCCATTTTTTTTAAATTAATCCTACCACACTATTTGACATAAACAAACAAGTTCCTTAATTAAAAGCCTTACACATGGTTTGTTTAAACAGTCTTTATCAATAATACACAATGTTCACAAACAAAGTATTTAAAAAATAGATACAATGTTCAAAATTATTCATAGCCAAATCTAGGCTGTTTACTTTATTCTGCCGATGATCTAGAATTCGGCCTTCCAGTCTCAATGGATTGGGCAATCCCTACGGGACCATACACCTCATCATTGGCTGGCGAGGACTCGAGCTAGCCTGTCACCCTCTCAGGTTCCATCGCTTGATCCTCCTACTCCTCATCAGAGGGATGTCTACACGCTAAGGAGGGCTTATTCACCACACTAGCTTGGGCCTGTAGAACTAGGCAACATCACAATATTCGCTTCCATTTGTGAAATCTTATTCTCCCAATGGTATTGGGGATACCTTGGGTCGTCGACTCTGGTCCTCTCTAACATCACCGCCTAGCTACACAAGCATGGAAACGGGGTTAGCGTCGAGGAGGGAGAAGAATATACCTGTACTTCTTAACTCAATCAAGATAACACTTTACAAACTGAATTCTAGAACATGACAGATTTCATCACTTTGCTTGAGAAAACAAAATTTCACCATGAATTTTAGTATAAAGAAGAATAGTATCTCTTTCTTAATGTCTTTAAAGTTAACATTAAAGATTAATAATAAATAAAAATCTTCTTTTAAACGATGACCAAGCTAACCTGGTCATTAGTTTTGTGTGGGTCCCCCAAGGGGAGAGGAGCGGCATCTGGAGCAGTTTCTCGAGACTCGTTGATGTTGTGCGCATCTCTTGGGGTGATATTTTTACGCGCTTTCATGAAGGCACCATTCTGCCCCCTTCTTGTGGACCGTGATACCATGAATCCAATGCTTTAGTCCGATCATAATTTGGAGTTTGTTTGCTCAAGTTATGAGCAAAAAATCCCTAGGTCTGAATCACTTCTAAAGAGACTAAAATCCCTTACTAAAGTGATTGCTAATGGGGGGGGAAGGTGTCCTTAAAGTGGATTTGCAGGGAGAAGGCTGCAAACTAGCCTCCCCTTAAGAAAGAGAGAGAGTAGCTAAGGACACTCTACCCTCCCCAAGGGTGAGAGGAGGCAAGAAATATTATGCAGAGGGCTTACTTGGAGATGGGCAAAAATGGCTTGCTGGAAGGCTATCGGGTACAGTATGGTACAGCATCGCACAAACTGTCAGGTGGAGACACTGGCAGAATGACAAGTACGGGTAGAGCAGGGTCCTGGGGTGTCTCGACCAGGTACCAGGGATCTATATAGGCACAGGTACAGGCACGGGTGCAAGGAAAGGGAGAGCAAAGCATGGGTGCAAAGGATGGTGTACGATGAAAGTACACCGACCTATGGCCTACCTGAGCCTGGGGAAAGGAGTGGTGCCTTTGCATGGACAAAATCTATGGTACGCATGTACCTTCTGGGTCAGAGACATCATGGACATCCACGTGGCGGTCTATGTGGACCATACACTAGGGCAATCGGCCTTTGGTCCTTGCGTGGGCACCCGAGTGTGTGTACGACATCTTTTTGGGACGGGGACCAATTTGGGGCGTCGGCCTCGATATGCGTGTCGAAGCGCCCGACGGTGTGAATTTTTTTTTTAAACAAAAAGGTCCGAGGTATCTCCCTGGTCGTAGGGGTGCTGACCATTTGTCAATCGGACACCCAATTGTGCATTTATTAAGGTTTAAGATTGTCGTATTTGTAACTGAAAACAACTAAAAATTTACGTATAGGCTCGATCTGGTGTTTGTTTTTGGATGCTGTAAAATCCTGTATTAATATAAAATTGTGTGCATATTCTGAATTTGGACTCAGAATTCTAAGATTCTAAGTGGAAACAACTCATTTATTAAAATTGTTGATTTTTACATCACAAAAGACCAGAGTTTCATGGGCAAGTAGTATTATTAAAGATGGCCATGTTACATCACAAAAGACCAGAGTTTCATGGGCAAGTAGTATTATTAAAGATGGCCATGTTACATCCTTCTCCCCTTAAAGAAATCGAGATGTCCTTATCTCGCCATGAATTCAGGGTAATCCTTTAAGAGTGTCACTTCATCTTCCCAAGGTGCGTCTTCTTCAGGCAATCTTTCCACTATACTAGGTAATCCTTTAAGAGTGTCACTTCATCTTCCCAAGGTGCGTCTTCTTCAGGCAATCTTTCCACTATACTAGATGTTCTACATGAGTCCTATTACGGAATTGCCTTTCTCTAGAATCTATGATCCGATCAAGCTATAACTCAAGGACTCAATTGGTATTACAACTTGTTCATCATCAAGAATATGATCTAGACTAGATTCATAAAGCTTTAATAAACTTACATGAAATACATTGTGGACCTTGATATGGGCTAGGAGTTGGAGCTTATAGGCACTTTTACCTAAACACTTAATATGGGCTAGGAGTTGGAGCTTATAGGCACTTTTACCTAAACACTTAATAACTATATAGGGTCCACAATACCTTGGGCTGAGTTTCTTATATTTTCCAAGTGACAGAGAACTACGCTTGGGTCACACTCGTAATAAAAGAACTTTGTCTCCTTCCTTGAAGATCCTTTCAGACCTCCTTGTGTCAGCATAATGCTTTTGCCGATCTTGAGCAGCTTTAATACCAATTATGATGTTTGAAAACTAGTTCCATATTTTTTTAAAGAAGCTGACCTATTGCCTTGACTTCTTGGAGACAAATTATGACAACTTGAAGGTTGATTTGGGTCATCCAATTTTTTATAATCCTGGCTCTATTACCATCATCTATTAATCCTTTTGTGTCATAGGAAAAAATAGTGAACCTAGTCATAACTTTTGATCTTTTGGGGGGGTTTAGTCGACTCTTGTGACCTTTTCTTTGTGGGAATCAAGGATGCCATTCCTCCTACCTGGGATTACCTTTTTTGTTTCTTAGAGGGAGGGATTCTTCTTCAGCTTGAGATTGTCCTGGATCAAGATTGATTTTGGATGCATCCGGGAAGTCCATGTCTTCTATTTCCTTTTCCAGATCACTATCCTGGAGCTAGGTGTTTGGAACTTCCTCATCCTCCTCCTCCCTTGAGGAATACTTGTAGGTTTATGAGGGGTCGTTGATATCTACTACCAAAAGGGGATTAGAGATGGTTCTTCTTGGTAGATTCCGGAATGATCTAGGGTGACTTTGTCCTTTTCCCTTTCTACCCATAGAGACTAGAATCCTTAACTATCCTCTTTTTGGACCGCCTTGCTGGGGGCAGTGGTGGAAATTTGATCCGACAATTTATGATGAAGTGATCCTTTGAGCCACAATGGAAGTAGGTTTTGGGCATGTTCTTAAACACGAGGGGTTGGTCTAAGAAAACCTCTAATCCTACATTAATGGCAAGAGAGTCTGGGAGCTCCTTGGCCAAATCAATTTCTACTAGGGCTTAGGGGGTGCCATCCGGCATTCAGCTCAACATTCATTCTAACCCCAAATAGCCTACCGATTGGTTCAAGAAGCAGTTTAATTAGTGGATGAAGGTGTAATGGGAAGTTGGGAATCTCTATCCAAATGGGGCACAGAGATGTTTTGGGCCCGATATGAGAAAATTCAAGGGACCGCGAAAGAGGGACAAACAGGAATTTCTGAGCACGCACTGTCTTGCCCCCCAAAGCATTAAGAGCCATACCCTCCTCTCTGAATAGGAAACATAAATAGTTATTTGGAAAATACTATGTATGCTCCACTACTAGGCCTTGGGAGGACCAGTTATTTCTAATCCAAGACTTTAACACTTCAGCTTGGGCTCTTGGTCCATAGCACAAACCAATAAGGGCTCTCGACTGGTAAGTTTATTGCCACTCTTGAACAATATTTGTAGGAAGAGTGACAAAAAGCTTACCATTTCTATCTACTGCTGCAACTTCTCCTCCAATAAATCCAATACTTCTGGTGATGTTGGGGTCCAAGTTGACGTGGAATCCTCCTGGCTTCTTCACGAGGGCTCCCTTTAGTTGTAGCATTCCCCTCTCTATCATATAGAAGAATCGCTAAGTCTCCAAGGTTTTCTTGTTTTTGGAGCTCTGGTTGGGACCCTCTTGCTGCTCCATGCCTACACAAAGACTCTACCACCGAAGGAGAAGGATGGAGCTGATTGGCAGCAAAGAAGGGAAAGGGAGAGAAGATCCTATTGTCATGTAAGGAGATATGTGCTAGGTGTGTGGAATGAGTCGGAGAGACCAAAAAAGGGAGCAGTTTGAAGGTTGTTAATATACACTCAATGCTTGCCTCTTAGCATGTAACTCACTTTTATGTATAATGCACATTTGTTAGGCCCCCATTTTTTAGGAGTAGCCATGGTGCATACGTCTTTAGCAGGAACCCTGGCTTAGATGCCGATGGGGTCATTATTGTGACCATTGATGATGGTTAGGAGATGGTCAAGGGTACAAACATTAGTTGGGGCCCGGGGCATCACCCCGGCAGGGGGACTAGCAGCCCCCCTCGAGGGCAGGAGCCCGCAAGGCGATAGTATGAGGAATATTCTCTTAGATACTAGGTCCATCATTAGTGGGTGGTGATTGGTTATTGGTGGGCTGCATTCTTGATACTACGCGAGCAATGACCTCTGCGACTATACGACTTTACCCGTGGTGATAGATTGTGAACCAACATTTGTTTTTGAGACTCCCACCAGGTTTGTTTGGGGTCCCTCTAGCATAGTGGCATTAGGATAGCGGAAAAACCTTTACCTCTTCTCATCTCTTGAAACCAAATTAGAGAAACCGAGATAAATAGAAGAAGGTTGGCAAAAGCCCTAAAAGAGACCTGTTACCACACCGCTAACCATCTTAGGCATGCCTTTTCACTCCTTTGTGTTTTTATGCCTAGATAAGGACACGAGAATGGATTAATCTCTCTCTCTCTCTCTCTCTCTCTCTCTCTCTCTCTCTCTCTCTCTTAAGTTAGGGTATTTTCTCTCTAACCCCCTAGTAGATAATGTGGGCAAAAGCCCAATTTCCCATATGTTGACAAGGGAAGCCAACAGCGGGGCACCTCTATAGCTTAGCCTCCTTGCCATTTGAAAAAACAACTCACAACACAAGCTAGACCAATAAATCAGAAAAGGGTATCTCTTTTCTCTCCACTCAAGCCTAACCTTTTGGGGATTATAAGCACACGCCAACCCAAAAGACCTTGCCAGGCAAACTAAAGAGCTAGGGCTTGGAATTAATAGCACACGTCAAACAAGCCTTGAAGGGCACCTTGAAAACAAACCATGGACCTGTACCTCATTAATCATTCCCAAATTCTTAAAACATTAAGGAAAACTTCCAACACCTTTCATCGAATCCCTTCGCTCCGTTCTCGAGACAAGACATGAACAACACCCAGTTATTGCATGCAAAATTCTAACTTCCATTGTGCACAAATTTTCAACCTAGCACGTCAGTCAAATTCAAGAAACTCTTCATGCCTCCAAGATGCCAATTTTTTTTACATGAGGAACCCCTCCTCCATACTTTCATACCCCTCCACCATGCATAGGCAGTCAGGCCTCCTTTTCCCCGATGTCCCTCTCCCCCAAAACCTCCTATCTAGGCGTGACCTCTGATGATCGTGCACACCTATTTTCTATATATAGGCATCACCAACATGCAACCCATCGTGCCAACACAAGGGGCATCTCGCCACCTTTTATTCCACGTATGTACATGCCAAAAGCATGAAAAGCATGTCTAAGACCCAAATAACACCAATGGTGCCACCTCCAAGGTCCTAACACCTCGGTGAGATATGTATGTGGCACTCACTGCTAGGAACATATTCACAATATATACATAGCATAATCATTTCCACCATCCATGAACAAATTAGCAAGAGTTTCCTCCAAAGACCACGTGCACTTTTTTTGGTTTCACAAAAAGTGCCTAACATATCTTGCCAAACCCCCTATCCTGCTTAATCATTCATGATAAGCAGAAAAAAGTGCCTAACATATCTTGCCAAACCCCCTAGCCTGCTTAATCATTCATGATAAGCAGAAGCTTCCATAGCAAACAAGTGGTGCATGTCTTCCCCAGAAACCTCGTCCACACACCTGACAACATCCATATTTAGATCCTCCATTTCAAGCATATCATCTTTGATAATGCACATCAAACGAGCAACATACTTCTTCAGCAGCCTAAAACCATTCACATGGTATCCATGCCAATTGCCATCCAAGTTAGCAAGCTGGTAAGTGTCATTTGCAAATTTGTCCCACAACCAAGAAAGGTCCTTCCCACTTTATTTGGAACTTCTTTTGAAATGTATGGTCCAACCTGCTATTATACCATAATACCATGTTCCCTTTATTGATGCCTTTGTCTCTTTGAACATCTCATTTGCCTTCTTTTGGTTTGTCTTCAACACCTGTTCATAATGTTCTAAAGCAAGGTTTCTATCCAAATGCAAACATTGAAGATACATCATCCTCTCTTGGAATGCATCTAAACCTTCTTCGCCCAACTCACACATCAACCTCAATGATGGGATTTCCACTTCAATGGGTAACAGGGCCTCCTTGTTGCTAAACACCAAATGAAATGGAGAAAAACTTGTGCTTGTCTTCATCATTGATGTCCTATAAGCCCACAAGGCACATGGAAGCTCCAAATCCCACGTTTTGCCATGACCTTTGAGTCATTTTTGTGAGTATCCTCATTAGCTCTCCATTGAACCTTTCATTTAAGCCATTACATTGTGTGGATAGTAAGGAGTGGTATACTTGTGTTGTATATGTAGCTTCTCACAAAGGTAATCAACTAACTCCCCATGGAATCCGGGACCCCTATCTGATAGCAACTCCAATGGCACACCAAACTTGCAACATATCTCCTCATAAACAAACTTCCCCACATCCTTGCTAGTGACTCGTTTCACTGCCTTTGCTTCTGCCCATTTTGACAAGTATTCCACAGCAGTGAGGATGTAGACCTTTCCTCTACCAGTCATAGGCAATGGCCCAATCGCATCAAGTCCCCACTTCTCAAACACATCATAAGCCAACATAACATTCCTCAACTCGGGATTCAAAAACCTTTTTCCCATCCTTTGACATGGCAAGCATGATCTACACCAATGATGCACATCTTTTTGTATACTGGGCCACACATAGCCTTCAAGCAATACTTTATGCAACATGACCTTCATGGTGGCAAAGTGACCACCACACGCACCTTCCGTGGTTTTCTTCCAAAATTTTGTATATCTCCTCCTTCCATGGTACTCATCGCAAAACCAAATCAGCACCCTTCATGTACAAGACATCATCATGCAACACATACTTCCTTGCTTTCCTCATAAATGCATATTTCTTGGATGGCAACACCTCCTTTGGTAAAACACCTGTTTGCAAGGACTCGGCCTCTTTGGAGAGAGATTCCCTCCCATGGTACAATGGTCCTTCTACCCTCATGACAAACACATTGGTTATCACCCCTTGTGCTGCTTCATGAGCCTGCTCATTTTGGGACCTGTCTATATGGTGAATGCTCTAGGCTTCAAACCTTTTAAGTAAGTGCTCCACACGCATGCATAAGCTCTTCAATCTAGGATTTTTTTTCTTCCAAACTCCCAGTACTTGCTTTACCACAAGTAATGTATCCCCTTTTATCTGCTGCAAACGATGGATCCCAAGCTGCATGCATATGCATAATCCACTCTCAAGAGCTACATATTCTGCCTCATTGTTGCTCTTTGCATTGATCTTTAAACCCTGCTTCCTAACCAAGATTCCATGCTAGTTATAGATCACCACACCACCTGATGCCGCATTATGGCTCTTCCTATATGAACCATCAAAGTACGTCAAGAATGCATTATCAATCCTGGACCTCTAGATTCCTCACAACTTCTTCCTGTGATCAAGAGAGGACTCTCCTTGAATGTCAACAAATCTGCCAAGGTTGCTCGAGTGCTTTCCTCTGAGAACTCAAACTCTTGCTTCATCACCGTTTTTAGACAAATTTGAATTCTTGAGTGAAGAGTTGAGGAAGAAGGGAATAGCTTGTAAGGAAGGTAAGTGGCCTTTGCAATAGATAATGTCTAAACCTCATGCCACCGCAAGCATATATACTACACTTACCATCACAAGCTCCACCTCAAAGAAGTTCCTTTCTGAAGGTGTCTTTACCCTACTAGCACAATACACTGGCCTCATGTACTTTGACTCCTTTCCTTTTTGCAAAAGCATAGCACCAATGGCATCCTCACCTCTACTGATGGATTCACATAGAACTCTTGGTTTGAATCTGGGGCCTACATGATGGTAGATAAGGTACTCAAACGCTCCTTGACCTGCTCAAAAGCTTCTTCACATTCATGGGTCCAATCCAAAGGGTCAACCTTGGCTATTTGTTGCAAAGGATATAAGACCTGTGATGCCAAAGACATAAACCTAGACATATACTTCACCTTTTGGATGAAGGTCGCCAATTGTCTCGTGTCCTTAGGAGGTGGCAAAAGTAGCAATGCCTCAACTTTTTCTGAATCAGCATCAATGCCATTCTCTAAAATGACATGGCCAATGAACTTGACTCTTGGTTGAGATAGATGACATTTGTTTGGGTTGAGCTAGCCTCCACAATCATCATACCTCCTCAAAGCTATTTCAAGCTTCGTGCAATGTTCAAATCGTGCACTATAGATAGAAAAGTCATCCATAAAGTCTTTGAGAAACTTCCCAAGAAAAGGTGAAAATACCCAATTGACCCTTTTTTGGTATTCCCCTGGACCATTTGTGAGACCAAAAGGAAGAACACGATAACAAAAACAACCCCAAGGAGTAATGAAGGTAGTCTTCTTTTGATCCTCTGGGGAGCAATGGGAAGCTGAAAGTACCCAGAGAAGCCATCATGCACACTATATATCTCATAACCTGCTATACTGAATCCAAAACCTCATCAATGAAAGGTAGCAGATAAGGATCCTTCTTGGTAACAGCATTCAATGGCTTGTAGTCAACACAGATTCTCCAACGGCCATCCTTTTTTGGAGTAACCACAATAGGACTTACCCACTCTGCATTATCCACCACAGGATAAATGAAGCCTGCTTGTAATAGCTTGTCCACCTCCTCTCGTAGTGCAACCATTTGCTCCTAGCCAAATCTTCTCAACTTTTGTCTCACTAGTTGGGCCCCTTCCTTGAGTTGTATCTTCACATAATCACCCTTGAAACCTCTTATCTCTTGGTATGATGTGATGAAAAGGTTTGGAAACTTCTTAAGCATGCACATATATTCATCCTTCTCACCTTGTGAAAGATCTGGGCACACCATCTTTTGAAAGATCTCTTCCTTTGTGGATGACTCCACCTTAGGTTGCATCAAATCTTCTAGTTGACCAAAGCGGCTTGAAGATCCTTTATCTTTCATGACTTGTGACATCCTTGCATCTTCTCTCTCTTCATCTTCAAGAAGTAGATAGGATACCTCACCTTCACTATCTGATATGGACGTAGTAGTGCTTTCACTATTCCCTGAATCATACTCACTTGAGCCTTCATCTTCACCATCTTCATCTAGGTCTTGAATCTCCAAGGGTTGCTTACTTGCCATATCAAATGTTCTTTTGCCTCCCTTCCCATTGTACACGGTGATGGTACCTTGCCTCCAATCTTGAATAGAACCAACATCTCTTAACCATGGTCTCCCAAGGATAAGGGGAAATGCACCAAGTCCAACGAGCATGACATGGCAATTCACCAAAGCTTTGACATCAAAAACATCCACTTCCAAATCCTTGATTATGCCAAACACTCTACCTTTGCATGGTTAGCAAGCCGAATCCTAAACCCTGAACTCCCTGACATGACAAGTCCCAATCTCTCAACACATGATTGTGTAATGACACAAACTTGAGCTCCCCCATCTATGTAAGCTTCACCCATCATATTACCCTTATACCATGCATCCACAGTTGGACTCACCAAGAGACCAGCTTGATAGATCCACGTCTAGGCTCCTTCTCAATGGGGTTCACAAGTGACTTCCATTGTCTTTTAAGCTTTGGAACCATATTCATGAGTTGTCCAAAGGTCACATCAACCTTTATTCCAATGAGGTCATCCTTGAGGCTATATGTACCCTGGCCTTCTCCTAATGGAAGATCTGGCACCTGGAACTGTCTACGTGGTCTCCTCTTTCTCTTTGCCTTAGCATCTCCACCTTCTTTCTCCTTGTTGAAATTAGAGCAATGTGATAAGCTATGGTGGATCAAATACTAGAATCAACATCATTAACAAAGTGATTAGTAAATAATTGAGATATAATTAGTGAGTAATTAGCAAATAGCTTAATGTAGGCATGGATAATCAAAAACCAACAAATTCTCATTAGGCCAATGTCTCAATTTATAGAGTTTACATCCAAGCATCAAATCCCACTGATTTCTCCTTGATTCACTCCACCTCTCCCAGAATATCTCCACCTCTTTTACTTGATTCTCTCCACCTCTTCAATTTTCCCAAAATATCTCCCAGAATATCTCCACACTTCCTAAATCTTCTCATGCTACCCTTTATTCTCTCCCAGTAGACAAGTTCTTTCACATTTACACATCCTCTTTTACAGCCTCTAACCAAGGGCTTGTTCCCGCACACACCTTATTCACTTGTAAATTTCAACACCTCCCCTCAAGTTAATACTCCTAGCACACGTGGACCCTATACCAAGTTTCTCTCTTACTTGATAGCCCGCGACCAGTGCCTCAAGTCCCTAAACTTATAGTCCTTGACACACTCTCTCTCTATGTGTCCAAGGCTACTACAAGTGCCCGCGACCTTGACTAAAGTTCTCACACATACATCTACCATGTGGCCTACATCATCGGCGGTGGCTCAGAGGTGGTTTTACTTTGTTGGGGCAGATTACATTGGGTTGTGGGGTTTCTCTCTCTCTCTCTCTCTCTCTCTCTCTCTCTCTCTCTCTCTCTCTCTCTCTCTCTCTCTCAGAAAAGATGATCTGACTCCACTTCCTCTGGAACCTCCATGAAGTTTGCCGATGTCGTTCCTTCTCCCACTGGGTTTGCTGTAGCAGTCTCTTGCCATGTGTCCTGGCTTTCCACAGTTGTGGCAAGTGAAGGTCCTTCCTCCTACTCTGCCTCTACCTCGTCCTCGTCCTCGTCCTCGAGAGAATCCTCCTCGGATGAAGAATGCTTTTTCTTCTCCTGCGTTGAGTCGAGCCATTTCTTCTCTTTGCCTCTGCTCTCTTGCTCTAGGAGAGCTGCTTCTAGATTCTCTTGTAGCTTCAATTCAGGTACATTCTTTAGTGTTGCTACAATATTTTCATATTCACCTTTGTCCACACTCTTCAGAAGCAGTGCTAGTGTCTCATCATCTTCTACCTTTTTGCCAATAGCTACCAGTTGTTGCTTAATGCTTTTATATTTGTTCAAGTGTGTGATTAAAGGTTCACTTTCCTTCATATCCAATTTGTAGAATTGCATTAATAGATTTATCTTTGAATTTTTAGCTTATGTGCCAAATAATTTATTGAGTTCATCCCATGCATCTTTTGCCCATTGTATCCCTGTGAGATGTGATGAATGATTTCATCATTTAAACTGAGTGCAATAAGTCCCAATGCTTTTTCATTCCTGTTTTTCCACTCATTTTTCCCTCTCACCTATGGGCATTCATCTCTTCCCTCAACTAGCCCCCACATATTTTTTCTCATGAGCAAATACATGGTTTTTGTCTACCATGTGTAAAACTGCTCCCCATTAAATTTGGCTATTTCTTGTGCTGTACTCATGATGATGTGAAGGGGGTCTTACCTCTTGATCCAATTTCAAGATTCAAGAGTAGTGTCTACCCTTTTACAACTCAATCTGGTGTTTAAGAGATGATTACAACAAATTTATCAGCATAAAATCACCAGAAATTACATTAAATCAAGGGTAACCAATTTGTACGGAATGGTTGGAGTATCAAACTAACTCTGAATTGAAATCTGAAGTTATAGGGATCTGTATCAGATACCTAATGGATAATTTGAATCCTCAATTGCACCAAAATATAGTGATTAGCAGCACTGATTAATCACTAATTAGCAAATTAATCCTCTGTTTTGTGTGTGCAAAAAATAGAGTATGTGGGGAGTCTAGATCTGGTGCCTTAGACTTCAAATGAGCTCAAATACTTTCAAAGACATCAATAGCAATGAGTCTAGTAGAGGATTAAGCCAAAAAACACAAGATTTGACCAAATATTAATTTTTTAATGCATAAAAGAATTTTTTTATTATTATAAAAGTGTGACTTTCATCAATATTGATTTTTATGCATAAATAGATGCATAAAAGAATTTTTTTAATTATAAAAGTGTTACTTTCACTAATATTGATTTTTATGCATAAAAGAATTTTTTTATTATAAAAGTGTTACTTTCACTAATATTGATTTTTATGCATAAAATGATGCATAAAAGAATTTTTTTTATTATAAAAGTGTTACTTTCATCAATATTGATTTTTATGCATAAATAGATGCATAAAAGAATTTTTTTAATTATAAAAGTGTTACTTTCATCAATATTGATTTTTATGCATAAATAGATGCATAAAAGGATTTTCTTTTTTATAAAAGTGTTATTTCCATAGAAGTTGGATTTTATGCATAAATAGATGCATACAGAAAATTTTTATATCAAAATAAGAGTTCACTTTAATCCTATGTTTAAATCCCATGAATATTGGAAAAATGAATAAGTAAATACTCAGTGAAGGAAAATTATACCGTTTCATATTCTCTAGAATGGTAATGAGAAAATTTAGAAAAACTATCGAAGTCGAAATTTTAGATGAATGACTAATTTATTCCTCATAGGAATTTGTGTTTAGTTTTGAATTCAGTAAAGTAGTAATTGAAATATTACCTTCGAGAAAGATAGTTCAGGGAGAACCTTTCCAAACTTAAACCTTGAATCAGACTATGACCGAGACGTAAATCCTTCGTCAGTTTTTCAAGAAATGACGATGTGACCAGTTCAGTAATCTACACTCAAATCACCCACCGAATCTGAAACTAAGTTGAGACCTTTGATTTTGATCTGAGAGTCAAGAATTCAGAATTCAAGGAATTCTGCTTGGGAATCCAGGCCTGTGATCTAGAAGTCTTGGGATACAGAATTAAGATATACTCATTGTATTCAAAAGAAAATCAAAACTAAAAACTTGCATAGAAACCCTGTTTTCTTAAAAGGACTCTCTTACACCAGAATGCTGGAGAGAGCATTTGGTATATGTGTTTTTCTAAGGGAAGTTCGGTTGCAACAGCTGGCGGGGGAGTGTTCAAAGGACAGCTCACGTGGTAAAAACCTTCCCAGGTCTTGACCAGCCTGGGTATGGTGTAAAATGGTGTGCTTGCGGTACGATGGGTGAGGGTGGAGGAAGCAATCCCTGAGAGAAGTGCCAGGACACCTAGGAAGGATCCTGCAGGGTTCTGACCAGGCGATGCACGGGCTTGCAGTGCCGAGGACACCCATGCGTATGTCGGAAGATATATATGTATGATGACGAGAAACTTATTATAATCTGTTACTGGATCTCGTTGTTGCTGACCAATGGAGAGTCCAGAGTGATATTGTTTTGTGAGAAACAAGGATTGAATGCAAATTTTGAGTTGTGACATCTGTACCCATTGTTTGTCAATGGATTGTTTTATAAATTAAAGTTTAAAGAGGAGTGTGTGAGTATCTGTATTCTAAAGCAAAAGTTAAAAAAGGCTAACAATTATGGGTGGGTGAGTACTTGTCTGGTTCTACTATTCCAGTGGTTGGGTGATGGCTAACCCATGGGCCGCCGGATGGGGTAGGCTCGAATCAGTAGAGTTTTAATAATAAAATTGATTAATAGGATTATGCTTAGAACTCGAGTAGTTAATTAACCTGAAGACTTCTCGAATGAATAGATCAACGGCTATGCCTGATTTAAATTAGGAAAAAAGCGTTGATCCCTTCAAGTTAAGTCTGTAATAGTTTCCCTTCTATCTGGTTTATTTAGATGAAGGTTAGTTCAGTATCTTGACCTCGTTAGAAAAATTCGTTAAGAAAATATAAATGGTGGAATTGTCCCCGTTTTTCGGGCATGGAGAATTTTCCCGATTTTGGTTTTCGGAATGACCACCAGCTTAGTCTTGTGCCCGGACATTCGAGGGCAAGGCCCCGAGTGGGAAACCCTGCCCCGCGCAAGAGGAAGCTGCTTCTGCTGTGCAGCTACCATCCGAGAGTCGGCCGGTGCAGAGAGGGGGCAGTGGGATCTCACAGAGAGAGGGGACGTCGGGATCTCACAGTTGGTATCAGAGTGCTGTTGTAAATTTACGTAAGAGCAGCAAAAATTGCATAAAAATTTTAAAGTAAATCTGGGAAATAATGTTTTCACTTGTTACTATTATGTTGAAGGAACTTCAAAAATTAAAAACTCATAAATTTAATTGGAATTTATAGATGGATACCCCGAATCTATCTGGCATCCCTGAACTCTCCCAGAGTCAGGATATGATAGCCTTTGCATTTTAGCACCTCATCAACTCTGCTACGACCCGAGTGAGCAGAGTGAGACTCGCGCGTCATTTTGAGAGTCTTTACTTTCCTGATCCTCTTGAGCGATGTCGATATATGTGGTTCTGTGGTGGAGGACGATGTATTAATGTCAGTACCAGTCAGCGTTAGAGGCTCAGGCAAAATATTTCCTTAGCCATGATTCTGATAAGGCTAGGACTTGTTCAGCTTGTACAACTCTTTGATCATTCACCCAAGAACTTCAAAACTTCATGCGGAGTTTTTAGGCTTCTTAGCTGCTTTATCCCTAGAGATAGAATTACAGCACCTCTTTCTGTAATGAATCGTGTGTACCATGGCATGTCTTCTTTGCAAATTCGCTGCTTTATGCATATACGATTGAGGCAATGATTTTGGGAGCCGTGATGCTCTATGTATATATCAAAAACTTTTGATGATAAAGGATGTTTTGCAAAAAAAATTCTAAATTTTTTTCATGATTGTGAATATGGTTAATAAAATTATTAGAGTAAATCTTGTTTCATGATGTATGATGAAATAATTATCTGTTTAAAGAATAAATCATAAAAATTAAATAATCATAAATCTGTTGTCAAAGCTAAGTTGACAAAAATCTCATTTTGTCAGAATCATGAGGCGCACAACCCATGCAAGGCAACCGGATCCTCTAACTGGTGAGACGAAGAGTTAGATCCAGATGTTCGAAAAGCCCTACACAGATCCCAGCCTAGTCCCTTCAAGGTGAAGGGGAACAGTTAGGTAAAGTAGTGGAAAAGGGGATTGAGACAATGGAGGAATAGTTTGATGTAACTGGCTACAATGAGAGAAGCAAGATGGCTCTCGCTAGGTTAAAGATTGTGGAAACGGCCAGGGTCACTTGGAGGAATCACTGCGAGAGTAACCGTCTCGATCGAAATACCCAAACCTGGACCGATCTTAAAGCTTACCTTAGAAAGAGGTTTTGTCCTCCGGGCTTCCTTGAAACTAAAATGAATGAGTTCTTGGAACTAAAGCAGGATAGCCGGACAATTGAAGAGTACCATCAAGCTTTTTCCCTTCTCCTCAAATATTCTCCTCAATTGGATGAAGAGTAGTTGATGGCCAAGTTCATTCGAGGAATGAACGAGCCATTGGACACCTTAGTAAAGAATGCCAAACCTGTCTCAATGGCCGAAGCAGTAAGAATGGCGAAAGACTTTGCCAAAGCCTTTGTTGTTAAGGTCCTGCCACAAAGCCTGCATCCTCTAACTTTAAAAGATTCCAAACCCCGAGAAGTACTTCAAACTTTCTATGCATAGAAATTAATTCTAATGGAAATAACACTTTTACAAACATATTTCTAATATGCATTTTTCTATGCATAGAATGAAAATAACACTTTTAGAATACACAAACGGTGGGGATTACTCTTTTTGAATAATAAAAGATAAAACTTATTTTTCAAAATTTAAGAAAATTTTGCCATAACCTCCTTTGTATGGTTGACTATTTTTCAATTTTTTTCATTCTCAAGTTACTTAGAAATTATCCCAAATGGTTTAAAGCATTCTAAACTAATCAAATTCCACTTTTTTAAAGAGAAACAATATGAAAAGTTTAATTCTAAGAAATTGATTACATATCTAGAATAAAGAAAGGCTGAATTCAAGAATGAAGAGAGGGGGGAAGCCTTTCCAACAAGGCATAATATCATTTTTCATTTTAAAGAAAACAAAAATTAGAAAACCATTAAATGGAATAAAGAAAAAGTAGGATTTCTAGCTTACATGAATTTTTGTGAGCTTTCCTTTGGCTTGATGGTTTGAGGGATCTACTCTTGTTTGCAACAAGAGTGGCTTGATGGTTTGAGGGATCTACTCTTGTTTGCAACAAGAGTGGCCACCAATTC
The DNA here is from genome assembly GCF_041138505.1 of Cibotium barometz. Taxonomy (NCBI): domain Eukaryota; kingdom Viridiplantae; phylum Streptophyta; class Polypodiopsida; order Cyatheales; family Cibotiaceae; genus Cibotium; species Cibotium barometz. The sequence continues at coordinate 9,940,007 of NC_141086.1, read as the reverse complement.
TTTTGAAGAGGAAATGGTCAAAAACTAATGAATCATCAATAAATTCACTGTTTTTGGCTCTCGGGAGGAGTAGAGTAAGAGTGCATAAAACACTATTAAGCTTTTACAAAGGGAGATGCCTCTATTTATAGGAAAAAGTGAGCTTCTAACCAAGCAAATTGATTCTAGAATTTTCCAGATCAGTTTGGTCAATTTTGACCATTTTTGGGTCAGTTTAGTTAACTTTTTGGATCCAGTTTTGAATTAGGAGAGAGGAGAGATGAAATATCTAATTTTATTAATTAAAATTCAAAAGAAATGATGGGAAAAAGGTGCCTACCTCATGAGGGAGAATCCCCACTCTGAGGTGTCAAAAAATTCATTTTTTTAGTATTTCCTTTGGTCCTTAGTCCACTCTTCATCTTATGTGAGTATTTACTCATTTTTGGGGAGATTTTCTTTATTTCTTCAATTTACCTCCTCCCTACATTTGGATTAATCTTATTGGTCCATAGGAACCTTAATTTAAAATTTTAAAAAAAAATTGTACCCTTAGGATAAGGCCTTTTGAACAAATTATAATTTATTTCTAATGCACCTTCTGACATTCTTTTTGAACTTCTATTTCAGGGGAATTTATTTTAATAAGATGAGATATTTTTCTATCCAAAAATATTTAAAAATTGAATCATCTCTCTCTAGAAGATTTTCTCTCTCTAGGCAGGTAGAAACAATATCTTTTATATTTTTGAAGAGGGATTTAATTACAGGGAAAGATACTGGACTTCTTGAGAGGTGGGGGAGGAATCTTACAATGGTCTCCCATAATGAACACGTCATCTACATAGATGACAACAAGCACAACCCCTCTATCACTATGTCTCACATATAGCGAGAAATCTGCATTGGCTACATGAAAGCCAATAGTGACAAGATATTCAGAAATCTTGTCAGACCATGCTCTTGGTGCTTGTTTTAAGCCATACAAGGCTTTCTTCAACCTGCTAACATGCTCGAGGTGACTCACATCCTCATAACCAGGTGGCTACAACATATACACCTCTTCTTGCAAATCTCCATGCAACAATGCCTTCTTTTCATCCATTTGATGTAAAGACCATTGCTTTGACGCAGCCACTACTATCACAACTCTCACTGTTGCCATCTTGGCAACTGGGCTGAAAGTTTTCTCATAATCAACGCCATATGTCTATGCATATCCTTTGGCTACCAATCTAGCCTTGTACCTGCTTATGCTCATCTCATCAAAAACAACATCCCTGCTTACCCTCAACTCACGTGTAGCAGGGTTATAACACCTATATTCCTTTTGCTCAAGGGAAGTCCTATTCATGATGTAAACTGCTGTAGAAACAGCCTTAGCCCAATAGCTATGCGACGTATTCTTCTCTCCCATCAATGCTTGCGCAATCTCTGTGAGATCCCACTGCCCCCTCTGTGCACGGATTCCCGGATGGTAGCAGCAGAAGCAGCTTCCTCTTGCGCGGGGGGCAGGGTTTCCCACTCGAGGCCTTGCCCTCGAATGTCCGGGCGACATGAGGCTAGTGGTCATTCCGAAAACCAAAACCGGAAAAATTTCCCATGCCCAAAAAACGGGGACGATTCCACCATTTATATTTTCTTAAACGAATTTTTCTAACGAGGTCAAAATACTGAACTAACCTTCATCTGAATAAACCAGATAGAAAGGAAACTATTACAGACTTAACTTAAAGGGATCAACGCTTTTTTCCTAATTTGAATCAGGCACAACCGTTGATCTATTCATTTAAGAAGTCTTCAGGATTTTAATTAACTACTCGAGTTCTAAGCGTAATCCTATTAATCAATTTTATTATTAAAACTCTACCGATTCCAACCTAACCCCATCCCCTGGCCCATAGGTTAGCCACCGCCCAACCACTGGAATAGTAGAACCAGACAAGTACTCACCCACCCATAATTGAAAGCCTTTCTTAACTTTTGCTTTAGAATACAGATACTTACACACTCCTCTTTAAACTTTAATTTATAAAACAATCCATTGACAAACAATTACTGGGTACATATGTCACAACTCAAAATTTCCATTCAATCCTTGTTTCTAGAAACTCAAAATTACTGGGTACAGATGTCACAACTCAAAATTACTAGATACAGATGTCACAACTTAAAATTTCCATTCAATCCTTGTTTTTCACAAAACAACATCACTCTAGACTCTCCGTTGAGACCAGCAGGTCAGCAAACGAGATCCAGTAAACAGATTACAATAAGTTTCTCGTCATCATACATATATATCTTCCACGACATACGCATGGGTGTCCTCGGCACCGCGAGCCCGTGCATCGCCTGGTCAGAATCCTGCAGGATCCTCCTTAGGTGTCCTGGCACTTCACTCAGTTGTGCTTCCGGTACGATGGGTGAGGGACCGGAAGTACACCATTTTACACCATACCCAGGCTGGTCAAGACCTGGGAAGGTTTTTACCGCATGAGCCATCCTTTGAACACTCCCCGCGAGCTGTTTCAATCGAACTTCCCTTAGAAAAACACTCTCTAACATTCTGGCGTAAGACAGTCCTTTTAAAAAACAGGGTTTCTATGCAAGTTTTGATTTTTGATTTTCTTTTGAATACAATGAGTATATCTTAATTCCGTATCCCAAGACTTCTAGATCACAGGTCTGGAATCCCAAGCAGAATTCCTCGAATTCTGAATTCTTGACCCTCAGATCAAAATCAAAGGTCTCAACTTAGTTTCAGATTTGAAGGGTGATTTGATTGTAGATTACTGAACTGGTCACATCGTCATTTCTTGAAGCTGACAAAGAAGTTACGTCTTGTTCATAGTCTAATTTAGGGTTTGAGTCTGGAAAGGTTCTCCCTTAACTATCTTTCTTGAAGGTAATATTTCAATTACTACTTTACTGAATTCAAAACTAAAGACCAATTCCTATGAGGAATAAATTAGTCATTTATCTAAAATTTTGACTTCGATAGTTTTTTTGAATTTTCTCATTACCATCCTAGAGAATATGAAACGGTATAATTTTCCTTCACTGAGTATTTACTTATTCATTTTTCCAATATTCATGGGATTTACACATAGGATTAAAGTGAACTCTTATTTTGATATAAAAATTTCTGTATGCATCTTTTTATGCATAAAATCCAACTTCTATGGAAATAACACTTTCATAAAAAAGAAAATCCTTTTATGCATCTATTTATGCATAAAAATCAATATTGATGAAAGTAACACTTTTATAATTAAAAAAATTTCTCTTATGCATCTATTTATGCATAAAAATCAATATTGATGAAAGTAACACTTTTATAATAAAAAAATTCTTTTATGCATAAAAATCAATATTAGTGAAAGTAACACTTTTGTAATAAAAAAATTCTTTTATGCATAAAAATTAGTATTAGAGAAAGTAACACTTTTGTAATTCAAAAAATTCTTTTATGCATCTATTTATGCATAAAAATCAATATTGATGAAAGTAACACTTTTATAATAATAATAAAATTCTTTTATGCATCATTTTATGCTTAAAAATCAATATTAGTGAAAGTAAGACTTTTATAATAAAAAATTCTTTTATGCATCATTTTATGCATAAAAATTAGTATTAGTGAAAGTAACACTTTTAAATTTAAAAAAAACTTTTATGCATCTATTTATGCATAAAAATTAATATTAATGAAAGTAACACTTTTGTAATAAAAAAATTAACCAATATGCATCCTTCTATGCATAGAACTTAAATCTAATGAAAATCACTCTTTTATAAAAAATAACCAATATGCATCTTTTTATGCATAGAATTTATATCTAATGAAAATCACTCTTTTATAATTTAAAAAAAATAATATGCATCTTTCTATGCATATAATTTAAATCTGGAAATAACACTTTTAGAATAAATATATTTCTACTATGCATTTTTCTATGCATAGAACGAAAATGACACATTTTTAGAATACACAAACGATAGGGATTATTCTTTTAGAATAATAAAAGATGAAACTTTTAGAAAATTTTTCCATAACCTCCTTTGTATGGCTGATCGTTTTTCAATTTTTCCTATTTTAATTTACTTAAAAATTAACCCCAATTGGTTTAAAGCATTCTAGACTAATCAATTTTCACTTTTAAAAGAGAACAATATGAAAAGTTTAATTCCAACAATTAGATTACTTAACTAGGATAGAGAAGGGCTGATTTTAAGAATGAGAGAGGGGGAAAGCCTTTCCAACAAGACATAGCATCCATTTATCATTTCAAACAAAACAAAAATTAAAAAACCATTAAAAGAATAAAGAAAAATATAAGATTTCTAACTTACATGAATTCTGGGAGCTTTCGTTTGGCTTGATGGTTTGAGGGATCTACTCTTGTTTGCAACAAGAGTGGCCACCAAATCTTTAGAAGAGGGAATGGTCAAAAACTAGTGAATTATTAAGAAATTCACAGTTCTTGGCTCTTGGGAGGAGTAGAGTAACAGTGCATAAAACACTATTAATATTCAACAAAGGGGGAGGCTTCTATTTATAGAAAAAAATGAGCTCCTAACCAAGCAAACTGGTTCTAGATATTTCCATATCAGTTTGGTCAATTTTTTTTACCATTTTTAGGTCAGTTTAGCTTACTTTTTGGAACTAGACTTGAATTAGGAGAGAGGAGAGATGAAATATCTCAATTTTTGATAATTTAAAACTCCACCACACATGTGAAATAGGTGCCTCCTTCATGAGGAAAAAATTCCCATTGTGAGGTGTCAAAAATCTATTTTTTTAAGTATTTTTTTTGTCCTTAGTCCACTCTTCATCTTATGTGAGTATTTACTCATTTTTGGGAGGATTTTCTTTATTTCTTATATTTATCTTCTCCAAACATTTGGATGAATCTGATTGGTCCCTCAAAACCTTAATTTAAAATTTTCGGAAAATCTGGACCCCTAGGATAAGGCCTCTTGATTATACTTGATTTCTAATGCACCTTCTAAAAATCTTTTTGAACTTTTGTTTCGGGGGAACTTATTTTAATAAGAATAGATATTTTTCCATCCATAAATATTCAAAATCTAAATAACCTCTCTTTAGAATATTTTCTCTCTCTAGGCCAAAACAGGTAGAAATAAGATCTTTTATATTTCTGAAGAGGGATTTGATTATAGGGAAAGATGCTGGACATCTTGAGAGGTTGGGGAGGAATCTTGCATTCTCTCCCACTTGAAAAATGTGAGATGTCCTCATCTCGCAAACTGGGAGTAATCCTGCAACAGTTTGGCTTCTTTCTCCCAGGTGGCATCTTCAAAAGTATAGAACTTCCATTTGACCAATAACTCTCTCAGAATTCTGTTCCTGAGAATCTTTTCTCAAACATCAACGATTTCTTCAGATTGGAGTTCCATCTGCCCCCTGGGTTGAAGAAGTTAAGATTTCATCATCAAGCACATGATTCGGGCTTGGTACATACTTTTTAAGAAGGCTGACATGAAATATATTATGTACTTTGAGATGAGGAGGTAGAAGAAGCTCGTAGGCCAAGTCACCTACTTTCTTTATAATCAGATATGGCCCACAATATCTGGGGGATAACTTCTTGTACTTTCCAAGAGATAGAGAACTTCTTTTGGGGCGTACTCGAATGAAGACCATCTCTGCTTCTTCAAATTTTCCGTCTGTCCTCTTCTTATTTGCATACAACTTCTGTCTATCCTGGGTAGCTTTTATATCTTTGCAAATTGCTTGTATCTGTTGCTCTTCCATGTCATCAAGCATCTCTCTGGACATCTCGACCCTAATCAATGGTTCGGGGACCAAGTTAATGGAGTTAAGCAATCTTGTCCATACAGAGCTTTGAAAGGGCTCATCCCAATACTTCTGTGATAAGAAGCATTGTAGGCGAACTTGATTAGGTGTAGATAGCTTAGCCACTTCATGGGTTCCTTGCCACAACATGACCGAAGTATATCTTTGATTACTTGGTTTACCCTTTCTGTTTGACCATCGGTCTCAGGGTGGTAAGCTCTGCTGAGATCCAAGAAAGTTCCTACTGCTTCGAAAAATGCACTCCAGAATCTTGACGTGAATTTGGAAACTCGATCACTTACTATTCTTTTGGGTAGGCCATGCAATCTAAAGATTTTCTTGAGGAACACTCTGGCCACATCCACTGCAGTGTGGGTTTCTTTTACTGGAATCAAATGGGCAACTTTGGTTAGTCTATCAACTACCACGAAGATGGAGTTGTAACCTGATTGCACTGAAGGTAATCCAGTAATAAAATCCATACTAATGCATTCCCACTTCATCTAGGGGATGTGTAATGGATGTAACTTCCCTGAAATTTTTACTCTCTTGGCCTTGACTTTTTGACAGGTCAGACATTGACGTAGACATATAGGTTTTGATGAAACCTGGATGTCCTACAACAATAAGGCTGTCATAGGCTTCATTCAGAATTTGACCCTTGGTTCCCTCATCATTGGGAATGCATGGCCTACGATTATAATACATAATTCCATCATCCAAGCTGTACCCTTGAACTCGGTTCAACTCCTGTGGAGTTTTGCTTTCCTGCATAAGTAGGTTAGCAATAGGCCCAAAGAATCTATCCTGCATGATCTTCTCCCTTGCTTCAATAATCAAAGTATTTGACACTACAGTAATTTCAAGCAAGGAGGATTTTCTGCTGAGGGCATCTACCACCACATTTTCTTTGCCTGGGTGGTACTTGATTTCAAAATCAAATTCCTACAGGGTCTGCATCCACCATCTTTGGCGCATGTTGAGATCCTTTCTGAGTGAAGATCCACTTTAAGCTCTGATGATCTATCATCAAAGTGAATCTTTGACCTAGTAGGTAATGTCTCCACAACTTCAGGGCATATACTACTGAAAGTAGTTCCAGGTTGTGGACAGCATAATTTCTCTCATGCGTTCTGAGTTTTCGGGATTCATAAGCCACTGCATGACCTTCCTGCATGAGTGCACCTCCCAGGACAAAACCATTGGCATCATTTACTACCTCAAAGGGTAGAGAGAAATCCGGCAGCATTAGAACGGGATTGGTGGCGGTCTTCAGCTTATCAAAAGCACTTTGGCACCTGGTAGACCATTGAAACGGGATATTCTTCTTGAGAACATTAGTCAGGGGGGAAGCTATGAGAGCATACTTTGGTATAAAGACTATACCAAGACCAGTCAATCCCAAGAATCATCTTACTTCTTTCCCTGTCTTTTGTTTAGGTCAATCTATGACTGCTTGGACTTTAGTGGAATCTTGAGAAATTCCATCTTTGGATACCAGAAAATCAACATGGTCGGCAGAGAAAGTGCATTTGCTCTTTTTTGCAAAGAGTTGGTGCTTCCTTAGAATCTCAAGAACTTTTCTGACATGAGCTTCATGGTCAGCTGCATTCTTTGAGTAAATCAGGATATCATCAAAGAAAACAAGTACAAAATCATCCAAGTATTCTCTGAGAATGTCCTACACCATTAATCGATTGAATGTAGCTGGGGCATTTGTCAATCCAAACGGCATGATAGTGAATTCATAATGCCCATAAAGAGTATTGATGGTGGTTGTCTTCGAGATATCTTGCTCATTAATCTTGATGATCTGATAATACCCTGATTTGAGATCTATCTTTGTGAAGATCTGGGCTCCATGTAGCCTGTCCATAAGCTCATCAATTCTGGGGATAGGATACTTATTCTTAACTGTCAGCTCATTGAGACCTCTGTAGTCCACACAGAGTCTTAGCATTCCATCTTTCTTTTTCAGAAAGAGAACTGGCACACCCCAAGGTGAAACACTGGGTCTTACAAACCCTTGTTCTAACAGTTGTCTAAGCTATTCCTTGAGTTCGATGGCTTTAGGAACTGGCATTTTTTACGTGCGCAAGGCTACTAGCTGAGCTATCACATGATCTACTTCCCGAATTGGGGGCATCTCTGCTAGCTGTGCTAGGAATAAATCATCATAATCACTTAACCATTTAGGTTCTTTAGCTTTTAACTTTGAGTCTACCGGATTCATTTTGACAAGATAAATGCGCTACTTCTTTCTAAGTCCTTTTAGTAACTTAGAAGCCTTTACTAACTGCAGACTTGGGGATCCTAAAATTCCAGTTCTTTGAACCTTCTTTTCGTGGTGAAGGTCACGGAAGGAAATGGTTCCATTATGATAGTGAATGTAAGCTTGATTTTTGTGGAGCCCATCCATTCCAAGGATCCCGTCCAAAACTCCAAAAGGTAGGACTCTAAACTGACAGTCAATTAAATTCCCATCTATATTGAACTGAATACGATCTGTCTCCTCAAGGTGAGTGCCTCAAGGTGAATGAAAAGAATCTTCCCACTTGCCAATTCAACTTGCATAGGTTTCCCTGATTTTTTTATCTAAGACTAGCTTATGCAAGCATCCAAGGGAAATGAAAGAATGAGTACTGCCAGAATCAATCAAAAGCTTAAAAGGCTTACCGTGATACTTAGCTGGAGTGGCGATTTGGCCCTTGGTTTTCAATTGCAACAGAAATATGTCCTCTTTCCTCTTCCACTGCTTCTACAATTGTGACGGCTCTGGGGATGGTTGTTGTGCAGTCTGAGGTGGAACTCTTTCTCTTTGGTTGCCCCAGTTCTGGGAAGGAGTTCTGAGGCTACTCTAGACAGAGGCAAATGGTTGAGCTGGAGTTCTCCTGGGATTGCTCTGATTTGGGCGAGATGGACCCTGATTTTGACTGATAGGAAGGGGCTGGTCTCTGCACTCTAGGTCCTTGCTTCCCTGTCCCCTTGACATGGCAGGAGTCAGGCAGTCTTTCAACTGGTGACCAAAACCCTTGCATCCAAAACACCGGTTCTCACTTCTGAGCTCATCCCTCTAAATCCTTGAAATAGGTGGGGCTCCTGAGAAAGTGTTTTGGGGAAAGGGTCTTCCTTCACTTCTGAATCTTCCCGCATCTTGATTCTGAATTGGGCCTTGCTGCCTCTTTGGGGGAGGAAAGTTTGAAGTACTTCCCGGGGTTTGGAATCTTTTAAAGTTAGAGGGTGCAGGCTTTGGCAGGACCTTAACAACAAAGGCTTTGGCAAAGTCTTTCGCCATTCTTACTGCTTCGGCCATTGAGACAGGTTTGGCATTCTTTACTAAGGTGTCCAATGGCTCGTTCATTCCTCGAATGAACTTGGCCATCAACTACTCTTCATCCAATTGAGGAGAATATTTGAGGAGAAGGGCAAAAGCTTGATGGTATTCTTCAATTGTCCGGCTATCCTGCTTTAGTTCCAAGAACTCATTCATTTTAGTTTCAAGGAAGCCCGGAGGACAAAACCTCTTTCTAAGGTAAGCTTTAAGATCGGTCCAGGTTTGGGTATTCCGGTCGAGACGGTTAGTCTCGCAGTGATTCCTCCAAGTGACCCTGGCCGTTTCCACAATCTTTAACCTAGCGAGAGCCATCTTGCTTCTCTCATTGTAGCCAGTTACATCAAAGTGTTACTTTCATCAAAATTGATTTTTATGCATAAATAGATGCGTAAAAGATTTTTTTTTATTATAAAAGTGTAACTTTCATCAAAATTGATTTTTATGCATAAAAGGATTTTCTTTTATATAAAAGTGTTATTTCCATAGAAGTTGGATTTTTTGCATAAATAGATGCATACAGAATTTTTATATCAAAATAAGAGTTCTCTTTAATCCTATGTTTAAATCCCATGAATATTGGTTAATGAATAAGTAAATACTCTCTAAGAGAAAATTCTATCATTTCATATTCTCTAGGATGGTAATGAGAAAACTTAGAAAAACTATCGAAGTCGAAATTTTAGATAAATGATTAATTTATTCCTCATAGGAATTCATGATTAGTTTTGAATTCAGTTAAGCAAATACTCAATGAATGAAATTCAGTAAATTAGTAATTGAAATATTACCCTTCGAGAAAGATAATTCAGGGAGAACCTTTCCAGACTCAAACCCTGAATCAAACTATGACCAAGACATAACTCCTTAGCTGTTGGACAATTGAAGAGTACCATCAAGCTTTTGCCCTTCTCCTCAAATATTCTCCACAATTGGATGAAGAGTAGCTAATGGGCCAGTTTCATTCGAGGAATGAATGAGCCATTGGACACCTTAGTAAAGAATGCCAAACCTGTCTCAATGGCCAAAGCAGTAAGAATGGCAAAGGACTTTGCCAAAGCCTTTATAGTTAAGGTCCTACTGAAGCCTGCACCTTCTAATTTTAAAAGATTCCAAACCCCGAGAAGTACTTCAAACTTTCCACCCCCAAAGAGCACTAAGGCCCAATTCAGAATCAGGATGCGAGAGGATTCAGAAGTGAAGGAAGACCCTTCCCCTAGAACACTTTCTCAGGAGCCCCACCTCTCTCAAGGTTTCAGAGGGACGAGCTCAAAAGTGAGAACCGGTGTTTTGGATGCCAGGGTTTTGGTCACCAGTTGAAAGACTGCCCGACTCCTACCATGTCAAGGGGACAGGGAAGTCAAGGACCCAGAGTGTAGAGACCAATCCCTTCGTATCACTGTCTCGACCAAATCAGGGAAGAACTCTAGCTCAGCCATCTGCCTCTGTCCCGGTTGAAGAAGATGAGCTCGTTGCTCTCCTTAAGGAATTTAAGGACTGTTTTGTCTGGAATTACAAGGAGATGAAGGGGGTACCACTTGCGGTAGTACATCATATGATTCCAATCATGGAAGGGTCAAGGCCAACTAGGCAGAAGCCATACCAGATGAATTCTAAGTATGCGGCAATTGTAAAGGAGGAAATAGACAAGCTCATTGCTGTGGATTTCATTTATGAAATAGAACATACGGATTGGTTGTCACCAATCATAATAGTGCCAAAAAAGAATGAAAAACTTAGGGTATGTGTTGGTCTTAAAAAGGTCAACGCAACTACTAGGAAAGACCATTATCCACTACCCTATACGAAACATGTTTTGGAAAGAGTGGCTAGTGAAGAAACTTACAGTTTCTTGGATGGATTCTGTGGCTACAATCAGTTGTCCATAGCACTAGAGGACCAGCATAAGACAACTTTCAATACATTGTGGGGGGCATTTGCATACAAGGTTATGTCCTTCGTTCTCACCAATGTCCCAGTAACATTTCAACGATTGATGTGCACATCCTTCAAAGACTACTTACAGAAGTGGTTGGAGGTATTCATTGATGATCTGTGTGCACACTCACACTCTCGATGGGCGGACCATCTGGCTTGCTTAAGGAAAGTGTTTGATCGATGTCGATTATATCGTATATCCACCATGAACCTTTTAAAGTGTCAGTTTTGGGTCAAACATGGTGTGATATTGGGACACAATTGTCTCAAAGAATGGTATATCCACGGATGATAGCAAGGTCAAGTTGATATTGGAGCTACCACCGCCTACTAATTACAAAGATGTGCAAAGATTTATGAGCCACGTGGGATATTACCGTCGCTTCATAATTTTCTATGCTGAAATCGCCAAACCATTGTACAAGCTACTCATTGTCTTTGAATGGATTGAGGAATACAAGGAAGTATATGATTGGTTGAAGTAGGCATTGGCTAGCGTGCCAATTCTACAATCCCCCAATCGGGATCTCATATTTCATGTGCATATTGATGCATCAAACTTTGCTATTGGTGGCCCACTAGCCTGGTGAGTTCAAATTGGACTATCTAGGCTGCTTCTCTAGTCATCAGTTAAATGATGCAGAGGTGAACTACACCACCATCATCGAGAGGGAAGGATTGTTACAGCATCAAGAAGTATCGACATTACCTATTGGCCAACAAATTTGTATTCTTCCTGGACCATTAAGCCTTATTATACTTAGTGAATAAGCCTTGCACCACAGAAAGAATCACACGATGGTTGCTATTATTGTTGGAATTCGACTTTACAGTCACTATAAGCAAAGGAACACAGCATGTGTTAGCTGATCATATGTCAAGAATTCCAAATGGGGAACCAACAAAATTGGTGTTGAAGATGATCTCCCTGATGCTTGTTTGTTCAAATTGGACATGGTACCCAAATGGAGCGAGGAAATATCAAATTATCTAGCTCATGCTTTTCCGCAAGAAATACCTTTGAACAAAGATAAAATGCAGTGGCTTATCAAGCTTGCTGCACCTTATCAACTAATTTTTGGAAGAGAACTAATAAGCTAGGAAAAGATAATGTGCTAAGAAGATGTATGAGAGAAGATGAGTTCGTTAACGATATTGGATGAAGCTCATTCAGGGATCGTAGGCGAGCATTTTGCTGGAGAGATCACGGCTCGCGAGGTGCTTCAAGCAGGATTATGGCTCACGAAGTGCTTCAAGCAGGATTATGGCTGCTGAGAAGGTTTGATATTGCAGTTTCACGAACCATCCTTGCAGCATCAAAATCCTTGAATCTCCTGGTTGCATCCACTTGGACATGCCACGCTGTTGCTTCTCTTTCTCGAGCTTCGGTTATTCATTGGAGTCTTTCAGCACAGCCTCTGACTGTCCTGTCTCGTTGTTGTGGAAGTTGTTTCATTGCTTCTTGGTGGGCCAATTATTTCCTTTGCATTTCGACTTGGCTTGCACTTATAGTGTCGTTAAGTGTTCTTATTTTTTCTGCATGGGCCTTGTTCGATTGTTCTCTCACTTGCTATAAGTGAGTTGCCCTCTCCTCTGTTGCTTTCAGATTTGAGGTTAGCTGTTACATCTGGCATTGAAGCTCTTCTTATTTGGTCTTGGCATTGTGCTAGAGCTCTTGTACTGCAGCTGTTGCAACTGAACTTCCCTTAGATAAACATATATGCCAAATGCTCCCTCCAACATTCTGGCGTAAGACAGTCTTTTAAGAAGGCAGGGTTTTAATAAAAGTTTACAGTTTTGATTTTCGTTTGAATACCATGAGTATATTGTAAATCCGTATCTCAATACTTCTAGATCTAGTTTTCAATTCTAAACAGAATTCCTCGAATTCTGTTAACTTGATCCTCAGATCAAAATCACAAGTCTTAACTTAGTTTCAGATTCGGTGGGTGATTTGAGTACATTTTCCCTGAACTGGGCACATCGTCATTGATTGAAACTGACAAAGGAATTAGGTCTTGGTCAATAGTTTGAGTCAGTGTTTAGGTCTGGAAAGGTTCTTCCTAAAATTATCTTTCTCGAAAGGTACTATCTCAATTTCTCTTTTTCTAAAATTTCTTTCGACGAATATTTGTTTACAGATTTCAAAAACATGGATTTCTTGAGAAATGTTCATTTACGTCGATCTCTGATTAAAATTTATCTTTTATGCATACTTCTATGCATTAAAATCAAATATAATAAAAGTAACACTTTTATAATATAATAAAAATTTATCTTTTATGCATACTTCTATGCATTAAAATCAAATATGATAAAAGTTACACTTTTATAATAAAAATTTATCTTTTATGCATACTTCTATGCATTAAAATCAAATATAATAAAAGTAACACTTTTATAATAAAAATTTATCTTTTATGCATACTTCTATGCATTAAAATCAAATATGATAAAAGTAACACTTTTATGCATACTTCTATGCATTAAAATCAAATATGATAAAAGTAACACTTTTATAATAAAAATTTATCTTTTATGCATACTTCTATGCATTAAAATCAAATATGATAAAAGTAACACTTTTATGCATACTTCTATGCATTAAAATCAAATATGATAAAAGTAACACTTTTATAATAAAAATTTATCTTTTATGCATACTTCTATGCATTAAAATCAAATATGATAAAAGTAACACTTTTGATATATAAAAAAATTATCCTTTATGCATACTTCTATGTATGAAAATCAAAAATGATAAAAGTAACACTTTTGATATAAAAATTTATCCCTTATGCATACTTCTATGCATGAAAATAAAAAATAATAAAAGTAACACTTTTGATATAAAAATTTATCCTTTATGTATACTTCTATGCATGAAAATAAAAATGATAAAAGTAACACTTTTGATATAAAAAAATTATCTTTTATGCATACTTCTATGCAAGAAAATCAAAAAATGATAAAAGTAACACTTTTGATATAAAAAAATTATCTTTTATACACATAATCAAAATGCATCTTCTATGCATGAAAATGATACTTTAGAATATAGAAACCATAAGGATTACTCTTTTAGAATAATAAAAGATGAATTCTATTTCACTAATTTCTAAAAATTTTGCCATAACCTCCTTTGTATGGCTGACCATTTTTTCAAATTTCTAAGTCTTTAAAACTAATTAAAAGTGCACCAAAGTATTGAAATTATCCTAAAGTAAATATTTTTTCACTTAGTTGAGATAAACATTATAAAAACTTGACATTAATCAGTTAACCATTCACCTATGATAGAGAATGGTTGGTTTTGCTAGAGAAGAGAGGGGAATGCCTTTTTGTAATGAGGCATAACATTTTTAGAGAAGACATAAAACATAAAAACCATTTAAAACCATAAAAACCCATAAAATAAGTGAAAAAAAAAAGAGAATCATCAACTTACTAATGGCTTTGATAGCCTTCCTTTGGCTTGATGGTTTGAGGGTTCAACTCTTGTTAGAACAAGAGTGGCCACCAATCTTTGGAAGAGGGAAATGTCAAAAACTAGTGAATTATTAATAAATTCACAGTTCTTGGCTTGGGTGGAATAGAGTAACAGTGTATAAGACACTATTGAGTTTCAACAAAGGGGAAGGCTTCTATTTATAGGAAAAAGTGAGCTCCTAACCAAAAAAACAAACTGATTCTAGAATTTTTCAATTCAGTTTGGTCAATTTTTGACCATTTTTAGGTCAGTTGAGCTAACTTTTTGGAACTAGACTTGAATTAGGAGAGAGGAGAGATGAAATATCTCAATTTTTGAAGATTTACTCAATTGCACATGTGAAGTAGGTGCCTCATTCATGAGGGGGAAATCCCCATGTAGAGGTGTCAAAAATGCATCATTACTTCTAAATATCTCCCTTTTTTAACTATTAGCCTTGTCCTTATTCAACTCTTCATCTTATGTGAGTATTTACTTCTAAATATCTCCCCTTTTTTAACTATTAGCCTTGTCCTTATTCAACTCTTTATCTTATGTGAGTATTTACTCATTTTTGGGTAATTTCTTTTACAAATTGGATTTATCTCCTCCCCACACATGGATTGATCCTATTGGCCCACAGGAACCTTAATTGGACCAGAATCTAAAAATTTCTGAAAATCTAGACCATTAGGCTAAGGTCCTTTATACCCAATTCCAATTAATTCCAATTGCACATTGGAAAGTTCTTTTTGAATTTCTATTTCAGGGGAACTTGTTTTAATAAGATGAGATATTTTTCTATCCAAAAATATTCAAAATTTGAATATTCTCTCTCTAGAATATTTAGAAACAAGATCTTTTATATTTCTGAAGAGGGATTTGATTACACGAGAAGATGTTGGACATCTTAAGAGGCTAGGGAGGAATCTTACATAAATGCGGCTTTTGAGGAACCTGCATAAACTGACTCACCAACCCAACAGCATAGCTCAAATCTGGCGTGGTGATCGTCATGTAGATCAAGCTTCCTACTATGCGCCTATACATAGTAGGATTCTCCAAAATCTCTCCTGAATCTACACTCAACTTGCCATTCTGATCCAATGACACTGAGATAGGCTTACAGCTGTCATACCATCCTTAGACAACATGTCCAAGCCATACTGTCTCTGCAGTAATCCAATACCATGTGGTGACCTAATCACCTCAATGCCCAAGAAATATCTGAGCTCCCCTCGATCCTTCATCTCAAACTTCTGTCTGAGCAAGATCTTTACATCAAAAATCTCTGCATCATGGTTGTGGGATCCCACTGCCCCCTCCACATACCGGATTCCCGGTAGCTCGCAGCGAAAGCAGCCCCTCATGCGTGGGGCAGGGTTTCCCACTCAAGGCCTCGCTCTCGAATGTCTGGGCACGAGACTAAGCTAGTGGTCATTCCGAAAACCCAAACCGGGAAAATTTCCCATGCCCGAAAAATGGGGACAATTCCACCATTTTTATTTTCTTAACGAATTTTTATAACGAAGTCAAGATACTGAACTAGCCTTCATCTGAATAAACTAGATAGAAGGAAAACTATTACAGACTTAACTTGAAGGGATCAACGATTTTTTCCTAATTGAATCAGGCACATCCATTGATCTATTCATTAGAGAAGTTTTCATGCTTTTATTTAACTACTCGAGTTCTAAACGTATTTCTATTAATCAATTTTATTATTAAAACTCTACTGATTCTAGCCTAACCCCATCCGGCCCATGGGTTAGCCACCGCCCAACCACTGGAATTGGTAGAACCAGACAAGTACTCACCCACCCATAATTGAATGCCTTTCTTAACTTTTGCTTTAGAATACAGATATGCACACACTCCTCTTTAAACTTTAACTTATAAAACAATCCATTGACAAACAATTATTGGTTATCAGATGTCATAACTCAAAATTTCCATTCAATCCTTGTTTCTCACAAAAAAAACAGTATCACTCTGGACTCTTCGTTGAGACCAGTTGGTCAGCGGTGAGATCCAGTAATAGATTACAATAAACATTAGTCCATCATATAATATATATCTTCCACGATATACGCATGGGTGTCCTAAGCACCGCGAGCCCGTGCATCACATGGTCAGAACCCTCCAGGATCCTCCTTAGGTGTCCTCGCACTTCACTCAAGGATCGCTTCGTCGGCCCTCGCCCATCGTACCACCAGAAGCACACCATTTTTCACCATACCAAGGCTGGTCAAGACCTAGGCAAGTTTTTGCCGCGTGAGCCATCCTTTGAACACTTCCCGCCAGCTGTTGCAACTGAACTTCCCTTATACCAAATGCTCCCTCCAGCATTCTGGCGTAAGACAGTCCTTTAAGAAAATAGGGTTTCTATGCAAGTTTTCAGTTTTGAGTTTCTTTTGAATACAATGAGTATATCTTTAATCCATATCCCAAGACTTTTTGATCACAGGTCTGAATTCCAAACAGAATTCCTCAAATTCTGTAACCTTGATCCTCAGATCAGAATCAAAGAGTCTTAACTTTATTTCAGATTTGCTGGGTGATTTGAGTGAATTTTCCTAAACTGGTCACATCGTCTTTTCTTGAAACTGACAAAGGAGTTATGTCTTGGTCATAGTCTGATTCAGGGTTTGAGTTTGGAAAGGTTCTCCTTGAACTATCTTTCTTGAAGGGTAATATTTCAATTACTACTTTACTGAATTTCATTCATTGAGTATTTGCTTAACTGAAATTCAAAACTAATCAGGAATTCCTATGAGGAATAAATTAATCATTTATCCAAAATTCTGACTTCGATAGTTTTTCTGAGTTTTCTCATTACCATCCTAGAGAATATGAAACGATAGAATTTTCTCTCATAGAGTATTTACTTATTCATTTACCAATATTCATGGGATTTAAACATAGGATTAAAGAGAACTCTTAATTTGATATAAAAATTTTGTATGCATCTATTTATGCAAAAAAATCCAACTTCTATGGAAATAACACTTTTATATAAAAGAAAATCCTTTTATGCATCTATTTATGCATAAAAATCAATTTTGATGAAAGTAACACTTTTATAATAAAAAAATTCTTTTATGCATCTATTTATGCATAAAAATCAATTTTGATGAAAGTAACACTTTTATAATAAAAAAATTCTTTTATGCATCTATTTATGCATAAAAATTAGTTTTGATGAAAGTAACACTTTTATAATAAAAAAATTCTTTTATGCATCTATTTATGCATAAAATCAATTTTGATGAAAGTAACACTTTTATAATTTAAAAAAATTCTTTTATGCATCTATTTATGCATAAAATCAATTTTGATGAAAGTAACACTTTTAGAATAAAAACAAATTCTCCAATATGCATCTTTCTATGCATAGAAATTAATTCTAATGGAAATAACACTTTTATAGAAAAATTTCTAATATGCATTTTTCTATGCATAGAATGAAAATAACACTTTTAGAATACACAAACGGTGGGGATTACTCTTTTTGAATAATAAAAGATAAAACTTATTTCCCAAAATTTAAGAAAATTTTGCCATAACCTCCTTTGTATGGTTGACTATTTTTCAATTTTTTTCATTCTCAAGTTACTTAGAAAGCATTCTAAACTAATCAAATTTCACTTTTTTAAAGAGAAACAATATGAAAAGTTTATTTCTAAGAATTTGATTACATATCTAGGATAAAGAAAGGCTGAATTTAAGAATGAAGAGAGGGGGGAAGCCTTTCCAACAAGGCATAACATCATTTTTCATTTTAAAGAAAACAAAAATTAGAAAACCATTAAATGGAATAAAGAAAAAGTAGGATTTCTAGCTTACATGAATTTTTGTGAGCTTTCCTTTGGCTTGATGGTTTGAGGGATTTACTCTTGTTTGCAAGAGTGGCCACCAATTCTTTTGAAGAGGAAATGGTCAAAAACTAATGAATTATCAATAAATTCACTGTTTTTGGCTTTGGGGAGGAGAAGAGTAACAATGCATAAAACACTATTAAGCTTCTACAAAGGGGGAGGCTTCTATTTATAGGAAAAAGTGAGCTTCTAACCAAGCAAACTGATTCTAGAATTTTCCAGATCAGTTTGGTCAATTTTTGACCATTTTTGGGTCAATTTAGTTCACTTTTTGGATCCAATTTTGAATTAGGAGAGAGGAGAGATGAAATATCTAATTTTATTGATTAAAATTCAAAAGCAATGATGGGAAAAAGGTGTCTACTTCATGAGGGGGAATCGCCACTCTGAGGTGTCAAAAATTCATTTTTTTAGTATTTCCTTTGGTCCTTAGTCCACTCTTCATCTTATGTGAGTATTTACTCATTTTTGGGGGGACTTTCATTATTTCTTCAATTTACCTCCTCCCTACATTTGGATTAATCTTATTGGTCCATTAGGAACCTTAATTTAAAATTTTCAAAAAATATGGACCCTTAGGATAAGGCCTTTTTGAACAGATTATAATTTATTTGTAATGCACCTTCTGACATTCTTTTTAAACTTCTGTTTTGGGGAAATTGATTTTAATAAGATGAGATATTTTTCCATCCAAAAATATTTAAAAACTGAATCATCTCTCTCTAGAAAATTTTCTCTCTCTAGGCCAAAATAGGTAGAAACAAGATCTTTTATATTTTTGAAGAGAGATTTGATTACAGGGAAAAATGCTAGACTTCTTGAGAGGCTGGGGAGGAATCTTACATTCTCTCCCACTCAAAAATGCGATATTTCCTCATCTCGCAAACTGGGGGTTATCCTGAAAAAAATCGGCTTCTTTTTCCCAGGTGGCATCTTCAAGAGGATAGAACTTCCAATTAACCAATAATTCTCTCAAAATTCTATTCTCGAGAACCTTCTCTCGAACATCAAGGATTTCTTCAGGTTGGAGTTCCATCTGCCCTTGGGTTGAAGAAGTTAAGATTTCATCATCAAGCACATGATTCGGGCTTGGTACATACTTTTTAAGTAGGCTGACATGAAATACATTATGTACTTTGAGATGAGGAGGCAGATGAAGTTCGTAGGCTAAGTCACCTACTTTCTTTGTAATCAGATATGACCCATAATATCTGGGGGATAACTTCTTGTACTTCCCAAGAGATAGAGAACTTATTTTGGAGCGTACTCAAATGAAGACCATATGTGCTTCTTCGAATTCAGTGTATCCTCTTCTTATCTACATACTGTTTCTGTGTATCTGGGGTAGCTTTTATATCTTTGCGAATTGACTGCATCTGCTGCTCCATGTCGTCAAGCATCTCTTTGGACATCTTGACCCTAATTAATGGGTCGGACCAAGTTAATGGAGTTAAGCAATCTTGTCCATACAGAGCTTTGAAAGAGCTCATCACAATACTTTGGTGATAAGAAGCATTGTAGGCGAACTCGACTAGGTGCAGATAACTTAGCCACTTCTTGGGTTCCCTACCACAACATGACCGAAGTATATCTTCAATTACTTGGTTTACCCTTTCTGTTTGATCGTCGGTCTCTTGAGGTGGTAAGCTGTGCTAAGATCCAAGAAAGTTCCTACTACTTTGAAAAATGTAGTCCAGAATCTTGACGTGAATTTGGGGTCTCGATCACTTACTATTCTTCCAGGTAGGCCATGCAATCTGAAGATTTCCTTGAGGAACACTCTGGCCACATCCACTGCAGTGTAGGTTTTGTTTACTAGAATCAGATGGGCAACTTTGGTTAGTCTATCAACTACCACGAAGATGGAGTGATAACCTAATTGCACTGAAGGTAATCCAGTAATAAAATTCATACTGACGCATTCCCACTTCATCTGCGGGATGTCTAATGGATGTAACTTCCCAGGCATTTTTACTCTCTCGGCCTTGACTTTCTAACATGTCAAACATTGACGTACATGATTAAGTACATCCTTTTTTAGTCCAGGCCAAAAGAAGCTTTTCTTCAGACATGTAGGTTTTGATGAAACCTGGATGTCCTGCAATAAGGCTGTCATGGGCTTCATTCATCAGACTTTGACCCTTAGTTCCCTCATCATTGGGAATGCATAGCTTGCGATTATAATACATAATTCCATCATCCAGGCTGTACCCTTGAACTCGGTTCAACTCCTGTAGAGTTTTGCTTTCCTGCATAAGTAGGGTAGCAATAGGGCCAAAGAATCTATCCTGCATGATCTTCTCTCTTGCTTCAATAATCAAAGGATTTGACACTACAGTAATTGCAAGCAAGGAGGCTTTTCTACTGATGGCATCTACTACCACATTTTCTTTTCCTGGGCAATACTTGATTTCAAAATCAAATTCCTGCAAGGTCTGCATTCACCTTCTTTGGCGCATGTTGAGATCCTTCTGAGTGAAGATCCACTTTAAGCTCTGATGATCTGTCACATCAAAGTGAATCTTTGACCCAGTAGGTAATGTCTCCACAACTTCATCAGGGCATATACTACTGAAAGTAGTTCCAGGTTGTTAGGTTGTGGACAGCATAATTCCTCTCATGCGTTCTGAGTTTTCGGGATTCATAGGCCACTGCATGACCTTCCTACATGAGTGCACCTCTCAGGGCAAAACCACTGCCATCAGTTACTACCTCAAAGGGTAGAGAGAAATCTGGCAAATTCAGAATAGGATTGGTTACCAAGGCAGTCTTTAGCTTATCAAAAGCACTCTGGCACCTGGCAGACCATTGAAACAGGGTATTTACTTGAGAAGATTAGTGAGGGGGAAGCTATGAGAGCATACTTTGGTATAAAAATTCTATACAAGCCAGTCAATCCCAAGAATCCTCTGACTTTTTTCACTGTTTTTGGTTTAAGCCACTTTTGGGGAATCTGGAGAAATTCCATCTTTGGATACCAGAAAGCCCAAGTATTCAACATGGTCGGCAAAGAAAGTGCATTTGCTCTTTTTTGCAAAGAGTTAGTGCTTCCTTAGAATCTCAAGAACTTTTTTGACATGAGCTTCATGGTCAGCTGCATTGTTTGAGTAAATTAGGATATCATCAAAGAAAACAAGAACAAAATCATCCAAGTATTCTCTGAGAATGTCCTGCACCATTAATCGATTGAATGTAGCTGGGGTATTTGTCAATCCAAACGGCATGATAGTGAATTCATAATGCCCATACGGAGTATTGATGGTGGCTATCTTCGAATCGATGCCCAGCTTTTGTACGCTTAGGTGTTTCTAGCTCTTGAAGGGTGACTCTCTCCTTGTGTCTTCCTTCCAGTGATATCTTACTCAACTCCTCACCCCAATCCTTAGAAAACTCATCGTATACCTTAGTGACCTCAAGGTATCACCACCACTGGGTATCCATGGGTTTTCTTTGTAATAGGGCATTTCGTCAGACAATATATCGTTTTCGTTTTTGCCACCTTCTGAGACATTGAGCATTGGTACAACCTTGTGTTATGGTCCCTTCTATACCAGAGGTCTCCTCTTCTGATGCTTCATCAATGGTCTGCCAATTAACCATACAGACAGAGGTCGTGGGGATAGTTCTAGATTCCACATATTGGGTCCCCTTGGGTTGCATCACATCTATGGTAGCTAACACATGCATCCAGTTTTCACTGAAGTCGTGGGGACAGTTCCAGATTCCACATATTGGGTCCCCTTGGGTTGCATCACATCTATGGTAGCTAACACATGCATCCAGTTTTCACTGAAGTCTGGAGGAGGAAGTGACACATACATTTTCGTTCCCTCTTCTTCCTTGGAATTTCGCACCGAGGGCTGGCATATTTGTACAGATGTGGTCCATTCCGTTGTGACCGAATCATTATCAAACAGTTGTTCTTTGATGGGATGTGCTTTCCATGTTCTTAGATCTATCTTTAAGATTTGTGAACCCTACACACATACACGTGATCTAATACCCAATCATGTAGCAATTTGGATTCCCTCATGAAGGGTCTCCCCAATATTATATCGTATGAATCCGGTTGATGCAGGAAGCCCATGACCACAAATGTATGGTGGTAGCGAAACGTAAAGAGTTTGAGTTTCACATTCTTGAGAAGTCCATCAGCCATATTTAGCAGATCTGTCCTTGTGGCTACATTGAGATCAATGGTTGGATCCATCCTTGGTCTTTCAGGAATTACTCCCCCCTTCCTAGACCTCGTCCTCTTCCTGTTTTGTCTCTTCTAGGTATCTTCGGTCTAGGGGATGGTCCTGCCATTGTACCTTGGAGTGGCTCATCATTAGTTGCCTCTGTACAGCTTTGCAGAATTGAAAGTTCCATGTCTTGTAGGAACGTAGGATGATTGATCATCTGCTCAATATCTTTTTTGGTATCCAGAGACGGTCCTCCACTTCGCCCGCCACTCTTGCTAGGTTATCCTCTTCTTCTAGGGTTACAAACCCTTTCTCAGATCTAGGCTCCTCATTTATGGGTTCTAAGTTTGGAATTTCTCTCTCACTTCTTCCCATGACCAATTTCGGCTCCTTACCCCGTGATTGGAGTAGGTTTGAATTTCCCATTTCCTTTTGCTCAGCTCTCGCCCTTCGAATATCGAGCTCTTTCTTCCTTAAGCTTAGCTCTCGCCCTTCGAATATCGAGCTGAGGTTAGTGGATTGTGCTGTCAGATTGCTACTGTTAACACTTGACCGGTAGATCAAGTTAAGGGATGACAAATTGAGAACTTGCTTGACTGAAATTCCCGTGGAGGAATGTTCAGAAGGAAATTTTTCGGTCTAATTGACCATTATCATGTTAAAGATATGAATGATATGATCTGAATGAATTGTTATTTAATGATGAGTTCTATATAAGGGATATTTATCCCAGTATTCTGTTGGGTTGACCAGAACGTAAGGAACCCCAGAATAAAATTGGATCTTAAGAAAAAGAGTTGTCCTCTACCTTGCGAGATGAGGACATCTCGCACTTTTCAAGTGGGGTAGAATGTAAGATTCTTCCCCCAGCCTTTGAGGTATATAGGAGTAAGAATCTCCCTTTCTGATCTTATAATTATTCCCTCTCTAAAATAAAAGAAAGATTTTGTTTAAAAAAGAAAGACCCTTTCCCCAGAATACTTTCTCAGGAGTCCCAGCTGTTTTAAGGATTTAGAACAATGAGTTCAGAAGTGAGAATCGGTGTTTTGGATATCAAGGTTTTGGTCTTCATTCGAGTACGGCCCAAAAGAAGTTCTTTATCTCTTGGGAAGTATAAGAAGTTATCCCCCAGATATTGTGGACCAAAGAAAGTAGGTGACTTAGCCTACGAACTTCTTTTATCTCCTCATCTCAAAATTCTTAATGCCTTCTATAGAAAAATGTGCCAAACCCAAATCATGGAAAGACGAAAAAACTTCAGTGGCAAGTTATCGTTGGCTTCTAAGTTACGCTAGCTCCTTCCTTTATATAAGTCGTAACTTTTACTTGTCACTCACAGTAATCTTTCTCCCATCGATCTCCTTTCTTTCTTAATCTCCTTCATGGCTTGGCAACAGGAATTAGTTTTCTCCATGATTATTTCTCACCTTCAAGACGCAAGCAAGTCTGTGAAGAAGGATTTTATAGAACAGTATGAGCACTCACTTTTCCCTCACTTGGGAACTTCTGTAGCTCAAACCAAATGGCGGACCTATCAAGACATAACTAGGGTAACACCCTGGGGTCAACAGCACTTTCGTAACAATGTCCGCTTGGCCATGGTTATTGAAGCTTTGGGTTTGGGTCCCCGATACTACTGCGTCATGAGATCAAGGCATGTTGGGTTTTCTGAGCGGGTCTTCTTACTGGCGTGTTTTCTTTCTCATCAGAAGATATGCCTTTACCCCGTTTTTGGCTTGCCTCTCAGAGGTCCTTTTGTTAGATCACCTCATACCACTGAGATAGGTGCGAAAATAACCAACAGAATTATTCCCATAAATGAGTTACCTTATACGTGCGCAGCTTGTGACTGCTGCTTTTGTGACCATATGATGGACGGGCTTATGGAAGTGTAAAGAGTTCTTCTATCTTTACTGTATATGTTCCGAGAATGAATAAAGTTTAAATCTTGTTCTTATCTTGAATCTTGCTCTCTTTGAGACTTTTCTTGGTGGTTAATCTTGATTAAAATTTTTCTCTAAGTCTCATATTCATGCATCTTGCAAAATTACCCCAGTTTGCGAGATGAGGACATCTCGCGTTTTTCAAGTGGGAGAGAATGTAAGATTCCTCCCCAGCCTCTCAAAATGTCCAGCATATTCCCTTGTAATCAATCCCTCTTCAGAAATATAAAGACCTTGTTTCTAACTGTTTTAACCTAGAGAGAGAAAATATTCTAGAGAGAGAATATTCAGATTTTGAATATTTTTGGATAGAAAAATATCTCACATTATTAAAATGAATTTCCCTGAAACAGAAATTCAAAAAGAACTTTCCAATGTGCAATTGGAATTTATTGGAAATGGGTATAAAGGACCTTAGCCTAAGGGTCTAGATTTTCAGAAATTTTTGGATTATGGTCCAATTAAGGTTCCTATGGGCCAATAGCATCAATCCATGTGTAGGGAGGAGATAAATCCAATTTGTAAAAGAAGATAACCAAAAATGAGTAAATGCTCACATAAGATGAAGAGTTGAAAATGTACAAGGCTTATTAGTAAAAAACTATGAGCAATATTAAAAATATGAGATATTTTGGGTATCCAAAAATGAGTAAATGCTCACATAAGATGAAGAGTTGAAAATGTACAAGGTTTATTAGTAAAAAACTATGAGCAATATTAAAAATATGAGATATTTTGGGTATCCAAAAAGGAGTAAATGCTCACATAAGATGAAGAGTTGAAAATGTACAAGGTTTATTAGTAAAAAACTATGAGCAATATTAAAAATATGAGATATTTTGGGTATCCAAAAATGAGTAAATGTTCACACAAGATGAAGAGTTGAAAATGTACAAGGTTTATTAGTAAAAAACTATGAACAATATTAAAAATATGAGATATTTTGGGTATAATGATTCCATTTTGACACATATGTAAGGAAGGGGAGTTCTTTAAAGGAGGTGCATATTTCACATGCTTGAATGAGTTTTAAACTCATAAAAATTGAGATATTCTCCTCTCTCCTCATTCAAGTCTAGTTTCAAAAAGTTAGCTTAACTGACCTAAAAATGGTCAAAAAGTGACCAAACTGACTTGGAAAATTCTAGAATCAGTTTGTTTGGTTAGGAGCTCAATTTTTCCTATAAATAGGAGCCTCCCCCTTGTTGAAAATATATAGTGTTTAGTGCATTGTTACTCTACTCCACCTAAGCCAAGAACTGTGAATTCATTAATAATTCACTAGTTTTTGACACTTCCCTCTTTCTTTAATCCCCATTGGTGGCTCCATCAACATACTAAACCAATTGATTGGTTGGGGGCCTCTACCGTGAACAAAGAAGCAAGCAATTTGTAAGGTAAGTATGGTGAATTTTGATTTTTTCTATAATTTCTAAATGTTTCTCTCTTCTCAACCCCTCTCAAGCTTGAGAAGCTTAATTGGTATGGTTTTTGAATGCTATTGAAGTTAATTGATTAATGATAGTAAAGAATTTCATAAATTTTTATTTATGTTTAATTCTAATGGTTTTTTTCTCTCTCTCACTTAAGGAATGGTCATACTCATGACCCACTCTCAATCCAAATGAAACTTTTCATAAAGCTTTTCCTTAATCCAAGATTAATCTATGTTTAAGAACAAATTAATGGTTTTTTTATCTATGCTTTTAGTTTATGTATTCTATGATTATTTTTTATTCAATCCATTAAGGATTAATGATCCAATTAGGGATCATTCTAATCATTCCCTTAAAGATAAGCCTAATTTTTTTAAAATAATTGAGATTTATCAGTCATAGTAGCGAAGCTATGGCAAAATTTTATAAAAATTTACACATAAAATAATTTCATTCAAAGCATGAAAAGAGGACTTCCTACCATTTTCTAGGAATTATCATCCTAGATTAATTGAAAGAAATTCATTAAAATCATGAGAAAATTAAATTTTTATATTATACATAAAGGATAAATTTTTATATCAAAAGTATTACTTTTATCATTTTTATTTTATGCATAGAAGTATGCATAATGGATAAATTTTTATATCAAAAGTGTTACTTTTATCATTTTTATTTCCATGCATAGAAGTATGCATAATGGATAAACTTTTATATCAAAAGTGTTACTTTTAGCATAATTAAATTTCATGCATAGAGGTATGCATAAAAGATGAATATTTTGTTATTTTATTATAAAATTGTAAAGAAAAAAAATGATTATTTTATTATAAAAAGTTATTTTCAGCATATTAAATTTCGTGCATAGAAATGAAAATAAATAAATAAATTATTATTTTATTATAAAAATATTACCAAAAAATGATTATTTTATTATAAAAGTGTTACTTTTATCACAATTGAAATTCTTGCATAGAGGTATGCATAAAGGATGAGTTAGGATGTGATAAGATGAGTTAAGATGTGATAAGAGGTGTATGAGATGTGATAAGAGGTGTATGAGATGTGATAAGATGAGTTAAGATGTAATAAGAGGTGTATGAGATGTGATAAGAGATGTATGAGATGTGATAAGATGAGATAAGATGCATATGAGATGAGTTAGGATGTGATAAGAGGAGTTAGGATGTGATAAGAGGTGTATGAGATGTGATAAGAGGTGTATGAGATGTGATAAGATGAGTTAAGATGTGATAAGAGGTGTATGAGATGTGATAAGATGAGATAAGATGCATATGAGATGAGTCAGGATGTGATAAGAGGAGTTAGGATGTGATAAGAGGTGTATGAGATGTGATAAGAGGTGTATGAGATGTGATAAGATGAGTTAAGATGTGATAAGAAGTATATGAGATGTGATAAGATGAGATAAGATGTATATGAGATGAGTTAGGTTGTGATAAGATGAGTTAAGATGTGATAAGATGTGTATGGAATGAGATAAGAAGTGTATGTGATGAGATAAGATGTATATGGGTTGTCATAAGGTGAAAATGGATGTGATGTAAAAGAATAGATGTGAAGGCGTATGGGGCTATATGAATGGGAAGGAAAAAATAGATGTATGTATGGATGTGAATGTGCATGTAAATGAGGATGTATGGATGAAGATGCATGAATGTGCATGTAGGTGTAGATGTACGAATGAGGATGTGGATATATGCATATGGATGTGTATGTATGGATGTATGCATGTAGATGTGGATGTATGCATGTGGATGTGTATGTATGGATGTATGTATGTGGATGTGGATGTGTGAGTAAGGATGTGAAAATGGATGTATGCATGGATGGGTATGAAGAATAATGAAGGTGAATGTGTATGGAAAATAATGTGTCGTTGATATGAATGAATGGATGAGAATGAGTACATATGAAGGGAATGTGGAATAAGTAATGTGGATTGAGGAGGGATAATGTGGAAAGATGGAGTTTGATATAGAAACTGTATTTTGTGACTGTTTGTAAATGACTGTTTTATGTCAAGAATGCTGGGAAAGCATTTTGACCATCTTGTGATCAAGGTCGTGGAGACCTAACTGATAAAGTTGCAACTGCTGATGGAGAGTCAATGGAGGACGTCTCGTGCAGCAAGGTCGGCCGAGGTCTTGACCTGCCTCGGTGCGATTAAAATGGTGAGCTTCTGGTACGGTGGATGAGGGGCCAAGGAAGCGGCCTATGAGTGAAGCGCTAGGTCACCTGCGAAGGATCCTAGAGGGTGCTGACCATACAGTGCTCGGGCTCTGGGTCGCTCAGGATACCCACGCGTGCGTCGAGGAAGATATTGGAACAAGGAGTAAGAGTTGTTTTCTGAAACCGGGCATGGATCTGGTTGACTGACCTTGCTGGTCCTCCAACGGATGAGTCCATGGCTCTTTTATATGGATCTGTTGGTTGATCTTGCTGATCTTCAACGAGAGTCCATCTTGATAAGTGATTATATTACCGAGTATTATGGGCTAGGAACTATTGAAAAGGCCCCTGAGTGGACAGGTGGTGAGCGTTCTAGTTGCCAATGATGCCATAGATACTCTGATGAAGGAATGATGGAAAATTGAATCAACCGGATAAATTAGAAGATTGTGATCAATGATACTATGGTTTCATTAAAGAATTGTTTTAAAGTTAGCTGATGCTAAGAAAAAGGCAATTTCATATTGGGTGTGTAAGTGGTGTGGCTAGTTTTATGTTTGCATGAACTTCCGGCTAGGGGGCCTTGGAACTCTTTTCCTTGGTACCCGGGACAAAACCTAACCAAATTTCAAATTGGATCCCATCACTACAGTGGTTGGGTGGTTGGCTAACCCATGGGATCGGATGGGGTTAGGCTGGACTGATGGATCCGTAAATCGAGACTCAATTTTTGTTATTACGATAGATAAAGTAAATCCCGGACAGTAATTGTTCTATGGATAGGAATCAACGGCTGTGCCTCTTGAATGGGAAAAAAAGCATTGATCCCAATGATCCAAGTTCTAGTTTCTTCCTTGATCTGACCGAGTATCTTTATAGATGCAGTCGAATCAGCTTGATCAGTAATGGTCTTGACTACGTTAGAGTAAAAAAGTTATCCTGGTGGAATCGCCCGTGCTTTCTGGGTAAAGGAAGTTTTTCTAGGTTCGGTTTTGGAACAACCGTCGGATTAGTCTCTTGTCCGGATATCCGTGGGTGAGGCCCCGAGTGTGGGATCCCTGTCCTGCGCGAGAAGTGCTACTTCCGCTGCTAGTACCCCGAATCTGTTGCTCGGTGGGAATAGGGATCTCACAGACACTCCGTCAGATCAAGGAAGAAACTTGCACTTGCATTTAGGGATCCATCAGTCCAGCCTAACCCCATCCAGTCCCATGGGTTAGCCAACTGCCCAACCACTGTAGTGATGGGATCCAATTAGGAATTTGGTTAGGTTTTGTCCTAGGTACCAGGGAAAAGAGTTCCCAGGCCCCCTAGCAAGATATTCCTGCAAGCTTAAAACTAGTCACACCACTTACACACCCAATATGAAATTGCCTTTTTTCATAGATTGAGCTATCTTTAAAACAATCATTTAATGAAACCATAGTGTCATTGATCATAATCCTCCATAATATCCGGTCTGGAATCCCAAGCAGAATTCCTCGAATTCTGAATTCTTGACCCTCAGATCAAAATCAAAGGTCTCAACTTAGTTTCAGATTTGAAGGGTGATTTGATTGTAGATTACTGAACTGGTCACATCGTCATTTCTTGAAGCTGACAAAGAAGTTACGTCTTGTTCATAGTCTAATTTAGGGTTTGAGTCTGGAAAGGTTCTCCCTTAACTATCTTTCTCGAAGGTAATATTTCAATTACTACTTTACTGAATTCAAAACTAAAGACCAATTCCTATGAGGAATAAATTAGTCATTTATCTAAAATTTTGACTTCGATAGTTTTTTTGAATTTTCTCATTACCATCCTAGAGAATATGAAACGGTATAATTTTCCTTCACTGAGTATTTACTTATTCATTTTTCCAATATTCATGGGATTTACACATAGGATTAAAGTGAACTCTTATTTTGATATAAAAATTTCTGTATGCATCTTTTTATGCATAAAATCCAACTTCTATGGAAATAACACTTTCATAAAAAAGAAAATCCTTTTATGCATCTATTTATGCATAAAAATCAATATTGATGAAAGTAACACTTTTATAATTAAAAAAATTTCTCTTATGCATCTATTTATGCATAAAAATCAATATTGATGAAAGTAACACTTTTATAATAAAAAAATTCTTTTATGCATAAAAATCAATATTAGTGAAAGTAACACTTTTATAATAAAAAAATTCTTTTATGCATAAAAATTAGTATTAGAGAAAGTAACACTTTTGTAATTCAAAAAATTCTTTTATGCATCTATTTATGCATAAAAATCAATATTGATGAAAGTAACACTTTTATAATAATAATAAAATTCTTTTATGCATCATTTTATGCTTAAAAATCAATATTAGTGAAAGTAAGACTTTTATAATAAAAAATTCTTTTATGCATCATTTTATGCATAAAAATTAGTATTAGTGAAAGTAACACTTTTAAATTTAAAAAAAAACTTTTATGCATCTATTTATGCATAAAAATTAATATTAATGAAAGTAACACTTTTGTAATAAAAAAATTAACCAATATGCATCCTTCTATGCATAGAACTTAAATCTAATGAAAATCACTCTTTTATAAAAAATAACCAATATGCATCTTTTTATGCATAGAATTTATATCTAATGAAAATCACTCTTTTATAATTTAAAAAAAATAATATGCATCTTTCTATGCATATAATTTAAATCTGGAAATAACACTTTTAGAATAAATATATTTCTACTATGCATTTTTCTATGCATAGAACGAAAATGACACATTTTTAGAATACACAAACGATAGGGATTATTCTTTTAGAATAATAAAAGATGAAACTTTTAGAAAATTTTTCCATAACCTCCTTTGTATGGCTGATCGTTTTTCAATTTTTCCTATTTTAATTTACTTAAAAATTAACCCCAATTGGTTTAAAGCATTCTAGACTAATCAATTTTCACTTTTAAAAGAGAACAATATGAAAAGTTTAATTCCAACAATTAGATTACTTAACTAGGATAGAGAAGGGCTGATTTTAAGAATGAGAGAGGGGGAAAGCCTTTCCAACAAGACATAGCATCCATTTATCATTTCAAACAAAACAAAAATTAAAAAACCATTAAAAGAATAAAGAAAAATATAAGATTTCTAACTTACATGAATTCTGGGAGCTTTCGTTTGGCTTGATGGTTTGAGGGATCTACTCTTGTTTGCAACAAGAGTGGCCACCAAATCTTTAGAAGAGGGAATGGTCAAAAACTAGTGAATTATTAAGAAATTCACAGTTCTTGGCTCTTGGGAGGAGTAGAGTAACAGTGCATAAAACACTATTAATATTCAACAAAGGGGGAGGCTTCTATTTATAGAAAAAAATGAGCTCCTAACCAAGCAAACTGGTTCTAGATATTTCCATATCAGTTTGGTCAATTTTTTTTACCATTTTTAGGTCAGTTTAGCTTACTTTTTGGAACTAGACTTGAATTAGGAGAGAGGAGAGATGAAATATCTCAATTTTTGATAATTTAAAACTCCACCACACATGTGAAATAGGTGCCTCCTTCATGAGGAAAAAATTCCCATTGTGAGGTGTCAAAAATCTATTTTTTTAAGTATTTTTTTTTGTCCTTAGTCCACTCTTCATCTTATGTGAGTATTTACTCATTTTTGGGAGGATTTTCTTTATTTCTTATATTTATCTTCTCCAAACATTTGGATGAATCTGATTGGTCCCTCAAAACCTTAATTTAAAATTTTCGGAAAATCTGGACCCCTAGGATAAGGCCTCTTGATTATACTTGATTTCTAATGCACCTTCTAAAAATCTTTTTGAACTTTTGTTTCGGGGGAACTTATTTTAATAAGAATAGATATTTTTCCATCCATAAATATTCAAAATCTAAATAACCTCTCTTTAGAATATTTTCTCTCTCTAGGCCAAAACAGGTAGAAATAAGATCTTTTATATTTCTGAAGAGGGATTTGATTATAGGGAAAGATGCTGGACATCTTGAGAGGTTGGGGAGGAATCTTGCATTCTCTCCCACTTGAAAAATGTGAGATGTCCTCATCTCGCAAACTGGGAGTAATCCTGCAACAGTTTGGCTTCTTTCTCCCAGGTGGCATCTTCAAAAGTATAGAACTTCCATTTGACCAATAACTCTCTCAGAATTCTGTTCCTGAGAATCTTTTCTCAAACATCAACGATTTCTTCAGATTGGAGTTCCATCTGCCCCCTGGGTTGAAGAAGTTAAGATTTCATCATCAAGCACATGATTCGGGCTTGGTACATACTTTTTAAGAAGGCTGACATGAAATATATTATGTACTTTGAGATGAGGAGGTAGAAGAAGCTCGTAGGCCAAGTCACCTACTTTCTTTATAATCAGATATGGCCCACAATATCTGGGGGATAACTTCTTGTACTTTCCAAGAGATAGAGAACTTCTTTTGGGGCGTACTCGAATGAAGACCATCTCTGCTTCTTCAAATTTTCCGTCTGTCCTCTTCTTATTTGCATACAACTTCTGTCTATCCTGGGTAGCTTTTATATCTTTGCAAATTGCTTGTATCTGTTGCTCTTCCATGTCATCAAGCATCTCTCTGGACATCTCGACCCTAATCAATGGTTCGGGGACCAAGTTAATGGAGTTAAGCAATCTTGTCCATACAGAGCTTTGAAAGGGCTCATCCCAATACTTCTGTGATAAGAAGCATTGTAGGCGAACTTGATTAGGTGTAGATAGCTTAGCCACTTCATGGGTTCCTTGCCACAACATGACCGAAGTATATCTTTGATTACTTGGTTTACCCTTTCTGTTTGACCATCGGTCTCAGGGTGGTAAGCTCTGCTGAGATCCAAGAAAGTTCCTACTGCTTCGAAAAATGCACTCCAGAATCTTGACGTGAATTTGGAAACTCGATCACTTACTATTCTTTTGGGTAGGCCATGCAATCTAAAGATTTTCTTGAGGAACACTCTGGCCACATCCACTGCAGTGTGGGTTTCTTTTACTGGAATCAAATGGGCAACTTTGGTTAGTCTATCAACTACCACGAAGATGGAGTTGTAACCTGATTGCACTGAAGGTAATCCAGTAATAAAATCCATACTAATGCATTCCCACTTCATCTAGGGGATGTGTAATGGATGTAACTTCCCTGAAATTTTTACTCTCTTGGCCTTGACTTTTTGACAGGTCAGACATTGACGTAGACATATAGGTTTTGATGAAACCTGGATGTCCTACAACAATAAGGCTGTCATAGGCTTCATTCAGAATTTGACCCTTGGTTCCCTCATCATTGGGAATGCATGGCCTACGATTATAATACATAATTCCATCATCCAAGCTGTACCCTTGAACTCGGTTCAACTCCTGTGGAGTTTTGCTTTCCTGCATAAGTAGGTTAGCAATAGGCCCAAAGAATCTATCCTGCATGATCTTCTCCCTTGCTTCAATAATCAAAGTATTTGACACTACAGTAATTTCAAGCAAGGAGGATTTTCTGCTGAGGGCATCTACCACCACATTTTCTTTGCCTGGGTGGTACTTGATTTCAAAATCAAATTCCTACAGGGTCTGCATCCACCATCTTTGGCGCATGTTGAGATCCTTTCTGAGTGAAGATCCACTTTAAGCTCTGATGATCTATCATCAAAGTGAATCTTTGACCTAGTAGGTAATGTCTCCACAACTTCAGGGCATATACTACTGAAAGTAGTTCCAGGTTGTGGACAGCATAATTTCTCTCATGCGTTCTGAGTTTTCGGGATTCATAAGCCACTGCATGACCTTCCTGCATGAGTGCACCTCCCAGGACAAAACCATTGGCATCATTTACTACCTCAAAGGGTAGAGAGAAATCCGGCAGCATTAGAACGGGATTGGTGGCGGTCTTCAGCTTATCAAAAGCACTTTGGCACCTGGTAGACCATTGAAACGGGATATTCTTCTTGAGAACATTAGTCAGGGGGGAAGCTATGAGAGCATACTTTGGTATAAAGACTATACCAAGACCAGTCAATCCCAAGAATCATCTTACTTCTTTCCCTGTCTTTTGTTTAGGCCAATCTATGACTGCTTGGACTTTAGTGGAATCTTGAGAAATTCCATCTTTGGATACCAGAAAATCAACATGGTCGGCAGAGAAAGTGCATTTGCTCTTTTTTGCAAAGAGTTGGTGCTTCCTTAGAATCTCAAGAACTTTTCTGACATGAGCTTCATGGTCAGCTGCATTCTTTGAGTAAATCAGGATATCATCAAAGAAAACAAGAACAAA
This sequence comes from Cibotium barometz, assembly GCF_041138505.1. Lineage (NCBI taxonomy): Eukaryota > Viridiplantae > Streptophyta > Polypodiopsida > Cyatheales > Cibotiaceae > Cibotium > Cibotium barometz. Next base: position 9,905,584 of record NC_141086.1, on the reverse strand, counting down.
ATCATCCAAGTATTCTCTGAGAATGTCCTACACCATTAATCGATTGAATGTAGCTGGGGCATTTGTCAATCCAAACGGCATGATAGTGAATTCATAATGCCCATAAAGAGTATTGATGGTGGTTGTCTTCGAGATATCTTGCTCATTAATCTTGATGATCTGATAATACCCTGATTTGAGATCTATCTTTGTGAAGATCTGGGCTCCACTTAGCCTGTCCATAAGCTCATCAATTCTAGGGATAGGATACTTATTCTTAACTGTCAGCTCATTGAGACCTCTGTAGTCCACACAGAGTCTTAGCATTCCATCTTTCTTTTTCAGAAAGAGAACTGGCACACCCCAAGGTGAAACACTGGGTCTTACAAACCCTTGTTCTAACAGTTGTCTAAGCTATTCCTTGAGTTCGATGGCTTTAGGAACTGGCATTTTTTACGTGCGCAAGGCTACTAGCTGAGCTATCACATGATCTACTTCCCGAATTGGGGGCATCTCTGCTAGCTGTGCTAGGAATAAATCATCATAATCACTTAACCATTTAGGTTCTTTAGCTTTTAACTTTGAGTCTACCGGATTCATTTTGACAAGATAAATGCGCTACTTCTTTCTAAGTCCTTTTAGTAACTTAGAAGCCTTTACTAACTGCAGACTTGGGGATCCTAAAATTCCAGTTCTTTGAACCTTCTTTTCGTGGTGAAGGTCACGGAAGGAAATGGTTCCATTATGATAGTGAATGTAAGCTTGATTTTTGTGGAGCCCATCCATTCCAAGGATCCCGTCCAAAACTCCAAAAGGTAGGACTCTAAACTGACAGTCAATTAAATTCCCATCTATATTGAACTGAATACGATCTGTCTCCTCAAGGTGAGTGCCTCAAGGTGAATGAAAAGAATCTTCCCACTTGCCAATTCAACTTGCATAGGTTTCCCTGATTTTTTTATCTAAGACTAGCTTATGCAAGCATCCAAGGGAAATGAAAGAATGAGTACTGCCAGAATCAATCAAAAGCTTAAAAGGCTTACCGTGATACTTAGCTGGAGTGGCGATTTGGCCCTTGGTTTTCAATTGCAACAGAAATATGTCCTCTTTCCTCTTCCACTACTTCTACAATTGTGACGGCTCTGGGGATGGTTGTTGTGCAGTCTGAGGTGGAACTCTTTCTCTTTGGTTGCCCCAGTTCTGGGAAGGAGTTCTGAGGCTACTCTAGACAGAGGCAAATGGTTGAGCTGGAGTTCTCCTGGGATTGCTCTGATTTGGGCGAGATGGACCCTGATTTTGACTGATAGGAAGGGGCTGGTCTCTGCACTCTAGGTCCTTGCTTCCCTGTCCCCTTGACATGGCAGGAGTCGGGCAGTCTTTCAACTGGTGACCAAAACCCTTGCATCCAAAACACCGGTTCTCACTTCTGAGCTCATCCCTCTAAATCCTTGAAATAGGTGGGGCTCCTGAGAAAGTGTTTTGGGGGAAGGGTCTTCCTTCACTTCTGAATCTTCCCGCATCTTGATTCTGAATTGGGCCTTGCTGCCTCTTTGGGGGAGGAAAGTTTGAAGTACTTCCCGGGGTTTGGAATCTTTTAAAGTTAGAGGGTGCAGGCTTTGGCAGGACCTTAACAACAAAGGCTTTGGCAAAGTCTTTCGCCATTCTTACTGCTTCGGTCATTGAGACAGGTTTGGCATTCTTTACTAAGGTGTCCAATGGCTCGTTCATTCCTCGAATGAACTTGGCCATCAACTACTCTTCATCCAATTGAGGAGAATATTTGAGGAGAAGGGCAAAAGCTTGATGGTATTCTTCAATTGTCCGGCTATCCTGCTTTAGTTTCAAGAACTCATTCATTTTAGTTTCAAGGAAGCCCGGAGGACAAAACCTCTTTCTAAGGTAAGCTTTAAGATCGGTCCAGGTTTGGGTATTCCGGTCGAGACGGTTAGTCTCGCAGTGATTCCTCCAAGTGACCCTGGCCGTTTCCACAATCTTTAACCTAGCGAGAGCCATCTTGCTTCTCTCATTGTAGCCAGTTACATCAAAGTGTTACTTTCATCAAAATTGATTTTTATGCATAAATAGATGCGTAAAAGATTTTTTTTTATTATAAAAGTGTAACTTTCATCAAAATTGATTTTTATGCATAAAAGGATTTTCTTTTATATAAAAGTGTTATTTCCATAGAAGTTGGATTTTTTGCATAAATAGATGCATACAGATTTTTTATATCAAAATAAGAGTTCTCTTTAATCCTATGTTTAAATCCCATGAATATTGGTTAATGAATAAGTAAATACTCTCTAAGAGAAAATTCTATCATTTCATATTCTCTAGGATGGTAATGAGAAAACTTAGAAAAACTATCGAAGTCGAAATTTTAGATAAATGATTAATTTATTCCTCATAGGAATTCATGATTAGTTTTGAATTCAGTTAAGCAAATACTCAATGAATGAAATTCAGTAAATTAGTAATTGAAATATTACTCGAGAAAGATAATTCAGGGAGAACCTTTCCAGACTCAAACCCTGAATCAAACTATGACCAAGACATAACTCCTTAGCTGTTGGACAATTGAAGAGTACCATCAAGCTTTTGCCCTTCTCCTCAAATATTCTCCACAATTGGATGAAGAGTAGCTAATGGGCCAGTTTCATTCGAGGAATGAATGAGCCATTGCACACCTTAGTAAAGAATGCCAAACCTGTCTCAATGGCCAAAGCAGTAAGAATGGCAAAGGACTTTGCCAAAGCCTTTATAGTTAAGGTCCTACTGAAGCCTGCACCTTCTAATTTTAAAAGATTCCAAACCCCGAGAAGTACTTCAAACTTTCCACCCCCAAAGAGCACTAAGGCCCAATTCAGAATCAGGATGCGAGAGGATTCAGAAGTGAAGGAAGACCCTTCCCCTAGAACACTTTCTCAGGAGCCCCACCTCTCTCAAGGTTTCAGAGGGACGAGCTCAAAAGTGAGAACCGGTGTTTTGGATGCCAGGGTTTTGGTCACCAGTTGAAAGACTGCCCGACTCCTACCATGTCAAGGGGACAGGGAAGTCAAGGACCCAGAGTGTAGAGACCAATCCCTTCGTATCACTGTCTCGACCAAATCAGGGAAGAACTCTAGCTCAGCCATCTGCCTCTGTCCCGGTTGAAGAAGATGAGCTCGTTGCTCTCCTTAAGGAATTTAAGGACTGTTTTGTCTGGAATTACAAGGAGATGAAGGGGGTACCACTTGCGGTAGTACATCATATGATTCCAATCATGGAAGGGTCAAGGCCAACTAGGCAGAAGCCATACCAGATGAATTCTAAGTATGCGGCAATTGTAAAGGAGGAAATAGACAAGCTCATTGCTGTGGATTTCATTTATGAAATAGAACATACGGATTGGTTGTCACCAATCATAATAGTGCCAAAAAAGAATGAAAAACTTAGGGTATGTGTTGGTCTTAAAAAGGTCAACGCAACTACTAGGAAAGACCATTATCCACTACCCTATACGAAACATGTTTTGGAAAGAGTGGCTAGTGAAGAAACTTACAGTTTCTTGGATGGATTCTGTGGCTACAATCAGTTGTCCATAGCACTAGAGGACCAGCATAAGACAACTTTCAATACATTGTGGGGGGCATTTGCATACAAGGTTATGTCCTTCGTTCTCACCAATGTCCCAGTAACATTTCAACGATTGATGTGCACATCCTTCAAAGACTACTTACAGAAGTGGTTGGAGGTATTCATTGATGATCTGTGTGCACACTCACACTCTCGATGGGCGGACCATCTGGCTTGCTTAAGGAAAGTGTTTGATCGATGTCGATTATATCGTATATCCACCATGAACCTTTTAAAGTGTCAGTTTTGGGTCAAACATGGTGTGATATTGGGACACAATTGTCTCAAAGAATGGTATATCCACGGATGATAGCAAGGTCAAGTTGATATTGGAGCTACCACCGCCTACTAATTACAAAGATGTGCAAAGATTTATGAGCCACGTGGGATATTACCGTCGCTTCATAATTTTCTATGCTGAAATCGCCAGACCATTGTACAAGCTACTCATTGTCTTTGAATGGATTGAGGAATACAAGGAAGTATATGATTGGTTGAAGTAGGCATTGGCTAGCGTGCCAATTCTACAATCCCCCAATCGGGATCTCATATTTCATGTGCATATTGATGCATCAAACTTTGCTATTGGTGGCCCACTAGCCTGGTGAGTTCAAATTGGACTATCTAGGCTGCTTCTCTAGTCATCAGTTAAATGATGCAGAGGTGAACTACACCACCATCATCGAGAGGGAAGGATTGTTACAGCATCAAGAAGTATCGACATTACCTATTGGCCAACAAATTTGTATTCTTCCTGGACCATTAAGCCTTATTATACTTAGTGAATAAGCCTTGCACCACAGAAAGAATCACACGATGGTTGCTATTATTGTTGGAATTCGACTTTACAGTCACTATAAGCAAAGGAACACAGCATGTGTTAGCTGATCATATGTCAAGAATTCCAAATGGGGAACCAACAAAATTGGTGTTGAAGATGATCTCCCTGATGCTTGTTTGTTCAAATTGGACATGGTACCCAAATGGAGCAAGGAAATATCAAATTATCTAGCTCATGCTTTTCCGCAAGAAATACCTTTGAACAAAGATAAAATGCAGTGGCTTATCAAGCTTGCTGCACCTTATCAACTAATTTTTGGAAGAGAACTAATAAGCTAGGAAAAGATAATGTGCTAAGAAGATGTATGAGAGAAGATGAGTTCGTTAACGATATTGGATGAAGCTCATTCAGGGATCGTAGGCGAGCATTTTGCTGGAGAGATCACGGCTCGCGAGGTGCTTCAAGCAGGATTATGGCTCACGAAGTGCTTCAAGCAGGATTATGGCTGCTGAGAAGGTTTGATATTGCAGTTTCACGAACCATCCTTGCAGCATCAAAATCCTTGAATCTCCTGGTTGCATCCACTTGGACATGCCACGCTGTTGCTTCTCTTTCTCGAGCTTCGGTTATTCATTGGAGTCTTTCAGCACAGCCTCTGACTGTCCTGTCTCGTTGTTGTGGAAGTTGTTTCATTGCTTCTTGGTGGGCCAATTATTTCCTTTGCATTTCGACTTGGCTTGCACTTATAGTGTCGTTAAGTGTTCTTATTTTTTCTGCATGGGCCTTGTTCGATTGTTCTCTCACTTGCTGTAAGTGAGTTGCCCTCTCCTCTGTTGCTTTCAGATTTGAGGTTAGCTGTTACATCTGGCATTGAAGCTCTTCTTATTTGGTCTTGGCATTGTGCTAGAGCTCTTGTACTGCAGCTGTTGCAACTGAACTTCCCTTAGATAAACATATATGCCAAATGCTCCCTCCAACATTCTGGCGTAAGACAGTCTTTTAAGAAGGCAGGGTTTTAATAAAAGTTTACAGTTTTGATTTTCGTTTGAATACCATGAGTATATTGTAAATCCGTATCTCAATACTTCTAGATCTAGTTTTCAATTCTAAACAGAATTCCTCGAATTCTGTTAACTTGATCCTCAGATCAAAATCACAAGTCTTAACTTAGTTTCAGATTCGGTGGGTAATTTGAGTACATTTTCCCTGAACTGGGCACATCGTCATTGATTGAAACTGACAAAGGAATTAGGTCTTGGTCAATAGTTTGAGTCAGTGTTTAGGTCTGGAAAGGTTCTTCCTAAAATTATCTTTCTCGAAAGGTACTATCTCAATTTCTCTTTTTCTAAAATTTCTTTCGACGAATATTTGTTTACAGATTTCAAAAACATGGATTTCTTGAGAAATGTTCATTTACGTCGATCTCTGATTAAAATTTATCTTTTATGCATACTTCTATGCATTAAAATCAAATATAATAAAAGTAACACTTTTATAATATAATAAAAATTTATCTTTTATGCATACTTCTATGCATTAAAATCAAATATGATAAAAGTTACACTTTTATAATAAAAATTTATCTTTTATGCATACTTCTATGCATTAAAATCAAATATGATAAAAGTAACACTTTTATAATAAAAATTTATCTTTTATGCATACTTCTATGCATTAAAATCAAATATGATAAAAGTAACACTTTTATAATAAAAGTTTATCTTTTATGCATACTTCTATGCATTAAAATCAAATATGATAAAAGTAACACTTTTATAATAAAAATTTATCTTTTATGCATACTTCTATGCATTAAAATCAAATATGATAAAAGTAACACTTTTATGCATACTTCTATGCATTAAAATCAAATATGATAAAAGTAACACTTTTATAATAAAAATTTATCTTTTATGCATACTTCTATGCATTAAAATCAAATATGATAAAAGTAACACTTTTGATATATAAAAAAATTATCCTTTATGCATACTTCTATGTATGAAAATCAAAAATGATAAAAGTAACACTTTTGATATAAAAATTTATCCCTTATGCATACTTCTATGCATGAAAATAAAAAATAATAAAAGTAACACTTTTGATATAAAAATTTATCCTTTATGTATACTTCTATGCATGAAAATAAAAATGATAAAAGTAACACTTTTGATATAAAAAATTTATCTTTTATGCATACTTCTATGCAAGAAAATCAAAAAATGATAAAAGTAACACTTTTGATATAAAAAAATTATCTTTTATACACATAATCAAAATGCATCTTCTATGCATGAAAATGATACTTTAGAATATAGAAACCATAAGGATTACTCTTTTAGAATAATAAAAGATGAATTCTATTTCACTAATTTCTAAAAATTTTGCCATAACCTCCTTTGTATGGCTGACCATTTTTTCAAATTTCTAAGTCTTTAAAACTAATTAAAAGTGCACCAAAGTATTGAAATTATTCTAAAGTAAATATTTTTTCACTTAGTTGAGATAAACATTATAAAAACTTGACATTAATCAGTTAACCATTCACCTATGATAGAGAATGGTTGGTTTTGCTAGAGAAGAGAGGGGAATGCCTTTTTGTAATGAGGCATAACATTTTTAGAGAAGACATAAAACATAAAAACCATTTAAAACCATAAAAACCCATAAAATAAGTGAAAAAAAAAAGAGAATCATCAACTTACTAATGGCTTTGATAGCCTTCCTTTGGCTTGATGGTTTGAGGGTTCAACTCTTGTTAGAACAAGAGTGGCCACCAATCTTTGGAAGAGGGAAATGTCAAAAACTAGTGAATTATTAATAAATTCACAGTTCTTGGCTTGGGTGGAATAGAGTAACAGTGTATAAGACACTATTGAGTTTCAACAAAGGGGAAGGCTTCTATTTATAGGAAAAAGTGAGCTCCTAACCAAAAAAACAAACTGATTCTAGAATTTTTCAATTCAGTTTGGTCAATTTTTGACCATTTTTAGGTCAGTTGAGCTAACTTTTTGGAACTAGACTTGAATTAGGAGAGAGGAGAGATGAAATATCTCAATTTTTGAAGATTTACTCAATTGCACATGTGAAGTAGGTGCCTCATTCATGAGGGGGAAATCCCCATGCAGAGGTGTCAAAAATGCATCATTACTTCTAAATATCTCCCTTTTTTAACTATTAGCCTTGTCCTTATTCAACTCTTCATCTTATGTGAGTATTTACTTCTAAATATCTCCCCTTTTTTAACTATTAGCCTTGTCCTTATTCAACTCTTTATCTTATGTGAGTATTTACTCATTTTTGGGTAATTTCTTTTACAAATTGGATTTATCTCCTCCCCACACATGGATTGATCCTATTGGCCCACAGGAACCTTAATTGGACCAGAATCTAAAAATTTCTGAAAATCTAGACCATTAGGCTAAGGTCCTTTATACCCAATTCCAATTAATTTCAATTGCACATTGAAAAGTTCTTTTTGAATTTCTGTTTCAGGGGAACTTGTTTTAATAAGATGAGATATTTTTCTATCCAAAAATATTCAAAATTTGAATATTCTCTCTCTAGAATATTTAGAAACAAGATCTTTTATATTTCTGAAGAGGGATTTGATTACACGAGAAGATGTTGGACATCTTAAGAGGCTAGGGAGGAATCTTACATAAATGCGGCTTTTGAGGAACCTGCATAAACTGACTCACCAACCCAACAGCATAGCTCAAATCTGGCGTGGTGATCGTCATGTAGATCAAGCTTCCTACTATGCGCCTATACATAGTAGGATTCTCCAAAATCTCTCCTGAATCTACACTCAACTTGCCATTCTGATCCAATGACACTGAGATAGGCTTACAGCTGTCATACCATCCTTAGACAACATGTCCAAGCCATACTGTCTCTGCAGTAATCCAATACCATGTGGTGACCTAATCACCTCAATGCCCAAGAAATAACTGAGCTCCCCTCGATCCTTCATCTCAAACTTCTGTCTGAGCAAGATCTTTACATCAAAAATCTCTGCATCATGGTTGTGGGATCCCACTGCCCCCTCCACATACCGGATTCCCGGTAGCTCGCAGCGAAAGCAGCCCCTCATGCGTGGGGCAGGGTTTCCCACTCAAGGCCTCGCTCTCGAATGTCTGGGCACGAGACTAAGCTAGTGGTCATTCCGAAAACCCAAACCGGGAAAATTTCCCATGCCCAAAAAATGGGGACAATTCCACCATTTTTATTTTCTTAACGAATTTTTATAACGAAGTCAAGATACTGAACTAGCCTTCATCTGAATAAACTAGATAGAAGGGAAACTATTACAGACTTAACTTGAAGGGATCAACGATTTTTTCCTAATTGAATCAGGCACATCCATTGATCTATTCATTAGAGAAGTTTTCATGCTTTTATTTAACTACTCGAGTTCTAAACGTATTTCTATTAATCAATTTTATTATTAAAACTCTACTGATTCTAGCCTAACCCCATCCGGCCCATGGGTTAGCCACCGCCCAACCACTGGAATTGGTAGAACCAGACAAGTACTCACCCACCCATAATTGAATGCCTTTCTTAACTTTTGCTTTAGAATACAGATATGCACACACTCCTCTTTAAACTTTAACTTATAAAACAATCCATTGACAAACAATTATTGGTTATCAGATGTCATAACTCAAAATTTCCATTCAATCCTTGTTTCTCACAAAAAAAACAGTATCACTCTGGACTCTTCGTTGAGACCAGTTGGTCAGCGGTGAGATCCAGTAATAGATTACAATAAACATTAGTCCATCATATAATATATATCTTCCACGATATACGCATGGGTGTCCTAAGCACCGCGAGCCCGTGCATCACATGGTCAGAACCCTCCAGGATCCTCCTTAGGTGTCCTCGCACTTCACTCAAGGATCGCTTCGTCGGCCCTCGCCCATCGTACCACCAGAAGCACACCATTTTTCACCATACCAAGGCTGGTCAAGACCTAGGCAAGTTTTTGCCGCGTGAGCCATCCTTTGAACACTTCCCGCCAGCTGTTGCAACTGAACTTCCCTTATACCAAATGCTCCCTCCAGCATTCTGGCGTAAGACAGTCCTTTAAGAAAATAGGGTTTCTATGCAAGTTTTCAGTTTTGAGTTTCTTTTGAATACAATGAGTATATCTTAAATCCATATCCCAAGACTTTTTGATCACAGGTCTGAATTTCAAACAGAATTCCTCAAATTCTGTAACCTTGATCCTCAGATCAGAATCAAAGAGTCTTAACTTTATTTCAGATTTGCTGGGTGATTTGAGTGAATTTTCCTAAACTGGTCACATCGTCTTTTCTTGAAACTGACAAAGGAGTTATGTCTTGGTCATAGTCTGATTCAGGGTTTGAGTTTGGAAAGGTTCTCCTTGAACTATCTTTCTTGAAGGGTAATATTTCAATTACTACTTTACTGAATTTCATTCATTGAGTATTTGCTTAACTGAATTCAAAACTAATCAGGAATTCCTATGAGGAATAAATTAATCATTTATCCAAAATTCTGACTTCGATAGTTTTTCTGAGTTTTCTCATTACCATCCTAGAGAATATGAAACGATAGAATTTTCTCTCATAGAGTATTTACTTATTCATTTACCAATATTCATGGGATTTAAACATAGGATTAAAGAGAACTCTTAATTTGATATAAAAATTTTGTATGCATCTATTTATGCAAAAAAATCCAACTTCTATGGAAATAACACTTTTATATAAAAGAAAATCCTTTTATGCATCTATTTATGCATAAAAATCAATTTTGATGAAAGTAACACTTTTATAATAAAAAAATTCTTTTATGCATCTATTTATGCATAAAAATCAATTTTGATGAAAGTAACACTTTTATAATAAAAAAATTCTTTTATGCATCTATTTATGCATAAAAATTAGTTTTGATGAAAGTAACACTTTTATAATAAAAAAATTCTTTTATGCATCTATTTATGCATAAAATCAATTTTGATGAAAGTAACACTTTTATAATTTAAAAAAATTCTTTTATGCATCTATTTATGCATAAAATCAATTTTGATGAAAGTAACACTTTTAGAATAAAAACAAATTCTCCAATATGCATCTTTCTATGCATAGAAATTAATTCTAATGGAAATAACACTTTTATAGAAAAATTTCTAATATGCATTTTTCTATGCATAGAATGAAAATAACACTTTTAGAATACACAAACGGTGGGGATTACTCTTTTTGAATAATAAAAGATAAAACTTATTTCCCAAAATTTAAGAAAATTTTGCCATAACCTCCTTTGTATGGTTGACTATTTTTCAATTTTTTTCATTCTCAAGTTACTTAGAAAGCATTCTAAACTAATCAAATTTCACTTTTTTAAAGAGAAACAATATGAAAAGTTTATTTCTAAGAATTTGATTACATATCTAGGATAAAGAAAGGCTGAATTTAAGAATGAAGAGAGGGGGGAAGCCTTTCCAACAAGGCATAACATCATTTTTCATTTTAAAGAAAACAAAAATTAGAAAACCATTAAATGGAATAAAGAAAAAGTAGGATTTCTAGCTTACATGAATTTTTGTGAGCTTTCCTTTGGCTTGATGGTTTGAGGGATTTACTCTTGTTTGCAAGAGTGGCCACCAATTCTTTTGAAGAGGAAATGGTCAAAAACTAATGAATTATCAATAAATTCACTGTTTTTGGCTTTGGGGAGGAGAAGAGTAACAATGCATAAAACACTATTAAGCTTCTACAAAGGGGGAGGCTTCTATTTATAGGAAAAAGTGAGCTTCTAACCAAGCAAACTGATTCTAGAATTTTCCAGATCAGTTTGGTCAATTTTTGACCATTTTTGGGTCAATTTAGTTCACTTTTTGGATCCAATTTTGAATTAGGAGAGAGGAGAGATGAAATATCTAATTTTATTGATTAAAATTCAAAAGCAATGATGGGAAAAAGGTGTCTACTTCATGAGGGGGAATCGCCACTCTGAGGTGTCAAAAATTCATTTTTTTAGTATTTCCTTTGGTCCTTAGTCCACTCTTCATCTTATGTGAGTATTTACTCATTTTTGGGGGGACTTTCATTATTTCTTCAATTTACCTCCTCCCTAGATTTGGATTAATCTTATTGGTCCATTAGGAACCTTAATTTAAAATTTTCAAAAAATATGGACCCTTAGGATAAGGCCTTTTTGAACAGATTATAATTTATTTGTAATGCACCTTCTGACATTCTTTTTAAACTTCTGTTTTGGGAAAATTGATTTTAATAAGATGAGATATTTTTCCATCCAAAAATATTTAAAAACTGAATCATCTCTCTCTAGAAAATTTTCTCTCTCTAGGCCAAAATAGGTAGAAACAAGATCTTTTATATTTTTGAAGAGAGATTTGATTACAGGGAAAAATGCTAGACTTCTTGAGAGGCTGGGGAGGAATCTTACATTCTCTCCCACTCAAAAATGCGATATTTCCTCATCTCGTAAATTGGGGGTTATCCTGAAAAAATTCGGCTTCTTTTTCCCAGGTGGCATCTTCAAGAGGATAGAACTTCCAATTAACCAATAATTCTCTCAAAATTCTATTCTCGAGAACCTTCTCTCGAACATTAAGGATTTCTTCAGGTTGGAGTTCCATCTGCCCTTGGGTTGAAGAAGTTAAGATTTCATCATCAAGCACATGATTCGGGCTTGGTACATACTTTTTAAGTAGGCTGACATGAAATACATTATGTACTTTGAGATGAGGAGGCAGATGAAGTTCGTAGGCTAAGTCACCTACTTTCTTTGTAATCAGATATGACCCATAATATCTGGGGGATAACTTCTTGTACTTCCCAAGAGATAGAGAACTTATTTTGGAGCGTACTCAAATGAAGACCATATGTGCTTCTTCGAATTTTCAGTGTATCCTCTTCTTATCTACATACTGTTTCTGTGTATCTGGGGTAGCTTTTATATCTTTGCGAATTGACTGCATCTGCTGCTCCATGTCGTCAAGCATCTCTTTGGACATCTTGACCCTAATTAATGGGTCGGACCAAGTTAATGGAGTTAAGCAATCTTGTCCATACAGAGCTTTGAAAGAGCTCATCACAATACTTTGGTGATAAGAAGCATTGTAGGCGAACTCGACTAGGTGCAGATAACTTAGCCACTTCTTGGGTTCCCTACCACAACATGACCGAAGTATATCTTCAATTACTTGGTTTACCCTTTCTGTTTGATCGTCGGTCTCTTGAGGTGGTAAGCTGTGCTAAGATCCAAGAAAGTTCCTACTACTTTGAAAAATGTAGTCCAGAATCTTGACGTGAATTTGGGGTCTCGATCACTTACTATTCTTCCAGGTAGGCCATGCAATCTGAAGATTTCCTTGAGGAACACTCTGGCCACATCCACTGCAGTGTAGGTTTTGTTTACTAGAATCAGATGGGCAACTTTGGTTAGTCTATCAACTACCACGAAGATGGAGTGATAACCTAATTGCACTGAAGGTAATCCAGTAATAAAATTCATACTGACGTATTCCCACTTCATCTGCGGGATGTCTAATGGATGTAACTTCCCAGGCATTTTTACTCTCTCGGCCTTGACTTTCTAACATGTCAAACATTGACGTACATGATTAAGTACATCCTTTTTTAGTCCAGGCCAAAAGAAGCTTTTCTTCAGACATGTAGGTTTTGATGAAACCTGGATGTCCTGCAATAAGGCTGTCATGGGCTTCATTCATCAGACTTTGACCCTTAGTTCCCTCATCATTGGGAATGCACAGCTTGCGATTATAATACATAATTCCATCATCCAGGCTGTACCCTTGAACTCGGTTCAACTCCTGTAGAGTTTTGCTTTCCTGCATAAGTAGGGTAGCAATAGGGCCAAAGAATCTATCGTGCATGATCTTCTCTCTTGCTTCAATAATCAAAGGATTTGACACTACAGTAATTGCAAGCAAGGAGGCTTTTCTACTGATGGCATCTACTACCACATTTTCTTTTCCTGGGCAATACTTGATTTCAAAATCAAATTCCTGCAAGGTCTGCATTCACATTCTTTGGCGCATGTTGAGATCCTTCTGAGTGAAGATCCACTTTAAGCTCTGATGATCTGTCACATCAAAGTGAATCTTTGACCCAGTAGGTAATGTCTCCACAACTTCAGGGCATATACTACTGAAAGTAGTTCCAGGTTGTTAGGTTGTGGACAGCATAATTCCTCTCATGCGTTCTGAGTTTTCGGGATTCATAGGCCACTGCATGACCTTCCTACATGAGTGCACCTCTCAGGGCAAAACCACTGCCATCAGTTACTACCTCAAAGGGTAGAGAGAAATCTGGCAAATTCAGAATAGGATTGGTTACCAAGGCAGTCTTTAGCTTATCAAAAGCACTCTGGCACCTGGCAGACCATTGAAACAGGGTATTTACTTGAGAAGATTAGTGAGGGGGAAGCTATGAGAGCATACTTTGGTATAAAAATTCTATACAAGCCAGTCAATCCCAAGAATCCTCTGACTTTTTTCACTGTTTTTGGTTTAAGCCACTTTTGGGGAATCTGGAGAAATTCCATCTTTGGATACCAGAAAGCCCAAGTATTCAACATGGTCGGCAAAGAAAGTGCATTTGCTCTTTTTTGCAAAGAGTTAGTGCTTCCTTAGAATCTCAAGAACTTTTTTGACATGAGCTTCATGGTCAGCTGCATTGTTTGAGTAAATTAGGATATCAGCAAAGAAAACAAGAACAAAATCATCCAAGTATTCTCTGAGAATGTCCTGCACCATTAATCGATTGAATGTAGCTGGGGTATTTGTCAATCCAAACGGCATGATAGTGAATTCATAATGCCCATACGGAGTATTGATGGTGGCTATCTTCGAATCGATGCCCAGCTTTTGTACGCTTAGGTGTTTCTAGCTCTTGAAGGGTGATTGTCTCCTTGTGTCTTCCTTCCAGTGATATCTTACTCAACTCCTCACCCCAATCCTTAGAAAACTCATCGTATACCTTAGTGACCTCAAGGTATCACCACCACTGGGTATCCATGGGTTTTCTTTGTAATAGGGCATTTCGTCAGACAATATATCGTTTTCGTTTTTGCCACCTTCTGAGACATTGAGCATTGGTACAACCTTGTGTTATGGTCCCTTCTATACCAGAGGTCTCCTCTTCTGATGCTTCATCAATGGTCTGCCAATTAACCATACAGACAGAGGTCGTGGGGATAGTTCTAGATTCCACATATTGGGTCCCCTTGGGTTGCATCACATCTATGGTAGCTAACACATGCATCCAGTTTTCACTGAAGTCGTGGGGACAGTTCCAGATTCCACATATTGGGTCCCCTTGGGTTGCATCACATCTATGGTAGCTAACACATGCATCCAGTTTTCACTGAAGTCTGGAGGAGGAAGTGACACATACATTTTCGTTCCCTCTTCTTCCTTGGAATTTCGCACCGAGGGCTGGCATATTTGTACAGATGTGGTCCATTCCGTTGTGACCGAATCATTATCAAACAGTTGTTCTTTGATGGGATGTGCTTTCCATGTTCTTAGATCTATCTTTAAGATTTGTGAACCCTACACACATACACGTGATCTAATACCCAATCATGTAGCAATTTGGATTCCCTCATGAAGGGTCTCCCCAATATTATATCGTATGAATCCGGTTGATGCAGGAAGCCCATGACCACAAATGTATGGTGGTAGCGAAACGTAAAGAGTTTGAGTTTCACATTCTTGAGAAGTCCATCAGCCATATTTAGCAGATCTGTCCTTGTGGCTACATTGAGATCAATGGTTGGATCCATCCTTGGTCTTTCAGGAATTACTCCCCCCTTCCTAGACCTCGTCCTCTTCCTGTTTTGTCTCTTCTAGGTATCTCCGGTCTAGGGGATGGTCCTGCCATTGTACCTTGGAGTGGCTCATCATTAGTTGCCTCTGTACAGCTTTGCAGAATTGAAAGTTCCATGTCTTGTAGGAACGTAGGATGATTGATCATCTGCTCAATATCTTTTTTGGTATCCAGAGACGGTCCTCCACTTCGCCCGCCACTCTTGCTAGGTTATCCTCTTCTTCTAGGGTTACAAACCCTTTCTCAGATCTAGGCTCCTCATTTATGGGTTCTAAGTTTGGAATTTCTCTCTCACTTCTTCCCATGACCAATTTCGGCTCCTTACCCCGTGATTGGAGTAGGTTTGAATTTCCCATTTCCTTTTGCTCAGCTCTCGCCCTTCGAATATCGAGCTCTTTCTTCCTTAAGCTTAGCTCTCGCCCTTCGAATATCGAGCTGAGGTTAGTGGATTGTGCTGTCAGATTGCTACTATTAACACTTGACCAGTAGATCAAGTTAAGGGATGACAAATTGAGAACTTGCTTGACTGAAATTCCCGTGGAGGAATGTTCAGAAGGAAATTTTTCGGTCTAATTGACCATTATCATGTTAAAGATATGAATGATATGATCTGAATGAATTGTTATTTAATGATGAGTTCTATATAAGGGATATTTATCCCAGTATTCTGTTGGGTTGACCAGAACGTAAGGAACCCCAGAATAAAATTGGATCTTAAGAAAAAGAGTTGTCCTCTACCTTGCGAGATGAGGACATCTCGCACTTTTCAAGTGGGGTAGAATGTAAGATTCTTCCCCCAGCCTTTGAGGTATATAGGAGTAAGAATCTCCCTTTCTGATCTTATAATTATTCCCTCTCTAAAATAAAAGAAAGATTTTGTTTAAAAAAGAAAGACCCTTTCCCCAGAATACTTTCTCAGGAGTCCCAGCTGTTTTAAGGATTTAGAACAATGAGTTCAGAAGTGAGAATCGGTGTTTTGGATATCAAGGTTTTGGTCTTCATTCGAGTACGGCCCAAAAGAAGTTCTTTATCTCTTGGGAAGTATAAGAAGTTATCCCCCAGATATTGTGGACCAAAGAAAGTAGGTGACTTAGCCTACGAACTTTTATCTCCTCATCTCAAAATTCTTAATGCCTTCTATAGAAAAATGTGCCAAACCCAAATCATGGAAAGATGAAAAAACTTCAGTGGCAAGTTATCGTTGGCTTCTAAGTTACGCTAGCTCCTTCCTTTATATAAGTCGTAACTTTTACTTGTCACTCACAGTAATCTTTCTCCCATCGATCTCCTTTCTTTCTTAATCTCCTTCATGGCTTGGCAACAGGAATTAGTTTTCTCCATGATTATTTCTCACCTTCAAGACGCAAGCAAGTCTGTGAAGAAGGATTTTATAGAACAGTATGAGCACTCACTTTTCCCTCACTTGGGAACTTCTGTAGCTCAAACCAAATGGCGGACCTATCAAGACATAACTAGGGTAACACCCTGGGGTCAACAGCACTTTCGTAACAATGTCCGCTTGGCCATGGTTATTGAAGCTTTGGGTTTGGGTCCCCGATACTACTGCGTCATGAGATCAAGGCATGTTGGGTTTTCTGAGCGGGTCTTCTTACTGGCGTGTTTTCTTTCTCATCAGAAGATATGCCTTTACCCCGTTTTTGGCTTGCATCTCAGAGGTCCTTTTGTTAGATCACCTCATACCACTGAGATAGGTGCGAAAATAACCAACAGAATTATTCCCATAAATGAGTTACCTTATACGTGCGCAGCTTGTGACTGCTGCTTTTGTGACCATATGATGGACGGGCTTATGGAAGTGTAAAGAGTTCTTCTATCTTTACTGTATATGTTCCGAGAATGAATAAAGTTTAAATCTTGTTCTTATCTTGAATCTTGCACTCTTTGAGACTTTTCTTGGTGGTTAATCTTGATTAAAATTTTTCTCTAAGTCTCATATTCATGCATCTTGCAAAATTACCCCAGTTTGCGAGATGAGGACATCTCGCGTTTTTCAAGTGGGAGAGAATGTAAGATTCCTCCCCAGCCTCTCAAAATGTCCAGCATATTCCCTTGTAATCAATCCCTCTTCAGAAATATAAAGACCTTGTTTCTAACTGTTTTAACCTAGAGAGAGAAAATATTCTAGAGAGAGAATATTCAGATTTTGAATATTTTTGGATAGAAAAATATCTCACATTATTAAAATGAATTTCCCTGAAACAGAAATTCAAAAAGAACTTTCCAATGTGCAATTGGAATTTATTGGAAATGGGTATAAAGGACCTTAGCCTAAGGGTCTAGATTTTCAGAAATTTTTGGATTATGGTCCAATTAAGGTTCCTATGGGCCAATAGCATCAATCCATGTGTAGGGAGGAGATAAATCCAATTTGTAAAAGAAGATAACCAAAAATGAGTAAATGCTCACATAAGATGAAGAGTTGAAAATGTACAAGGCTTATTAGTAAAAAACTATGAGCAATATTAAAAATATGAGATATTTTGGGTATCCAAAAATGAGTAAATGCTCACATAAGATGAAGAGTTGAAAATGTACAAGGTTTATTAGTAAAAAACTATGAGCAATATTAAAAATATGAGATATTTTGGGTATCCAAAAAGGAGTAAATGCTCACATAAGATGAAGAGTTGAAAATGTACAAGGTTTATTAGTAAAAAACTATGAGCAATATTAAAAATATGAGATATTTTGGGTATCCAAAAATGAGTAAATGTTCACACAAGATGAAGAGTTGAAAATGTACAAGGTTTATTAGTAAAAAACTATGAACAATATTAAAAATATGAGATATTTTGGGTATAATGATTCCATTTTGACACATATGTAAGGAAGGGGAGTTCTTTAAAGGAGGTGCATATTTCACATGCTTGAATGAGTTTTAAACTCATAAAAATTGAGATATTCTCCTCTCTCCTCATTCAAGTCTAGTTTCAAAAAGTTAGCTTAACTGACCTAAAAATGGTCAAAAAGTGACCAAACTGACTTGGAAAATTCTAGAATCAGTTTGTTTGGTTAGGAGCTCAATTTTTCCTATAAATAGGAGCCTCCCCCTTGTTGAAAATATATAGTGTTTAGTGCATTGTTACTCTACTCCACCTAAGCCAAGAACTGTGAATTCATTAATAATTCACTAGTTTTTGACACTTCCCTCTTTCTTTAATCCCCATTGGTGGCTCCATCAACATACTAAACCAATTGATTGGTTGGGGGCCTCTACCGTGAACAAAGAAGCAAGCAATTTGTAAGGTAAGTATGGTGAATTTTGATTTTTTCTATAATTTCTAAATGTTTCTCTCTTCTCAACCCCTCTCAAGCTTGAGAAGCTTAATTGGTATGGTTTTTGAATGCTATTGAAGTTAATTGATTAATGATAGTAAAGAATTTCATAAATTTTTATTTATGTTTAATTCTAATGGTTTTTTTCTCTCTCTCACTTAAGGAATGGTCATACTCATGACCCACTCTCAATCCAAATGAAACTTTTCATAAAGCTTTTCCTTAATCCAAGATTAATCTATGTTTAAGAACAAATTAATGGTTTTTTTATCTATGCTTTTAGTTTATGTATTCTATGATTATTTTTTATTCAATCCATTAAGGATTAATGATCCAATTAGGGATCATTCTAATCATTCCCTTAAAGATAAGCCTAATTTTTTTAAAATAATTGAGATTTATCAGTCATAGTAGCGAAGCTATGGCAAAATTTTATAAAAATTTACACATAAAATAATTTCATTCAAAGCATGAAAAGAGGACTTCCTACCATTTTCTAGGAATTATCATCCTAGATTAATTGAAAGAAATTCATTAGAATCATGAGAAAATTAAATTTTTATATTATACATAAAGGATAAATTTTTATATCAAAAGTATTACTTTTATCATTTTTATTTTATGCATAGAAGTATGCATAATGGATAAATTTTTATATCAAAAGTGTTACTTTTATCATTTTTATTTCCATGCATAGAAGTATGCATAATGGATAAACTTTTATATCAAAAGTGTTACTTTTAGCATAATTAAATTTCATGCATAGAGGTATGCATAAAAGATGAATATTTTGTTATTTTATTATAAAATTATAAAGAAAAAAAATGATTATTTTATTATAAAAAGTTATTTTCAGCATATTGAATTTCGTGCATAGAAATGAAAAAAAATAAATAAATTATTATTTTATTATAAAAATATTACCAAAAAATGATTATTTTATTGTAAAAGTGTTACTTTTATCACAATTGAAATTCTTGCATAGAGGTATGCATAAAGGATGAGTTAGGATGTGATAAGATGAGTTAAGATGTGATAAGAGGTGTATGAGATGTGATAAGATGAGTTAAGATGTAATAAGAGGTGTATGAGATGTGATAAGAGATGTATGAGATGTGATAAGATGAGATAAGATGCATATGAGATGAGTTAGGATGTGATAAGAGGAGTTAGGATGTGATAAGAGGTGTATGAGATGTGATAAGAGGTGTATGAGATGTGATAAGATGAGTTAAGATGTGATAAGAGGTGTATGAGATGTGATAAGATGAGATAAGATGCATATGAGATGAGTTAGGATGTGATAAGAGGAGTTAGGATGTGATAAGAGGTGTATGAGATGTGATAAGAGGTGTATGAGATGTGATAAGATGAGTTAAGATGTGATAAGAAGTATATGAGATGTGATAAGATGAGATAAGATGTATATGAGATGAGTTAGGTTGTGATAAGATGAGTTAAGATGTGATAAGATGTGTATGGAATGAGATAAGAAGTGTATGTGATGAGATAAGATGTATATGGGTTGTCATAAGGTGAAAATGGATGTGATGTAAAAGAATAGATGTGAAGGCGTATGGGGCTATATGAATGGGAAGGAAAAAATAGATGTATGTATGGATGTGAATGTGCATGTAAATGAGGATGTATGGATGAAGATGCATGAATGTGCATGTAGGTGTAGATGTACGAATGAGGATGTGGATATATGCATATGGATGTGTATGTATGGATGTATGCATGTAGATGTGGATGTATGCATGTGGATGTGTATGTATGGATGTATGTATGTGGATGTGGATGTGTGAGTAAGGATGTGAAAATGGATGTATGCATGGATGGGTATGAAGAATAATGAAGGTGAATGTGTATGGGAAATAATGTGTCATTGATATGAATGAATGGATGAGAATGAGTACATATGAAGGGAATGTGGAATAAGTAATGTGGATTGAGGAGGGATAATGTGGAAAGATGGAGTTTGATATAGAAACTGTATTTTGTGACTGTTTGTAAATGACTGTTTTATGTCAAGAATGCTGGGAAAGCATTTTGACCATCTTGTGATCAAGGTCGTGGAGACCTAACTGATAAAGTTGCAACTGCTGATGGAGAGTCAATGGAGGACGTCTCGTGCAGCAAGGTCGGCCGAGGTCTTGACCTGCCTCGGTGCGATTAAAATGGTGAGCTTCTGGTACGGTGGATGAGGGGCCAAGGAAGCGGCCTATGAGTGAAGCGCTAGGTCACCTGCGAAGGATCCTAGAGGGTGCTGACCATACAGTGCTCGGGCTCTGGGTCGCTCAGGATACCCACGCGTGCGTCGAGGAAGATATTGGAACAAGGAGTAAGAGTTGTTTTCTGAAACCGGGCATGGATCTGGTTGACTGACCTTGCTGGTCCTCCAACGGATGAGTCCATGGCTCTTTTATATGGATCTGTTGGTTGATCTTGCTGATCTTCAACGAGAGTCCATCTTGATAAGTGATTATATTACCGAGTATTATGGGCTAGGAACTATTGAAAAGGCCCCTGAGTGGACAGGTGGTGAGCGTTCTAGTTGCCAATGATGCCATAGATACTCTGATGAAGGAATGATGGAAAATTGAATCAACCGGATAAATTAGAAGATTGTGATCAATGATACTATGGTTTCATTAAAGAATTGTTTTAAAGTTAGCTGATGCTAAGAAAAAGGCAATTTCATATTGGGTGTGTAAGTGGTGTGGCTAGTTTTATGTTTGCATGAACTTCCGGCTAGGGGGCCTTGGAACTCTTTTCCTTGGTACCCGGGACAAAACCTAACCAAATTCCAAATTGGATCCCATCACTACAGTGGTTGGGTGGTTGGCTAACCCATGGGATCGGATGGGGTTAGGCTGGACTGATGGATCCGTAAATCGAGACTCAATTTTTGTTATTACGATAGATAAAGTAAATCCCGGACAGTAATTGTTCTATGGATAGGAATCAATGGCTGTGCCTCTTGAATGGGGAAAAAAGCATTGATCCCAATGATCCAAGTTCTAGTTTCTTCCTTGATCTGACTGAGTATCTTTATAGATGCAGTCGAATCAGCTTGATCAGTAATGGTCTTGACTACGTTAGAGTAAAAAAGTTATCCTGGTGGAATCGCCCGTGCTTTCTGGGTAAAGGAAGTTTTTCTAGGTTCGGTTTTGGAACAACCGTCGGATTAGTCTCTTGTCCGGATATCCGTGGGTGAGGCCCCGAGTGTGGGATCCCTGTCCTGCGCGAGAAGTGCTACTTCCGCTGCTAGTACCCCGAATCTGTTGCTCGGTGGGAATAGGGATCTCACAGACACTCCGTCAGATCAAGGAAGAAACTTGCACTTGCATTTAGGGATCCATCAGTCCAGCCTAACCCCATCCAGTCCCATGGGTTAGCCAACTGCCCAACCACTGTAGTGATGGGATCCAATTAGGAATTTGGTTAGGTTTTGTCCTAGGTACCAGGGAAAAGAGTTCCCAGGCCCCCTAGCAAGATATTCCTGCAAGCTTAAAACTAGTCACACCACTTACACACCCAATATGAAATTGCCTTTTTTCATAGATTGAGCTATCTTTAAAACAATCATTTAATGAAACCATAGTGTCATTGATCATAATCCTCCATAATATCCGGTTGAATCCTAATTTCCAATCATTCCTTCATCGGTGTACCTATGGCATCATTGGCAACCAGAACGCTCACCACCTGTCCACTCAGGGGTCTTTTCAATAGTTCCTAGCTCATAGTACTCAGCAATATATTCACTTATAAAAATCAAATGGAATCTCCGTTGAAGATCAACCAATAGATCCATATAAAAGAGCTACGGACTCAATCAACCAGATCCATGCCCGATTTCAAAAAACAACTCTTACCATCGATATGCATAATCCTACGATGTCTCACCTCTATGAACTCATTAGTACTCTCATGCACTATCCCTAACTACTCAATCACAACTCGATCCACTCGAATGCTGCCAAGAATGCTATGAAAACTATGAGTAGTGGTTGTATCCGAAATCTCTCCACATGTAACAAATCTAGAGGAGTAGCCCAATACCTCTAATACTAGAACCTTGAGTCTATGCTCCTCATGGTCTATGATGTGCTCAACGACATGTGAAGTATCAATCCCATGTATAACTAAAGATGTATGACTAGCCGAATGATCATGACTAGTCAAATGCCCATCAAGATCATGGAATGCATCACTATGGTCATCTAATGTATCCCTAGATCATTAGGAATAAAGATAGGTAGCTCTATGATACTCATAATGCTCGATGTACTCGCTGCCATCCCTCCCATCAAGATCATGCCACATGATTTGACTCACCATCACCATGTGTACACGTGTCAACATCAATATCATTATCAACATGATGATTATCATCACCATTCACATCATCATCCACTGAATGCATGTCATAATGATACCCATCCTCAGGTATATAGTCATCTCTGCTCACAAACATAGGGCACTCAATCAAATTCCCATATACATCATTTCATGCAAGCAATGCCGAACCATCTATGTAAAGATAACTACATAGATCAAAGTCACCATGTGTAGAATGTCTAGACCATCTAGCATAAACATCCTTCTCATCAAATAAGTGTCTAAACTGGCTAGGTAATAACATCTAAAGCTCAAACATCCATATGTGACATGAATATGATGTGTCATCATAGCATGATGTAGGTGAAGAAGGATCTAGAGGTCGAAGCTACACGATGTGCCAAATGTATGTATGAACTTGGCAAATGATATGCAACTTCTCACCTGAAATGGTAAATCAAGATGATGGCCATAAAGCCAGAGTGATAGGATAAGAGCAGATGCCACGCACGATCAACGTCTGGGATGGAGACATAGTGATGTTGATGAACGAAGATGGTGGGTAGCATGGCGATTGTAGGCAGGGTAGAAGTAGTAATGGAAACTCACGTTATCCCGCCAAAGCCTGCAAGTGTGGAAACACCTCTAAATGTGCTCAAGAATCACACATCGCGTGTGAAAAAGGCACCAATATGCTCAAAATGGCCAACCGTGCGTGAACAAGGGCTAAGATGCACGTATGAATGCCCAAAATATACCAAAAGTGTGCACGTGAATGCCCAAAATGCACCAAATCGACCACACGGCACACACTAACCGCCTCCACGAGGCTCAAAACATGTGAACAACCCCAAACAAAACATCAACGCATGTGACACACCTCACACGTGTGAACAATCACCCAATATGCCCACACTACACATGAACTATCTCCACAAACTCAAGGCATGAGGACGAACTCCATCACCGCATGTGAACACCCCTAACTCAACGCACAATTATCATGCGTGGGAACCACCACTAGCACAAGCAAGGGTCGGGTGTGGAATGGCCAAACAAGCTGCAAAATGGGCAAGATGGGCTAATGTGAAAAAAAAATGAAGGGACAAGATGTAAAGTAGATAGAGGGTGGAGATATGAGTGAAAATAGGGTGGAAGGGATAAAAAAAACTACACGTTCTTCTTTCTTCTCCCTCTCACACAATAGTCACAAACTGCTGGCTGAGAGACTGGAGCTTCTGAGGACGGCTGAGAGGTGCAAAGCTCTATGATGCTAGTTTAATCATCTCTTCATCTCTGACTATTTGTGGGTTGTTGTAGAAAAACAAGAGCATTCTTTTTTTTTTTTTTTGGCTGTCGGTTGCTGTAGAAAATGCGCGCTTGATGGTTGCTGTAGAAAACGTGCACTTGATGTGCTGAGCCTCACAGAGGCGATGTAGAAAACGTGCACTTGATGTGCTGAGCCTCACAGAGGCGAAGGCTGCTGCTTATGCTCGAAGAGTGTTGTTGGTTGACTATGATGCATGTTGTGCTTGTTATACGCCTGCGTGTAAATAATGCGCTTGCAAATGATGCACCTATGCTTGTGATACGCCTTCGTGTAAATGATGCGCCTGCGCCTGTGATACGCCTGTGTGTAAATGATGCGCTTGCAAATGATGCACCTACGCCTGTGATATGAGCAAGGGAGCCGCCTACGCTCACCAGCACCATCGTACCTGCTCTCACAAGTAGCAGTGAGAAGCGAGATCTTCTTCTGGTTACGCTCAGCCCCGCCGATCTGCAGCACGTGCCCGTCTTCCACCTGCACCTTCATGTCCTCCTTGGCGAGACCAGGCAGGTTGGCCTTGAAGATGGTGGAAAAGCTGGTGAGATCTCAAGAAGAAGCCATCACAGATCGATTTCAGGACTACCTTTAGTCACTGCAACAGAGCAGCAAACGAGCTCGCAAGCAGCATGTGCAAGCCGTCGATTGTTTTTCTCAAAGAGCTAAAGGCAGCAGCCATGGTTGTGTCGAAGCTGTAGAGTCTCATAGGGGGTGGACTCCAAGATTTCTGCAGACTTTCAGACGCTTTCAGTTGCAAATGTGAAGTTAAGGCTCATGTTAAGAGGATTGAGTTCCAGCTGCTGCAGGCTCAGAACAGAAAGATGGAGACGATGTCACGAGAGGGAGAGGCTATGAGCAGATCTTTAGAGGAGAAGGTAAGGGGCTGTTGCTGTGAAGGCGCACGAACGGAAAGTGAGCTGGTATGCGATGCGATGCTTTTTTTTTCTCTCTTTCAATTCCTTTTTTCCAATGCTATATCTTTGATTTTGACTGCTTGGCTTCTGTGCTTGCTTTTCCACCAACAGCAACTTTTGATTCACAAAGCTGATCAACGAGACTTTTCTCCTCATTACCTCCACTCTTCTCAACTTGCACACCCTGATACTCATTCTCAAGCTCGACTAGTGATGCTGTCAATGTCTGCACTTTGTCAGACAAGTATTTTATGTCACTACCCATCCTCTTTAAGTGAGCTCCAAATAGCTGCAACATCATATGTTCCATGGATATGCAGTTGCATATTGGTTGTTTGTTCTGAATAGCAGCAGACACATCATCACTCATGCTCCTTTGTTATCAAGTGCCGATGTTGAATAAAGTTGGTTGAGTATGAATGGTTGAGCAAATGCGCTACGCTTGGAAAAGAGTTGAAACTGTATAGGCACTACAAGTGATACAGCTTTTGCTTGTTTCTAATGAGTTGTTTGAAATGAACGACAAATGTTTGATGATCCTTTATAGTATAAAGGCAATTCTTTACTAAATGTGCAAGAGATCACGACTCTCAAGGAACCTTGTATGCAAGTTAAGAGAACCTTGGGGCACATTGGCTCACACGAGTGGACTAGGTTCAATTCCTAGCAAGGTCATACTTGTAAACACAGTGTTAATCAACAAACCTTTTGGATTCATGTACTCGAAATTGTAACACTTTTATACTTTTGCATCTCTAGTTATCAATATGCTTTTTGCATAATACTAATGCTGAGATCTGTAATAGAACAATATATTGTACATCTTCATGTGGCAATGTGCAAAAATATTTTAAACAGTGGTTTCTCACTTCCTTTACTTCTAATAGATCAAAATTCATACTAATCTTTGTAGATTGTTCTATTCTAACAGATTTGTAATCTTTGCCTATCTTCTTTGTCAAGAAACTATCAAGATCAGAAAGATTTGATCAAGAATCACTTATTATTTTGGTTTTTGTGTTAAGATTTGATTTCAACACAATAAACTTACATAATTTGTAAATTTCTCTATTTTGCATTGTAGATTTGTACCAATCTTTGAAAATCTGTATCAATTGTACATAATCTTAAAATCTATACCAAGATTTTGACGGAATCTTAAAATTTACACTAAGATTTTGTAAACTTTATTTGAAACAGTATCAAATTTTGCACAGTAATCTTGATTTTTGCATAGCAAACTTTACTTTGCATAAACTTTGTAATCTGAATATTTTACACAGTCTACATCAGTCTTTGAAAATTGTAATAAAATTTTTACAAAATTGTTTCAGCAACAATCAGACTTCTTATAAATCTGCTCCAAGAACTCCAAGATTTTGGAAAATAGGATAGAAATAGAGGCTTAATGAATTAATACTTGGAACTGTAAGCTCTTTAAACAAGATAATGTAAAAAAATCTCTCAATTTTGGTTGCTAAAATCTCTGTAAATCTTAATTTAAAAATAAAAAAAATCAAGATCAAGAAGTTCAAGAAATCAAATAGTAAATTGGATTAGGATTCAAAAAATAGTGTTTAATGTAAATTCAAAAATGATTAACATAAATTTCTTTGTTAATTTGGTCAAACAAAAAATTAGCAAATCTGAAAATTGTGTGAATCAATTTTAAAAATGATTAACACTAATTATTTTTTAAGTAAGGATCTAGTCAAGAGCTCTGATACCAATGCAAGAAACTATGGAAGTGTGGTGTGTTAGCCTCTCACCTAGAGGAAGCTCATCATAGGGAGCAGTACTTAGAGCACTCATCATGGGAGTTTGCACCATATCCATGGGAACACATGTTCCAAAGAGAATAGATGTCCAAATGTCAAAGTGAGGAAAAGATCTTAGTACATGATAGTAATCTCTTATTTATATCCCTAGGGATCCATGTGCTTTACATATATAAATGGACCCTCTATGTGCTTAGGCCCATTCCTATGTGTACGTGCACCATTAGGACACTTTGTTACAATAGGTATCAATCTCAACCTAAGGAGAAGTAGCATCGAGAGAGGAATTAGTATCATAAATAATACCCCATAGTCGATGTTATCGAAGAAGAGACTTCATCTATAGTGCCCAATCAAAATAATCGGTTCCATCTAAGATGGATTCCTTTAGAAGTTGAGAAATGGAAGAAGAGATGATAGTTGGTGTAGAAATGATGGAATCCTTCTCTTGAATTTACACCAAAAATGTTGCAAGTAGGTACCAAGGGAATCCTCTTGAATTTACACTAGAAAACTTGTAAGTAGGTACCAAGGGTGGCCCACTCCTCCCTAGATGCTAGGTGAGGTGAGAGAAAGATGTAGAATTGTACTCCTATCGGAGATCAAGGCACATGGAAGAAGATGAGAGCCGACCCGATGCGCGATGAAGTAAGGGAGGGAGAGGCTAATGGAGCAAGTACACGGTGCATGCGTGCATTCATACGTGCATGCATGTGTGTGTGTGTGTGTGTGTGTGTGTGTGTGAGAGAGAGAGAGAGAGAGAGAGAGAGAGAGAGAAATGTGTGTGGTGTGAGTGTGTGTACATATGTACATACTTGTATATGTAAGTTAGTTATTTTAAGCTATACCTTGAAAAGTGAGTAAGAAAGATCAATTAGTACTAAATGTAACCTAAAAATATTCAATAAATCCACCCTAAACATAAGTTATTATCCATAAAGATTCAACAACATTCACTTGTGTTAATGAGTGCCAATAAATTTTTAAGCAATGATTGATTTATCATAATTACTAAATAAGTTTATGAACAAGGGAAAGAAATAGTGATCAGTGGATCATGATGGGGCCTATCATATAGAGAGAGAAAGAGGAGAGAGACATGAAAGAAAGAATTGATTAAGTAAAATAGTCTCATTCATGAGTGAGTGGATAAGAAAGAAAGCATTCATTAGCTTGGGAAAAGTGAAGTAGTCCCATTTATGATAATTATACCAAATAAAAGAATTTTTTTTTCACCTTTTGGGATTTTTTCCTTAGCAAAAACATATAGCAACCACTATGGCCTTCAGAAGGGCATGCAAAAATGAGTATCCTTTGGATAAACTACTCCAAAAAATTTTGTGGGTCACGTATGGGAATTCGGGCTTTTGCCCACATTATCTACTAGGGGATCCAAGAGAAAATACCCAAACTTAAGAGAGAGAGAGAGAGAGAGAGAGAGAGAGAGAGAGAGAGAGAGAGATTAATTATCTGATAAATGAATAATTAAATACTCTAAGAGAGAAAATTCTATCGTTTTATATTCACCCGGATTATAAAAAGAAAATTTAGGAGATCTATCGAGATTGAAATATTCAGATAAATGATTAATTTATTTCTCATTGAAATTCTTTAATTTAGAAATGAGTTAAGTGAATATTCAAAGAAAGAAAATCAATAAAATAGTATCTGAATTATGAAACCTTTTCGAGAGATAGTTCAAGAAAAATCTTATCCGAGTCGAGCCTTGAATCAGACTATGACCAAGACCAAACTCTTTCGTGAGTTTTGAGGAAAGAAGGTATGACCAGTTTAGAAAAATACACTCAAAACTTTGTCAAATCTAAAACTAAGTTTGAGACCCTTCGAATTGATCTGTGGATCAAGGTTATAGAATTCGAGGAATTCTGGTATGAAATTCAGAATTTCGATCAAGGAGTTTTGGGGATACTAATTCAAGAAATACTCCTTGTATTCAAAAGGAAATCAAACTGAAAGCTTGCTTAGAAACCCTGTTTTCTTAAAGGACCGTCGTACGCCAGAATGGATGTGATGTGAATAGAGGTGATGAGATGTGAGGTGAATAGATGTGATGAGATGTGATGAGATGTGAGGTGAATAGATGTGATGAGATGTGATGTAAATCACATAAATGTGAATGAATGGATGGATGGATGTGATGTGCATAGATGTGATGAGATGTCATGTGAATCAGGATGTAAATAAATGATATGGGTTGTGAGTGGATGATATGTGATGAAAATGGATGTGAATATATATGTGAAGAATGGATGTGAATGTGTATGTGAAGAATGGATGTGAATGTGTATGTGAAAGAATGGATGTGGATGTGTATGTGAAGAATGGATATGGATGTGTATGCGAAAGAATGGATGTGGAGGTATGTGATAGAATGGATGTAGATGTGTATGAATGAAACATGATGTGGATATGATGTAATGTGGATGGGATGAATGAGATATGATGTGGATAGATGTGATGTGATGTAATGTGGATAGGAAGTATGTGATGAGATGGTGATGAGAATGAATGTGATGGATATGAATGAATGTGATGTGATGGATGTGAATGGATGAGGGTGATGTGAAATGGATAGATGTGAGTGAATGCATGGAGGTGATGTGATGTGAAATAGATAGATGTGAGTGAATGAGATGTGAATCGAGATGTGAATGAATGAGATGTGATGTCATGTGAATCGGGATGTGAATGAATGATATGGGATGTGAATGGATGAGTTGTGATGTGATGTGTTATGAATCGAGATGTGAATGGATGAGATGTGATGTGAAATGGATGTGATGAGATGTGATGTGAAATGGGATAGATATGAATGGATGATATGTGATGTGAATGAATGTGATGTGATGGGATGTGAATCAGGATAGATGTGAATGAATGAGATGTGAGGTGAAATGGATGTGATGTGAGGTGATGAGGATCGGGGTAGATATGAATGGATGAGATGTGAATGAATGGGATGTGATGAGATGTGGATATGGGTAGATGCGAGTGGATGAGATCTGATGAGATCTGATGAGTATAAATGAGAGGATGAGATCTGATGAGTATAAATGAGAGGAAAGAAGCGGTAAAGCTGTTTACACCTTTATAGAGTGCGACACTTCCACACACGCATGCAAACACACCAGAACACCAGACCAAAGAGCATGAACAAGACTTATATTTCAGAACAGACCTTCATTTCTACAGAATTGGATATCCAAGATATCCTTAGCACCCACACACAATCAACCCACTCCAGCTTTTGGTCACTCCCAATCCGGCTTCACCTAGCGGCCCACACCAGCCACCCTTTGCCTGTCCCCTTTGCTTCCAACCAGCTGCACCTGCAACTGTACATCCAGCTCTTCCTCTCTTGTGCCAACACCTCAAAGGCACTCACCCATGCTCTGTCTTCTAGGTGACCTCCTCACGTACACAAGGCCGCTTTCCACTGTTCCTCGCCTCTGGTGTCTGCCCAATTCCAGCAGCATCACCTGCGTTACCAGCTGCTCTCACTTCTCTCCTTGCGCTTCTCTTCTTGCGCTTCAGCCACGTCAGCCCACACGACCACACTCTTCTCTTCACACGGGAGGCCCCACTACCAGTTGTTGCAGCCCGTCAGCCCGACTACCAGCTGCGCTCACCAAGGCGCCTGCGCTCCACAAGGGACGCCCTCGGCTCCACAAGCGGCTACCTGCGAGCGACGGCTCCTTGGTGGTGTCACCAGCCACACTCTTCGTCGCCAGCAAGTCTCTCTTCCTGTCGAAGGCTGCCCGTCGCTACACGAGCCCGTCTTCTATCCTTACGCTGTCAGCCCGTCACCAAGTCGACCAGCCTGAACCTGCAACTCTGGCGGTCCTTACATTTCACAAGGCGTGTCCAGCCTCTGCTTTTCGTACCCAAGGCGTGCACCCTTCACCACAGCGCCTTGCGCCTACACGCTCAACGAGACCCCCACTAATATCACAAGGTGACTTCACCTTTATTATCACTCGCCAGCTTCATGCTTCACGTATCTTTTGGACTCCTTTGTTGGTGGCAGCTCAAGCCTCCACGCATACCTTACCAGCTGGCCACGTTATTTATCATTTCATTATTTTTTTCAAGGCCTAAAGATGGCCACATAATGCTTTCACACCAATGTTCTTTGCTACCTTCGCCCCTTCACCTCTAAATTGCCCATGCTTCCATACCTTCAACACAATCCACTTATCCTTGGGGATGCGTACACATTCCAGCCAACCACATTATTGACTCCACCTCTAGCAGACTACGCTCTGGACAAGCGTGTGCTTCCAGGATTTCATCATTTTTTCTGCACATACACTAATACTCGGTAATATAATCACTTATCGAGATGGACTCTCGTTGAAGATCAGCAAGATCAACCAAGAGATCCATATAAAGAGCCATGGACTCATCCATTGAAGACCAGCAAGGTCAATCAACCAGATCCATGCCCGATTTCAGAAAACAACTCCAACTCTTGTTCCAATATCTTCCTCGACGCACGCGTGGGTATCCTAGGCGACCCAGAGCCCGAGCACCGTATGGTCAGCACCCTCTAGGATCCTTCGCAGGTGACCTAGCGCTTCACTCATAGGCCGCTTCCTTGGTCCCTCATCCACCGTACCGGAAGCTCACCATTTTAATCGCACCGAGGCTGGTCAAGACCTCGGCTGACCTTGCTACGGGAGACGTCCTTCATTGACTCTCCGTCCCCAGCAGTTGCAACATTATCAGTTCGGTCTCCACGACCTTAATCACAAGATGGTCACAATGCTCCCCCAGCAATCTTGACATAAAACAGTCATTTACAAACAGCATTTACAAACAGTTTACAATACAGTTTCTATTTTTACTTTCATTTTTCCACATTATCCCTCATCAATCCACATTACTTATTCCATATTCCATTTATATGTATACTCATCCCATCACATCATTTTCCATCTCAACACTTCATATTCCTTCACAACACATATCGTATATTCACATCCATACATATATCCACATCCACATCCACATCCACATTCACATCCATACATCCACATCTATATCCATACATCTATTTTCACATCCACATCTACATCCATACATCATTTTCCATCTCAACACTTCATATTCCTTCACATCACATATCGTATATTCACATCCATACATATATCCACATCCACATCCACATTCACATCCACACATCCACATCTACATCCATACATCTATTTTCACATCCACATCTATATGCACATTCACATCCATACATCCACATCTATATGCGTACATTCTCATCTACATGCATACATCCACATCTCTATGCATACATCCACATCCACATTCACATTCTCCTCATACATCTACATCTACATGCATACATCCACCTCCACATTCACATCCACATCTATACATCTACATCTACATGCATACATCCACCTCCACATCCACATCCACATCTACATCTACATGCATACATCCACCTCCACATCCACATCCACATCTATACATCTACATCTACATGCATACATCTACATCTCCATTCACATCCACATCTATACATCTACATCTACATCTACATGCATCCATCCACATCTCTATTTACATCCTCATCTATACATCTACTTCTACATGCATACATCCACATCTCCATGCATACATCCACCTCCACATTCACACTCACATCCATACATCTACATCTACATGCAAACATCCATATCTCCATGCATAATAAAATTCTTTTAATTAATCTAGGATGATAGTTCCTAGAATATGGTAGGAAGTCCTCTTTTTATGCTTTGAATGAATTTATTTTATGCGTAATTTCTATAAAAATTTTACCATAGCTCCGCTACTATGACTGATAAATCTCAATTTTTTTCTAAGGGATAAAGCTTAACATTAAGAAAATAATTAGAATGGTCTCTAATTGGATCATCAATCCATAATGGATTGAATCATCATTAAAAGCATAGAAAAAAGCCATTAATTTGGCCTCAAGCATAGCTTAATCTTGGATTAAGGAAAAGCCTTATGAAAAGCTTCATTTGGATTGAAAAGGGTCATGAGTATGACCATTTCTTAAGTGAGAGAGAGAAAAACCATTAGAATTAAATATAAATAGAATTTTATGTAATTCTTTACTATCATTAATTAATTAACTTCAATAGCATTTCAAAAACCATACCAATTAAGCTTCTCAAGCTTGAGAGGGGTTGAGAAGAGAGAATCATTGAGAAATTATAGAAAAAGATCATAATTCACTATACTTATCTTATAATTTGCTTGATTCTTTGTTCACGGTAGAGGCCCCCAACCAATCAATTGGTTTAGTATGTTGATGGAGCCACCAATGGGGATTGAAGAAAGAGAGAAGTATCAAAAACTAGTGAATTATTAAAGAATTCACAGTTCTTGGCTTAGGTGGAGTAGAGTAACAATGCATAAGACACTATATCTACATAAAGAATTCATAGTTCTTGGCTTAGGTGGAGTAGAGTAACAATGCATAAGACACTATATCTACATAAAGAATTCATAGTTCTTGGCTTAGGTGGAGTAGAGTAACAATGCATAAGACACTATATCTACATAAAGAATTCATAGTTCTTGGCTTAGGTGGAGTAGAGTAACAATGCATAAGACACTATATATTTTGGCTTAGGTGGAGTAGAGTAACAAAGCATAAGACACTATATATTTTGGCTTAGGTGGAGTAGAGTAACAAAGCATAAGACACTATATATTTTTCAACAAGGGGAGGCTTCTATTTATAGGAAAATTTGAGCTCCTAACCAATAAACTGATTCTAGAATTTTCCAAGTCAGTTTGGTCACTTTTTGACCATTTTTAGGTCAGTTAAGCTAACTTTTTGGAACTAGACTTGAATGAGGAGAGAGGAGAGATGAAATATCTCAATTTTTATGAGTTTAAAACTCATTCAAGCATGTGAAATATGCACCTCCTTTAAAGAACTCTCCTTCCTTACATATGTATCATAGTTTTTTTTATTAATAAACCTTGTACATTTTCAACTCTTCATCTTATGTGAAATATGCACCTCCTTTAAAGAACTCCCCTTCCTTACATATGTGTTTTTTTACTAATAAACCTTGTACATTTTCAACTCTTCATCTTATGTGAGCATTTACTCCTTTTTGGATACCCAAAATATCTCATATTTTTAATATTGCTCATAGTTTTTTACTAATAAACCTTGTACATTTTCAACTCTTCATCTTATGTGAAATATGCACCTCCTTTAAAGAACTCCCCTTCCTTACATATGTGTCATAATGAAATCATTTTAATATTGCTCATAGTTTTTTACTAATAAACCTTGTACATTTTCAACTCTTCATCTTATGTGAAATATGCACCTCCTTTAAAGAACTCCCCTTCCTTACATATGTGTCATAATGAAATCATTTTAATATTGCTCATAGTTTTTTACTAATAAACCTTGTACATTTTTAACTCTTCATCTTATGTGAGCATTTACTCATTTTTGGGTATCTTCTTTTACAAATTGGATTTATCTCCTCCCTACACATGGATTGATGCTATTGGCCCATAGGAACCTTAATTGGACCATAATCTAAAATTTTTTGAAAATCTAGACCCTTAGACTAAGGTTCTTTATACCTATTTCCAATTAATTCCAATTGCACATTGGAAAATTCTTTTTGAATTTCTGTTTCAGGGGAACTTATTTTAATAAGATGAGTTATTTTTCTATCCAAAAATATTCATAATCTGAATATTCTCTCTCTAGAATAATTTTCTCTCTCTAGGCTAAAACAGTTAGAAACAAGGTCTTTATATTTCTGAAGAGTGATTGATTACAGGGGAAGATATTAGACATAAAAAAGGGGGTGGGGGAGGAATCTTACATGACAACTCCCAAACTAGCATTTTGATGATGCTCCTGAAATGTACATGCTCTCCTTCTAAGTTTTTAACTCTTTGTTTGACTGCGAAAAGAGTTTGTAGGTCTTTTTTGGCTTTGTGGAGCTCTTCCTTTGTGGCTTCTACTCCTTGTTGAAGAGTTACTCCCTTTTCTGCATATTGTGACAAATATCTGCAAGAAACTTGTAACATTGTCAGATTGATTTCATCTACTATATCCGAAAAAAAGACAATTGTTGTACAGCTGAATCTAGAAGGATTGTGGCTTCATGTTAGATTCTTTTCTTTGTTGCTCCTCCCAAGCTCCTTTTGTAGCAGTATTTTCTTGAACCTGATTCTTTTTACTACACTTGTCTTCATTCATAAATCCGAATGTACCCGCAATAG
The DNA here is from genome assembly GCF_041138505.1 of Cibotium barometz. Classification (NCBI taxonomy): domain Eukaryota; kingdom Viridiplantae; phylum Streptophyta; class Polypodiopsida; order Cyatheales; family Cibotiaceae; genus Cibotium; species Cibotium barometz. The sequence continues at coordinate 9,870,398 of NC_141086.1, read as the reverse complement.
TTGTTTGAGAACCTTGCATGCCTTGCATGCCTTGTAGAACTTCGAGATGCATCATCTGAATGAATTGACCAATCTTGGTCTTCAAATTTGGCCCAATATTCTTCAGTTTTTCTTTCAGTTTGGTGGTTTAAAATTCTAGCCAAGGTAACTGATTCTCATGTAGATGCATATAAATAAATACCCATAGCTCTTTTGGACATATATGTTACCTTATGGGTCATGATAATCATCTTAATTAGAAATACAAAATGTAATATGTTATAGGCTTCTTGATGATTATTGAGCTTTTATTCTTTGCTTGCACCTTTAGAGCCGAAGTACAACTCCATATCTTCCTCTGTTGGCTGGGGGAACTTCCACTGCTCCTTCCAAGGACAAACTAAATACCAATAGAGTCTATTATGTTGCCAATAGAGTTTATTCTATTTCCAATAGATTCTATTCTGATTTAAGTTGATGTTGAGAATAGTAGTGAGTTTCTCAAACTCAACCATGACTGCTGCTTCTGAATTCAGAGGGTGATGAAAGCTGAGAAGATGATGAATGTAATGAATGAAGTGAAAACTATGAAAGCAAAGAGAGACGAGAAAGCAAAGACTAAAAAATGAACTCTAGTAAAAGATTGTAAATGAAGGAGGAAAAATAGGTAATAAAAACATTAAAATATGGTAATAATATTCCAAACGGCAAAAAGATTTACTCACAATTTCATGATGATGACAGTAATGAAGATGCAAAACATTCGAAAGAATAGGGTGGTGACGTGAGTGAAGGAAGATTAAAGAAAGGCCGCCCCCATTTTATGGTAATGATGGCCCAATTTGGAAATGCATGAACTAGTGTATGACTACAACATGGACTGAGACACATGGTGGATACATGCACGATAGAAGTAGTGCACACTAGGACAAACGCCAGTTCTGGTAACCATCCAAAATAGGGCTTTAATTGGTAACCATTTATAGGCTTTGGTAGTTTCATACCATCCAGTGTCACTAATTTAAATACGATGGTGCCAAGTTTGGAAAATATCCGGTATGGGCCTATCCACTACAACTTTAATTTACCCGAATGTGGACCCATCCTAGAATTAAACAATAAAACCGGATCATTAACATAAAAAAATCAAAATTTTGTATTTCGATCAATCCACATCTTCCTTCGGCGTTGGATGACATCGGATGTTTAGACACTCTACAACCACTTCTCTTCTAGAGCTAATAACTATTCCAATCAGTGTGCTTCAGATTCCTCGAAAGATAATCGAGAAGACATCGCCACTCTTAAGCTGGGTACCACAAATTCCACTGGAACCGCTTCCAGTCTATAGGCCATGGAGAACAGTGTTTGTCCTTGCTGACTTATAAGTTGTTCAGAACGCCCATAATGCAGAATACAACTTTTGATCCCAATTGTTCCAGTGTTCATTGACCATTTTCTTAAAACTTCTCAATAAGATTTAATTGGAAGATTCAATCTGACCATTAATGGCTTGCGGATAATATACTTTAGACTTCTTATGAATAATCATATGGTGTTGAGTTAATATTTTAATTACTTCATTAAGAAAATGTCAACATAATAATTCAAATCTAGTCATGATCATTTCGTAATGCTTTACAAAACTAGCTTTATTATCTCTTAATGCTTTGGCTTCCACCCATTTGGTACAATAATATGTGGCTATTTATTGCGAGTTTAGTGAGCTAGAGGTTTAAATGGCCCGACAAAATGCAAACCCCATTTTTGAAAAGGTTTCATCGAGAGCACTGGATTGTTTGGAATCCAATCCAATGCACTTGGCTGGACGCTGACAAACATCACACTCTCGAGAAATATTCCATGCATCTTGAATCACTATAGGCCACCATAATCTAGCCTGAAATATTTTTTGGCCTATTACTTCTCCAGAGAAATGGCCACCACTTACACCTTGGTGTGCTTCCATCACTATAGCTTGTTGCTCATATGCTTGTACAATTGGCATATTATTTGGTCAATGCCCATTTTATACAAACGACCTGCAAAGACCAAGAAAGTTTTACTACAAAGAGCTAAACGCTTCTGAATATCTTTGTTCATGTCTTCTGGAAAATTTCCTTCTATTAAAAACATAAGCATTCCGGAGCTACTGCAATCCAAAATAAATCCACATCTGGTAACTGATCTAATATACAGCTTCTGAAGCTTCTCCAGTGTCAATGTAGAATAAAAAATTGGCTACTGCATGTTGATTGCCTAGTGTATGACGAAAAGTGAATTCAAATTCCTGCAATGTCAACATCCACCTTGCTAATTTACTTTGATAAATTGGGCTTATTGACTAGAAACACCAGAGCTTGATGATTTGCATGAAAAGTAAACTTATTGTCCAAAATATAATGCCAAAACTTCTTCATTGAATAAATCATTCCGAGTGTTTCTCGGTCCATAGTAGAATAATTCTTTTTAGCTCTGAACAACATCCAGATAGCATAATAAATTGGTCGGAACCATCCATCCTCAGATTCTTGCATAATTACACTTCTAATTGCTACATCTCAGACATCAACAAAGATAGAATGGTTTGGACCAATCTGGTGGTTGAACAATCGAGGAAACTGCCAACATTAGTTGTAAATATCAAAAAGCTTGCTGATAGGCATCCGACCATATATACTGAACATCTTTCTTTGTCAAACGATACATCGGATAAGCCACATCCGCTAGATACCACAAGAATCTGTTATACCATTTAATATGGCCCAGAAATCTTTGTAATTCCTTGATATTACGAGGTGCCATTAAAGCTTTTATTACTTCCACCTTCTTGGAATCCACCACAATTTTGGCTAGCTTACACTACATGCCCTAACAGGATTCCACTATTGATTGCAAATGCACATTTAGTCAGATTGATGAGACTTAGATGAGCTGTTGACACCTCTCCATATACATAGTGCCAAAAATAGAAGATGCTCCACCATTTTGCTAAAGACACTAAAATCATCCAAGAATACTTTCATAAATGTGACCAAGTAATCATAGAAAATTTCTTGAACTATTCATTAAAATGTTATTGAAGCATTCTTAAGACCAAATGTCATCACATTGGAAGCAAATGATTGGAAGCAAATGCTCCTCATTCTCTCTATAACAAAAGGTGTCTTCTCTTGATCATTCGGAGTCATTAAGACTTGATTATGTCCACTAAAACTATCTTGAACTATTCCTTAAAATGTTGTTGAAGCATTCTTAAGACCAAATGTCATCACATTGGAAGCAACAAATGCTCCTCATTCTATAACAAAAGGTGTCTTCTCTTGATCATTCGGAGTCATTAAGACTTGATTATGTCCATCTAAGAAAGAATCCATTTCATGTTTGAGTTTCACATTAAATTTCTAGTGATCCATACTAATGTGGAGCTTTCCATTATTTTTTGGTACAATCACTATCGGGGCAAAAACTAAGTCACCAATGAACCCTAATTTTAAGAGTTTATCAATTTCCTCCTTAATCTACTTTGCATAATTAGGGTTCATTTGGTACAGCTATTGCTTGAGTGGAACGGCATCCTCCTTAAGCTTGATATGATGTTGATAAAATTGAGGATCAACTCCCTTCATATCTTTATAACTCCAAGAAAATACATCCACATATGATGTTAATAATTTATGGAGGTTTTGTTTTAACTTTCCATCAATCTTACTACTGACCTAGACCATCTTTGGATCCTCCGTATCACCCAAATTCATGTCTTCCAGCTCATCTACTATGACCCGATAACTGTGCTTCATTGCTCTCTTATGATTTTCTTCTACCTAGATAAGAGCTTGAACTTCCTCCAGTACACTCGCATCGTCCAAGATAGTTCTCTAGGACGCTAGGGATTGGACCATATCCGGAGTTGAAATATAATGGGAAATAATTGTATCCACATCTACTTCAAAGAGTGATACTAAATTTGGATTCTAGTTAAGGATTTATTCCTCTTCTACTACATCAACTCCTTCCAGCTAGTCCAGCTAGTCCAATCCTTCATCACAAATTGCACGAACGGATTGTTGTAACGTATCATGGGATGCCTCCTATACATGGACCTTCTTCTTTCGGTTTTGGATTGTAATCTAATTGGTTGCCCAATTTTGTTTAATCTTTGCTTGTCTCAGCCCAAGACCTTCCCAAAACAGCATGGGGCAAGATCCATCAACTCCTTCCATCTTCAACACAATGAAAGCTACTGGGAAATCACATCCTACTATCTATATTTTGAAGTTTTGGATTAACCCAAGCGGCTTCACTCTTCGCTAATCTGCCATTCAGATGAGAAATGGAGATCATTCCAATTCTTGCTCCAAGATGCCCCCCAGTTTGTAGTGGTAGGTTTTATTCGTGATAATATTTACTCTAGATCTGCCATGAAGAACCACACCTTTGATGGTCTTCCCCTGTATATCTGAACTGTTACTTTTGGAACTGCCTCATCCTAATCCACAGAGTTGGTTGGACTTTGAAAGTAGATTGATCCTCTTTGTCTACCGGAGTACGGACCACTATGGTTGGAACCTCAACAAGATAGTCTTCTCACACAAGCTTCCAGATTAACTATGTCCAGTAATTGGGTACTAGACACAACAATTGATCCAGCTTCATATTCTTCAGATCTTCCGAGAGATCATACTCAAAGGTTGTCGTCTTTCCACATCCGGATTGTTTCTTCTTTCCACAGTGTCGGACGATAGTATCATTTTGCTTTGATTGACTTATCTTCACCGGGGTCTGATCCCCCATTTGGTTGAAGCTTTCCAATTCCTTTGACTTGTATATAACTTCATGCCTCTTTGGTAGTATCATCGAATTGGACATCTTTCCTGCATCCTATGCAAAGTGGCTCTTTCCAACCTCCTTCGTCCAACTGGACTTCTCAACTGGACTTCTTTCACGCACCTGATGTGTACTTGCACTTTTTGGCCTCCTTTTTCTTTTGTCATTTCCTCTTGGATTTCGGATTATTCCCACACCATCCACCCGCAAAACTGCTTCTTACGTTGGCCTTCGTTAGGCTTCCTAGAAGAAGCAACAACAAGAGTAACTGTGCTTTGTTATCTACAAAGTCAGACTTGCCACACTGGAATCTGGGAGGGAACCTATTGATTGTTCCAGACTTCCCCCTGTGCTTCTTGCACTGACTTCAAAACCTAGTCCCAGACATGATTTTGGTCTACCCAATCTGCAGCTTTGTCCTTTTCCCTTGGCAAAGCATGCTTTTCTTTCGACACTAGCTCATGTGAACGTGTCACCCCGCCAGTATAGCCATTGGTGGGACAGTCTTCTACTAGAATAGGCTCAATCTGGACCATATTAATGCTTGAGCCTAAGAAGTAGACTCCTCCGCCTGATTTTGTTGTTGTAACTCCCCTTGATGGCGCTTCCAGACTAGACATTTAGACTGGACATTTAGACTTATGGTGACCCAGGGTTAACACAAAGAGGCACTTATTTACTACAGACCCACTCACCTATTTATGCAAAGGAGCTGAACTAGAATCATGTTGTTTTTGGAGATAGCGTTGATTGATCCTCCCCTAGATGGAACATATTAAGAGCAGAATTCTTATGGAGTATTTGGCTACAAAGGAATCAAAGGGTAATCAGTAACCTATACCTATCTTTAGTCCCTAGTATGAGAATTGAATTTGTTGTTTAGGCAAGGGAAATCCTTAGGAACCACATGAAGGGACTAGAAAAGGAATGGGAGGAGTGGGATCGACACAAAAGAAGAGCTCTGCAAAAGTGTAGTAATTCCCTTCAAAAGAAGATCAAAGTTGCTAAGAAGGTTTACATTAGAAAGGTTGCCAAACGCAATAGGTTGTATGAAGTCTTGGCTAAAGACTCTCAACAAGCCATTCTGGATTTGTAGTACAAGGACCAAAAGCTTGAGAATCACCTTGGTGCATTATATGTACTTACGGACTCTATATAGACCTATGGGCATCATGATGTTTGGGCAGAACTCAAGTATCACAATGCTAATGTTTTGGTGGGATGAACTAGGAATCTAGCCTTAGCTCTCATCCCTAGTCTATATGTAAATCAGATAGATGCTATATCTCTTTTTTTTGTAAGGAGGGTCCCCTATATACATGTTGAAATTGTATACTCATGATAGAGATAAGGTGTGTGCATATCAAACCATCTCATGTTAGAGATAAGGTGTGTGTGTAGCAAACCCTAGCCTAGAAGCTATAAAGGGATAAACTTTCTCTCATATGGTGTGAGAGGAGTAAGGTGATCTTGTAAACCTTGTTTTTCGCTAAATCATTTTAAAAAGTTTTTTGCTACATTCTCTCTCTCTCTCTCTCTCACTCTCTCCATGCTCATCTTATCCTCATGTTGCTATTGTTGCTCTTATCTTTGTTTTCTAACTTGGTATGATAGCTAGTTGTTTTTGCTTTGGCAAGATTTCCTCACTCCTTTTTGCAATGCAAGCCAGTTTTTGCTATTTTGTGACAGCAGAGCTGGCAGCAGTAGGTAGGCTTCCGCCTCCCCCTTGCACCACTCCTTGGGGCAGTAGTAGGTAGGCTTCCGCCTCCCCCTTGCACCACTCCTTGGGGCCTGCAACAACGTGGCCCACCAGTAGACCCTTATCCAAGAGGTGGTAGCGCTTGGCTCTCGCTACTCCACAATTGGAAGAGGCGACCACGGTTGTAACAGGTAATGACCCCAACTACAATAGGCAATGTGTCCCACAACTGCTTGAGAACAGGATATCACAAAATCTCCATTGTTTACCCCAGATCAACCACAACCCTCATGGCTATTTTATGTAAGATGTACTGGCAAGCTACAAGCCATTTGCACTCATGGTTAAAGCCAAGGAAGGGTCTTCTACTGTGAACTCAGTGTTTCATGGTGGCCTAAGCTGAGTTTAGGGGTTGAGCATATCATCCACCATAAGTGCTTATCCTTGTTGTATTTCATGTTTGTCATAAGCATCTCTTGTCCATCTCTATGTAAGAGGCATAGGCATAACTATAAACCATGCTCTCACCTCATTGAGCCAATGAGATTTCCTGTTAATGGTTTCTACTTTAGGTAGTATCCATTGATGAGGAAGGGTTCTTCCATCACTTGTATTACTAAGGATCCATTTGAGAACACTTCAATTACTTTAAATGGTCCCATCCATCTTTGTTGGAGCTTTTCTAGGAACTTGCCATATTGAGAATCATAAGCAAGGACAAGTTCTCCTTCTTTGAAAACCTTTATCTTAAGAAAACAATCCACCATCATGGTAAGATTTCCTTCTTAATTATGTACCCTCTATGCACTAAAGAGACATCTTGAAAACTTCATCTCCAAATACTCCAAATGCAATACCTTCCTGATAAGGGATGCCTCATCTCTGAGCCTTTCACTAAGAGTTGGTCACTCTAATTCCACTTGGGGCTACCCTTAGGGAAGGAAACTCTAATTCCACTTGGGGCTACCCTTAGGGAAGGAAACTCTAACTCCAATGGGAAGATGGCTTTTCTGCCATACACAAGTTGGAAAAGGGTTTCTCTTACTATTACTTTATGTGCAATCATGTAAGACCACAATGCTTCTACTAGTTTGTCTTCTAATAAGAATGGAACAAAGGATCCTATTGGTGACTTCTACTTGGCCATTTTCTCGAGGGTAGTAAGGAGTGAGCTTTCTGTGATGAATCTTATATACTTTGGACTCTTCTTCAATGACTTGATCCTTGATCACTTACCAACTCATTGAGGACTATCAAAACTTGTGATAACGTTCTCATTTATGAACAAGGACACACTGCCTCCATCATGGCACTCTTTATTACCTTTTATTCACACCAATTTGTCACAAAATCTGTGCACACTAGGATGTATTCGTTATGCCTTCTCCTTGTTGGTTCAAAAGGAAACCCAAAATCCATGCCCCCACTTCAGACCACTTTGTCACATAATCTGTGCACACTAGGATGTATTAGTTATGACTTTTCCTTGTTGGTTCAAAATGAGACACAAAATCCATACCCCACTTGAGGGGAAGGATTCGGCTAAGAGGCATGGCTCTTGCCATTAGTTGGTTGACCCATTCTTTAGTAGGCATCACATTGCTTATAATAATCAAAGGCATCATTGTGAAGGCTTGGTCAACCTAGCAAGTAGGATCTTCTTGGAAGTCTTTTTTCGTACAAAGTGTCCACCCACATGGCTCATCGCTCGTGAGAAATCCTTCAAGACAATGCAATTTCCATTTTGTTTATGCATCTGTTAGCATCTTTACCTTTCTAGTAAAGTGCACTGTGCCCAGCAGGGTACAAGTAGTTGCTTCCACTAATAGCCTCTTCTTTTCCCTTTGATGAGAATCCAAGGGGAAATTTTTTTGGGAACAATAAGCTTAGCAATATCATCATGCCATGGAAATTCAATGATTGTCTCCCCAAAAAAAGAGTTACATCCATCAGCAAGTTGAGATCCACTATCTCCTCTTCTTCATCTTAGGGAATCCGTGTAGCAACAAATGGGCGACAAGAATGTGAGATTTTTTTGGCATTGTAATCACTTTTAAATAAAACTCCTAAAATAGAAGTTGTTAGATCCCCCTGCAGGGGCATCGACGATGGAAGCAGCGTCGGCCTCCCGCGTGGGGTAGGGATCTACACTCGGGGCCCGCAGATGTCTGGACGAGAGACTAGCTCAGGCGGTTCCTCCAAAACCAAGCTCAGAAAAACTCCCCTCACCCAGAAGGCACGGGTGATTTTGCCATGGGAAAAATCTTCTAACAGGGGAATTAATCTAACGAGTCAAAGTCTTAACTAGTTAAACTAATTTGACCGAACCTGAAGTCACATGGTCAGATCAAGAAGAGACTTGCACTTGGTCCATGGAATCACCGCTTTTTTCCTCTTTTAATAAACGAGGCACAGCCTGATTCCCTCCCACAGAACAAGGTCTTCTCAAGACTTAATCTAACTAATGTAACTAATCGCATCTTGATTGTTTCGCAGGAATCCTTCGATCCAACCGGCCCATGGGTTAGCCAACCACCCGACCACTGTATTGGTGGGATTTCTTTATAAAGATTTGGTTGTGTTTTTGCCCCAGTATCGAGGAAAATAGTTCCCAGGCCCCTAGCGATTCATGCAAAAAATAAGGTAGCCATACCACGTACACACCCAATATGAAATTGCCATTTATAACAGATTCGGCTGGCTTTAAAACAATCCTTCAATAGAAATTGCCATGTATAACAGATTCAGCTGGCTTTAAAACAATCCTTCAATAGAAATTGCCATTTATAACAGATTCAACTGGCTTTAAAACAATCCTTCAATAGAAATTATAATATTACTGATCATCATCCTCCAAAATTCTGAGTCGATTGTATTACAAAATGTCCTTTGGACTCTGCTGACCAACCAACAAGATCTAGTATCAAAATTGGATTCACAAAAATCTTTTCTTTTAGTCCATCCGAATCTTCCTCATTGCACGCATGGATGTCCTAGCAACCGCGAGCCCGTGCATCACCTGGCCAGAACCCTCTAGGAACCTCCTTAGGTGTCCTAGCACTTCACTCAGGGACCGCTTCATCGGTCCTCGCCCATCGTACCCCGGAAGCGCACCATTTTAACCGTACTAAGGCTAGTTAAGACCTCAGCAGGCTTTGCCACGAGCGACGTCCCTTGACGACTCCCCGCCAGCTATTGCAACAAACCTCCTCTTAGTAAAACAAATTCCAAATGCTTCCTCCAGCATTCTAGCGTAAAATAGTCCTTTAAATGAAAAACAGAGGTTCCAATGCAAGTAAAATTTCCACTTTGAGATTGGTTCCACAAAACCCTTTTTTTCCATAATTCCTAGTTTCATAATGAGGATCCTTGATCTCTCATTAGGTAATCTACCCATCATTTGACTGATTGTCCAACTAGATTTTTGGTGAGTTTGGTCAAAGGAAAACTAGTTTAGCTCAAAGGTAGTCTATTCTTTGTATTTAGGAGAACTAGAATTGGCCACAAAGTTTTTGCTTGATTCAGATCAAGAGATGGACAAGTAGGTTTACTGTCTGTCACTCTCATAGTCTAACCAAATTCATTCGGTTTAGTTCTAACAAGGATTCCTTTAGATAAACATCTAGTTTTGGGTAAATACCAATTTAATGATTTAACCACATAAAATATCTAAAGATATTATTTCTACCATGTAATTTCTCAACCTTAATTCCCTAGGTAGAATTATGGTGGAAATTCATCTTTTGACACCAAAAATTAATTCAAATCCTTCTTTTCTTAAATATCATAAAAATTCTTCTTTTAACTAAAGACCAATATCCATTTTTTGAATAAACTTGAAATACCTCTTTTTTCCATTTAATGAATGATAACTGATTAGGGTTTTCAAGTCATAAACCCTAATTCTTGCCCCAAACTTTCAAGAAATGTCATGGAAATTCCTCTTTTATCACATAAATTAAATCTATCTAAAATTTCTCTTTAAATTAAATAAAAATATTCAATATTCCAAATATACCAAGAATTCTTCTTTTTCCATTTAAATGATTGAATTCCAAATATGATGAGAATTTCTCTTTTATTATTTAAATTTATTCATGCATAAAAATAAATTTAACTAAATTTTCTCTTAAAAATTAAATAAAAATATCTATTAATTTCATTATACTAGAAATTCGACTTTTGTCATTTAAATGATTCAATTCCAAATATGGTGGAAATTTCTCTTTCATCATTTAAATTTATTTATGCATAAAAATAAATTTAACTAAAATTTTTCTTTAATTTTAAATAAAATATCAATTATTTTGATATTCCATTTTTTCTCTTTCTCCATTGGAATACATGGATCTCCATTATCATGGGAATTCCTCTTTTATCATAAAAATAAAATTATTAGAAATTTCTCTTTTTCTCTAATTAACTATTTATGCATAAACATTAAAAATTAATTTTCCATGAATATGATGAGAATTATTCATTTAACCTAGGATAACTAATCCTAGAATATGGTAGGAAGTCCTCTTTTCACATTATGCTTAAAAATGATTATGTGTTAATTTTCAAAAATTTCACACCATAGCTCCGCTGCTCTATTATTGATAATTTTCAATAATTTTAAAAAGCATAAGGTTTAGTAATATAATATGATAGAATAACTATCATTTGGACTAATATCCAATTTATGGACTTAATCCCTAAGTTTATCATAATTTAGGTAATATAAAAGCATTAAAACGCCATTTTTTGGCCTCTAATTTGACTAGCATAGAGTTTACATTTAGAATTAAGAATTGCTCCATGAGAAGCATCATTTGAATATAGAATTGGTCATAGGAATGACCATTCTTTGGGAAAGAGAGATATATGCTTAAAAAACATCTTAATTTAAGCATAAATGTAAACTTTATGTGATTAATCATTAAAATTCATTAGAGAGCTTCATTTGCATTGAAGAACCATTCAATTGACTACTTCTTGTGAGAAAGAAGAGATGAGAGAAGAGACAATGTACTCAAGAACTCATCAATGAACCACTAGCCAACTTCATTAGAAACGAACTACAATGCCTCATATATATAGGAAAGTTCCTCCACCCTTTCCTCTACCCAAAAAGTGTGTAAATAGGAAAAAATAGAAATGAATGCTATAAATCCCAAAAATGCCTAGAGGCTAAAGAGTGTGCCACTAGTGTGACACCATTTGGAGATGACACCTATTCAACACCTCCTCTTCAGGTCCAGATGGGAGGACTAACGCCAACGCGCTGAAGAAGATAATCCAAGGTAGGTCGAGGAAGAGGCTTAGTAAACAAATCAGCAACATTATCTTTGGTAGGACAATACTCAAGCTGAATGCGACCTTCAGAAATCCAATCACGAACAAAATGAAAATGAACATCAATGTGTTTGGATCATCCTCGAATAACTGGATTTTTGGCTAAAGCAATAGCACTCTGTGAATCTGAGTAGATGAGTGTTGGAGTAGATGAACATCCAAGGTGATTCAGAATTTGAGAAAGAGCATCAGACTTCTTAGGTAAGAAATAAACCTGCGAGAAGTCATCCACAAGAAGCATATAATACTTGGATCCACCAAGCGATTGTACTTCCATAGCTCCTGCAAGATCAGCATGAATAAGCTCAAGTATGCGTGTGGCCCTATGAGTAGCCTCCTCTGGAAAAGAAGCCCGATGTTGCTTTCCTTGAGCACAAGAAGAACAAATATGATGGGGCGAGGTTTTCGAAGCTTTGGTAGACCTGTAACCATGTCATGTGAGACAAGATGTTGCAAAGTAGCAAGAGGAACATGGCCAAAGCGGAAATGCCATAGATCACTATCTTCATTAGAAACAAGTGCTTTAGGAGAAGCAAATACTTGATGAAGATGAGACTCATGTGGTGGCAAATGTGCTGTAAAAGAGCTTATATGATAAAGCCCAGCATTTTGATAACCATGTGCCACACAAGAAAGTGACTGTCTATCAATGATTTCAATCACTTCATCATCAAAGTAAACCCCAAGACCTTTAGAAGTAGCCTTAGAGATAGAAAATAAGTTGGTAGACATCTTAGGCACATGCAAAACATTATGTAAGATAGCATCTCCAACAGAAACATCACCAATACCAATCACAGGGAGAGACAAAGCATCACCAATGTGTACTGATGAAGAGATAGACTTATAGTTTTCCAATAAGGAAGAACTATTCGTCATGTGAGAGGTAGCACCACTGTCGGCAATCCACTCATCCGCAGTATGCGTATCAAGATCTTTGATTACCACAAGCAAGTGATGTGTCACATGAAGAAGTAGAAGACATAGCAACATATGCAATCTTGGCGTTACCGTCTTCCTTCTTGTCTCTGTTTTTGTCGTGAGAAGATGTTGATGTAGAAGAACCCTTAGATTTGGATTCAAGTTCAGCTTTTACCTTCTTGGATGCCCCCTTCTTAGCAAAAGAACGATCCTCCGTATGGCCACTACGACCACAGAAAGTGCACTCCTTGGAAGAATCCTTTGATTTGTCCTTGTCGCCTTTGGTTAAGGAATCTTTAGCATTGGAATTAGAGCCTTTGCGTTGATCATTCCCCTTGCCTTTGCCTTTGCCCTTGCCTTGGCTTACAAAAGCCGAGTTCTTTTTGTTTTGCTTGTGAGTAAGGCACTTATCATGAAGAAGACCCATAGTCTCTTCAAAGGAAGGGAAAGGAACTCGAAAAAAGATGTTATCTTTGAACGATTCAAAAGAAGAAGGCAATTTACCAAGTAGCTTGTGGACCGGATTGCTACCAATGTACCAAACTCTTCAAGTTGCCGCTTGATTCGATTGAATTCTCCAAGCTTCTCCACTATGTTATCGGATTTGGAGATAGAAAGCTTATCCAAATCTTCTTCCAACTTAGCCATCTTAACCGTTGAAAGTCTTCCATATTGCATTTGTATAGCGTGCCATAATTGATATGATTGAGTGGGGAGAGGAGTAGTAGTGGAAGTAGTAGAAAAGGGGATGGTTTGAAGCCTCTTGCATCATTGAATGAGTGCAAGGATGATGAGTAAGGGCTTCTGCAAAAAATGCAAGCAAAAATTCTACATGCAGGCAGTCTGCAAAGAATAACTCAAAAACGGTGAGAAATTTACGAAAACTTTCTTCTCCAAAGTTGTAGACCACGATGATTCCAGTAGGTCCATGGGGCACAATCCTCAAAAACGCATCCGTTTAGTAGATAATCAAGAATGAAAAAACACAATTGAAAGCGAGGTTGTTGAAGAGGACTAGAGGTAGAGAGGAAGAAGGATAAGGAGGCTCTATGTGCACCACCACCTTGCTCTGATACTATGTGAGAAAGAAGAGATGAGAGAAGAGACAATGTACTCAAGAACTCATCAATGAACCACTAGCCAACTTCATTAGAAATGAACTATAATGCCTCATATATATAGGAAAGTTCCTCCACCCAAAAAAGTGTGTAAATAGGAAAAAATGGAAATGAATGCTATAAATCCCAAAAATGCCTAGAGGCTAAAGAGTGTGCCACTAGTGTGACACCATTTGGAGATGACACCTATCCAACACTTCTCAAGCTTGAGAGGGGTTGAGAAGTGAAAAACATTTAGAAGATTAAGAAAAATCATAAAGTCACACCTTACCTCTTGTTTTGCTTGATTCTTTAGTCTTAGGAGAGGCCCCCAACCAATCAATTAGTTAGTATGTTGAGGAAAGCTCCAAAGAAGGTTAAAGAGAGAGAGAGAAGCTCCAATCTCTCCAAATTGTAGAGGATTTTTAGAGGATAATAGAAAATATGCTTATTTTAGAGTAATATTGGCATGGTCTAGTTCACAGATGAGAATACAAAATAATGAGGGTATATTTATAGGTCAGTGAGGCCACTAATTGAGTCCAACTAGGTTCTAGAATTTTTCAGCTTTAGTTTGGCTGAATTTGGACAAGATTTGGACCAATTTGGCTCCCTTTTTGATTTGGTTTGATCCAAGAGAGAGGAGAGATAAAAATATCTTAATATTTTTGAGTTTAAAACTCCTTCACATGAGTGAAATAGGCACCTCCTTGAAGGCTCCCTCTTTCCTTACCAAGTTGTAAAATGGTATGATTACTTAAAAATATCTCATTTTTTAGTAATATTTCATAATTTTTAACTAATAAATCTTGTACTCAGTCAACTCTCCATCTTATGTGGACATTTACTCATTTTTGGACATTTTCTTTTATTCATTGGATTTATCTAATCCCAACACTTGGATTAATCTTATTGGTCCATAGGAACCGTAATTATTGGACCATAATCCAAAATTTTAGAAAATCTTGACCCTTAGACTAAGGTCTTTTAAATCATTTTTAATTAATTCTAATTGCACCTTGAAAATTTTATTTTGATTTTCTATTTCAGGGAAACATATTTTTGATATTTGTAGAATTTATAGATATAAAAATATCTCAATATTGAATTACCACTCTCTAAAAGTTTTCATCTCACTAGGCAAAAATAATATTTTCTTGTATTCAAAAACAAGGAATGATTACAAGGGATTGAAGTAAAGGCTTATTCATTATTCAAGCTGAGGAGGAATCTTACAGAAGTATTCAGCTCATTTCTTATCCCTTGACATCTGACTTATTGAGAATAAAGGTTAAGGCCTCATATCCACAATGAACTTGAAATATATGGCTAGGAGGTAATGGTAGAATCTTTACAAGGCAAACACCATGGCCAGGCATTCCAACTCAGCGAGGGTATAATTTCTTTCTTGATCAGAGACTCTTCGATTGATATAATAGATAGGTTAATCTATCTTTAAAAGTGCCATTTGACAAAGAATTGCTCCTAACCAATCAATGGATGCATATGTGTGCACATGAAACTCATCAATCTGGGGGTATGAGGATGGGTTCTTTGATTGCAAATTCCTTAAGTTCCAAGAAATCTTCTTGGTATGCTAGTGTCCACCCAATTGGGCTTCTTTCCTCAAATTGTTTTCTAAAAGACCTCCTGTAAATAACCCACCATGCCTAGGAAACCTCTAAGCTACTTTAAGTAGGTTAGATATGTGAGAGTTGGTACCTTCTCCACCACATATCTAAGCTACTTTAAGTAGGTTAGATATGTGAGAGTTGGTACCTTCTCCACCTTGGCTGGACCGGTTGCTATGCCTTGATTGGAGACCACATGACCTAAAGAGGATGCCCCAAAGACACATTTGTCTGGGTTAAGTGTTATTCCATATTCTCTACACTTGTAAAAGCAGTGTAACGAGTAACTTAAAACGCATTTCTTTATTTACAAAGATACAAAAGTCATCCATGTATACTTCAATGAAATGATGGAGAAAATTTTGGAAGGAAGCCATGCTTACCCACTAGAAGGTTGTTGGGGCATTACCATCACCTTGTAAGCATAAGTTCCCCATTCAGTGGTAAAGCTGGTCCTAGCCCTGTCTTCTCTTCAACTTTGAATGGGAACCTACTAAACCCATCTAAGAAAGAATACACCTCATGGGGCCAACCATAGTATCCAAGGGTTAGTTAGTGAACGGTATTGGGAAGAAGAAGCATTTCTTTGTCTTCGCAATCCACACGTATTTTCAGGTTCCCGTTCTTTTCTTTAGAACTACCAAAATGGGTGAAACCCATCTTTCATCTAAGAGATTAAAGAGTTCTACTTTAACTAAGGCTGTATAGTTGGGGTTCATCCTCCTTTGTCTCTCCTAACTTACTAGCTTAGTGTCAAGATTCAAGCCAATATGGTGTTGGAATATCTAGGGATATTCCTTTCAAAATCTCCACATGATTATGCAAACACATCCAGGTTCTTTTCTAAGAGCTCCTTGAACCTTTGTGTATCTTTTGAATATAGAGAACTTACCCACCTAGAGAATTCTTTTGTTGCCATCTTTATTCTTCAAAGTCAACTCTTGATGTCCTTCCATTGCTTTGATGAAGGTACCTTTGGTTGGTGTGATGAATTCAACTCATACACTTCATGGGGTGATTCCTCCATTTAATCTTGATCTTCTTCGTCTTCCCCTTGATCATCTTCTACCACTTCCTTCCCTTTGTTGGCTTGCTCTTGGGGATTTACTTTGGGGGTTGGTTCTTCCTCAACAACTTCTTCTACTAGTTCCCCTACTTAATTAGTTGGTTCCTTGGACTTGGGGTTAGGTTCTTCCTTAGCAACATCCACACATGAAACTAATATGTCTTCCTCTCACTAAGAGTAAGAGAGGAGGAATCAATGTCAATGGAGCTACCTTCGATGAATGTGGCATAAGACGCTTTGGAGTTCAACCATTTTTCAATGTCTTGGTCTAATTCTACTTCAAAATCTTCATTTCTTCCTATAGGGGGAAGGTACTACCTAGGAAGGTGGAGCTGATTTGTATGGAAGACCTTTTCAGCTCAGGCTTGTAACTACTAGAAAGAACCCTCGCCCCGCCTCGTGGTGGGTTACCCAACGAAGGCGGTTTCCCCGATCTCTATTCGAAGCATTTCTAGATTCGGTTGCCCAGGTGGGGAGTACCTGGTTGCCCCAAACCGATCACTAAACAGATCGCATCAAAATGGTTACCCCAAGAGAATACGTCTCTTGGTTAATAAAGAAAACAATTTAAAAATAGATCTCCATACTCATTGTAGTCTTTTATTTCCATTGTCATTTGTAGCAATCCATGTAACCATAAATTATATACATAAGATCCTACATTTACTTCTCTAATATATGATTGGATGCATCAGACAATCTATTCAACTACAATTGCGAATTTACTATTTAGGGTTAGGCACTTACATGGCAGCAGGGAGTAGATTGACCAAAACTTACAGTCATCGGATGATGGTCACGACCACTTTCTCTGTGAGGTTGATCGTAGTCAAATGTTCAAGGTGCTTGATATCCATTACTAACCACTGGCGTCTCATTTTCAGATTACTAGTATTATTTATATTGTTATCTCTCATACACCGTCCACCTAATTGAAATAGTGCATGTAGACTACTATTGGAGCCACCACCAAAAGATCAATGCAATCCACTTTGATCACACTACCATCCATCATCCATCTAATAAGGGAAGAAACGCTAACCCCTTTCGAGCCCCATTAACGATCACCACTCCAATGGCCTAACAAGGTATCAATACATCCAATATTACTCTCCTTCATTGACTTTGGCATGGGGCTCCGTGCGAATTTCCTCACCTCTATCCCTTACAATGTTGTAACATGCATCACTTGTGTGAAATGATCGACTTTGCAAGGGAAACAACACCTGTGTTAACCTGAGTTGAATCCAACAAAAGGGATGGCTGACTCGATGCGGGTGAGTGAGAGGCAAAGATGGAGGATAGGGAGAGTGACGGTCAGCTAGTTGATATGTAGAGGTGGTGGACAAGAGGATGTTGCCTTCGACAATGTGGTAGGGGGGGGGGGGGGGGGGGGGGGGGTTCAATAGACTTGTAGAGGTTCCAGGGCACGCCCGCCACCACCACCGCCATCTTCTCTTGCAATTCTACCTCGGACCTTCCTTCTCAATACAACTCTTTGGCAATACAACCCTTTGGCATAACCACCACGACCACGTCAAAACGGGAGAGGGGTGAGGGAAACCGTAGAGGGAGGGAGGGAGGGGGTGGCTGGGTAATATTGAGACGAGCTGAGAGAGAGAGAGAGATGGGCTCAATGGGGTGTGGAATGACAGAGCGAATTGGTGATGGTGGAGAGCTAAGGAGAGGGGTGAGGGAAACCGTAGAGGGAGGGAGGGAGGGGGGTGGCTGAGAGGGAGGGGAGCGAGTGGCTACAATATGCAAGGGAGTCACAACGCCATACCAGTGGGAGGGCCGTCAGCCAGTGAGAGGCCAGTGGGAGCGAGAAGAGAAGGGGTCGCAAGGGAGTCACAACGTCATACCAAGGGGAGGTCCGTCAGCCAGTGAGAGGCCAGTGGGAGGGCCGTCATCCCTGACGAGAAGAGAAGGGGTCGCAAGATGGGGTGGTGTCTGTCTCACTCACTCTCTCTGACGAGAGGAGAGGAGGTCGTATCCGTCTCTCACGGGAGGAGAGGGGGTCCTAAGACGGGAGTGAGCAAAGGTTCCCGGGAGAGCGAATGAGCGAATACTGATATTGACGTGGGTGAGAGAGACATTGGGCTGGCAATTCGAGAAGCATAGTGGTGGGAGGTATCGAGGCAACCCAAAATGGCAATAGCAACACTAGGTCTGGAGGTGGTGGGAGGTATCGAGGCAGGCCAAAAATGGCAATAGCAACAACACTAGGTATGGAGGTGGTGGTTGTGATATCTTACACGTGCAAGCTACAAAACCGGGGATTTTACAATTGTATACTTTTTGTTCCATGACTTTATGCTTGAAGCTGCCCGCAATACTGCTTTAACCATATCCCATCTGTTCCCATTAATCCTTACCCTGTGATTAAAGAATTAAATACTGCTTGGTCTAAAATTTGTGCTTGGATGTGTATCGATGTCTCAAATATGCATTACACTTTTATTAGATACATTGTACTTAGAGATTTTAATTCTCTTTTTCCAAAGCATAGGTTTAATCAATCACCTTGGTTTAAAGACCCTCACATCATGAACAAAATTGAGTATCTTACTAAACATCTTTACATTTGTGGGTTGGACAAATCAGTGCAAACTCCCACATTCATTTGTAAAAATCTCATTAGACCCCTAAGTTCTCTCTTTCTTCCTGTACTGAAAAAGAATTAATAGAGTTAGTGATACGCTTTTCACTCTCCTACGAGATTACCCCTCTCCTGCTAGTTCTACCTTTCCATATATTATGGGCACTTATAAAGTTCATAAAAACACTTTTAGATTGCTAACTAATGCACATAACGGTATGTTTTCTAATATAAGTAAGCTTATCACTAAGTTACTTAAAGCCCTTGATGCTGGCATCATAGAATGTACTGAGAAACTTCACAAGGACATTTGGGTTTTCTCTCGTATCCGCACTAATGCGTACTAGAGTATCTATAATCAATATGAATTTTTTATTAATCTTCCTAAGCATATCTATTCTATTCATACCTTTAATATTATGTCGTATTATGAAGCTATCCCACATCAAGGTGATAATAGTCTAATTGAATCACTTCACAAATTCATTAGAACTCTACAAGAGTCGGGGTATTATGGCTTTAAAAAGCATAGAAAACAATTTGTGCTCTTCACGAAGAAAACCAAAGATATTGCTATTAACTGTAAGGATTTCATAAAACTTAACCTATTTATTTTAGATAATTGTTTTATTAAGTTGGGCAATACTGTTTTTATTCAAACTAAAGGTATCCCAATGGAATATTCTTGTTCACCCCTTTGGTGTAATCTATACTTAGCATGGTTTGAATTTTATTTTATTTTAGAATTGTGTAGACTTAAACAAGTTGAAATGCTTAATGCCTTTCATTTGTCATTTCTCTTTATGGATGATTTAGCATTTATTAACAATAACTTTGTGGTTAATTGTCTTTCTCATAACAGGTCTATTGATCCTTCTGATCAATTGAGCATATATCCTTTGGATATGATTACCATCCAATCTACTCATGACACTTACTTTGCCACTTATCTGAACACTTCTATCACACTTAGTAGACCCTTTATTGGTGATTATGAAACACATACTTACTGGAAAAAAGATAAATTATCATACCCTAATGTTTTGTTTATCCATGAAATTAGTAATAGACCTAAAAATATTGCTTATAAAGTATGTGTATCTCAAGTATTACCGCTTATCTATAATGTGTCCCATGTCTCATGGGCTTATCTTGATTTACTTAGACTTATTGGCCTTTTGCTAAATAATGGATTTAATGCTAACATTATTAGTAATAATATTCTTTATTTTTTTAAATAACACATTGAAATTAATCCTCTTATTATACTTTTAGGTGGGCGATAAGTCCACTCGGTGGGCTTACCTCCCAGCATATGGATTTACCCTCTGGAATGGGGGTGGGCCACACACACACACACACACACACACACAATTCAAGTTTCTCTTTAATGGTAAATCTGCACACACACACTCACCCCTATGCACACACTCACATATATATAAAAACACTCACACATATTTACCTCATTTTGTAAGTCTACACACACACACACACACTCTACCCTATACACAAACACACACACACACACATACACTCTACCCTATACACAAACACACACACACAAACACACACACACACACACACACACACACACACACACACACACACACACACACACACAACTAATCTTAAAATTGGCATCATTTGTGCCTCATTTTCTAATTAATAATCATGTATGTTAATGTTTGGATTGTTGTGCAGAAACGCATATCATTGACGGAACAATAATGATGACGTTGGAACATTTGACTCTATAATCTCTTCATGCTTGTATATACAATTGGAATCCTAGCTAATTTTGCTTAACGGTATTGTTATTTTGCAAGTATACATGTGTAACCACATAGCAATCTTTTTTCCTGTATGATGTATGGCTAACTGAACACTACAATTGTTTTCCCGTATTCTTGACTCTTGTAACATATAGTTTGATACATGTATAATGCATGGTGGATTGTATTTATTATGCAATTGTGATAAACTTTATCTAGTGATAGTTGTAATAAAAGGATTTAAGAATAATATCCTAGGCCCACTAAGTTTATTTTTTGCATACACATAATCATGTTACATATTAGTTATGGTTTGAATATTTTTCGTTAAACTTGAATGATACTTTGAAAGGATATAAGTTTTTCATTAATATAATCTACTCCTAATTTCCCTTATTATTGGTTCACATTATTGGATCCACTCATGGGTTTATTCATATCACATAATAGATATTGATTAGGAATAATATACATTTCTACCTTGTTGGATTTATTTTTTAGGTAATATTTCATACCGTACTAAATTTTTTTATTTTCATTATAGTTTATAACTAGTATTAAACCTCCCAAAATATTATATAATTAGGTAATGTATAGCTATGGAGCCCATTGATAAAATAATAGTCATATAGGTTAATAAACCCCATCTTGTGCATAATAAACTTTACCCACTATTTTTAACGTATCCTTCAATATGTAATGAGGTCGGTGATTTTGATTTAATCCATGTATTAATAATATCAAGCGCTTACTGCCATTTTCAGTCTCTTGCATGGTTTGCAGTAAATTGTTTTAATACCATAGTTAAAAATAGACCTTGTATCTACAAGTTGGTGATTCAAAGATTACCAATTATGTGTTCACAACACGCTTTAAACCTTCTAATCATAATCAGCCTCTAACATTAATCCAACCAATTCCCCTATAAATACCGTGCTTTTCCTTGAGATGTAATCACCCTAAACCTGTCTGAGTCTTACGATATTTCTCGGCTTTCCATGGCCTCTTCTCAGGTTGCGCTAGCTTCCTAATCCTATGTTTATGCCCTTTATGTACTTGCCCAGTTGCTTACTTGACTCATGCTTTTTACTTTGCTTAATTAACCTATTAAATCCCAACGTAATTTTATTACTAATATGAAGCGCTACCTTATAAACTTCGAATCGTTTTTTGTAATAATTGATGATGTTAATTATGATTGCTTTGTTAAAAATTTATTGATGATATACATGATGTTGATTAAGTAATGATTATCCATACTTTGTTATGTATCAATGGTTATATTAGTCATAATCATTTAAGTTACAAGGTATTTTTTAATATTTATACATACAATTTCTCCCTTCCACTAATTCTCAATATTATTAAACACTACTATTCTCTTGTAATCTTATGGACTTCTAATAGTTTTTTTGTAAATGATATTAATTTGTGTTGCTTTGCTAAGCAAATTATTGATGTCAATCATGATGTAGTTTAATTAACTATTTTTCTTGCCTTGATATTAATTAATGGTTTATTTGTATTAAGTATAATCATAATCACTTATTTACAAGGTATTTTATAATATTTATATACAAAGTACTTTATAATATTTATATATTATGGTTTACAATTGCTCCCTTGGTTTTCACTAACTCTCATACTAGTAGTAGAACTCTACTAACTATTGGTTACTAGTAATAGACAATTAATCTTAGGTTTATCATCCCTTTATATCTACTATTATTTAGGAAGTTTCATTTAGATACTATTTATAAAAAAATTGGCATAGTTATTTCACAATGTTTTAACAATTTGTATCCTACCTCCAATAACAGTAGGTTATATTTTGTATAATACTTTATATAATACCTTGTAATAATTCTATGTTTTTGTTGACATACTTTAATCAACCTAAATCATTTTCTTTCTTTTTATTAGATACTACGAATTGTGTCCCCCTTAATTCATACCCTCTTTGTTATCTAAATTTGTAAATTTGACCATGTGTTACTACTTATATATATTGTATATAGCATAGTGTATTAATTGTCCTTCATGCTTTTTTAATGTGTAGCTAGCTTTGTTAGCATTTATTAGCTCCTATGTATGGATACTTGGTATTAGTTTCAAACTTTATTTCTAGCCTTAGGGTAATGGATATGCTTTGATAAGTATTTCCCATCACAGCAATAACAAACGGATGAGGAACATTTGGATACCTGTCACCCATACAATATACTGAAAGTTCTAACTTCATATGTTGTTTGGTCGGCTGACAGGTATAGTTGCTCATCCCTTGGATAACGGCAGTTAAAGATGTTATTACTCTGGCTAGAGATGTGATCATGATCAATTGTAAATCAATATTAATAGTATTTACTTTAATTTACCATCTCTTGTCTGATTTGATTGTATGGTTCTCTTATGATGGGATATTGAAATCTAAACACATATTTATACATACACACATGTATATCTATATACATACATTTATTAACATGCATACATACATATAAATATAAAAGTATACATACATACATACATACATACATACATACATACATACATACATACATACATATATATATATATATATATATATATATATATATATATATATATATATATGCATATACATATACATATACATATAAATATATCTATGATCGTATATATTTAAAAAAACACAGTAAAAAATTGGCTACTCATGTTTGATTTTTGAGAGTATTAACTTTCCTTTGTTAGTGTATATCTTCTCTCGTGTTTTTTGTGATCACTGATGATGCAAATGTAATCATGTGTGGTAGAGATGCCTACAAAAATTTATTACCAATAGTTACAAAAGGTGAGGTTTACACCACCCCTTTGTTTACACACACAAACACACACGTACACATAAATCCACTCCCTCACACACACAAATAAATAAACACACGTACATATATCCACTCCCTCACACACACATACCCATATGCACACATACATATGAACTGATACACACACACACACACAAATAACCATACTTACACATTTATCTAATCCCACTCAACATACTCACATATACATTCATAATCAATTGCATTGAATACAGATGAGTGTCATTATTGAGGATCAATTATTTATCATCATTCTGTATTATAATTTTTTTGGCATTGTATCTTTGAATATTGTTTTTAGAATTTTATTGTGTTAGTTTCGGCCGATTATACACTTTATATTTTTAGTTTTTGCATAAGGGTTTGAACAACTTACATAAGAAAACAACTTAATGGATTTTGTTCTTGATTTGTATTTTCATGTTTTGTCCTCATTCCCCTCTAGTCTCGTGTTTCGTGTTTTTCATTTGTTCTTGTGACCTTGTTCTTGCAGTCTCCTCTAAGAATAATGAACAGAAACATCACCCTTTATGGGCCTTTTCCTAGACAAAAACTTTCAATAGTTTTTGAAGGCAGATGGAAGGGGCTCAAGCTTAATCTTATGAAGGAATATTTTGATTTGCAGGGAAAACCAATGGCATTGAAACCACCCTCTCTGAGTCATGAGCTTGTAAAGTTGGAGCCAATAATTCTTTTTGATGGAGAAGAAGGTTTCATGCTAGATGTTGAACTTCACCAGTTTTACAACGTTTTTATTGACAATGGTGAGAATGTAACACCAGTAAATACTATTGAGGATGATAATGAAGTTGTTGGTTGCAAGATTAAAAGTGTCTTGAGCATGATTGATCTTCTACCCTTGAACAACAATTTGCATTGGCCTTGATTGACTTGGTCAACAGGGCGAGAAAAGGGGGAAATTCGCAAGATATGTGGCCATGTCCATAGAGCCCCTAGTTGGGCCAACTATGTCTATCCATGGGTATGACCCTTATATTCATGAGATTTTGACAATAGTTAGATGTGAGTTTATAGTAGAGAATAGGTATGCACAAATAGAGTTATAGAATGACCCTTATATTCATGAGATTTTGACAATAGCTAGATGTGAGTTTAAAGTAGAGAATAGGTATGCACAAATAGAGTTTTGGAAGATGTTGAATCATGTGGTGTAAGAGAATGGCTTTGAGAAACCAAAATTCTAGGGATTCATGGTGGCAGATGAGGCCAATGTAAATTGGATTGCACTTTGTGTTGTTTACTTTGGAGGGGAAAATAAAAAAGTGCTAGAGAAGGAAAAAACTTGCACTTTTCATTGGGAGTAGAGCATGGTGCATCATACACAAAAATGTATTCAACCCCCTTTTCATGAGTATCATAAGTCTTTATGCAAGAAATGGAAGAATTCACCGTCTGAGGTAGCAGGGCTGAGAATTACAAAAATGAAATCAATAAATTTTGGCGGTGAGGGCACACAATACAAGGAGAGATTCCAGCATTGGAAACATGGTTGGCTTGGTGGGATATCTAGGTATTCCATTAGGGATCTTGGTTTGTGACTCAAGATGAGTCTGATATTTTTATTCCCATAGCTAACCTCTTGAAGGCTAAACATGCAAGCATGAGAGCGAGTGTCGATTTTATAAGAGCGAGATTTCACTCTATGAGGCAACATGTGCAAATATGGCAATGGCAGTTCTGCAAAGTGTCGATTTTATAAGAGTGAGATTTCACTCTATGAGGCAACATGTGCAAATATGGCAATGGCAATTCTGCAAAGTGTTAAATACAGTGCATACTTGAAAGGGAGACACACAGAAAATGGACTAAGGATGAAAGAAATGGCAGAAAAATTTTACAATCATGGAGCAGGTACTTCTTCAGGTAAGAAAATGCAAGAGATGGGGATAAATTCTCCTGAGATGCAACGTGTAAATATACATCAATGTAGTGTTCGCAAAAAAAGATCGGTACATACCGATCCAAGTGTCATCTTAGAAGAAGACAACCATAGGCCAGAATATGTGATTGTTATTGTGAACAAGCACCAAGGTGAGCAAGGAGGGAAAACACATGGACATATTGAAACAAAAGTGCCAGAAGAAACACTATGGGATAAAGGACAGAGCCAAGGAAGAAAAAAGACTTGCTTTGGGCATTTCCCAGGAGAGAGCAGAAGATGTGGAATGTACATCAACAAGGAAGATGGAGATAAAAATGATGGAGTGCTTACACCATACTTTTTGGGGTCGATGAGAAAATACCCTAATGGTGTTGTGGGGGGGTTTGTATGGTTCTGTAACTTGGATCCCACACACTATTCTATGCATGCATAGAATTGTATATATGCATCGACACTCTATGCATAGAGTGTAGAACTCTATGCATGCATAGAGGATGTTGATGAGAACCATTTGATTGGCACACCTGGTCTGGATCCTAGGGTGTGGCTAGTGGATGAGAGGACATGGTTGCAAGCCATGGAGGTGTAAATTATCCTAGCAAATAGATTTGCACTTTCAAAGTGGAGGACCACCTTTCCAAACACCTCAAGCCAAAGCACATGCAGTAAACATTCCAAGTTCTTTTCATCCAAAATACAAGGATTGCAAGATTGTTAAGTGAAGAGCTCGATTGACAAAGGAGTTTTGTGAAAGTGTAGAGAAGGGAAGGACCTTGTTGCATAGGTTATTCATGAGGCCATTATATTGTGCAATGAATGCCATTACGTTAGTACGGAGGGGTCTAGAGCAATGGGTGGAAGTTACTCGGTGTCAATAGTAGACTTTCTGTGTTGCACATGTGAATGTTTTAAAAAATGAGAGGGTAAGAGCCTGGCATACATACCATGCAAGCACTTTTACCATGAGAGGGTAAGAGCCTGCCATTACGTTAGTACGGAGGGGTCTAGAGCAATGGGTTGAAGTTACTCGGTGTCAATAGTAGACTTTCTGCCTTGCACATGTGAATGTTTTAAAAAATGAGAGGGTAAGAGCCTGGCATACATACCATGCAAGCACTTGT
This sequence comes from Cibotium barometz, assembly GCF_041138505.1. Lineage (NCBI taxonomy): Eukaryota > Viridiplantae > Streptophyta > Polypodiopsida > Cyatheales > Cibotiaceae > Cibotium > Cibotium barometz. Next base: position 9,843,582 of record NC_141086.1, on the reverse strand, counting down.
ACTTTGTTTATTTGCAGGTTTTGAGATTGGATTTAGTAGCTCACGATTTCATGCACTAGGAAACATAACTAAGGTGGAGTTATTTCAAGAACTTAGTGGTAGACGATGCCATGTGCCAACATAATATGTAGATGTTGTTGATGTGGCCTTTTTGATGGCTTATACGATGGTTGTGCCTTGACTTAGGCACACTTTGATTGTTGGAGTATAGCATCTTTTAAGTCCCCTTGATTTGTAGTGGAAGATGTCATTATTAGGATTAAATGTTGTTGTTTTTAACTAGAATGCAATTTCGTGCTGGCGTATGCTTGTTTGGAATGTGATGCTATTCTTTGGAGTTGCTTCAAGTAGTTAGTGGTGGCAAATGGTGCCATGTGCCAACATGATTTACATATTTTGTTGATGTGGCCTTTTTGATAGCTTATACAATGGTCCTTTAAATGTTATTATCGTCGACTTGGGCACACTTTGCTCGCTAGAATATAACATCTTTTAAGTTACCATGTTTTGTGGTGGAAGGGGTTATTAGTTGGATTACATGCTATTGTTTTTAACCAGAGTGAAATTTTGTGCTGGCAAAATGGCAAATGATTGTTTTTGGAATGTGATGGTATTCTTTTCTATGTGGAGATTGTTTGAAGGGATTTTCTCGGCTTTCCCTTCGCTCAAAAAAACCTGCTCGGATAATGTATTCCCCTCTTTTGGTGTGTGTGCTTTTGTTCTTTGGCATATATTAGTGGTAGCATCTATTAGTCCCAAAATGGGTTAACACTAGTTTGGTACCAAAACAGGACACTTAAGTGTCCTTTTTTGGGGGTTGCGAAAAAAAAAATCAAACTCCTAATGTAGGCTTTAAAAACCAAAATGCTTCATTGGGCATGTAGAACATAACCCTATGCTTATGTAAAAAATGCTAAACATATAAAATGCCTTTTTATTTGGAAGTACATAAGCAACAAAGTAGCATATGTCTTGAAAATGAACATTTTTCAGGATTTTTCCAAATATACAAGCATCATTCTCTCAAAAAAAAAATCCAATGATATCAATAGCATTTTTCCCAAGATATTTTGATAGCATAAATCATTCCAAGGAGGTAGAAGTTCACCAAAAAAATCATTTTTCTTTCCTAGAATTTTTTCCAAAAAGTTGAATAAAATCAGCAAAAGTAACGCGTATTATCAAAACTCAATCACGCCACTAAAAAATAATGTAGCCCTATCAATGAGAATATTGATTACTGGTTTTCATGCTTGAGATGAGATAAATAAGCCATAATTTGATGTGTATGACACTAACTTAGCCTCCACTTAAGTAGGTTCTTATCGCTTAGTTCTAAAAAAACTGTAAAAAAAATTTATAAAATTTGATCATCTTTTATCAAAAACTAATCATAACTATGCTTTCACAAGTAGTCTACACCTATAGTTACAACAAATAATGCACTTACACAGCTTTCCCCTTTGATGAAAATCAAAATTAGGCTCATAATTAGACATTTTATGTATTAAAAACAGGTTGCGCAAAAGGCCATGTATGAGAAGAGGCCCAAAAAGTGGCTCTAAAGTTTTGGAAAATTCAAAACAAAGTAGTATTTACCCTATATAACATGGATGCACCTCAAGTTTTACATTATTAGCTTGCATATGGAAGGAGAAAAATTCATGCTCCACCTGTATAAAAAACGTCATTTCAATATTAGCAAGTCAAAAATTTATCCAACAATTGTCGTTTGATGATTCCAGGATTTAGTTTACATCATGGACTTTCCATCAAGCCAAGTTTCATGATCAAACTATGTCCCTTCTAAAAGTTATGTCCAAATTACTACTATTTTGAAAACAGCAAAAAACATGCATTTTTTCAGCATGTGTCTAATAAAATTAAAATATTGCCTTGCAAAAGCTAAGAAAAGTGCAATTTAAAAAATCTCAAGGATTTTTTGGGTCTTCAGGAACATCTGTGGATGTTAAGCATTTCAAAACTCTTAATAGATTGTCCACAAAAATTCAAGAACTTTTTAGGACACTTTAGTGTCTCAGGACACTTAAGTGTCCAATTACAGAACTAGTGTTAACATTTCCCCCTTCTTGATATTGATAACATTCTCATGATGGTATCAAAGATTTTATTATGTGAGGAGAATAGAAAAGTTATGTTAATGTTGCTCAAGATGCAAAGTGAATGCTGCTCAATGGTCATCGTTACCCTCTAGAAAGAATGTGGAGGACTAGTTACGTGGTGGTGAGGGATTTATTTTCTATGCTTACAAAGCTTTTTAGAGTGTACATAATCATGCTTTGTAAGAATTGTTGTTGTAAGAGAATCATAAGGTGTTAGTAGGGAGTACAAATATTAGGGGGCGGGTGGACGCGATTAGTCGGGTAACTTTCCAATAAGTTAATTAAAGCGCTACGTTAGATAAATAAATCCCTGGGCAACCCTACTCTAGAGGACTAGGTCAGCCGCTCTACCTTGCATGGATAAGGAAAAAAGCGTTGTTTCGAGAAGTCAAGAATAGAGGTTGCCCGAATTAAAGTTAGTCACTCTATGAGTGGTTTGATTTTAGAAGTCAAGAATAGAGGTTGCCCGAATTAAAGTCAATCACTCTATGAGTGGTTTGATTTTAGAAATCCTTTAAAAAGACCACACTCTCCCTGTGAGATAGAACTAGGTCATACCTACTAATCGTAACTACCCTAAGTTAGACTTAGTAGACTATTTAAAAGGTTTCCCCTATTTAGAAAGCGGGGGACCTTACAGGTGGTATTAGAGTCAATCTTAGTTCCTAGGACTTGTTAATAGAGATTGTTTTGGAACATATGTTTGACCTAATGCTGATTTATAAATTAAATTACTAGAATAATTTAAATTGGTGATTGAATGATTGTAGGAAGAGGGTGATGCCTACTCAAGATTCTTAGTCTTCAAGTGCATGTTCCAGAGTGCATCTTCCAAATGGTATGTCTCTCTCAAAATTTTGAATTCTGTGATACTATGGTGCAGGTACTTGAGCGATTGTCCCTGCCTCATATCCAAAGAGGGTGGGGTAGAGATCACCTTTGGAATTGCAGGCTGAGGTATTTTTTCATCAGGGCAGATCGAACTGGGAACATCACCACTGATTTAAAGCGAATTCGTTGGATTGAAAAGTTAAAGATGGTCCATTTATTTTGGTTTGTTGGGTACTCCTAGGCCTGACAATTCTGTGACCATAGATGTGAATCGCATACCACAGGACCGTTGGGTATATGACCAAGTAATGCAGGTCTTACCTATCGACATGGTAGCCATTTTGGAACACAACCCAATCCACAGTCTACCACCCTTACCTTCAGTCTTCCATGTCTTTAGAGACTGCGGCGGAATCCCCATATTTCACCTATGTGGACCGCTCCAGTCTCATGTCTAGTTGAGCCGCTTAGGATTTTTCTTTTATGATAAATAAGACTAATTATATTACTGTAAAACCTTTGTAATAAAACTTGTCCTTGTAAATATTTGAGATATAAAATTAGTTCAAAAGTTTTACTTTTAAAATCATGAATGTAATGTAAAGTATGAGTCGTTATCAAAAAATTTAATCGATGAATGACCAGGATGATCAACCTCCACTCCCCAATGCATTATATATGGATGTCCAAGATAAGAAGCTCCTGCTCTCAAGAAAATGCAACCTCCCTCCGTTAAGGGGGAACGTTCAAAGATTGATAAAGGATGTTGAAGTTTGGATCAAAGCAATGGATGATTATTTCTTAGTTGCTAGTACTGGAGTGGCAAACCAGTCCATGCTTGCATGATTTCGACTCATCGGGGATGCTAAGCTCTGGTGGAAACAATGGTGCCGTGACAAAGGAGTCACTGAACACTCCCAAACTTGGGAGGATATCAAGCATGCTATGAAGGAATGATATCTCCCACCTTCCCATGAATCCATCAAGATGAATGAATTTTTTTGTCTCAAGCAGTTTAGCTTAAATTTGGAAGAGTACTATTCTAAATTCAGAGGCCACGGAATAGTTTCTCAAATCCCCTGTGCTATAAGCGAAGAACCAACTCTGGAGATAGCTGAAGAAGAATGTGCCACAGTCCATGCGGTGGTAGAACACCAAGGTCCAAATCAACAATTTGGTGTTATTCAAACCGCAGCCACTCATCATAGTAAGCCATTCCAACTCTTGATTGATTGTGGTAGTACCCATTCATTTCTTTCTCCAAAGGTGTTTACAAAAATTAAACTTGAGTGAAAAACCAGCTAGAAGAATGGTTAAAGAACTAGCTAGCAGGAAGGAAGTAGTATCTCAACATTCTATAGGAAACCTTGAATTCGAATTGGGTAGTGAGAAAAATTGTGGTCATTTTAGAGTCCTACCATTAGGAATTTATGATGGGATCCTTGGAATGGACTGGTTAAATGCAAATAATGCTAGTATTCATTGTAGCTAGGGGAGTATCACTTTTAGAAATGAGCATGGCCAAGTAGTATTGGTTCAAGGAAAGACAAGTAAACCTAAGTCTAGAGTAGTCAAGGCAAAGCATCTTCTCAAAGGAGCACGTAAGGGACAAGAAGTTTTCCTAGTTAAACTTAACAAAGATGCTAAACCTAGTAAAGAAACAGATCCCTCTTGGCTCCAAGAATTCTTTGACATCTTTCCTGAACGAGCTCACAGGGTTACCACCTCCTCGAGAAGTCGATCATGAAATTGGCTCAACCTATCTCAAAAACATCCTATAAAATGTCTCTTCCTAAAGCCATTAAACTTAAAGAGAACCTTTCCCAACTCATTGTTGAGAAAGGATTTGTACATCCCAGCAGCTCTCCTTGGGGAGCACCTATTCTTTTCCAAAAAAAGAAGGACGGTACTCTTCGACTCTGCATAGATTATCGGGGGTTCAATCAAGTCTCACCATCAAGAATAAGTATCCTATCCCTCGCATATAGACAACATTCTTGATAGAGTTCATGGGGCCAAAGTTTTCTCAAAAATAGACTTAAGGTTTGGTTATTACCAGATTAGAGTCAGGGAAGGAGATATACCCAAAACAGCTTTCAATACCCGTTATGGCCTCTATGAGTTTACTGTAGTCATTCGGGTTGACTAATTCTCAACCGCCTAATGTAAGATATATTCTTTCCTTACTTGGATGAATTTGTACTTGTTTTCCTTGATGACATCTTAGTTTACTCCAAGTCGGTGGAAGAGCATGAGAAGCATGTGCGTAGAGTTCTGCAATTGCTACGTAGACATAAACTCTATGCGAAGAAGAGTAAATGTACCTTCTTTACTCATGAGATTGAGTATCTTGGATTAACTGTCTCCCAATATGGTATCTCGATAGATCTCACCAATTTTAAGAATATATTGGAATTGCCACCCCCTAAATCAGTCCGTGAAGTTCGTGGATTTTCGGGAATCACAGGATGGTATAGGATTCTCATCAAAGATTATGCCTTGTTAGTTGCACCCTTAACGGATTTTCTTAAGAAGGATTGCAAAATAGTGTGGTTGCCAATCCATCAAGTCAGCTTTGACAAACTTAAAGCCATTATTACTTGAGTGTGCTAGTCTTGAAACTTCTTGATTTCACCAAGGAATTTGAGGTGGTTTACTGATGCTAGTAGTCTAGCACTTGGTGGTGTCTTAGGGGACAAGAAGGGAGACCAGTGGCTTATACTTCTCGAAAGCTAAATAAATATGAAGCAAATTATCCTACCCATGATTTAGAGTTCTTTGCAGTTGTTCATAGCCTCAAATTATGGAGACATTATCTCCTGGTCGAGCTCGACTACAAGAGTCTGAAGTGGATCTTCACCTAGCCTAACCTCAACATGAGGGTGATAAGATGGATCACATGAGGGTGATAAGATGGATTGAAATCCTACAAGAATATGACTTCGACATCAAATTCTACCCTTGGGAAAGATAATGTGGTAGTGGATGCACTCAGCCACACAAATCCTTCTTGAGTGCAATTTCGATGCCAAATGATCCCATACTGGACAAGGGGAAAGAAGTCTCATCTCTTGATCCTGATTAACCAGAGGATGGTGAAGTTAGTAGAAGAAGGACGAACTTCAGAGAAAGAGAAAAATCTAATCAAAGGGTACTTTATCCACGATGGGAGTCTTTACTTCAATCAAAGGCCATGTATTCCTCTAAGGATCTAGCTCTAAAGAGGCTAATCCTCCGTGAAGCTCATGATAGCCTTGTTGCAGGGCATCTAAGCTATGGAAAAACATTGAATGCTTTAAGGAGGAGCTATCATTGGGCAAGCTTAAAAAATGATGTCTTTTGATACTTGAAGCAATGTTTCTCATGTCAAAGGATCAAAGCTGAAAGAGTCAAGATTCCTAGGAAGCTTCAATCCTTGGATATCCCCCAAATGAAATGGGAATACATAAGCATGGATTTTGTCACAATTATTCCTACTGTACAAGGAGGATATGGTTCCATATTAGTGGTGGTGGACTTTCTTACCAAAGTAGCTCATCTTATACCCAACAAAGAAAACCTTCAAAGCTTTCGATGTTGCCCGGTTATTCATTCAAAGAGGTCTTCAGTGATCGGGATTCTAATTTCGCTTCAAAGTTATGGCAGTCCTTATTTCAGGCCTTGGGAACTCGGCTTTGCTTCAGCACAACTTATCATCCAGAGACCGATGGCCAGACTGAGAGAGTCAGCCAAGTAATTGAAGACATTCTTAGGGCATATTATGGACGAGAACCAAGAAGATGGATTCAATAGCTTCCTCTTGTAGAATCCTCTTACAATACATCTTATCATCAGAGCATAAGAATGTCACCATTCAAAGCACTCTATGGGCAAGAATGTCACCATTCATCAAAGCACTCTATGGGCAAGAATGTTTATCTCCTCTAAATTTCTCTGATCCAACCATAAGAGTTAAGGCATGGAGGAACAGACCAAGGTGATCCAAAAAGATATTAAAGCTACACAAGATCAGCAAAAGCATTATGCTGACACAAGGAGGTCTGAAAGGATCTTCAAGGAAGGAGACAAAGTTCTTTTACGAGTGTGACGCAAGCGTAGTTCTCTGTCGTAAATATAAGAAACTCAGCCCAAGGCATTGTGGGCCCTATATAGTTATTAAGTGTTTAAGTACAAGTGCCTATAAGCTCCAACTCCCAGCCCATATCAAGGTCCACAATGTATTTCATGTAAGTTTATTAAAGCTTTATGAACCTAGTCTAGATCATATTCTTGATGATGAACAAGTTGTAATCCCAACTCAAGGAGTCCTTGAGTTACAGCCTAATCGGATCATAGATTCTAGAGAAAGGCAACTCCGTGGTAGGATTCATGTAGAACATCTAGTATAATGGAAAGATTACCCTGAAGAAGTCACACCTTGGGAAGATGAAGTGACACTCTTAAAGGATTACCTCGAATTCATGACGAGATAAGGACATCTTGATTTCTTTAAAAGGAGGGAAGGATGTAACATGGCCATCTTCAATAATACTACCTGCCCATGAATTTTTGGTCTTTTTTTGTGATGTAAAAATCAACAATTTTAATAAATGAGCTGTTTCCACTTAGAATCTTAGAATTATGAGTCCAAATTCAGAATCTGTGCACAATTTTACCCTAATACAAGATTTTACAGCATCCAAAAACAGACAACAGATCAAGCCTATATGTAAATTTTTAGTTGTTTTCAAAAATACGACAAATTTAAACCTTAATAAATGCACGAGTGGGTGTCCGATTAACAAATGGTCAGCACCCCTATGACCAGGGAGATACCCCAAACCTTTTCATCAAAAAAAAATTTCACATCGTCGGGCGCTTCGGCACGCATATCGAGGCCGATGCCCCAAATTGGTCCCCGCCCCAAAAAGATGTCGTACGCACACTCGGGTGCCCATGCAAGGACCAAAGGCCAACCACCCTAGTGTACGGTCCACATAGACCGCCACGTGGATGCCCATGCTATCTCTGACCCGAGAAGGTACATGCGTACCATAGCTTTTGTCCATGCAAAGGCACCACTCCTTTCCCCAGGCTCATGTAGGACATAGGCCGATGTACTTTCACCATACACCATCCTTTGCACCCACGCTTTGCTCTCCCTTTCCCTGCACTCGTACCCATACCTGTGCCTATATAGATCCCCCAGTACCTGGTAGGACCCTGCTCTACCCGTACTTGTCATTCTGCTAGCATCTTCACCTGACAGTCTGTGTGGTGCTGTACCATACTGTACCCGATAGCCTTCCAGCAAGCCATTTTTCCCCATCTCCAAGTAAGCCCTTTGCATAATATTTCTTTCCTCCTCTCACCCTTGAGCGTAGAGTTCCTTAGATGCTCTCTCTCTCTCTCTCTCTCTCTCTCTCTCTCTCTCCCCTGTGTGAATAGACTTAAGGGAAGGACTCCCCCTCCTCTCCCTCTAGTTGTTGCAGCCTTCTCCCTGCAAATCCAGTTGTTTAAGGACACCTTCCCCCCATTAGCGGTCACTTTAGTAAGGGATTTTAGTCTCTTAGAAGTGATTCATACCTAGGGGATTTTTGCTCAACAAACAAACTCCAAATTGTGATTCTACTGAAGCGTTGGATTCGTGGTATCACGGTCTATAATAAGGGGGCAGAATGGTTCCTTCATGAAAGCATAAAAATATCACCCCGAGAGATGCGCACATCAACGAGTCTCGAGAAGCTGCTCTAGATGCCGCTCCATCTCTCCCCTTGGGAAACCCACAAAGAAATAATGATCAAGTTAGCTTGGTCATCGTTTAAAAGAAAATTTTTATTTATTATTAATCTTTAATGTTAACTTTAAAGACATTAAGAAAGAGATATTATTCTTCTTTATACTAAAATTCATGGTGAACTTATTGTTTTCTCAAGGAAAGTGATGAAATCTGTCATGTTCTAGAATTTAATTTGCAAAGTGTAATCTTGATTGAGTCAAGAAATACAAGTATATTCTTCTCCCTCCTCGATGCTAACCCCATTTCCATGCTTGTATAGCTGGGCATGGCGATGTTGTTAAAGAGGCCCGGAGTCAAGGTATCCCTCATACCATTGGGAGAATAAGATTTCACCAATGGAAGCGAATATTGTGATGTTGCCTAGTTCTACGGGCCCAAGCTAGTGCGGTGAATAAGCCCTCCCTAGCGTGTAGACATCCCTCTGAGATGAGGAGCAGGAGGATCAAGCAATGGAGCCTGAGAGGGTGACAGGTCGCGGCTCGAGTCCTCACCAGCCGGATGATGAGGTGTATGGTCCCATAGGGACTGCCCACTCCATAGGGGCTGGAAGTCCGAATTCTAGATCATTGGCAGAATAAAGTAAAGAGCCTAGATCTGGCTATGAATAATTTTAAACATTGTATCTATTTTTTTAAATACTTTGTTTGTGAACATTGTGTATTATTGATAAAGACTGTTTAAACAAACCATGTGTAAGGATTTTAATTAAGGAACTTGTTTATTTATGTCAAATAGTGTGGTAAGATTAATTAGAAAAAAAATTGACGTACGAATTGGGTAGAAAGTGGGAGGATGGGATGCCCTGACAGCAACATCCTATGGATGGGTGGACCCGATTAGTCGGGTAACTTTTCAATAAATTAATTAAAGCACTACGTTAGATAAATAAATCCCTAGGCAACCCTACTCTAGAGGACTAGGTTAGTGGTTGTGCCTTACATAGATAAGGAAAAAAGCATTGTTTCTAGAAGTCAAGAATAGAGGTTGCCCGAATTAAAGTCGATCACTCTATGAGTGGTTTGATTTTAGAAATCCTTTAAAAAGACCACGCTCCCCCTATGAGATAGAACTAGGTCATACCTACTAATTGTATGTGTGTATCTTACATGGTCAAGGTGTCGAGTAGGAAACTACCCTAAGTTAGACTTAGTAGACTAAAAGGTTTCCCCTATTTAGGAAGCGGGGGACCTTATAGTATTCTTGCTTTGGGGGGTGCCATGAAAGTTTGTTATGGCACGGTTCTTTTAAAGTAGGATCACACATCACAAATGCATTTCTCTAGTAGGGATCCTTAAGCTAGGTAAACTTTCCCATGAGTGTGTATTTTTAGATTTGTTGTTATATTCAAGTTATTATGATAAACCAAGGGGTTGGATGTGTGCTTACTTGGGACTCCATTGGGTGTGAGATTAGCCATAGCATAATGCTTGATAGTGTGGATATGGTTGGAAAGGTGCGTGTCCAATGGGGCTGGGCAGTGCTACTTTTGAGGAGTGGTATGATCTATATCTATTTCTTTTCCTCTTCTTTAAATTTGCATGACAACAATCATATAAGCCGATCGGCTAGGTTTAATGCCCCTTTTATAAATGGATGTGAATCTGTGAGATCCCTGTTCCCACCGAGCAACAGTTTCAGGGTGCTAGCAGCGGAAGTAGCACTTCTCGCGCGGGACAGGGGTCCCACATTCGAGGCCTCGCCCACGGATATCCGGATAAGAGACTAATCCGTCGGTTGTTCCAAAACCGAACCCGAAAAAACTTCCTTTATCGGAAAGCACGGGCGATTCCACCAGGATAACTTTTTACTCTAACGTAGTCAAGATCATTTCTGATCGAGCTGATCCAATTGCATCTATAAGATACTTGGTCAGATCAAGGAAGAAACTTGCACTTGGATCATTGGGATCAACGCTTTTTTCCCCATTCAAGAGGCACAGCCGTTGATTCCTATCCATAGAACAATTTCTGTCCGGGATTTACTTTATCTATCGTAATAACAGAATTTTTGAGTCTCGATTTACGGATCCATCAGTCCAGCCTAACCCCATCCGATCCCATGGGTTAGCCAACCGCCCAACCACTGTAGTGATGGGATCCAATTTGGAATTTGGTTAGGTTTTGTCCCGGGTACCAAGGAAAAGAGTTCCAAGGCCCCCTAGCCGGAAGTTCATGCAAACATAAAACTAGCCACACCACTTACACACCCAATATGAAATTGCCTTTTCTTAGCATCAGCTAACTTTAAAACAATCCTTTAATGAAACCATAGTACCACTGATCACAATCTTCCAATTTATCCGGTTGATTCATAATTTCCCATCATTCCTTCATCAGAGTATCTATGGCATCATTGGCAACTAAAACGCTCACCACCTGTCCACACAGGGGCCGTTTCCTAGTTCCTAGCCCATAATACTCGGCAATATAATCACTTATCAAGATGGACTCTCGTTGAAGATCAGCAAGATCAACCAACAGATCCATATAAAGAGCCATGGACTCATCCGTTTTGAGGACCAGCAAGGTCAGTCAACCAGATCCATGCCCGGTTTCAGAAAACAACTCTTACTACTTGTTCCAATATCTTCCACGACGCACGTGTGGGTATCTTCGGCGACCCAGAGCCCGAGCACCGTATGGTCAGCACCCTCTAGGATCCTTCGCAGGTGACCTAGCGCTTCACTCATAGGCCGCTTCCTTGGTCCCTCATCCACCGTACCGGAAGCTCACCATTTAAATCGAACCGAGGCTGGTCAAGACCTCGGTCGACCTTGCTACGCGAGACGTCCTCCATTGACTCTCCGTCAGCAGTTGCAACTTTAACAGTTAGGTCTTCATGACCTTAATCCAAGACGGTCAAAATGCTTCTCCAGCATTCTTGACATAAAACAGTCATTTACAAACAGTCACAAATACAGTTTCTATAACGAACTCTTGTCTTTCCATATTATCCACTCTCGGACCACATTACTTATTCCACATTCCATTCAGTGTGTACTCGTTCTCATCCATTCACTCGTATAGACTACATTATCTCACATACATCTTCATATTCATTATTCTACATACATATCCATGTTCGTACGTCCACATCATACATCCAATTTCACATTCATACATACGCATCTACATGCATACATCCACATCTACATTCATACATCCATACCTCCATTTTCACATCCACACATCTACATTCATACATCCATACCTCCATTTCCACATCCACACATCCACATTCATATTCATACATCCACATTCACATGCATACATCCATTTTCACATCCTCATTCATACATCCACATCCGTATCTACATCCATACATTCACATCCACCTCTTCATTCACAATCACATCCATACATCCACATCTACATACATACATCCACATCTACATACATACATCTATACATCCACATCTACATACATACGTCCATTTTCACATCCTCATTCATACATACACATCCACATACATACATACACATCTGTATCTACATCCATACATCCACATCCACATCAACATTCACATTCATTCATATACATCTACATGTATACATCCACATCACATTCATACAACCATATTACATTCATTCTCGTCCTAACACATCCCATATACATCTTAACACATCCTAACTCATCTTAACACATTCTATCACATCTCATACACATCTTATCACATCTTTTTACATCTCATACACCTCTTATCACATCCTATCACTTTCCATACGAATCTTATCAATTCTTATCACATCTCATACACCTCTTATCACATCTAACTTTCCATACGCATCTTATCAATTCTTATCACATCTCATACACCTCTTATCACATCCTATCACTTTCCATACGCATCTTATCAATTCTTATCACATCTCATACACCTCTTATCACATCTTATCACATTTCATATCTTTTTTTTTTTAATAAAAGAGAATTCTTATATTTGTTATAAGATTTCTCTACACATTTATTTATACATAAATTCCATTTAAGGAGACTAACACTTTCGAAATTAAAATCAATCTTTTATGCATCTTCTTATGCATAAATTCAATTTGGTAGGAAATTACACTTTTAGAATAAAAGAATTTCTCTTATGCATCTAAGTTAAGCATAAAATCCATTTATGAGGAAAATCACACTTTTAGTATAAAAAGAATATCTTTTATGCACACCTATATGCATGAAATCCAATATGATAAAAGTAACACTCTTACAATAAAATAATCAACTTTTATGCATACCTCTATGCATGAAATTCAATTATGATAAAAGTCACACTTTTATAATAAAATAATCAACTTTTATGCATACCTCTATGCATGAAATCCAATATGATAAAAGTAACACTTTTGATATAAAAAATTTTCCTTTATGCATACTTCTATGCATGAAAATTAAAAATGATAAAAGTAACACTTTTGATATAAAAAATTTTCTTTTATGCATACTTCTATGCATGAAAATTAAAAATGATAAAAGTAACACTTTTGATATAAAAAATTTTCTTTTATGCATACTTCTATGCATGAAAATTAAAAATGATAAAAGTAACACTTTTGATATAATTTTTTTTTTCTTTATGCATACTTCTATGCATGAAAATTAAAATGATAAAAGTAACACTTTTGATATAAAAAATTTTCTTTTATGCATACTTCTATGCATGAAAATTAAAAATGATAAAAGTAACACTTTTGATATAAAAATTTTTCCTTTATGCATACTTCTATGCATGAAAATTAAAAAAGATAAAAATAACACTTTTGATATAAAAATTTATCCATTATGCATACTTCTATGCATGAAATAAGAATGGTAAAAATAACACTTTTGATATAAAAATTTATCCATTATGCATACTTCTATGCATGAAATAAAAATGGTAAAAATAACACTTTTGATATAAAAACTTATCTTTTATGCATGATATTAAAATTCAATTTCTCCATGATTGTAATGAAATTATTTCAATTAATCTAGGATGATAATTCCTAGAATATGGTAGGAAGTCCTCTTTTTATGCTTTGAATGAGATTATTTTATGCATAATTTTTATAAAAATTTTGCCATAGCTTCGCTGCTATGACTGATAAATCTCAATTTTTCTAAGGGATAATGCTTATTATTAAGGAAATAATTAAAATGATCTCTAATTGGATTATTAATCCATAATGGATTGAATCATCGATATACATAAACTAAAAGCATAGAAAAAAGCCATTAACTTGGCCTCAAGCATAGCTTAATCTTGGGTTAAGGAAAAGCTTTATGAAAAGCTTGATTTGGATTGAGAACGGGTCATGAGTATGACCATTTCTTGAGTGAGAGAGAGAATTTACATAAAAATCATTAGAATTTAAACATAAATGAAAATTAACTTCAATAGCATTTATTAAATTATGTAACTCTTCACTACTATTCAAACTTCAATAGCATTTAAAAAAAACCATACCAATTAAACTTCTCAAGCTTGAGAGGGGTTGAGAAGAGAGAAACATTGAGAAATTATAGAAAGATCAATATTCACTAATTACCTTACAACTTGCTTGATTCTTTGTTCACGGTAGAGGCCCCCAACCAATCAATTGGTTAAGTATGTTGATGGAGCCACTAATGGGGATTGAAGAAAGAGGGAAGCTCCAAAAACTAGTGAATTATTAAATGAATTCACAGTTCTTGGCCTAGGTGGAGTAGAGTAACGATGCATAAACACTATATATTTTTCAACAAGGGGGAGGCTTCTATTTATAGGAAAAATTGAGCTCCTAACCAAACAAACTAATTCTAGAATTTTCTAAATCAGTTTGGTCAATATTTGACCATTTTTAGGTCAGTTAAGCTAACTTTTTGGAACTAGACTTGAATGAGGAGAGAGGAGAGATGAAATATCTCAATTTTTATGAGTTTAAAACTCATTCAAGCATGTGAAATATGCACCTCCTTTAAAGAACTCCCCTTCCTTACATATGTGTCATAATGAAATCATTTTAATATTGCTCATAGTTTTTTTTTTTTACTAATAAACCTTGTACATTTTCAACTCTTCATCTTATGTGAAATATGCACCTCCTTTAAAGAATTCCCCTTCCTTACATATGTGTCATAATGGAATCATTTTAATATTGCTCATAGTTTTTTTTACTAATAAACCTTGTACATTTTCAACTCTTCATCTTATGTGAAATATGCACCTCCTTTAAAGAATTCCCCTTCCTTACATATGTGTCATAATGGAATCATTTTAATATTGCTCATAGTTTTTTACTAATAAACCTTGTACATTTTCAACTCTTCATCTTATGTGAAATATGCACCTCCTTTAAAGAATTCCCCTTCCTTACATATGTGTCATAATGGAATCATTTTAATATTGCTCATAGTTTTTTACTAATAAACCTTGTACATTTTCAACTCTTCATCTTATGTGAAATATGCACCTCCTTTAAAGAATTCCCCTTCCTTACATATGTGTCATAATGGAATCATTTTAATATTACTCATAGTTTTTTTTTACTAATAAACCTTGTACATTTTCAACTCTTCACCTTATGTGAGAATTTACTCATTTTTGGGTATCTTCTTTTTACAAATTTGGATTTATCTCTTCGCTCCACATGGATTGATGCTATTGGCCCATAGGAACCTTAATTGGACCATAGTCTAAAGATTTCTGAAAATCTAGACCCTTAGACTAAGGTTCTTTATACCTATTTCCAATTAATTCCAATTGCACATTGGAAAATTCTTTTTGAATTTCTGTTTCAGGAGAACTCATCTGAATTATAAGAGATATTTTTCTATCCAAAAATATTCAAAATCTGAATATTCTCTCTCTAGAATAAATTTTCTCTCTCTAGGCTAAAATAGTTAGCAACAGGGTCTTTATATTTCTGAAGAGGGTTGATTACAGGGGAAGATACTAGACATCAAAAAGGGGTTGGGGGAGGAATCTTACATTCTACCCCACTTAAAAAACGCGAGATGTCCTCATCTCGCAACTTGTGATAATTTCGCAAGATTCACGAATATGAGACTTAAAGAAAAATTTTAATCAAGATTAACCACCAAGATAAGTCTTAAAGAGAGCAAGATTCAAAATACGAACAAGATTTAAACTTTATTCATTCTCAGAACTTATACAGTAAAGATAGAGGAACTCTTTACACTTCCATAAGCCCGTCCATCATATGGTCACAAAAGCAGTCCTCACAAGCTGCACAAGTATAAGGTAACTCATCTATGGGAATGATTCTGTGGGTTATTGCTGCGCCTATCTCAGTGGTATGAGGTGTTCTAACAAAAGGACCTCTGAGAGGTAAGCCAAAAACGGGGTAAAGGCATATCTTCTCATGAGGAAGAAAACACGCCAGTAAGAAGACCCGCTCAGAAAACCCAGGATGCCTTGATCTCATGACGCAGTAGTATCGGGGACCCAAACCCAAAGCTTCAATAACCATGGCTAAGCGGACATTGTTACGAAAATGTTGCTGACCCCAGGGTGTTACCCTAGTTATGTCTTGATAGGTCCGCCATTTGGTCTGCGCTACAGAAGTTCCTAGGTGAGGAAAAAGTGAGCGCTCATACTGTTCTATAAAATCCTTCTTCACAGACTCACTTGCGTCTTGAAGGTGAGGAATCATTATGGATAAAACTAGTTCTTGTTGCCAAGCCATGAAGGAGATTAAGAAAGAAAGGAGATCGATGGGAGTAAGATTACTGTGAACGACAAGTAAAAGTTACGACTTATATAAAGGAAGGAGCTAGCGTAACTTAGAAGCCAACGGTATCTTGCCACTGAAGTTTTACCGTCTTTCCTTGATTTGGGTTTGGCACATTTTTCTATAGAAGGCATTCAGAACTTTGAGATGAGGAGATAAAAGAAGTTCGTAAGCTAGATCACCTACTTTCTTTGGTCCACAATATCTGGGAGATAACTTCTTATACTTCCCAAGAGATAAAGAACTTCTTTTGGGCCGTACTCGAGACCAAAACCTTGATATCCAAAACATCGATTCTCACTTCTGAACTCGTTGTTCTGAATCCTTAAAACAGGTGGGACTCTTGAGAAGTATTCAGGAAAAAGGTTCTTCCTTTTTTAAACAGAATCTTTCTTTTATTTTAGAGAGAGAATAATTATAAGATCAGAAAGGGAGATTCTTACTCCTGTATACCTCTAAGGCTGGGGGAGGAATCTTACATTCTACCCCACTTAAAAGGTGCAAGATGTCCTCATCTCGCAAGTAGAGGATAACTTTTTTGCTTAAGATCCAATTTATTCTGGGGTTCCTTATATTCCGGTCAACCCAACAGAATATGGGGATAAATATCCCTTATATAGAATTCATCATTAAATAACAATTCATTCAAATCATATCATTCATATCTTTAACACGATAATGGTCCATTAGACCGAAAAATTTTCTTCTGAATATTCCTCCACAGGAATTTTAGTCAAGCAAGTTCTCAAATTGTCATCCCTTAACTTGATCCACCAAGTCAAGTATTAATAGTAGCAATCTGACAGCACAATCCACTAATCTCATAGTGATTTGCTGAAATCATTATCATCATTCCAGTTATGAATATCATCACAGGGACTCATCCCATTCATCCTCATTGAAGCTTATTACATTTCAACCAAATTTCAGGGATCATCATTTTTCAATCAGAATCCAAATCAATTCATCAATTCTCAAATAGAATTAAAAATCATATCAACCACATTCAAAATCATCCTCTGGATAGCATTAACGCTTATAATTTCAAGTCTTAGATTTACTCGTATATACTGTCGGTAAAGAGCTGCAGTTATACCCTCGGTATATACGGATAGTCATGATACTCGAACTATAAGGTAAATACCATCATGTCTAGGTCTCAAGCAAGTCAGGGTTCCATACAATTGCGGTACTTCAATTGAAGACCCAATTACTAATTTACGAATTTCAATTTGAATTAACAATTTGTATGAATTATATCAACAATTACAACCTTTTTGTGCGTCTTGATAAACTTTTGACATAATTTGCTCCTCAGTTGATCTTATTGGAGATCTATGACTTAAGTCTGATAAATAGATTTTTCTTTATCCACAGATCGTCTGCCGTAAACAATCATTTAAACAACAAGAATTTTTTTTTTCTCCGGAAAACATTTTTTTATTTATATAAAAGTTGCATTATGTACATAGAGCAGCTCGGCTCCAGAATTCAAAATCTCCTTGGGAAACGCATATGACGACGGTATTGGGCCATAGCCATGCCCTGATACAAACGTCCACTTACTGACAAGGGAGCTATTATATTCCATTTAGGAATAAAACAACTAAGAAGTCTGTAGACTTGGCATGCAAGCCTGAAATTTCGAGGCGTTGAATGATATAAAATGACGCCACGTACGATTTTCAGTTTTAACAAAATCATAGCCAATGAGAGGTTCTCCCACAGCATTGCACGGCGGTCGCAAGAGGCGTGGACATATTGTCCTGCAAACCACTTATGCTGAATTCTCTCTGCTGGGTTAGGAAAATATAAATCCTCGAAATGGCGTGCGAGTCTTCTTCGGCTTATTCGAGTTGAAGCGGAAGAGATGAGATGCTCGAAGGCAAACGCAATCATATCTTGAGACTGGGTGAGGTCGGGAATACCAGATAAATGGGGAACTTCCATCTATAAAAATAATTTTTTTTTGATTAAAATTTCTTCATTAAAGAAGCTTACGGAATGAAAAAACATTATGACAATGCTATTTCTGAATTCTTTTTACCAATTTCAGATAAGAATTTAATTATCTTTATTAGCTTTCAATTTCGCTCTGATACCAACTGTGAGATCCCTGTTCCCACCGAGCAACAGTTTCAGGGTGCTAGCAGCGGAAGTAGCACTTCTCGCGCGGGACAGGGGTCCCACATTCGAGGCCTCGCCCACGGATATCCGGATAAGAGACTAATCCGTCGGTTGTTCCAAAACCGAACCCGAAAAAACTTCCTTTATCGGAAAGCACGGGCGATTCCACCAGGATAACTTTTTACTCTAACGTAGTCAAGATCATTTCTGATCGAGCTGATCCAATTGCATCTATAAGATACTTGGTCAGATCAAGGAAGAAACTTGCACTTGGATCATTGGGATCAACGCTTTTTTCCCCATTCAAGAGGCACAGCCGTTGATTCCTATCCATAGAACAATTTCTGTCCGGGATTTACTTTATCTATCGTAATAACAGAATTTTTGAGTCTCGATTTACGGATCCATCAGTCCAGCCTAACCCCATCCGATCCCATGGGTTAGCCAACCGCCCAACCACTGTAGTGATGGGATCCAATTTGGAATTTGGTTAGGTTTTGTCCCGGGTACCAAGGAAAAGAGTTCCAAGGCCCCCTAGCCGGAAGTTCATGCAAACATAAAACTAGCCACACCACTTACACACCCAATATGAAATTGCCTTTTCTTAGCATCAGCTAACTTTAAAACAATCCTTTAATGAAACCATAGTACCACTGATCACAATCTTCCAATTTATCCGGTTGATTCATAATTTTCCATCATTCCTTCATCAGAGTATCTATGGCATCATTGGCAACTAAAACGCTCACCACCTGTCCACACAGGGGCCGTTTCCTAGTTCCTAGCCCATAATACTCGGCAATATAATCACTTATCAAGATGGACTCTCGTTGAAGATCAGCAAGATCAACCAACAGATCCATATAAAGAGCCATGGACTCATCCGTTGAGGACCAGCAAGGTCAGTCAACCAGATCCATGCCCGGTTTCAGAAAACAACTCTTACTCCTTGTTCCAATATCTTCCACGACGCACGTGTGGGTATCTTCGGCGACCCAGAGCCCGAGCACCGTATGGTCAGCACCCTCTAGGATCCTTCGCAGGTGACCTAGCGCTTCACTCATAGGCCGCTTCCTTGGTCCCTCATCCACCGTACCGGAAGCTCACCATTTAAATCGAACCGAGGCTGGTCAAGACCTCGGTCGACCTTGCTACGCGAGACGTCCTCCATTGACTCTCCGTCAGCAGTTGCAACTTTAACAGTTAGGTCTTCATGACCTTAATCCAAGACGGTCAAAATGCTTCTCCAGCATTCTTGACATAAAACAGTCATTTACAAACAGTCACAAATACAGTTTCTATAACGAACTCTTGTCTTTCCATATTATCCACTCTCGGACCACATTACTTATTCCACATTCCATTCAGTGTGTACTCGTTCTCATCCATTCACTCATATAGACTACATTATCTCACATACATCTTCATATTCATTATTCTACATACATATCCATGCTCGTACGTCCACATCATACATCCAATTTCACATTCATACATACGCATCTACATGCATACATCCACATCTACATTCATACATCCATACCTCCATTTCCACATCCACACATCTACATTCATACATCCATACCTCCATTTCCACATCCACACATCCACATTCATATTCATACATCCACATTCACATGCATACATCCATTTTCACATCCTCATTCATACATCCACATCCGTATCTACATCCATACATTCACATCCACCTCTTCATTCACAATCACATCCATACATCCACATCTACATACATACATCCACATCTACATACATACATCTATACATCCACATCTATATACATACGTCCATTTTCACATCCTCATTCATACATACACATCCACATACATACATACACATCTGTATCTACATCCATACATCCACATCCACATCAACATTCACATTCATTCATATACATCTACATGTATACATCCACATCACATTCATACAACCATATTACATTCATTCTCGTCCTAACACATCCCATATACATCTTAACACATCCTAACTCATCTTAACACATTCTATCACATCTCATACACATCTTATCACATCTTTTTACATCTCATACACCTCTTATCACATCCTATCACTTTCCATACGCATCTTATCAATTCTTATCACATCTCATACATCTCTTATCACATCTAACTTTCCATACGCATCTTTTCAATTCTTATCACATCTCATACACCTCTTATCACATCCTATCACTTTCCATACGCATCTTATCAATTCTTATCACATCTCATACACCTCTTATCACATCTTATCACATTTCATATCTTTTTTTTTTTTATAAAAGAGAATTCTTATATTTGTTATAAGATTTCTCTACACATTTATTTATACATAAATTCCATTTAAGGAGACTAACACTTTCGAAATTAAAATCAATCTTTTATGCATCTTCTTATGCATAAATTCAATTTGGTAGGAAATTACACTTTTAGAATAAAAGAATTTCTCTTATGCATCTAAGTTAAGCATAAAATCCATTTACGAGGAAAATCACACTTTTAGTATAAAAAGAATATCTTTTATGCACACCTATATGCATGAAATCCAATATGATAAAAGTAACACTCTTACAATAAAATAATCAACTTTTATGCATACCTCTATGCATGAAATTCAATTATGATAAAAGTCACACTTTTATAATAAAATAATCAACTTTTATGCATACCTCTATGCATGAAATCCAATATGATAAAAGTAACACTTTTCATATAAAAAATTTTCCTTTATGCATACTTCTATGCATGAAAATTAAAAATGATAAAAGTAACACTTTTGATATAAAAAATTTTCTTTTATGCATACTTCTATGCATGAAAATTAAAAATGATAAAAGTAACACTTTTGATATAATTTTTTTTTCTTTATGCATACTTCTATGCATGAAAATTAAAAATGATAAAAGTAACACTTTTGATATAAAAAATTTTCTTTTATGCATACTTCTATGCATGAAAATTAAAAATGATAAAAGTAACACTTTTGATATAAAAATTTTTCCTTTATGCATACTTCTATGCATGAAAATTAAAAAAGATAAAAATAACACTTTTGATATAAAAATTTATCCATTATGCATACTTCTATGCATGAAATAAAAATGGTAAAAATAACACTTTTGATATAAAAATTTATCCATTATGCATACTTCTATGCATGAAATAAAAATGGTAAAAATAACACTTTTGATATAAAAACTTATCTTTTATGCATGATATTAAAATTCAATTTCTCCATGATTGTAATGAAATTCTTTCAATTAATCTAGGATGATAATTCCTAGAATATGGTAGGAAGTCCTCTTTTTATGCTTTGAATGAGATTATTTTATGCATAATTTTTATAAAAATTTTGCCATAGCTCCGCTGCTATGACTGATAAATCTCAATTTTTCTAAGGGATAATGCTTATTATTAAGGAAATAATTAAAATGATCTCTAATTGGATTATTAATCCATAATGGATTGAATCATCGATATACATAAACTAAAAGCATAGAAAAAAGCCATTAACTTGGCCTCAAGCATAGCTTAATCTTGGGTTAAGGAAAAGCTTTATGAAAAGCTTGATTTGGATTGAGAACGGGTCATGAGTATGACCATTTCTTGAGTGAGAGAGAGAATTTACATAAAAATCATTAGAATTTAAACATAAATAAAAATTAACTTCAATAGCATTTATTAAATTATGTAACTCTTCACTACTATTCAAACTTCAATAGCATTTAAAAAAAACCATACCAATTAAACTTCTCAAGCTTGAGAGGGGTTGAGAAGAGAGAAACATTGAGAAATTATAGAAAGATCAATATTCACTAATTACCTTACAACTTGCTTGATTCTTTGTTCACGGTATAGGCCCCCAACCAATCAATTGGTTAAGTATGTTGATGGAGCCACTAATGGGGATTGAAGAAAGAGGGAAGCTCCAAAAACTAGTGAATTATTAAATGAATTCACAGTTCTTGGCTTAGGTGGAGTAGAGTAACGATGCATAAACACTATATATTTTTCAACAAGGGGGAGGCTTCTATTTATAGGAAAAATTGAGCTCCTAACCAAACAAACTGATTCTAGAATTTTCTAAATCAGTTTGGTCAATATTTGACCATTTTTAGGTCAGTTAAGCTAACTTTTTGGAACTAGACTTGAATGAGGAGAGAGGAGAGATGAAATATCTCAATTTTTATGAGTTTAAAACTCATTCAAGCATGTGAAATATGCACCTCCTTTAAAGAACTCCCCTTCCTTACATATGTGTCATAATGGAATCATTTTAATATTGCTCATAGTTTTTTTTTTTTTACTAATAAACCTTGTACATTTTCAACTCTTCATCTTATGTGAAATATGCACCTCCTTTAAAGAATTCCCCTTCCTTACATATGTGTCATAATGGAATCATTTTAATATTGCTCATAGTTTTTTTTACTAATAAACCTTGTACATTTTCAACTCTTCATCTTATGTGAAATATGCACCTCCTTTAAAGAATTCCCCTTCCTTACATATGTGTCATAATGGAATCATTTTAATATTTCTCATAGTTTTTTACTAATAAACCTTGTACATTTTCAACTCTTCATCTTATGTGAAATATGCACCTCCTTTAAAGAATTCCCCTTCCTTACATATGTGTCATAATGGAATCATTTTAATATTGCTCATAGTTTTTTACTAATAAACCTTGTACATTTTCAACTCTTCATCTTATGTGAAATATGCACCTCCTTTAAAGAATTCCCCTTCCTTACATATGTGTCATAATGGAATCATTTTAATATTACTCATAGTTTTTTTTTACTAATAAACCTTGTACATTTTCAACTCTTCACCTTATGTGAGCATTTACTCATTTTTGGGTATCTTCTTTTTACAAATTTGGATTTATCTCTTCCCTCCACATGGATTGATGCTATTGGCCCATAGGAACCTTAATTGGACCATAGTCTAAAGATTTCTGAAAATCTAGACCCTTAGACTAAGGTTCTTTATACCTATTTCCAATTAATTCCAATTGCACATTGGAAAATTCTTTTTGAATTTCTGTTTCAGGAGAACTCATCTGAATTATAAGAGATATTTTTCTATCCAAAAATATTCAAAATCTGAATATTCTCTCTCTAGAATAATTTTTCTCTCTCTAGGCTAAAATAGTTAGCAACAGGGTCTTTATATTTCTGAAGAGGGTTGATTACAGGGGAAGATACTAGACATCAAAAAGGGGTTGGGGGAGGAATCTTACAGAATCCCTTCAGGAGTTAAATGAAGAGATATGTGCTTAGAGGGAGACTAGAGAGCTAAGGTTACTCTCTCTCTTCCTCCTTTCTCCCTCTACACAATCTACTTCATATTCTCTCCCTCCTCCTCCTTATTACAACATAGTCCCTTTTCGACTCTTTCCCTCCTATGTTTTATTCAACATGACTGTTCAAAAGCTAATCTACTCGTTGAGTTTGTAAACTACAAGAAATTTCAATGACCTCTTCAAGTTACAGCAATAGGTAAGTGGCCATTCATCATTTATACTTTTTTCAATGACACACACAATAAGCAATCTACACACACACCTCTTAATTTCATCTATGCATGATAAAAGTGATTCTCCTATTCAATAGAGTTACCATCAACCCACACATGATTGGATGTTTTCTATTTGCTTCTTCAACACAGGACTATTAGTAAGCATTTATGCTTTTCTGTAACCCATGTACACCCACCTAACCCCCCCACACACACACAATTCTCATAATCTTGATCTATGCACAATTGAGGTGATAATTTTTGTTTTCTTATTCTCAACGCAGGAACTATTATGAGTGTCCTTATTATGGTTTAGCTTGAGGAGAATCAATGTAACTTTGATTATGTAAAATTTAAGTTTTTCAACTTAACAAATAATTTGTTCAATTTTCATTACCAAGGCCTCAATTCTAATTTCTACTTTTTGTGTTGTTCATTTCTAGCACCCCTATTCTCATTAGTGGGGTAGTCAGCAAATATGGCTTGACCTTAGTGCATGTCACTCTCATAGCCATGTGGCTACATCATGCAAGAAGGCATTCTTTACATCTATTTGATGTAAAGACCAACCCTTTGCTGTAGTAGCCATAGCAATGATAGCTCTCATCAGAGCTGCCATTCTCACAACTAGGCTGAATGTCTCTCGAATGTCTCCTCATAGTCAATGACATAGGTTTTTGCATAGCCCTTGGCAGCCAATCTTGCCTTATACCTGCTCACTGAACTATTTTCATTATGTTGCTTGACCTTATACCTGCTCATTGAACCATCTGCATTATGATTAACCTTATACACCCAATCACATCTAATTGCCTTCGTTTCCTTATAGGCAAAGGCACTAATTTCCATGTTACATTTGCATCCAATGCTGGCATCTTCCCATTTTTTACTTCCAAGTGCCTACTCAAAACAAGTGGACTCCAACTCCTGTATTTCTTTAATAACCACGTAAGCATAATGATGGGATATATATCTATCATATCTCAAATTGTCAATAGGGTACCTAACTCTCATAGACTTGCATACACCTGGATCACTACCAAGTGTCCTCAAAATAGCCTTAGTTCTCCTTACACCAGGAGTAACCACAGATGGAATGCCAAGCTCCTCATCAAGGCTGTGCTCAGAGCCACTATAGTCACCATCTGCGTACAAGTGACTTGCTCTGACAGATCAAGCACAAAATGTTAATCTACCTTTTCCTTCCCATTACATGATGCATGTGTACCTACATCTGTCTTCAACTGCCTGACCACCATGGACAAACATTGGATCCACTACTAGAGGACTCTCTAGGTCCACTAAGCACCTGTGATTACTACTCTACATTTGGTGCGACTTCAATTCTTCTTACATATATATCTTCTGTTGCCTTCATTGATAGTGCATATTAGCTATTTTTCTCATCAAAGACAACATCTCTGCTTACTCGCATCTCACAAGTGGTATGGTAAAACCTTTCTGCTCTAAAGCATAGCCAATGAAAATGTATTTCTCTACCTTTGGATCCAACTTTGTTCTCACTTCATTGAGAATATGCACATATGTAATACACCCAAACACTTTCAAGTGAGACACATCCAGTTTTATGCTTGTAAACTTATGTTCACGCATTACACCATGAACAAATGTAGTCGGGACCCTGTTCATAATGTACACAACAGTTGTTACTAATACTTCTACCTAAAAATAATGTGGCATATTCTTTTCCAACTTCAAGGCTCATGCCACTTCTACAATGTGTCTATTTTTTCTTTTTGCAACATCATTTTATTGCGGAGTGTACCTACATGTAAACTCTATTGATTCCCTACTTTCTCAAGAAATCACTGAACTTATTGAAGAAATACTCTCCCTCACTATTGAACTCAGACATTTTATTTGTATGCCTCTTTCCTTCTCGACCAAGACTTTAAATTTCTTAAAATGACCAAACATCTCGCTTTTCTCCTTCATGAAATTAACCCACACTTTCCTAGTGTGATCATTAATGAATGTAACATAATATCTGCAACCTACAATTGTCACAGTCTTGGTTGGTCCCCATACATCTAAATGTGTAGCATCTAACATTGACATGCTTTTCATGTGGGAAATTATGTTTGGCTTGCTTACGAAGCTAGGATGCTTCACATACTTTATGCATACCATCAACCTTAAACTTTGGCAAACTTGCAACAATATTTTGGGCTTGCATAACTGTATATTCACATGACCAATGTGCTTGTTCCATATGTTAATATCTGCAATGACACATGTTCCATGCACAAACATGGATTTACATTAGGCATGTTCCCATCAAAAGTAAACATCTTGCAATTTTTGTTATCCTTTGCAACCAAGTGAGATTAATTTTTGAAGTCTTCCACAAAACATCTTTCAGGATTAAACTACACTTGTAGACCAATATTACTCAACCATCTGTCCAATAGAAACTAGGTTCTTTGTAATATTTGGAACATGAAGTACATATTCCAAGTACTTCATTTTGCCATCCTGCCATAGACAATGGCACTTTACCAATATGCATAATCGAATGCACAATATCATCACCTATTTTACATAACCTGGTTTTTCCATTTTCTATATGTCTCTAAACCACTCACCCATGATTGGTCATGTGGTTAGAGGTCTCTAAGTTCACATACCATATATCTTAGATCCTGACACATCTTTTTGTTGTAGATCTAAGCATGTGATGCATCACCACCCTGTTTACTAGATGATGTATAATTACCTTGTTGTTTGCAACTTTCCACTTTTAATGTCATTCTACTTTTTAAAGAAATCTTTTGCAATGTGCCCTGATTTTCCACAATAATAGCACTCTATGCTATTTTCACTCTCATTTCTTTTGCAAAAACCACCTTGCCCTCTCTGGCTCCCCCTAACTCTAGACTGGCCTCTTCCACTCGTGTATGATTATTATTGCTTTTACAAATCATTGGACTATTATTGTCCATAATTTTAGTTTCCATGTCGGCCACCATCTTGGACTCAACCTCAACCTCTATATGAGTAGAAGTCATGTTCTCATATGTTCTTGCTTTGTGAAGAACAGTCCTCACCTAGAGACTTTTCTTCATCATAGACACCAAGTCTCAAAAGTTGAGAATATTCTCTCTAATTACATGGCTTGTACTCTTTGCCAAGCCCATACAGATGCTCACTACATCATCACCTTCCCACCACTGATACATTGATAGACCCAAGGGATTCAACAATGCCCTTGATATTTAAAGCAGACTCATTGATAAACATGTTTTTCTTCTCCACAGTATGCAACTCTTGTTTTAGTTGCAGTTTCCTTGCCTTTGTGTTTGTTTAGAATATCTACATTAGATTTTTTCATATAATTGTTGAAGTGTTGGCATCCTATATGTGTCTTATCATTATGTTTGTGACACTGATTGAAAGACAATACATGAATTTTCTTGCACCTTGCTTCCAGTCCTTGAATTCCTTTATATCTAATGGAGTGACATTCTCTTCAGGAAACTCTAGAGGCTCCTCATTGTCTCCTTCGACATAGTCTCAAAATTTTTTATCCATTAGGAAATTGGTCATTCTAAACTTCCAAGCATGGAAGTTGTCCTTTTCCATCTTCTGAGTGACAATCTGATTGATTCCATCAGACATGTTTGCCTACAACAACCAAAAACCTGCAAAACAGATAGTTTTTGTATGCAACCTTTAACACAACAATATCTTATGTAATTGTCAATGTACTTCAGCACAACCTGTATGTCACTAGATGTGATTAGAGTACATGTACATACACTCAAGATCAGTAATACATATGCAAACAATGTCTGCACTCCCAAAATGCACTGTTGCACTATAATAACTAGATTTCGAGGATTTCGAGTAGAGATAGTTCTTAACCCGAAATGTACGAAAACACCTTGTAGAGTGATCGAATGGAGATCAAAATGTGATTTTGGCACAATTTTTTAGTACAAAGTATTACGCATCTTACATGCACCTCCTCAATTGGAGATGAGTAGCTCCAAAGAAACTGCCCAGAGAGTGTTATACCTAAACAAGAAGGGAAAGAGATGATGATTCTCTTACTCATGTACCTCTTCCTTGCTTGATTTTTTCTTGCTTGCCTCAGATCTCACAAAAACCGGAGCTATGATACCATAAAGAAAATGCGAGGGAGAGGGAGCTTGAGTTCCTTAGAAGAAAATACACACACACACACACACACAAGAGAGAGAAAGAGACAAGAGATAGATGGATGGCTAGATTTTCTTCTATCTTCTTCTCTTCTTTATAACCATATAACTAAAAATATAAGAGTACATATTATAAGGGAAAGTACTCTCCTACAATAACATATAATGTGGTCGGTGGTGTGACCTTGACTATATGAGCTGGCGCTATAACTATGACATAATTCTAGTACTCCAAAGTGGTTGTCACACAGCCTATCATATATTGGCCGCATATCTACCATAATCTCACCAACCATGCTAGTGGCATGTGTAGAAGCTATCACCCAGGTGGGTTATTGATGAGAAAATGTGGTGCTCATGCTAGATCAAGTGTGTGAAGAGGAGAGACTCATAAAATACAAGAATAAACTCTTGCTTATTAAGTTGTTTATGAATACAACTAGGCCTTGCTCACATACAAAATGCCTCATGGCTTCACCTTTAAATAGGTGAACAAGTGGACCTCAAGTCCATTCACACTCACGCCCTTCTCTCACCCTTCTACATAACCTTAGTCCCTTAATACCCCCCCTCAATACCAACTATGGAAGGATGGAATAGGTGGTATTGGACTAAGGATGCCTTTATAACATTAGGTGTACAAGGTTTAAATATAGGTGTGGTTATCTAGGATTTACAAAAGAGTTCCTAGAGCCTTAGAGGCTAATACAATGCCATCTAAGTCTTTATTTGTTGTCGATGAAAATGTATACCTCAATGATGGTGCACCCCACTCTTTGTGTTTGCTTGACTTCTTGTAGATGACATGGTTGAGACATACATGCCATTGCTTCCACCATATGCTTTCCACCTTGACCATTCTCACACAATGATCAAAAGCAGGCTGCCACCCTTGCTTTAATGGTTTGCTTTTAGATGGTCCTCCAACATGCTTTATGCTTCCTTGAATAATATATCTCCTCCATGAGTAATGAGGTAGATTTAAATAGGGAAGGGAAAGGGAGGGTCTTGCCGCTTGCCTTATGGATTGGTCAAGGGCAGTGTCTACTCCACAATTACAATAGTTTTTATGCATGTTGGTTAAATGATACCCTTTAGGGTTTGAAGTTACAAGCTTAATGAGTAATTGGTTGAGGTAAATACTCAAACAAATAAGGTTAATCATCTTTGGCTCAAGAAGGAGAGGACATGGCTCATAATGTTGCCAATGCCTCTTACAAAAGTAATGCCAAAAAATGCTTAAAATCATGACAACCAACAAGGTAGAGCATTTAGGGATTCTATGCTCAACCTTACAACTCATCTTATACAATGAAAATGCAGAATATGCAGCGAAATGACATGCCTTGGGCTTGGAAAACGAGAGCATATAGCTTATGGCTTGCCTATGCCTCTTACAAACAAGGGCCTCAAGGGTAATACACATAAACATTGAAGATGAACACTTAGTGTACATGTGCTCAACTTTAAAACCACTCAAAAATATGAGTTTTATGATAAAAAACCAGAAATCTTCAACCTCTTTGGCTTATGAGATGAAGACAATTGATTCATGGTTGCACCATTTCTCTTTGGAAGAAACGGGTTGACGAATGAAGACTTGAATGTGGCACTTATGGTGTGTGCCCGGCCTCCATGTTGATGAAGAAGAGCCTTCTTATTGTAAATGACCTCCTCCTTTGATGATTAAGACCACCTTAGTGTTGAGCAACACTTTAGTTGATGATTAATATCACCATTAGTGTGTATAAAACATAATTAGTACTAAAAAACATATTTTTAGTATCAAATGATACTTATTTTGGTGATTAACTCACCATTAATGTTTAATAACACTATTAGTGTTTAAGAACACTTTTCCTTTGCTAGATTAATAGAGTAATTAGTGTTAAATAACACAATTAGTGCTTAAAAGCACACTTTGAATCACTTTGAAAGCTTAAAAATTGATGTTTATGTTGAAGCTTGTTGAGCATGAGGCTTATGGCTACCTCATGTGGATGGGAGCCACTTCAAAATCAAGATACAGATCAGCAATACTCATTCACACTCACACTTGAGTGATTAGAGGAAGGGAGAAGCTGATTAGAGGAAGGGAGAAGTTGATTAGAGCAAAAAAACCCAAAAAAGCAGGCTTTAATGGAGAGCTTGAATGATGAAGAGAGAGGCGACTGGTTTTTTCTGTGTAGTCGTCGCGTCAGGGCGCCATCGGAGCTCAAATGAGAGCTGTAGCTTCCACACTCAATGGGCTATCAAAACCCTAAGCTTGCTTGCCTTATTGTGGCCTATAGCCGTCGTATAGTTGTACGGCCAGTGCAGCAGACAGGCGGCGGCTTCAGACAGCAATGTCGCAGCTACGCGTGGAGTAATCAAGCAATTATTGGTACGAAATGATGCGCCCGGGTGTGCTCTACACTTCCCATGTTGACATCTCCATGAGATATTGTCTCTACCAGCTGCTGTAGCTCCTCCACCATGAGACGGTTGAGCTCCACACAAGAAAGATAAGGAAAAAATGGATTTTTTGGACCTAATCTACACCACAAGTGGTTCAAATCACCTAAGCTCTAATACCATGTTGAGAAAACGTGGTGCTCATGCTAGATCAAGTGTGTGAAGAGGAGAGACTCACAAAATACAAGAATAAACTCTTGCTTATTAAGTTGTTTGTGAATACAACTAGGCCTTGCTCACATACAAAATGCCTCATGGCTTCACCTTTAAATAGGTGAACAAGTGGACCTCAAGTCCATTCACACTCACACCCTTCTCTCACCTTTCTACATAACCTTAGTCCCTTAATAGTTATCAATGTTCGCAACACTAGTTAAGCTCAATATCTCAACATGTTTGAGTCAAAGGTTGTGAAATTAATATTAAGTCATTTTTGATGCCTCAAAAGATGGGATATGAATGGATTCAAGAACCATATACAAAGGCTACTTTACATGATGGGATATGAATGGATTCAGGAACCATATACAAAGACTATTTTACATGATGGGACTATGGAGAAGGATGCTTTAGGCACATAATTTATGGATCAAAAGATGGGATATGAATGGATTTGTGAATCGTATACAAAGGCTACTTTACATGATGGGACTACGAATACAAGGTAGAAGGATGCTTTAGGCACATAAATTATCTTCATATATCAAGCATTGGATTTCCATATTCTCATGTGAAGATTCCAAGTTGCAGTGATTTTTGTATGAGTGTATAAAAAGTCTCACAATTGAGAAGAGAGGAGCCAAGCAAAGAGGTCAAGGAAGGTGGTTAGATTACCTCACAATTGAAGCACTGAAAATGCTACTTTTGAGTGTAGGAAAAATTTGAATGAAGAAAAAGGAAAGCTGTGGTGGGAAAGATTAAAAATAGTAATGTTGTTAGTGAGAATTAGGGCTTTGAAAGAATCAAGTTTAAAATGTATCAATAGGAAAGATGTTCGACATTTTTGTAACACCATATTTGAATCTCATGGACAAGAAAAGTTTGGTGGCAAATCAGCCTTGTGGGATTTGTTTCAAGAGGTGGCACAAAACACATTACAATCAAAGCAAGGAAAAAGGTTTAGAGAGCCTACAAAAATTGTATATGAATTTATTAAGATATGGGGTGGTCCACGTTTACGTGACTATTTAAGCGTAAACCTTGGAGGCCCATCTTTGTCTATCATTAGAAGGTAATGAAGGAAGGTAATTGAATATAATTATGGTGAGCACAAATACATCTTAGATGTTGTTGAAGATTTATATGGATGCAAAGAAAAGATATGGAGTCCTCTTTATAGTGCTAGTTATCATAGTGGAAGATGAGACAACTGAAAAGATGCAGGGGGGAAGAGAGCTTGAGCTCTTGCAAGCACACACACACACTCACAAAACCCTAATAGAGAACACACAAGGTGAGAGGCTGAAAATCTTCTTCATCTCTACTCAACACTCAACACACCATATACAAGAATAAGAGTACACACAATATGAAAGGTACTCAACCAAATACATACACGGGTTCTCTATAGTGTGAACCCGACTAAATGAGCTGGCGCTATAACTATGCCAGTCTCTAGAGTGGCTGTCACACAGCCTGTCATCCCACTGGCCGCATATCACCCAAGATCTCACCAACCATGCCAGTGGTGTAAGTGCGGGGCCTAGTGTCCACCGCCTCACTAGAGCTCGATATCTCAACACTCCCCCTCGAGCTCAACTCCATCTCATGTACACCAAGCGAAGCCCTGAATCTGCGGAGCTTCTCTGTACCCAATGCTTTGGTGAAGATGTCAGCTACCTGATCCTCTGTGCTGACATAAACAAGGTCAAGGTCTCCTGCCAAGACCTTCTCTCTGACGAAGTGGTAGTGGACCTCTATGTGCTTCGTACGAGCATGAAAGACTGGGTTCCTGGCCAACTGTATACTGCTAATGTTGTCACAGAAAATGACAACCTGTCTATCCACTGATAGACCCAAATCTGCAAGTAGCTTCCTCAACCAAGCTACCTCACATGCTGCCATAGCAGCTCCTCTGTACTCGGCCTCCGTACTCGATAGAGCAACCGTAGGCTGCTTCTTGCTGCTCCAAGTCACAGCAGCACTCCCCAAAGAAAACATGAATCCACTGGTAGATCTTCTGTCTGAGATACTACCAGCCCAATCAGCATCTGTGTACCCATGTACACATATCTCTATCCCAGTCTCATAGAATAGTCCACAATGCAAAGTAGACTTCACATACCTCAGTATGCGTCTCACTGCATCCAAATGCGGTTTTCGTGGAACCTGCATAAACTGACTCACCAACCCAACAGCATAGCTCAAATCTGGTCTGGTGATCGTCATGTAGATCAAACTTCCTACTATGCGTCTGTACATAGTAGGATCCTCCAAGATCTCTCCTGAATCTGCACTCAACTTGCCATTCTGATCCAATGGCACAAAAATAGGCTTACACCCTGTCATACCATACTTGGACAACATGTCCAAGCCATATTGTCTCTGCAGTAATCCAATACCATGTGGTGACCTAATCACCTCAATGCCCAAGAAATATCTGAGCTCCCCCAGATCCTTCATCTCGAACTTCTGTCTAAGCAAGATCTTTACATCAAAGGTCTCTGCATCATGGTCCCCCGTAATGATCAAGTCATCTACATAGATGACAACAAGCACAACTCCTCTATCACCATGTCTCACATACAGCGAGAAATCTGCATTGGCTACATGAAAGCCAATAGTGACAAGATATTCAGAAATCTTGTCAGACCATGCTCTTGGTGCTTGTTTTAAGCCATACAAGGCTTTCTTCAACCTGCAAACATGCTCGGGGTGACCCTCATCCTCATAACCAGGTGGCTGCAACATATACACCTCTTCTTGCAAATCCCCATGCAAGAATGCATTCTTTACATCCATCTGATGTAAAGACCATTGCTTTGATGCAGCCACTGCTATCACAACTCTCACCGTTGCCATCTTGGTAACTGGGCTGAAAGTTTCCTCATAATCAATCCCATATGTCTGCGCATATCCTTTGGCTACCAATCTAGCCTTGTACCTGTTTATGCTTCCATCACTGTTATGTTTAACTTTGTACACCCACTTGCATCCAATGGCTTTCTTGCCTTCTGGCAAATGCACTAAATCCCAAGTTTCATTTCCATATAGTGCATCCATCTCCTCATCCATAGCTTTCTCCCAACACACATTTCCAATAGCCTCATCAATGCATGTGGGCTCAACAACCTGCACAACCTTTGCCATATATGCATAGTGATGTGCCACATAACCATCATATGTAAATCTCTGCACAGGGTTCTTCACTCTCCCTGATCTTCGTAGCTTTTCATTCATGGCTTCCATAGCCTTCTTTACACCAGGTGTTCTCATAGCTGGGATCCCAAGCTCCTCATCAAGGCTCATATCTGAGCCACTAGACTCTCCATCAACATGAGAATGCCCTGCAGAAATGTCAGGCATACCAAGGGGCTCAACCATTTTCTCTTTTCCTTTACGTGATGTAGTAATCACATTTGCAGGGCTGGTATTATGACGCAGCCTGCGACTCCATGGTCTATCAACAGACCCACTAGATGAGGACTCTCTTGGTCCACTCAAAGACTGTGATTGCTGACCTGCATTCTGTGCAACCACACTTCCACTCACATCAGCCCCAACAGCTTCTTTTTCAGCAGCATACCAGCTGCTCATCTCATCAAACACAACATCCCTGCTTACCCTCAACTCACGTGTAGCAGGGTTATAACACCTGTATCCCTTTTGCTCAAGGGAATATCCAATAAACACACATTTTTCAGCTTTCGGATCCAGCTTAGTTCTCAGCTCATCTGGCACATGCACATATGCAATGCATCCAGGTGAGACAAATCTGGTTTTCTACCAGTAAACCTCTCCTCTGGAGTTACATCATGTATGGCTGTAGTTGGAGTCCTGTTCATGATGTATACTGCTGTAGAAACAGCCTCAGCCCAATAGCAATGCAGCATATTCTTCTCTTCCATCAATGCTCGCGCAATCTCAGCAATGTGCCTATTTTTCCGCTCAGCAACTCCATTTTGCTGCGGAGTGTATCTGCATGTAAACTGTCTCCGAATACCATTCTTCTTCAAAAATTCAGAGAACTCATTGGAGAAGTACTCTCCCCCTCCATCTGACCTTAGGCACTTTACATATTTCCCTGTTTGCTTTTCAACCAAAAACCTGAAATTCTGAAAGTGAGTGAACACCTCACTCTTCTCCTTCATGAAATATACCCACACTTTTCTTGGTCATCAATGAAAGTGACATAGTACCTGCAGCCTCCCATAGACACGGTCTTCGTAGGACCCCATACATCTGAATGCACAACATCTAGTGCATTTCTGCTCACATATCTGTTACGTGGAAACACATGCTTTGTTTGCTTCCCAAATTGGCATGCTTCACATATTTTCTGCATACCTTCCACTTTAAATTTTGGCAGCCCTGTCACAATTCCTTTTGTCTGCATAGACTTCAATCTCTGAACATTTACATGTCCAATTCTTTTATGCCATATGTCTGTGTCTGCAACAACTCCTGAACCATTTGCAAACATCACAGCACTCATTTCAGGCATGTCTACATCCAACGTAAACATTCTTCCCACTCTGTTGCCTTTTGCAACCAACCTGCACTTGTCTTTAAAATCTTCAACATAACATCCATCAGGGTTAAACCGAACCTGCAAACCCTGCTCAATCATCTGGCCAACTGAAACCAGATTCTTTGTTATGTTCGGTACATGAAGTACATCTGCAAGGTACTTCACTTTGCCATCCTGCATAGACAATGGCACATCTCCAACGTGGGCAATTGGATGAGCAGTGTCATCCCCTGTTTCCACAAAACCTGGTCTTTTCGGGTTTTTCATCTCCTTGAACCACTCCCCATGACTCGTCATGTGATTCGAAGCGCCTGAATCCACATACCATACATTATCTTTTTGTGCTGCATCAACATTTTCAGACATGGCATTCACAACATGTTGCATAACAAACAACCTTTCATTATCCTCATTATTTCTGCTTGAGGATGCATAGTTGTTTTGCTGCACTTTCCCATTTTGCATGTCAGCCTGCTTCTTATAACATTCTGACTGCACATGTCCAGGCTTACCACAATAATAGCATTCACGTGTATCATTATATTGCCTTTGCCAATTTCCACGGCCTCTTTGACTCCCCCTGCCTCTGAATTTGCCTCTTCCACCTACGTGTTGTTGTTGTTGTTGTTGATTCTGGGACTGTTGTTGCTGCTGCTGCTGCTGGCCATAATTCTGATTACCTGTTCGGCCACCTCCTTGACCGCGTCCACGGCCTCCTCTACCTCGTCCTCTTCCTGAACTTGTGTAGAAGGCCTGTTGCTCTGAACTGTTTTTGCTTTGTGAAGACTGTTGGTCTTCACCCAAGTTCTTCTCTTCCATAATCAGCATAGACACCAAATCTGTAAAGTTGGGAATGTTTTCTCGAGTCTGAATAGACGTCTTGAACGCCTTGTATTGTGGCCCGAGACCACGTAGACAGACTTCCACCTTGTCATCATCATCTACTGACACACCAATAGATGCAAGGGATTCCACAATACCCTTTATCTTCAACGCATAGTCATTCACAGACATGCTCTTTTTCTCCACAGTATGAAGTTCATTCTTCAACTGTATCTTACGTGCCTTGGTATTTGTTTCATAAAGCTTTACCAAGGTGTCCCACGCCTCCTTGGGGGACTTGGCATCCTGAATGTGCCCAATCATGGTGTCCTGTATACTAATGGAAAGCCAATACATAACCTTCCTGGCTCCTTGGT
The DNA here is from genome assembly GCF_041138505.1 of Cibotium barometz. Lineage (NCBI taxonomy): Eukaryota > Viridiplantae > Streptophyta > Polypodiopsida > Cyatheales > Cibotiaceae > Cibotium > Cibotium barometz. The sequence goes on along the minus strand of NC_141086.1, from coordinate 9,806,940 downwards.
TCCAGTCTTTAAACTCTTTCACATCTGCAGCAGTCGGATTTATATCCGGTATCTCCGGTGCCTCTTCATGCTCACCTTCTATGTAGTCCCAATAGCCTTTTTCCATCAGGAAATTCGTCAACCTGAACCTCCAAGCATGGAAGTTATTCTTATCCAGCTTCTCAGCCACAATCTGTGTTATGCTATCATTAGACATCTTGCCAAACACACAATTTTACCGGAACTGCACTCTGGTTTTTCTACACAAATGCTGTATTTTCTGCACAGCGGTACTGCAGTACTCTCAAATGTCACAACCAGTGACTTCAATGCACATACATACACCCAATGGCAACTGTAGACCTCTTTGCAGCACCCACAGTGTCTGCACAGTCAATCTGTCTTCCTGCAGTTCTTAAAAGAGAGTTCTGCAGAGAATCGATGACTTACCCGCAGTGCTCGGTCATTAAGAGATTTATCATTGACATGTTTGAAAATATGAGGAAAATATTGGACTCTCTAATCTTGTGTAGATGGAATCCAAATATGACACCCTAAGGGGTTCTGTGGGAAGAAAGGTGAACATCATCAATGCTCATCAAATGACTCCATTGTTGTTGGCAAAGCTTGGGGGTTCACCTAAAAAATTCTAAGTATAGAACGTGAGTTCAAATGAAGGGGTTTTTTAATTCAAAATTTAAAGGTAAATTTATAGAAATGCATTTACTTTTAATTGATTAAAAAAACTTATAAGTTCATAAAAAAGGGATCATTTTATTCATGAAAAATTCATAAGTAAGGGGTTCTAGACTTTTGATTATTAACCCTTTCAAAATCACAATATAGGACATTAATCCTCTTCATGAACGTCTTCCATGATTGGCTTTGGTTGTGCATTGCACATGTAATCATTTTGATAGTGGGAAACCAATGGAGTCTTATGGAAACATTGTGGAATGCAAATCCAAAGTATAAAGTTGGACCCATAATTGGATATGCTTAAGATGGGGATAGTGTAAGCTACTGCTTGAAGATTATTTGGAGAAAAGTGACAAGACTTTTTCTATCAATTGGTGTGGGTGGAATTTGAGAGAAAATTTATAGGAGGCAATGTGTATGGCCTTCATGATCAGGACTTTGTACATTGTGGAAAGAAGCTTACAAGTCCACTTTATAGTCCTTCCTACAAGTAGCAATTGGACATGTTTGGATCACACTAAATCATGTCGCTATTTTTTACAAATCTTTTTCAATTGAGGAGCATGGCTACGAGATGGAGATATTCAAAGGAATGATTGGTAGAATTGGGGAGGAGCTCAAAGAATTGCAAGTAGGAAAGTACATAAATGTTTGAGACAACTATAAAAAAAGAGAGAAGTATGTAGGGGACTGAGGCATATTTAAGGATCGTTGCTAATTCTATTGATATTTTCTTGTCATCATATTTAAACTTGAAGGAGCATGTGGTGCTTGTAGCCAAAGTAGTTTTCTTCTTCAAAATTTGGTGACTATGGATTCACCACCATCCAGCCTACTCATTGAAGAAAAAATTCATCAATAAAAAGGCTTACACGAATCACATACTTTCTTGCCACTTTATTGTATTTCTTGTAAAGATATTTCAAGATTTTTATCCTAATCTCAAGTGTTCACTACATGTTACTGGCTCTAACACTGCTAAAATAATTTTAGTAAAATTGGAGGCATGATTGGACAAGAAAGAGCATTTGATCTTGGAGTTCTTCTACATATTGCCATACATGAGTGTTTTGAAAATGTCCTAACTTTATATATAGGACCCATAAAAATCAAGATCACATCTAGAGGATCTAAAGAAACAAGAAGGGACACGTGAAACAAATCTAAATGACTACAAGATTGTTTCTTTTGATTCAAAACTAATTAATGTGTGGAAGGAAGGCTTATAGCATGCTCACATACTATGTGAGTCTGTGGGGTTGAAGCCTACCAAGGTTAAAGACTTGAAATGGGGGTCTCAACCTTGGCTAGATACATGGTCTACCTGGTCTAAGATAGATGTTGAAATGGAGGAAGCTGATGAGAAAGATGACTTTATGGAGCTGCATGTGGTGAAGAAGACTCTTTGGAAGAGGATAACAATGAAATCAAGGAGGTTCTTGCACTTAGTGAGATTTGACATGAAATTGATGATATTTTGAATGAAACAAGCAACACAACTGCCCACTAAGAGGAACATTAGCCCCTATTGTAGAGGTGGATGGAAAGTTCATTTTCAAGTCAACATTGGTGAGCCAACTCAATGGATGCCCAACCTTGTCAAAACATAGACTGACAAGGGTAAAGGAACTTTAGTGAGACGAAATAAAAGCATAATCGTCAAATGAAAATTTATTTGATATAGGTTGTGATTGTGTTGTCTACTTTCATGATGACACAAAAGAACAAGCAAATCAATACGCATAAAGAAATGGCAAAGCTAAAAGCTCAAGGAAGATGGATGCAACTCATGGTACATGGTACATAGAAAGAGTTCAAAAGTTGAGAAAGAAAGGAGGAGGGAGGCATGTGGATTATAAGCATGGTTTTGATTTGACAGATAGGCCCCAAGGTTTGGAAGTTTAGCTTGGCCGGTATCAAAGGGTGAAAGGAGCACAAATGTTCACATAAAATTTGACTAACTTAAACATGGTGGACATTGAGATGGTTATTACACCAACAAACTTGACATATAATGCAAGAATAGATAAGTACCAGCTAGATGAGAACAATTACAAAGTTTTTAATTACTTCTTATTAAAAAGTGTTGAGTAAGTTTATTGTTCATTTTCATGTAAGTGGAAACTTTCAAGAATATGTCTTATAATGTGTTAGATCATCCTTGGCCGATTGTGGTTTTAGATAATCATTCTTCACATCTATCACATAAGGAGTTGGGCTGATTCTTGAGATTAAAATTTTGCACTGTTTGTTAGTCAATTACCTTTAGATAAACTTGAATACAAACTTTTTCTAGCTTTTTCTTCTTACATTAATCCTGTCAAATTATTATTCATGAAAAAACAGGGCAGTATCTTACATTACATCAAAATACTATAGCAGATATAGTACTCATAGATGTGGATGCTTCAATATGGTTTGTAGCATATGTCTATAGCTGTCATGTAGCTTTAGCTTAAGCTATATCTTTCTCAATATTTTTGACAAGTACGTAATCCATACTATTCTTTAAAAAGATTAGACTTAAGTACGTAATCCATACTATTCTTTAAAAAGATTAGACTTAAGCTTACTATAAAACCAATTCTTGTCTACACTTACACACATTATTTTGTTTGTTGCTGTTGTTTAGGTTTTTGTGTGGATCATGTGGATAATTTTGTGATGCTAAGAGGTCAATTTGTAGCCCTAAATTTTAAAACAATTTCAAAGACTACGTCTATGGGTGGTTGCTATAGGTACTATGTAACATTCATTGATGACCACACAAGGAAAGTGTGGGTGTATTACATGAAGGAGAAGAGTGAAGTTTTCACTCATTTTTAGAATTTCAGAGTGAATCATACAGGGAATCATCTGAAGTGCCTAAGGTCACATGGAGGGGGAGACTACAACTCCAATGAGTTCTTTGATTTCTTACAGAAGAATGGCATTCAGAGATAGTTTACATGTAGATACACTCCACGGAAAAATGGAGTTACTGAGAAAAAAATAGGCACATTGCAGATATAGCACAAGCATTGATTGACAGAGAATAATATGCTACATAGCTATTGGTATGAAGTCGTTTCCATAGCAATTTATATCATGAACAATACCCCTACAACCATGATGTAATACAAGAGGAGAAGTTCAGTGGTGGCAAGAAACCTGATTTGTCTCACTCGAAAATTTTTGGATGCATAACTTATGTGCATGTGCTAGATGTGTTGCATACAAAGCTGAATCTAAAGGTAGAAAAATGTGTGTTTATTAGATATTCTCTTGAGCAAAAGGGATATAGATGCTATAACAGTGATTTTCATTGGATTTAAATTCTTTGCATAGAAAGATGCATATTGGATATTTTTATTTTATTTTTAAAGTGTGATTTCCATTAGATTAAAATTCTATGATACATAAAGAATTTACTTTTATTTCAAAAGAGTTATTCTCATTGATTTTGATTTTATGCATAGAAAGATGCATAAAGAAATTTATTTTTATTTCCAAAGAGTTATTCTCATCAATTTTGATTTTATGCATAGAAAGATGCTTAAAGAAATTATTTTTATTTCAAAAGAGTTATTCTCATCAATTTTGATTTTATGCATAAAACGATCATAAAGAAATTTATTTTTATTCCAAAAGTGTTTTTCTCATCCATTTTGGTTTTATGCATAAATATATGCATAAAGAATTTATTTTTATTCCAAAAGTGTTATTAACAATAATTTTGATTTTATGCATATAAAGATGTATAAAGGAATTCAATTTTATTTCAGAAGAGTTATTCTCATTGATTTTGATTTTATGCATAGAGCGATGCATAAAGGAATTTATTTTTATTTCAAAAGAGTTATTCTCATTGATTTTGATTTTATTCATAGAAAGATGCATAAAGGAATTTATTTTTATTTCAAATGAGTTATTCTCGTTGATTTTGATTTTATGCATAGAAAGATGCATAAAGGAATTTATTTTTATTTCAAAAGAGTTATTCTCATTGATTTTGATTTTATGCATAGAAAGATGCATAAAGGAATTTTTTTTAATTCCAAAAGTGTTATTCTCATTGATTTTGATTTTATGCATAGAAAGATGCATAAAGGAATTTTTTTTTCAAAAGAGTTATTCTCATTGATTTTGATTTTATGCATAGAAAGATGCATAAAGGATTTTTTTTTATTTCAAAAGAGTTTTTCTCATTGATTTTGATTTTATGCATAAAAAGATGCATAACAGACTTTATTTTTATTTCAAAAGAGTTATTCTCATTGATTTTAATTTTATGCATAGAAAGATGCATAAAGGAATTTATTTTTATTTCAAAAGAGTTATTCTCATTGATTTTGATTTTATGCATAGAAAGATGCATAAAGGAATTTATTTTTATTTCAAAAGAGTTATTCTCATTGATTTTGATTTTATGCATAGAAAGATGCATAAAGAATTTATTTTTATTCCAAAAGTGTTATTCTCATCAACTTTGATTTTATGCATAGAGAGAGGCATAAAGAAATTTATTTTTATTTCAAAAGAGTTATTCTCATTGATTTTGATTTTATGCATACAAAGATACATAAAGGAATTTATTTTTATTTCAAAAGAGTTATTCTCATTGATTTTAATTTTATGCATAGAAAGATGCATAGAGGAATTTATTTTTATTTCAAAAGAGTTATTTTCATTAAATTTTATTTTATGCATAGAAAGATGCATAAAGAAATTTATTTTTATTTCAAAAGTGTTATTTCCTTAAAATTAAATTTATGCATAAATAGATGTATAAAAGGATTTTTATAAAAGTGTTATTCCCACAGAAGTTGAATTTTTATAAAAGAATGAATGGATGGATAGGTGTGATGTGAATCAGATAAATGTGAATGAATGGATGGATAGATGTGATATGAATGAGATAAATGTGAAAGAATGGATGTGGATGTATGTGAAAGAATGGAAGTGGATGTATGAGAAAGAATGGATGTGGATGTATGTATGTAAAAGGATGGATGTGGATGTATGTGAAAGGATTGATGTGGATGTGTATGTGATAAGTATGGATGTGGATGTATGTGGCAGAATATATGTGGATGTGAATGTGATGGATATGAACGAGAATAGAGGTGATGAGATGTGATGTAAATTGGATAGAATATGAATGATAAAGGATGTGAATGAATGATATGAGACGTGAATGAATGTGTTAGCATGTGATTCAGGATGTGAATGAATGTGTTAGCATGTGAATCGGGATGTGAATGAATGAGATGTGATGTGAAATGGATGTGATAAGATGCGATGTAAACTGAATAGATGTTAATGTATGTGAAGTGATGAGATGTATGGGTAGATGCAAGTGGATGAGATCTGATGAGGATAAATGAGAAAATAAGCGAGGAGAAAGAAAAAGATGCGATTAGATGAGAATGGGAATACTTATGAAATGAATGTGGATTGATGTGGATGGATGAGTGGATAATGTGGATTGATGTGGATGATGTGGACGGATGTATGGATGATGTGGATTGATGTGTGGGTAATGTGGATTGATATGAATTGATGTATGGATGATGTGGATTGATGTGTGGATGGATGTGGATGGATGTATGGAAGATATGGATGGATGTCTAGATAATGTGGATTGATGTGGATGGATGTATGGATGATGTGGATTGATGTGGATGATGTTGATGGATGTATGGATGATGTGGATTGATGTGGATGGATGTATGGAAGATATGGATGGATGTATGGATAATGTGGATTGATGTGGATGGATGCATGGATGATGTGGATTGATGTGGATGGATATATGGATGATGTGGATTGATGTGGATTGATGTGGATGGATGTATGGATGATGTGGATTGATGTGTGGATGATGCGATTGGATGTGATTTGATGTGGGAATGAGGTGATGTGATAGAGATCGATGAAGAAAAAAAAATTGTGGTAAGATGAGAAAAGATGGGGACTAATGTGAAAGGATGTGGAGTAATGAGAAAAGATGGAAATATTGTTGGAACTGTATTTGTATGTGAAATCTATTTTTAAATGATTGTTTTATGTCAAGAATGCTCGGGAAGCAATTTGACCATCTTGTGAATGAGGTCGTGAAGACCTATCTATTAAAGTTGCAACTACTAACAGAGAGTCATCGGAGGACGTCTCGTGTAGCAAGGTCGGCCGACCAGCCTTGGTTTGATTTAAATGGTGAGCTTCCGGTACAGTGGATGAGGGACCAAGGAAGCGGCCTATGAGTGAAGCACTAGAGGTGACCTGCGAAGGATCCTAGAGGGTGCTAACCATACAGTGCTCGGGCTCTGTGTCACCGAAGATACCCACAAGTATGTCGGGGAAGATATTGGAACAAGGAGTAAGAGTTATTTTCTAAATTTGGGCATGGATCTGGTTGATTGACCTTACTGGTCCTCAATGGATGAGTCCATGGATCTTTTATATGGATCCGTTGGTTGATCTTGCTGATCTTAAACGGAGATTCCATTTTGATATGTGAATATATTACCGGTTACTATGAGCTAGGAACTATCGAAAAGGCCCCTAAGTGGACAGGTGGTGAGCATTCTCGTTGCCAATGATGCCATAGGTACACCGATGAAGAAATGATTGGAAATAAGGATTCAATCGCAGATTTTGACGATTATGATCAGTGACACAATGCTTTCATTAAAAGATTGTTTTTAGAAGATGCTGATTCTGTGAAAAAGGCAATTTCATATTGGGTGTGTAAGTGTGTGACTAGTTTTAAGTTTGCATGAAATTCCGGCTAGGGGGCCTAGGAACTCTTTTCCTCCCTGGTACCCGAGACAAAACCTAACAAAATTCCTAATTGGATCCCATCACTACAGTGGTTGGGCATGAAAAGATGCAGGGGGAAGAGAGCTTGAGCTCTTGCAAAGCACACACACACTCACAAAACCCTAATAGAGAACACACAAGGTGAGAGGCTGAAAATCTTCTTCTTCTTCACTCAACACTCAACACTCCATATACAAGATAAGAGTACACATAATATGAAAGGTACTCAATAAATACATATCAACCAATACATACAAGGGTTCTCTATAGTGTGAACCCAACAAAGTGAGCTAGTGCTATAACTATGCCAGTCTCTAGAGTGGCTGTCACACAGCCTGTCATCCCACTGGCCGCATATCACCCAAGATCTCACCAACCATGCCAGTGGTATAAAAGTGGGGTCTATCCCCCAGGCAAGTCATCAGTGTCCACCGCCTCACTAGATGAGCTCGATATCTCAACAGGGTGGTTGTCTAACCCATGGGACTTGATGGGGTTAGGCTGGACTGATGGATCTGTAAAACGAGACTCAATTTTTGTATAGTATGATAGATGAGGTAAATCTTGGAAAAAAATTGTCCTATGGAAAAGAATCAACGGTTGTGCCTCTCAATGAGGAAAAAAGCATTATTCTCTATGATCCAAGTATAATCTTTTCCCTGATCTGACTATAGGACTTACGGGTTCGGTCAGATCAGCTCAGTTAGTTCAGGCTTTTGACTACGTTAGAGAAAAGTTATCCTAGAGGAATCGCCCGTGCTTTCCGGGCAAGGGAAGTTTTTGTTGCGAGTTCGGTTTTGGAAGAACCAATGGATTAGTCTCTTGTCTGGATATCCGTGGGGCGAGGCCCCAACTGTGGGACCCTGCCCCGTGCAAGAAGTGCACGGGGCAGGGTGAGGCCCCAACTGTGGGACCTTGCCCCCATGCAAGAATTGCAACTGTGGGACCCTGCCTTGTGCAAGAAGTGCTACTTCTGCTGCTAGCACCCCCAAATTCATTGCGCAGTGGGGTCAGGGATCTTACAATATTAACATAAGAGCCAGGACAAAATAGGAGGCTAGATAGGAGGAAGAACAGAAGGCAAGAAAAGACAAGGATCAACAAGTAAAATCAAACCCAAAGAATCTCCAAGAATAGTTGTTAACCTATGACGGACATTGAGACGTACTATGTTTTATGTCATGTAATTAATATTAAGTATTCTGAGTCATGGGCGTCGGACTTGTCGGCACCATATGCAAAGGATAAAGGGATTGGGTGATTGCCGATGAGAGGCGCACCTTGAATATCAATAGTATAAGGTTAGGATCGGCCGGCCATGTATGGGCACCCATGTGTGAACGGCCAAGTCACCTATAAGAGTCAAATGTAACCCTAAAACCCTCATTCTCATGTGTTGAATACAAGAGTGCTCTTGCCTTATCTTCTTGGTTTCCTCTCCTGCGTGTGTGAGAGAGAGAGAGAGAGTGAGAGAGAGCGATCGAGCACTGTGTAGCGGCATGATGGCGGCGAGGCGGTAGAGCGGCGACGGCGGCTCCTCCTTCACTGCTGCGACGCGGGAATCCTTCATGGCGGCGGTTTGAGCGGTGAGTGACACACCTCTTCATTCTATTTAAGCTTGCTTTCCTGGTTGTATGCTTGCAGCCATTCGTGGCTCACATACGGTGAAGTCCCCAGCTACGACTCGTGCGGCAAAAGCGCACATTTTTGGCACCGCTGCTGGGGAGATGCCCTGCACCAAGCTCCAGTTTGCAGCTCGGGCTGCTGCGTGAAGTGAAATTTACACTGTAGGAAAGGCGACTGTGTGTTTGTTGTTGAGGTGTTTTCGTGTTCTGCAATTTGTTTCTGCAATTTGTCTTCTGCAATTCTGTTTCTTTTTGTTATTGCTCTGCTCCACGTGCGGGCGTGCATTCTGTTCTCTGGTTTTCTGCGTGTGAGGGGGATTTTTGAATCACCAGGCCTACGCTGTGTGCGAACTGCACCGCGGCAAAGCCTGAACCCTAGAAAGAAACCCTAGAAAACTTTATCCCAAAAAAAAAGAAAAGAAAAGAAAAAAAGAAAAAAATTAATTTTGGAAAAAATAAACAATACTGGAAGATTTCTACTTGGCCTCTTCATGTCAGGCTTAGAATAGTACAGTCCATTGTAATGTCCTATGTCCAATTCTATTTGCCTTTGCTGCATTGGTCCTCCAAGGATATTTCAGCCTTTATGTCTGAAGCTATGGAGATGTTATGGAGGACAAAAATTGCTTTGAAAGCATTGAGACTGATGAAGATGGAAATGGTGTGCTCTCCTAGGATGCATGGTGGACTTAATGTCCTCAATATAAGATATCATAAGGAAGGCGACTATGCTGCATACTTTTTTCCGCCAACAACAGCCATGGACTTGTATGCTAGCATCCATGTGTGTCAATATGAGGACTTGTGCTTATGGTCATTGGATTACTGATCATTGGGAGGTTGTCATTGGGAGATTTGTAGGGAAGATACCTAGCTGTCCAAACATGTGGAGAGGAAAGATTTTTTATTCGGAGAAAATTTTTTTGAAAAGAAAAACCCCCAATTGACCCCGACCCCGGCCTCGGTCTTTTGATATATATATATAGGAGAGTGAGCCTCCACAGCTTTCTTTCAAGTGAGAGATTATGGGAAGTTGAGCTCTATATGTAGCCCACTCCCCAAGGAGTGAAGTGAGCATATCGGATAAAGCCTTCACCCTTTCCTTCACAAGCAAATAGTCTACCCTTTCCCCCCCACAAGGAAACAGACTGTTTTGAGGACCACAGGAGCTCTGGATAGGTGAACACGGTGCTGTAAAGCATGCTAGGACCCTTTAAACGATACGCTCGTTTCGAGCTATCACATGCCCTAGTTCAGGTTTGACCATAAGTAAGGGGGTTAGAAACGGGTTAAAAACAATACAAAAACAAGTAAAAACGGGGTGCGAAACACCCGAGAAACCACTTGGGTGGGCTTCAAGGGTAGTCACCAATGCCCATAGGGTACCCACGTCATATGCATCTACGCTCTAGTCGGGTGCTAGAGCCTGAGCCACTAGAAATATTGGGAGTTTGGTTATCCTACTTTTTGTAGGCAACAAATACCACTTTAAATGTGATTAAAGTTATGTATGTTGATTTTTTGGAGATGAGGGAGAGAAACAAAGGTAATGTAAAGGGATATAGTAACATACCATTCTTTTTATTTGTCAAGATACAACGAGGTAGCACAAAAATGACATATGCATCTCAAACGGTTTAGAAAAGAGAAGTATAGTGTTTGCTGAAGGGTACTCTTCATCATCACAAAAATGACATCAAAAGTCTACAAAAGACTAAATATATTATGCATCTCAAAAGGTCTACAAAGACATATATAGTGTCAGTTGAAAAGTGCTCTTTATGACCATCCCTATCCTCTCCTCCTTCATTTTGTGAAGGATGTCCTCTTCTCCTTTGGCATCAACCCATCAAGGAGGATTAGTGACTCCTCTCTACTTACAAGCTATTGGTCAAATAATGGAATAGAGTATTAGCAAGAGAAGTTGTTGCAATTAAGCTTTTCTTACCATAAAAGCCTCAGCCCAATTGACACCTACAATGTACTCATCATTTTGCATCCAATTAAGGAGAGCACCCATGTTGTGGTGAATGGCATAGTCACAAATATGTGTTGGGTGAATGAGGTTACCAAGATGAAGAGCCCCAACCATTGCTACCAAGATGCGAGATGAACATTAGGACATTTTGGAGGTCATTCGTAGGGCCTTTTAGTAGAGAGAGAAAAAGAAGCGCATCCAATCGGGAAGAAGGTAACATTACATTAAAAAATAGGTTATTTCTTTTTTCTAAATCAAAAAACTCTTCTTTTTCACCTCAAAATGTACTCTACTTACACTTGATAGTCACTTTTCACACCCGAATGCATTAAACACACCTACACTTTTGTAGGGAGGGAAACTTCTATTCGAATCCATGTATTAAATACACCTTTTTGCAAAAAAGGAGGGAAAATTCCCTCCCTCTCAAACTTTATCTTGGACTTAAACAATATCTCATGCTCTTTTCATTTCCTCTACCTTCTATTACACTCCCTTTTCTAAAGCTTCAGGATTTTGTACTCCATTCCTTCTTGAAAAGATGGGTAGCAAATCTCGTTTTATATCATCCTGATTTTGCCCCACTAATGCCATCATAGATGATTCAATTTCTAGGGCAAGGAGACCAAGATCATCAATGTTTCCAATACTTGTATCCAACTCTCTCAATGTGCAAAATCAGTGGACTGAAGTGCTAATCACCAAGGGCACATGGGTCCTTATGCAGTCAAGGAAGAGAAGAAAGACAAGCAACAAGAATACATTTAGGGTGTCATGGAAAGGAAGAATAAAAGACTTCAAGATAGAGACTGGAAGGACAACCATCAAGGAAGTCCTAGTGCAGCATATATATATGCATAATGAGCTTGTGCTTGAGAATCCAGATGACATAAAATTGCACTTGCATAGACCAAACTGTAAGTTAATCTATCGCTTATCAATCTTTCATTTTCTCATAATGGTCTAATGAAATGTGTGAACTGTCCACGTCTATGGGTGCAAATGTGTACCCCTCATCATATGATGAGTGAGAGCGAGTTTAGTGCATCATTGGAATTATGAATGTGGTTCATGCACACATTGGTCGGCTACAGTATGAGGGAAGGAGCAACAACAACCTTGTAGATGTAGGAATCTTTTTCTATAATCATTTCTACCATCAGCTCAACAAGAAACACAATCATGGCCGCTTGGAAGAGCTACCTTTGCAAGCTGAGTGAAACTTCATGGATTGGCCTATCCTAGACCCCTCAGTAATGAAGTCATCAAAGAGCAAGCGCTTCAAGGATGTGCAACGCTCTCTACGAGGAAGGAATTCCAAATCATGTAGTAAAAATTATTGTTTACCTCCAAATTACTGTGTTTATGGAACTTTTCAGCTTATTTAAGGTGAAGATAGTGAGAACCATGCTTGTCTACAAAGATTTGGACACATTCCTCTTAGCAATAATTCTTTGTAAGATTCGTCCCCAGCCTCTTAAGATGTCCAGCATCTTCCCCTGTAATCAAATCCCTCTTCAGAAATATAAAAGATCTTGTTTCTACTAGATTTGGCCTAGAGAGAGAAAATCTTCTAGAGAGTGATAATTCAGTTTTTAAATTTTTTGGGATAGAAAAATATCTCATCGTATTAAAATAAGCTCCCCTGAAACAAAAGTTCAAAAAGATTTCCAGAAGGTGCATTAGATATTAAGTATAATCTGTTCAAGAGGCACTATCCTGGGGGTGAAGATTTTTTCGAAATTTTAAATTAAGGTTCCTATGGACCAATAAGATTCATCCAAATGTAGGGAGGAGATAAATGTAGAAATAAAAGAAAAATCCCCCAAAATGAGTAAATACTCACATAAGATGAAGAGTTGACTAAGGACAAGGTTAATAGTTAAAAAAGAGAGATATTTAGGTGAAATAATGCATTTTTGACACCTCTGCATGGGGGAATTCCCCTCATGAAGGAGGCGCCTATTTTACATGCTTGAATGAGTTTTAAACTCCCAAATAATGGGATATTTTTATCTCTCCTCCTGTTTCAACTAGATCCAAAAAGTGAGCAAAACTGACCTAAAAATGGTCAAAAATTGATCAAACTGATCTAGAAAATTCTAGAATCAGTTGGCTTGGTTAGAAGCTCACTCTTTCCTATAAATAGAAGCCTTACCCTTTTTTGAAACTTAACCTTGTTTTACACTGTTACCCTGTCTCTCCCAAGTGCCAAAAACAGTGAATTGTATTCATAATTCATTAGTTTTTGACCTTCCTTCTTCTAGAAGATTGGTGGCCACTCTTGTCTCAAACAAGAGTTGAACTCTCAAACCATCAAGCCAAAGGAAAGCTCTCAAATTCATTAGTAAGTTGGTGATTCTTCTCTTTTCTCTTTATTTTATGGTTTTTATGGTTTTTTATGCTTTTTGTCTTCTCTAAAATTGTAAGTAATGTTATGCCTCATTGCAAATGCATAAAAGATTAACTTTTATTATAAAAGTGTTACTTTTATCATATTTGATTTTTATGCATAAAAGATTATTTTTTTATTATAAATGTGTTACTTCTATCATATTTGATTTTCATGCATAAAAGTATGCATAAAAGATTAACTTTTATTATAAAAGTGTTACTTTTATCATATTTGATTTTTATGCATTAAAGTATGCATAAAAGATTATTTTTTTATTATAAAAGTGTTACTTCTATCATATTTGATTTTCATGCATAAAAGTATGCATAAAAGATTATTTTTTATTATAAAAGTGTTACTTCTATCATGTTTGATTTTTATGCATAAAAGTATGCATAAAAGATTATTTTTTATTATAAAAGTGTTACTTCTATCATATTTGGTTTTCATGCATAGAAGTATGCATAAAAGATTAATTTTTATTATAAAAGTGTTACTTTTATCATATTTGATTTTCATGCATAGAAGTATGCATAAAAGATATATTTTTTATATTAAAAGTGTGATTTTCATCATAAATGGTTTTTATGCATAATTGAGTGCATAAAAGATATTTTTTTATATTAAAAGTGTGATTTTCATCATAAACAATTTTTATGCATAAATGAGTGCATAAAAGATAATTTTTTATATTAAAAGTGTGATTTTCATCATAAATGGTTTTTATGCATAAATGGGTGCATAAAAGATATTTTTTATATTAAAAGTGTGATTTTCATCATAAATGATTTTTATGCATAAATGGATGCATAAAAGATATTTTTTATATTAAAAGTGTGATTTTTATCATAAATGGTTTTTTATGCATAAATGGGTGCATAAAAGATATTTTTTATTAAAAGAGTGATTTTCACCATGAATGATTTTTTTATGATGATAAAAGTGTGACTTTCATCAGAATCGGATTTTATGCATAATTAGATGCATATAGAATCTTTATAATTAAATAAGGGTTCTCCTTAATCCTCTATTTAATTTTCACAAAAATTGAAAAAATGAATAAGGAGATAATCTGTGAGAAGAAATGCTACCGTAATGAAAAAATTCAATAAAACCATCGAAGTCAGAGATCGAGATAAATGACTATTTTATTCCTCTTAAGAAATCCATGTTTTAGAAATCTATAAGTAAATATTCATCGAACGAAATTTAGAAAAAGAGAAATTGAAATAGTACCTTTCAAGAAAGATAGTTTAGAAAGAACCTTTCCAGACCCAAACTCTGATTCAGACTATTGACCAAGACCTAATTCCTTCGTCAATGAACGATGTGATCAGTTCAGGAAAAATGCACTCAAAACACCCACCGAATCTGAAACTAGTTAAGACTTTTGATTTTGATCTGAGGATCAAGTTAACAGAATTCGAGAAATTCTGTTTGGAATTCAGACTTGGATCTAGAAGTATTGGGATACGGATTTAAGATTATTCATGGTTTTCAAACAAAATCTAAACTGAAAACTTGCATAGAAACCTTGTTTTCTTAAAAGACTGTCTTACGCCAGAATGCTGGAGGGAGCATTTGGCATTTATGTTTTCTAAGGAAAGTTCGGTTGTAACAGCTGGCGGGGAGTGTTCAAGGGATAGCTCACGTGGCAAAGCCTACCCAGGTCTTGACCAGCCTCGGTATGGTTAAAATGGTGCGCTTTCGGCACGATGGACGAGGGCCGACGAAGCAGTCCCTGAGTGAAGTGCCAGGACACCTAAGGAGGATCCTGGAGGGTTCTGACCAGGAGATGCACGGGCTCGCGGTGCCGAGGACATCCATGCGTATGTCGAGGAAGATATTATATGATGGACCTATGTTTATTGTAATCTATCAACTGGATCTCGTTGTTGACTCGTTGGTCTCAACGGAGAGTCCATAGTGATACTGTTTTGTGAGAAACAAAGACTCAATGGAAATTTTGAAGTATGACATGTGTAGCCAGTAAATTGTTTGTCAATGAATTGTTTTATAGATTAAAGTTTTAAAGAGGAGTGTGTGCGTATCTGTTTTCTAAAGCTAAAGTTAAGAATGGCATTTCAATTATGGGTGGGTGAGTACTTGTTCGGTTCCACCGATTCCAGTGGTAGGGTGGTGGCTAACCCATGGGCTGGATGGGGTTAGGCTGGAATCAGTGGAGTTTTAATAATCAAATTGAAAAATCTTAGGATTATGCTAGGATTCGAGTAGCTAGTCAATTCCCTGATAAATTTTTCAAATGAGTGGATCAACGGCTGTGCCTGATCTTGATCAGGAAAAAAGCTTTGAATTTACTAAAATGATCAAATTATATCAGTGATAGTTTCCTTCTATCTGGTTTATTCAGTTGAAGGATAGCTTAGAATTGATCACGTTAGAAAAATTTGTTAAGAAAATTCAAAAAGGTGGAATCATCCCCGCTTTTCGGGCATGGGAAATTTTCCTGGTTTCGGTTTTCGGAGTGACCACCAGCCTAGTCTTTGCCCGGACATTCGTGGGCGAGGCCCCGAGTGAGAAACCTTGCCCCGCGCATGAGGGGGCTGCTTCCGGTGTCAACTATACTGGGAGTCCGGTACGCGGAGGGGGCAGAGGGATCTCACATTCTTGATGAGGGATGGTTAAGTAAAGTTTTTGACGATATCCATTGTAACATTGCACTAGAGATGTTAGTTGCGAAGTACATGATTGCAACTCAAACTTTTATCTTGTCCTTTTGGTATAGCAGGTCCCGTTACATCAATGGAGAGTCGATACCAATGGATCAGGAAGCCGCAAGTGCAACGGACGACAAAGTCATAGACATTGAAGTGATTGATGAAGCTTCAACATTGGTGACAATTGTTTCTATACGAGGGAAATGTAATTTACAATAGCTAAGGAAGGATATTGTCAAGACACACCGACACACTTTAATTTCATTCACGATGGAAGAAAGGTCCTCCTTAGAAGGGAGTGACTAATACAATGTAAAGAATTGGGTAACACAGTCAAGATCATTCCTACTTGACAATACCCACTCCAATGTACTCTTTTGACATAATTAATTAAGTCTATCTTGTTAATGACACTCCTACTTGACATTACAAATTTGAATGTACTCTTTTAACATAATTAATCAAGAGCCTTTTGTTCGATGCAGTACTTTCAAAAAACAATACAATGTATACTATTTTCCAAGACACATTACTTGAGTGAGAATAGAACAGTTGAAGACATTACATTACAAAAAAGGATTTCTCATAACATAATCTTGTATAGAGTCTTTTGATTTGTACAATCCATCTAAATATGGAATCAATTGTTCTTCCAAATAAACATCATCTACATTACCTTCGAAAGGAAGGGGTGATATCCATGTTCCAATGGGATTGTACAGAGCCTTCTGAGGGGTATCATCAATTAATAATTGTTACCATATTATAGTAGTGATGTGTGTGAACACACTTAGGACCGCCGGGGCACTTTTTCCCTCACTAGGAGGTTTTTTCCCCCGTGCATTGTATATACGCCCATTATCTTCTAGGGCTGGTTATCTTTCATTTTTGGCACTCATAATACACTACTGTGTTGTGCTCAAGTTTCCTCATCTTCTTGAAGTTGTGTGTGCATTCCTGCAACCCTAATTCCAACAATTGGTATCAGAGCAGGCTTCCTCCTCCCGGGCAGCATCACCGGCACCTGCCGCTTCATCTCCTCCGATTGCAACGAGGTTTCACGAGCGTCTGCAGGTTAGTATATGCCGTGGGCGAGCCCGTAGGGCTCGGTCGTTTCAGAATTTTGATCTGAAGTCATTTCGCCCTCCGTTTTTGCATTCCAAGTACTGCGCAGGAAAAATCGTCCTACTGTGCAGATTTTCTGTCAAGTTTAAAATCTGCAGGACAGGTGCCCATTCGTCTGTTTTGGGCTGTGCTACATAGCACAGGTCGATTTTATACAGGTTTACCTCTTACAGACAGCATTTACATCTAGTAGTACAGTCATTTGCCATGGCTGACAACAATGATGTATTCCGCATGTTGGCTGCTGAGGATAAGTTGGATGGCACCAACTATCCATTGTGGGCATATATGATGCGACATGTATTGGTAGCAAAGGGGTTATGGAACATTGTGCAGGGTATTGATGCACGTCCTATTGTGGCTGGGAATGCTGCAAACACATCAGAAACAGGTACTGTTGATGATGGTGCAGGCACAAGTGCTGTAGCAGCTGTTCGAGAACCACCACTTTCAGCAGAGCAGATTCGTTGGGATGGTAGAGATGCGCAGGCTCATGCCTTGATTGCGCTGTCTGTCAAACGTACCATTATCCCACATATTCGCTCCTGCAGGACTTCTAAGGATGCTTGGGATGTACTTGCCACATTGTATCAGGCAAGAAATGAGGCTCGTGTTGCTTACCTCCGAAAACAGTTGGAGAATGAGCATATGAACGAAGGTGATTCTATGGATAGCTTTTTGACAAAGATCAAGGATTTCAAAGAGCAGCTCATTTCTGCAGATGAAATCCTGTCAGACAGTTCACTTGTGCAGACTGTTTTGAATGGTCTACCAGATTCTTATCAGGGTTTTGCTTCCACTCTTCGCTTGATGATGAAAGGCAATCCCAATGCCTTATCATTTGAGGAGTTAGTTTCTGTCTTGCTGCAAGAAGACCAGTCAAGGCAAAACAGGAATAATATGCGTGTCGCAGATCAAGCTTTCGGTGCTAGTCAGAGAAGCGGGAAAGGTAAAGCTGGCTTTTCTTCTAGTAAGCAGAAATCTGCAAATGCTGCGCAACCAAAGAAGGAAGACAAAGATGAGAAGAAGGGTGACAAACAGAAGACATTTTGCAAGTACTGTAAGGGAAATGATCATGTCATCAAAGCGTGTCCTAAGCTGGCTGCGAAAGAGGCTAAGAAGAAAGAGGCTGGTATGGCTGTTGCAGATGCCTCTCCTTCTAACAATGAATCTGCTAATGTTGTGCTAGATACAGAATGGGCATTCAATGCGCAGTGCAGTTATGACCCATCTTTGCATGACACATGTATGTCTGCAGTAGGTTCAGATGTATGGTACTTTGACAGTGGTGCCACTAAGCATATCACCTCGCAGCGCAGTTTATTCACTTTCCTTGAGTCTGCTCCCACAGGGAATACTGTCACTTGTGCCAATAACTCCTCTTATCCCGTTAAAGGAGTTGGACAGATTGTGCTGAATGTTGCAAATGGCAACACCTTTACACTTTTTGATGCATTGTATGTGCCAGGGATCAAAAAGAATCTGCTGTCAGTCTCCGCATTTGCCAAAACAGGTTTGGTTGTAAAATTTGTGGATGACAGATGTACTGTTCATGATCTCTCTTGTGGTGACATCATTGTAGCATCTGGTTCACTATGTCGAGGGCTGTATAAGCTCAATATGGATGGCAAATGTGTAGAGGATTCAGCATGTGCTATTATGGATACGCAGGCTATTTCAAATGCAAAACTGTGGCATGCACGTTTTGGTCATCTGAATTTTGCAAGTTTGCTGCGCCTGCAGAAATCTGAAATGGTGTCTTCTTTGCCTAAGCTTGAGGCACCTGTCAAGCATGTTTGTGAGGGCTGCATATTGGGTAAAATGCAGCGTGCTTCCTTTCCCAAAGATGGATCAGTGAGAGCTGAACGCAGATTGCAGCTTGTTCACAGTGATGTTTGTGGTCCCATGCAAACTCCATCATTTGGAAACTACCTTTACTTCGTGACTTTCATTGATGATTTTACCAGGCATGCATGGGTATATCCTTTGAAGGCAAAGTCCGAAGTGTTTTTGTGCTTCAAACAGTTTTTGGTTATGGCTGAAAATGTGTCAGAAAGTAAGATGGGCACCCTCCGTTCAGATCGAGGGGGGGAGTATATGTCTTCAGAATTTAATGCATTTCTGGCTGAGCGTGGGATAAAACACCAATGTACAGTGCCGTATACACCACAGCAAAATGGTGTGGCTGAGAGAAAAAACAAGTCTCTCATGGAAATGGCAAGATGTATGGTTAAGAGTCAAAGTCTACCACATGGTTTTTGGCTTGAGGCTGTCATGTGTGCCACTTATGTACTAAACAGGTGTCCCACCAAAGCATTACAGGTTGTCACTCCATATGAGGCTTGGCATGGCCGCAAGCCATCTGTTGGCCATTTACGTGTTTTTGGTTGCCTGGCATATGCATTAGTGCCTGTGCAACATCGCAGAAAATTGGATGACAAAGCTGTCAAATGTATTTTTGTTGGATATAGTGCTGAGAGCAAAGGCTATCGTTTGTATCATCCACAGACAAAGCGCATTTTGGTTAGCCGTGATGTTGTATTTGTGGAAGATGCAGTTCAGCCCTTGGTTTCATGTACTAAGGAGACAGATATCAGCTCACGTGATGTCTATGATACATTGTTGCCTCTTTTCAGTGGTGCACAGTCAAGTGCAATACCTCATGAGGCAGTTTTTCAGCCTATGCAGGTTTTAAATGATGGCACAGATCAGCCTATATCTGATGCAGATGTGCATGATGCACTTGAGGATGAGAGACAAGAGATTGAGGGCTCTAGGAATATGCCTAGATGGCTGGTGCAGACTTTGCGTGACAGCAAGTTGGATGCCCCTTTGTCTAGTCGCACTCGTTCTGGCTCTCATGGTGCCTCTTATGCGTCAGATTGTTATGCATTGGCTGTTTCTAGTATGTGCGATGAAAGTGAGCCTGTTTCATTTGATGAGGCACAAAGTTCAGAAAATTGGATGGCTGCTATGCAAGCAGAATACGATGCTATTATGAAGAATGGTACATGGTCTTTATGTGACTTGCCCCCTGGCAAGAAGGCCATTGGCACTAAGTGGGTATACAAATTGAAGCGTAAGCCTGATGGCACAGTGGATCGCCATAAGGCTAGGCTTGTTGCAAAAGGTTATGCTCAAGAGAAGGGCATTGATTTTGATGAGACTTTTGCTCCCACATGTCGTATGACCACTGTTCGTAGCATCTGTGCATTAGCAGCTCATAATGGTTGGAATGTACATCAGCTGGACATAAAGACTGCGTTCTTAAATGGAGATTTGCATGAGGAGGTGTATGTATCGCAGCCTCGTGGTTTTGTTCAAAGAGGGCAGGAAAACAAAGTGTGCAGGTTAAAAAAGGCTTTATATGGTTTAAAGCAAGCTCCACGAGCTTGGTATGAAAAAATACATGCATATTTGACTGCACATGGGTTTCAGAATAGTCCAACAGAAAGCACTTTGTATGTTAAACGTGTGGATGGTGTACATCTAATCATTGCTCTCTATGTCGATGACATGTTGCTCACAGGACCAAATAAGAGTCATATTGCTGATTTTAAGGCTGATTTGAATGCCTCTTTTGAGATGTCAGATTTGGGGCATTTGCATCATTATTTGGGAATACAATTTAAGCAGTGTGATGGAGGTATTGCTTTGTGTCAGACAAAGTATATTGAAACATTGTTGCGGAGATTTGGCCTTGAAGACTGCAAGCCTATTGCTACTCCAATGGAGACAGGTTTGAAGTTGAGTCTTCATGATGCTGGAGATCACTTTGATGTCACACTCTATCAGACAGCTGTTGGTTGTCTCATTTATGTATGCATTACGAGGCCAGACATTCAGTTTGCAGTCTCACAGGTGAGCAGATTTATGCATAGCCCAGGCATTAAGCATTGGCAGGCAGTGAAGCGTATCTTTCGCTATTTGAGTGGTACTCGGCATCTTGGGTTGTTTTATCCCAAGGGGGGATCATTGCCGCCAGATTTACATGCTTTTTCAGATTCTGACTGGGCTGGTTGTTATGACACACGCGTGTCCACGAGTGGTTTTTGCTTCATGCTTGGAAGCTCATGCATATCATGGTTGAGCAAGAAGCAGCCTACTGTGGCCACTTCTAGTTGTGAAGCTGAGTACAGGGCAGCTTTCACAGCTACGGTTGAGTGTGTGTGGCTCAGACGCCTTATGGCTGATTTGGGTGTTGGGCAGCCATCTGCCACCACCATCTTCACTGACAGTCAAAGCGCATTGGCAGTTGCGCGGAACCCAGTGTTCCATGCTCGTACGAAGCACATTGAGGTGCACTACCATTATGTCAGGGAGAGACTCTCTGCAGGAGAGATCAGTTTGGCTTATGTGCCAACACAGGATAACCTTGCAGACCTTTTCACAAAGGCTCTGCCTCGTGAGAAGTTCGAAGCTTTTCGCAAAGCTTTGGGCTTACTCCCTTTTGTGGATTCGTCCACATAGCTAGACACTTCCCTATACATGAGTGCTAGCTCTTGTTCACCGCATCACTCCAGGGGGGATTTGTTACCATATTATAGTAGTGATGTGTGTGAACACACTTAGGACCGCCGGGGCACTTTTTCCCTCACTAGGAGGTTTTTTCCCCCGTGCATTGTATATACGCCCATTATCTTCTAGGGCTGGTTATCTTTCATTTTTGGCACTCATAATACACTACTGTGTTGTGCTCAAGTTTCCTCATCTTCTTGAAGTTGTGTGTGCATTCCTGCAACCCTAATTCCAACAATAATGTATTTGTAGGATAATATGGGTGTTGGATATCCACATAGCCCTTCATAAGTAAGGGCACCCCAGGTTTGTTGGGATGAAAAACACCTGGGTCAATGTAACAGTGCCTTTGGTCATATACGAAATACGATTTTGTTTCCTCAATCCTAGATTCTCTCAAAACTAGCATGACAAGAGGCCTCAAATTATGTGTCATCATTGAGGACCACATGGCCAATCTAAAGTGCTTAGTTACAAAGTTGATAAATTGATACAGTTTGGGCCTTAGCATGACATGCATTTCCCCGACTTTGTAATTCCCTGTAGCACTTGGTCCAAAGCTCTTGGGTTGTCTTTTAAGCAGCAATCCATTAACATCCAAGATGATAAGCCTCCTCAGCGTTTGGAACCATTATTGACAAATCAGTCTAAATATGATTGAAACTTATAATCATTGTTAAGAGACAAAAATAGCTCAAAAATAATTCTTAAAATTGAGTTGGTTACATAACATTAGGTAAATTAGGCTTGGGATCTTCATCAAGATTGGTATCCTCACTAGCCTTGGCATCCTCATTAGACTTAGGTTCTTCATTATTTGCCTCCCTACTAGGTGTTATATGTACATTATGTGTGCTATGTTATATACACATTATGTGTGCATATACTAGGAGGCTAACCCACATTAGAATTGTGAGCATGGGAGCATGGGAACAAGGTCTAGTGGAGCATGGGTTAGGACTAACCTTAAGGGTTAAGGTTAGGGTCAGGCATCCAAGGGTCACACATGAGGAATGGAAAGTCAAGAGTCACTTGAGGGCCCTCCTATATAATAGGGGCATGGGGCACACTCAAGGGGACTTGGAGGCTAGGAAGCTTGAGGCTTATGCTATGGTCTCTTGTGTAGAGATCCATATCTACTCATCTACCATTTCACACTATAGCTACATGCTATTGGATTGGAGTTATACCTCTTGATGGTATGGGACATCAAGGTAGAGGTATGATGTATTTCATTTATGATTCATGTGTGCATCCCTTGGGCTCGCCGTCGGGGGTGGTTGGGTGGTTGAGTTTATGCCTGATTTATGCATGTTTATGCATAAAAAATATCTAGAGAGATCTTAGGGTTTTAACAGTGGTATCAGAGCAATCTCTATTTAATTGTTGTTGATTTTTTTAGTAAATTTTAATATTTACTAATAAAATGTTATTTTTTGTTGATTTGTGTTGATGAATTGCACGTGGATCACTGATTTGGTGATTGGAACGTGTGTAACTACAATTCAATGGACGAATCGACGTTGCGGGGAAATTCCGTGAGTTAATGCTATTTTTCTCTAT
The DNA here is from genome assembly GCF_041138505.1 of Cibotium barometz. Lineage (NCBI taxonomy): Eukaryota > Viridiplantae > Streptophyta > Polypodiopsida > Cyatheales > Cibotiaceae > Cibotium > Cibotium barometz. The sequence continues at coordinate 9,783,579 of NC_141086.1, read as the reverse complement.
TTTTTATGGTTAAAATCGAGCATTAATGGATTTTTTTTACAAAAATACCATAAATTTTATGGTGGATATTTTTGTAGAATGGATTCCCTGAATTTCTAAAATTTTTAGAAATTTTTCCTAATTTTTTAGGAATTTTTTGAGCATTTTTATGATTAAAAATGTATTTTTATACATTTTTGCGGGTTTTTTCCGCGGGAATGCGATCAAATTTCTGTCAATTTCTACTGAAATTCAGTAGGGGACAGCGTGTTGATGCATGAGTTGCTCTCCCGTGTACACGGGGTTCTCTCCGCCTCTCAAATCTGATTTTTCTTTCTCTTTTTTGGGTGAAAATTCTCTTAAAAATGAATTTTTTAACATTAATCATAATTAATGTTAAATGTTTAATTAAAAAAGCTTAATTAAAGATTAAGCTAATCTCTCTCTGATTAACACAGAGAGAGAGAGAGAAGAGATTGGAGGAGAGATGGAATTGGAGAGGAAAGGGAGGAGAGGAGAGAGGGGAGAAGAGAGAGCCTCTCTCTCATTTCTCCATGCGCAGGCGACGGGAGGGGGGGGGGCTGCGCACAGCAGCCGGCGCAGAAAAAATGCCCCCCCCTAAAAAATCAAATTCCGATAAGCTAATTAAAGCTTATTTTTATTTTTTTCATTTTTAAAAAAAATAAGTTTTTTATTTCAAAAAAAAAACTTTTGAATTTATTTCAGAAAGAAGCTTAGAAAAAGCCTGAAAATTTCAAAAAATTTTGGGATTTGAGGGAAAAAATCCCTGAAAATTTTCTGAAAATTTCTTAATGAAAATTTTTGGCTTTTCATCTTCCGGAAAACCTTTGGCTTTCCGTTTTCCCGAAACCTTTTTGCTTTCCGAATTCCGGAAAAACTTTTGACCTTCCGTATTCCGGAAACCTTTGACCTTTCACATTCCCATTTTTTTTTGTCTTTTCATTTTCCCAAAACTTTTGGCTTTCCGTATTCCGGGAAAACCGTTGGAATTCCAACATTTTTTGACCGTTCGTATTCTAAATGCGTTCGGGGTAATTTAAAAATTTCAAAAAATTCCTGAAAATTAGTGGAAAATTAGACAAAGGTTATTTTAAATTTCGGGAAAATGTGGGGTTGATGTTTGGCATGTGGTGTGTCCATTCGGGCGCCCGTGACCATTGAAATTCCTTTAAAAATATATTTTTTGACAGAAAATTAAAAAATCCATAAAATTAAAAATTTTCATTGGATTTGAGAATTGTCGGGCGGAATTGGAAATTTCGTGAACGATGGGATTCTCGAAAAAAATTAGGAATATTCTAGATATTATTTTTAGAAATCCTAAAAATTGGTATTTTTAAAATATCAATGGTATTTTGGCAAATTAAATTGCTAAAAATTTTCTGGAAAAATATAGGTTTGGAATGCCATGAGATAGGTTTGGTGGAATTCAAAATTATTATATTTTGAGGCCCTATAAAATTAGGAAAAATTAGAAAAAAATCATGATAAATTCTTTTTCTCGAGAATTTAATATTTTCGAGGTTTATTTAATGTTGAAGTACGTTTTCTCGTGCTGACATTAGATAGATGCAAGTTATTCGCATATTATTAATACGATTATATCTCGTATTAATAGATATTTATGTTTGGATTAATTCTAAACGATGTATTCATGATTTTTTACCATTGTTTAGCCATTATTTTTGGACATGTTCCTTAATTTCTTTTGATGGCTATAATTTTCGTCCAAAGTGTGTTTTCACCTTTGACACTTTTCCATGATAATTTATTTTGGCACTTATTAAAGTGTGGATTGTGCTTAATTTCTTAAGCCTAAGACAAATTCTATCATGGATTAGTTGATCGATTTGTTTTGGTGGATTTTTATTGGATGTTTTCCAAGTTTTATATGGACTTATCAGGTTCTGCCTAGATCACTTATGTCTAGGGGTTTTTTATTGAGTGTTACACACATGTGTTTCACTTTCTTACTTTGGAGTTTTATTTGAACAATGCAATGTTCATATACTCCGGATTGATGAGTTGGCCACCACCAATTTTAATGCTTCTTTTGGCATGATTTATGTCCATTAGATCATATGCATTGATTTTTATGATCAACTATGGTATTTATGGATTGAAGGAGCTTCTATGCTTTTATCCATGGTTTTAGAAAGATCTTTTGATCTTTTGAATATTTACTTGTGCTTTGAAGGTAGCATTTGTCTTATTTTTTTGCACGTAATTTTGGAGTATATTTTTTGTACTCTTGTACATATTCCAACTCGGATACCTAGTTACTTATATATCTAGGTGAGTTATTTTTTTACCCTAACTTTATTGTGTTTTGGGTAGTTGTCATCAGAAAGGCGCCAATAATTCAATTTCTTTTCTAATGATGTACTCAGAAGGATTTATTCCTTGATGTAGTCTCATGTATATAGAGACAGGTTTAGTATGTGAAAGTCTGGATAAGGCCATCTTATTCCTTTTACACAGGATTTTATTCATATTTTCCTAGACGGCATACTAGGGAGTTTCAAATTGTTAAGGTATGTATGGGTGGTATCATGGTGGAATGGGACGCTAGTGATCCCTCACATATATTATCTTATGGGATAATTTGGGCTCAAGATTGTTGCTTTGCTTACATCACTTAGCATGTTGATCTCAACATTCAAAGACAATCTTATTTTCTAAATTCACTAGAAGTTATACTGTGGGCATTCTCTAGATAAATTTCTTTTATCTATAGCCTGCATGTTTTGATGAGGGTAATCTCATCGGCATTTTCACTTGTTGAAATCTCTTTCTTTAGAGTTCAAACAAGTTTATCTTGTTGTGTTCCGATAAGGAAATTTGGATTCTTCCTTTGTTGGCATTTCTTTCTCTAGTTCCGTACTTTAGGTGATTTACACAATCAACCTGATAGGTTTACGGATGGACATATGTGACTCATCGAGACGTTGATGACTCTATGTTGATATGGGTAACTCGAGACGTCGATTATTCCATATGCAGATGTGGGTATGTCGGGGCGCCGATGAATCCCTGGTTTCTGCTGTTATAATGCCATGCTTTCCTACTTTATTCCGAAAGGTTTACAACGAAAAAGTTACTTTGAATGTGAATTGTTCTGATCATCCGCAGTAGTCTGATGGGCAAACAGAGTGTATGAATCAGATTGTAGAGGATATGCTTCGTGCATGTCTCTAGAAAATCATCATATTGGGAAATATCTTCCAATGATGGAATTTGCCTATAACAGTTCTAAATTTACGGCTATTATTTTAGTCCGTGCATACTTATGTATGGGTATCAACTCAGGGCACCTATTGATGTCAGTCTTAAGGACATCAAGCTTGATGCATCGAGGGATTTCTTGCGAGATATGTAGGAAATTCTGACCGAAGCTCGGGATTCTATCAGGAGTGCTCATGATAGGGCACGGTTTTATGATGATAGGGGACGCTCATCTCGGTCTTTTGAACCAGGAGCGTTGGTTTATTTTAATGTTCCTAAAGATTTTCAGACTTTGTCAATGGGAAAATGCTTGAATTTATCTCCTAGATATTGTGGTCCATTTCGAGTTACATATCAGATTGGCACGGTTGCGTATGAACTAAAACTATCTCCAATTGTTAGAGTTCATCCAGTCTTTCATATCGATAGATTGAAAGGGAAACTGGGAGGTGAGGATGACACAGTCACTCCTCAAGAACTCGTTGAAGTCAATGAATTATCCTATGTTCCACATGAACCTGATAAGGTACTTGAATTCAGGGAAAGGAAACTTTGTAGTTGACTAATCCCTGAGGTTAAAATTAGGTGGAAAGATAGGGAAATTGAGAATTCGACTTGGGAGTCGGTTGAGATTGTTCAACGCAGTTCTCCTTCTTTTCATTGCAAGAGTGCAATGTTTTGAGAGAGAGGAAGTATGTTATATGTACATTATGTGTGCTATGTTATATACACATTATGTGTGCATATACTAGGAGGCTAACCCACATTAGACTTGTGAGCATGGGAGCATGGGAACAAGGTCTAGTGGAGCATGGGTTAGGACTAACCTTAAGGGTTAAGGTTAGGGTCAGGCATCCAAGGGTCACACATGAGGAATGGAAAGTCAAGAGTCACTTGAGGGCCCTCCTATATAATAGGGGCATGGGGCACACTCAAGGGGGCTTGGAGGCTAGGAAGCTTGAGGCTTATGCTATGGTATCTTGTGTAGAGATCCATATCTACTCATCTACCATTTCACACTATAGCTACATGCTATTGGATTGGAGTTATACCTCTTGATGGTATGGGACATCAAGGTAGAGGTATGATGTATTTCATTTATGATTCATGTGTGCATCCCTTGGGCTCGCCGTCGGGGGTGGTTGGGTGGTTGAGTTTATGCCTGATTTATGCATGTTTATGCATAACAATTATCTAGAGAGATCTTAGGGTTTTAACACTAGGTCTCGGCTCTCGGCCTCTGTAGTCTGCTTTGCGTCTGTCTTCTCTTCAGGATTTGGCTCTGCCTCTTCAGCTTGCTCTACCTCATCAGCCTTGGGATGTTCAATGTTAACCTCCACATTGGACCTTGGCTCTGCCTCTATGTGCTCAGAGAGCTTTGGCTTGCCCCCTACAACCTGAAGAAGCACCTCGACATCTGCAGGATCGGGGAATTCTAGTTGGTTCTCCTCAGACATCTCTGTGCTATTCTTTAGTATTAATCGTATCATGGTCACTCTATACCTCTCCACATAGTTCCTATCATAATTCTGTAATGCGGTCTGAAAAAACAAAATTCACAATGTCAAACCGGAATCTAGCTAAATCAATGTCCACCCGATGATTCTTCCACTTACCTTGGACATGAAGAGATTCATGTGGAGAAGAGACTCTGGAGAATATATTCTGCATGTATCATCGATCTCCATCCACGAGAGTGTGAGTCTCCTTGCTTGGGCACTTGAACAGGCTTGACCTCTTATTTGTACAGTTCATAGTCTCCATATAGGGAACTAAGAACATGAAGAAGCCTTTTTATACACCTGCATAATAAATAAGCTTTCACAATAAGATACATTGCCAACTTTAAGGAGCCATAGAGAAAGGTGCTTTGAATGTTTACTTATAGGCCTAACTCAGGATGTGATCTTGGTACTAAATTAAGAACCCACATGATTCTCTTATCCAATTCTATAATGGCAAGGCTCCAATGGTTCTTGCAAAAGCAGAAATATCTAAAACTAAGGCATCCCTTATCTATTAGATGTATATAACTAACAAGATAGAGGAGTAACATACCCTGATTCGTATGGAAAAATTAATACGGTAACCTCCAGCATGTTCAAATAGGTGAACCACTTTTGAATCTCTTGCTGGGAAGTACTCCTTCTTCGTAGTAGCAGTGGTGCCAGCTGAGAGTTGAGAATAAACACCTCAGAGTGGCTCTCACGTGGAAGCTGGCACTTTATTAAAATGCAAAAACAAGGGTAACTCATTGAGGAAAAAGGGAAGAACTAAAGATGGAAGGACCATATCATCAAAAAATGCAATTTGGATACCTACTTTAAAAACAGATGTATAGGATAGTATCTGTGATCTATGATGTCCTATCCATCAAAGTTCTAACATCCATGATGTCAAGAGAGAACTGCTGCTCACCATCTTCCATATTCAGGAAGACAAAAATGCCCCTCTACAAGCTCCTTAGTATCTCAAGGTTGATTGACTCCAACTCTTTTGTTTCTTTGATGTACTATTGTGCGCTTTTGCCGCACGAGTTGTAGCTGGGGACTTGCCGAACACCGTATGCGAGCCACGAATGGCTGCAAGCATACAACCAAGAAAGCAATCTCAAACAGAATGAAGAGGTGTGTCACTCACCGCTCAAACCGCCGCCGTGAAGGATTCCCGCGTCGCAGCAGTGAAGGAGGAGCCGCCGTCGCCGCTCTACCGCCTCGCCGCCGTCATGCCGCTACACAGTGCTCGATCGCTCTCTCACTCTCTCTCTCTCTCTCTCACACACGCAGGAGAAGGAAACCAAGAAGATAAGGCAAGGGCACTCTTGTATTCAACACATGAGAATGAGGGTTTTAGGGTTACATTTGACACGGTGACTTGGCCGTTCACACATGGGCGCCCATACATGGCCGGTCGATCCTAACCCTTATCCTACTGATATTCAAGGTGCGCCTCTCATCGGCGATCACCCAATCCCTTTATCCTTTGCATATGGTGCCGACAAGCCCGGCCCATGACTCAAAATACTTAATATTAATTACATGATGTAAAACATAGTATGTCTCAATGTCTGTCAATAGGCTAACATGCCCCCCTTCCTGATGTAGATTCCGTCCTCAGAAGCTATGGTATGGTAAGCTTGATAGGGTTTGTTGTGGTAGACCGTCTGCAAAATAGGGAAGTAGAGTGAAAGTATGCTGGAATTCAAAAGATATAAAGTGTAATAAATTCAAGCATGTTAGACGACAATGGATGTTGCTATGAGAACTTAGTTTAAGGGGTCACATGAATGAGCTAGTGTAGCTATTAACAGGAGTTTAAAATTATTGAAAGTAAATCAAGAGTTAGCAAGGTATCAAAGGTTAATCAAGGTTTATAATTGGCCTAAGTTAAGGAAAATAACCAAGCTTAATAAATAAACAGATGACCACAATGTGTCTACTCTAAGAACAAGTTAATACCACGAGCCTAGGGACATAAGAAACATTAGAGTTACAGGAGCCTTTTGTCTTTATTTCTTTATGCACGTGATAATTTTTACACATAATGGCGACCTCCCTAAGGCAAAACTAACATCGATCCTAGTACCATGTTTAACACAAAGCATTATCCAATCTCACTCTGTTTTTTTTTTCTTAGCCCTAAGCAGCATCAGTAGAAATGTCTTCAATTTTGTATAAGCAATACGTATTGAAAAGAATGTCACAAAAAATATATAAGTTTAAATAAAACATACAAAATAAACAAACTTTAATAAAACATTTACATGCCATGATTGTGGTAGATAGCACATCATGGAAAATATATATAACGATCATGATATAGTACATTCATGTTTTACTATAGTGATATATCACTTTTGTGCTTTTTTAGAACTATCGTGGTATAGCACGTTTGTTCTTTTTTTAGCACTATAGTGATATAGCACATTCGTACTTATGTAGAACTATCGTAATATATAGCACGTTCATGCTTATGTAGCACTATAATGATATAACATGTTTATGCTTTTCTCTATAGCACTATCATGATATAGCACATTCATGCTTCTCTCTTTAGCACTATTGTGATATAGCACATTTGTTCTTCTCTCTATAGAACTATTGTGATATAGCACTATCGTGCTTCTTTCTATAGTAGTATTGTGATATAGCACATTTGTGCTTCTCTCTGTAGCACTATCATGATATAGCACATTCATGTTTTTGTAGCACTATCATGATATAGCACGTTCATGTTTCTGTAGTAGTACTATTATGATATAGCACATTTTTGCTTCTTGCTGCATATCACTATTGTGATATAGCATGTTCATGCTTCTCTCTATAGTGCTATCATGTTATAGCATGTTCATGTTTTTATAGCACTATCGAGGTATTGCACATTTTTTCTTATCATAATATAGCACGTTCGTGATATGTGCATGTAAACATGATCGCTATATAGCACGTTTAGTATATACCACAATCATGAAATAGCAATATATTATAATATAAATTATGTTTTTTATTCATATTTATCTATATAGTAATAATATATTTAAAGCTTCCAACATGTTATTTAGGTGACAACTTCTTGTGCTTTCCCAAGAAGGAGAGAGAATTTATCTTGGGTTATATACAAGAAAAACGATATCACTTTCTTTAAACTCTCTGTTAGATCACTTCAAGTTAGTATATTGATTTTGTATGTTCTAGGTAGCTTTAATGTCCTTCTTTATAGACCACATTTGGTAATCCATCTTATTCAGAATCTACTTAGACACTTCCACTCTTTGTGATCAGGGGATTGGACCAATTCAATAGCATTAGGAAATCTTGTCCATAGAGTGCCTTAAATGGACTCATCTTGATGCTTTAATGATGAGAGGCATTATAAAAGAAACTCATTTTGATGCTTTAATGATGAGAGGCATTATAAGAAAACTTTACCAAATGTAGATACTTCATCCATCTTATGCTAAGGCCATCTCCATGTTCAATATGACTTGTAAATAAAACCATTAAAGTGGGATTGAATAAAAAAGAACTATAGTTATGGCATATGAAGAGGGATCTTACATTCTCCCCCACTTGAAGATCTAAGATTTCCTCTCACACAAATTAGGGATAGTCTTTCTTTAATACATCCTCTTTCCACTAAGTGGCATCCTTAGTTTTGGGATCCCACTGCCCCCTCCGCGCACTGAATTCCTGATTGATGGCAGAGCGAAAGCAGCTCCCTCTTGCACGGGGCAGGGTTTCCCACTCGGGGCCTTGCCCTTGAATGTCCGGGCATGAGACTAAGCTGGTGGTCATTCCGAAAACCAAAACCGAGAAAATTTCCCATGCCCGAAAAATAGGGACGATTCCACCATTTTTATTTTTTTAACAAATTTTTCTACCGAGGTCAAGATACTGAACTAACATTCATCTTATTAAACCAAATAGAAGGGAAACTATTACAGACTTAACTTGAAGGAATCAACGCTTTTTTCCTAATTGAATCAGGCACAGCCATTGACCTATTCATTAGAGAAGTCTTCAAGCTTTTATTTAACTACTTGAGTTCTAAGCGTATTCGTATTAATCAATTTTATTATTAAAACTCTACTGATTCTAGCCTAACCCCATCCAGCCCATGGACCCATGGGTTAGCCACCGCCAACCACCACTGGAATTGGTAGAACCAGACAAGTATCACCCACCCATAATTGAATGCCTTTCTTAACTTTTGCTATGCACACACTCCTCTTTAAAATTTAACTTATAAAACAATCCATTGACAGATGTCATAGCTCAAAATTTCCATCCAATCCTTGTTTCTCACAAAAAAAAGTCACTCTGGAACTATCAAAAAGGCCCATGAGTGGGTGGTGAGCGTTCTGGTTGCCAATGATGCCATAGGTACTCTGATGAAGGAATGATTGAAAATATTCATGTCAACCAGATATTTTGGAGGATTATGATCAGTGACACTATGGTTTCATTAAATGATTGTTTTAAAGACAGTCGAATCTGTGAAAAAGGCAATTGCATATTGGGTGAAAAAGGCATTTGCATATTGGGTGTGTAAGTGGTGTGACTAGTTTTAAGTTTGCATGAATATCCGGCTAGGGGGCCTGGCAACTCTTTTCCCTAGTACTCGGGACAAAACCTAACCAAATTCCTAATTGGATCCCATCACTACAGTGGTTGGGCGGTGGGCGGTTGGCTAACCCATGGGACTGGATGGGGTTAGGCTGGACTGATGGATTCGTAAAATGAGACTTAATTCTATATGGTACGATAGATGAATAAATCCCAGATAGTAATTGTTCTATGGAAAAGAATCAACCGCTGTGTCTCTCGATGAGGAAAAAAAGCATTGGTCTCTATGATCCAAGTGCAAGTTTCTTCCTTGATCTAACCAAGTGACTTACAAGTTCGGACGGATCAGTTTGGTCAATAATGACCTTGACTACATTAGAGTAAAAATATATCCTGGAGGAATCGCCTGTGCTTTCCGGGCGGGGGAAGTTTTTTCGGGTTTGGTTTTTAAAGAACCGAGGGATTAGTCTCTTGTTCGGATATCCGTGTGGGCGAGACCCTGAGAGTGAGGGATCCTGCCCCATGCAAGAAGTGCTACTTCCGCTACTAGCACACCTGAATCCATTGTGCACAGGGATCTTTCACAAACAATGCTAAGCAAGCAGTGAAGAATGAGGGAGGCAAGCCAGCTATATATATGCCCATGTGTAAGCAACCGACTAGAGATACAATCCTCCACGACTGGGGAAAATACCCGACTCCATAAAACGGGGAATAATATGGGAAAATATATGTGAGGGGTGACGAGCCCCTCTAGCTAACATGGTCAGCCCTAGAGGCTAAAATAGGACACCAAACAGGAAGCCAACAAGGAGGGGATGATGTCTAACACCCTCTCTCAGCACCGGATGTTGAGTGAACTCAAAGAAGCCAGCGACGACGTCCTCAATAAAAGATGAAAGACAACAAAAACAGGTACCAAGAAAGCTCCACAACCAATCTCCCCAACAACTCAGCTACAAAAGCAATAGAACAAGCTGCCAGGTATACCGCTCCTTTGGAAGAAAACAACCATATAGGCTACGACGTGCTGCTCCAAATAATGGTTCCAAACCCAAGTGTAAGAACACTCCCCGAAGTCAAATGTCGTGTATCTAGCTTGGAGAAGGTATGAAAAACCTCATAACCAACCAATATCAGATCCTGTATATAATCAATATCCTGGGAGAAGCAAACTGCTTCTCACTAGAACCCTTAAAAGAAAGCGAGTCAATCTGCTCCAACTCTGTACCAAGAGTAGCCAAATCTTGTACAAAAAGATCCTTTGAAAAGGTCGGCATCGCAAGATGTAAAGACTGTAGAAAAGATGGGGTCTATCTACTCAAACTCCGTACCATGAGTTGCCCAATGCTATACATAAGTACACGCCACTGAGGTGGGCATTGCAAGATGAAAGGACTCCACATCCCCCTCTGGAAAAAGATATCGTCGGACTAGTACAAGCCCAACTTGATTCTGATCCAAATCCAAAAAACTCTGGAAGTACCACTGTGCCCCAGGCACGGTTAGCAACCATACATCCAAAGCATCCCATCGGGTCCCAAAAAACCATCCTACCAGGATGGCCCCATGCTGAGCCCACCAGCCCTAGTGTGGGCTGGGCAGGCTATCGACCAGCTCTGTGGGACTTGGCCACGTAGCCGACAGGGCTATAAGCCCTACCCAGCCAGTCAGCCTATAGATGGCAGGCCTGGGCAGCCTAGTCAGCCTATCCCAAAGGCTAGATTGGTTTTTTAGCCCCTAAAGGGGTGAGTGGACAGAAGCAAAGAGAGGCCAGCAGCCCACAGTGTGAAACTATCAGAATGCACAGCGAAAATGAAGACAATTGTTGTAGAGAGCAATACACAGATGAAAGAGAGAGAGAAGCTTGTGTAACTATGCTATATACACCAATAAATCCTGGAAATAATACAAGATGGAGTGTGTGGACAAGGGGCCATTTTATATGGCCCCTGGCTTGCTAGTCGGCTAGCTGAGAGCAGCCCCACATCTAGTAAACACTTAGTCGGCCAGTCATCTGGGGCAAGTGATAGCCCATACACAGCTCCAAAAAAATGCGGAGAGAGAAAAAATGGAAAGACACTAAATATGGGCGGGCACACCCACAACAGAGCCCTTAACATAGTGTATAAATAGGAGAAGACTGCTAACACTCCCTCTTAGCTCTTGGATGTGGAACCAACCCCAGTGAGTTGGAGTGTCGCCGGAGCATAGCTTGAGGTAGAGACTTTGTGAAGAGATCTGCCGCATTGTCCTCTGTCGAACAATAAAGAAGCAAGATGTCACCAGCCAAGATCTTCTCATGAACAAAGTGATATTGTATCTCTATGTGCTTGGTCCGGGCATGGAAGATCAGGTTTTGAGCAATGGCAATACAGCTCTTGAAAAGATGCAGGGGGGAAGAGAGCTTGAGCTCTTGCAAGCACACACACACACTCACAAAACCCTAATAGAGAACACACAAGGTGAGAGGCTGAAAATCTTCTTCTTCTTCACCCAACACTCAACACACCATATACACAATAAGAGTACTCATAATATGAAAGGTACTCAACCAATACATACACGGGTTCTCTATAGTGTGAACCCGACTAAATGAGCTGGCGCTATAACTATGTGTTACGTGACGAATGGATGAGTGAAGATCAATGCAAGGATGCAACAAAAAGATGCTTAGGGCTCTTGTAAAGAGTTCCAAGTTGTGGATGAGTGTGGGAGTGGGCTTGACAATAATCCCACATGGGAACTTTTGGGAGTTTGAGTTTTTGTATAAAAAGTGGCTCATTTGGGAGCTTATGGACACATTGGGCAAACTCATGTTTGAGCTCTCTTGAGACTAGCCCTCCCTCTTTTTCCATAGAGGTGCAAGCTCTTCTCTTTCCCCATCTACATTATTGTAAGTTCTTTTTTTTTTGTTAATTCAATGCAATGAGTTGATGTTTGTCTCTCTTCTCATGTCAATTCTCTAGTGTGCATGTTTCTTGTTGATAGCTTCAAGGTTTGTGTGCATGCTAGGGAAATGAGTGTTTGAGAATGAAGAATGCTTTGATCTTGTGTATGCAATAGCTTAGCTTTCTTCTTGTTTTGGATGCATGAATGAGTGGGATGATGAGTGAGTGAGCAATAGCAAGATTGAGCTTGTGTGTGTGTTAAGTCTATGTCAATGGTAGTAGTATTCTTAGCATTCTCTCCATCAAATGGATAAGCTTTTGTGCACCACTACGGGTTGAATCCCTAGCTCCGAAAGGGATGCAAATTCCATTGGATTGAGCTACACGTGGATCATACTACTCTTGCTACAAGTGAGAGAGTTTTCCGTCTCTCCATTGGCGTCGCTGCTGGCGGGGAGAAGACTCAAATCCGGTTGAGAGAGTGTGGAAACCACCACTATTTCCTCTTTTGGTTGCAAAACCATTGAGTGATTAGGTTAAGTTTGGGTGTGCGATCCCGGTGTGAGTGGATAAGGTTAGGATAAGAAAAACCCATTGAGCGGTTGAGGTTTCTCCCGCATTGTTTTTTATGTTTTATTGCTTTTATGCTTTTTCAAGTACCATTCATTATGCTTACATTCATTTTTTTTTGTCATTTCTTGCTTTCATGCTTTTCGCTAACATGTAATTAGTAAAAAATAATAAAAGAAATTTTTTTTACTTCCCACTCCTCACATAGATTCATAGGTAGCAAGCAAGCAAGTAAACGGTGCCATTCCCTTTCATCAAGATCACTATTGTAAGATTCAAAATCTATATAAAGCACACTTCTGAGACCTTACTAGATTAACTCTATCAAAACTCAAGCACAACAAGCTTATAAATTTACGCATACCCAATATATATTACCCTATTTGCACATGCCTTCTTTGTGTGTTGTCTTGGATGGTGGCAAATTATAGTAAGGACACTACTTCAAAGGCTTATACTTTGGTTTTTAAAAGGAGCCAAGGCGGCTGCAGCAGAGACGAGTAGCTCGGTGGTGAGGAGGCCGAAAGAGACGGCGTGGCGGAGAAGAAAGGTTGCAAAGTGGGGGTGGCTGGCAGTTGGAGGCGGGGCAGCAAAAGGCCGTGTGGGAGGCGTGAAGGAGACGAAAAAAAAAAACGAGAGGTAGCTGCGTGGCTGGAAACCGACCGCGTGGAGAAAGGTTGGCTGCAGCTGTAGAAGGCGGCGGCTGAGGGAGAGCGGCGGAAGCGAAAAAAAGCCGAGCGAGCAAGAGGCGGCTGGCACCTGGAGCGGCTGCAGTTAGAGGCGGTAGCTGCAAGCAAGGCGGGGAGGTCCAGGCGTTGAAGACGTCAGCTGGCAAGCAAGGCGTGGGAGGCCCAGGCGACCTGCGACGGTGGGTGAGGTGGCCGAAGGCTATGGCCAGCAAGCAGAGGCCGTGGTGAGGCGAGCGAGAAGGGCGATGGCGAAGCACTGAGAGTGGAGGACTCGAGAAGGGCGATGGCGAAGCACTGAGAGGGGAGGCTGGCTGTTGGCCGGCTGAAAGCGAAGAAAGAAGGCGAAGAAGGTGGCCAGTGGTTGCGCAGCAGCATAAGCGGGCAAGAAGGCACAAGTGGCCTGGCCTCGGCTGGAAGCTGAGAAGGAGGCTGCGTGGAAGGAGTCGAAGCCAAGGAGGCCTGCTGCAGCTAAGGTGTAAAGGAGGGCAACGTCCGAAGAAGAGCCAGGCACGTGAAGGGCAGCGAGAAATCCGGAGCTGACGCCGGACGCGATAAGGATTAAGAGGTTAGTATTTTTTTATTTTTTTGTCAATTTTCATATTATTTGCATTTTTAAAAAAAACAATAAAAATAATATAATAAAAAAATTTAAAAAAATAAGTAAAGAAAAATAAAAAAATTTAAAAAATATATTTTAAAAAAAAAGAAAAGAAAGAAAGAAAGAAAAAATAAAATAAAAAAATAAAAAAAACAAAAAGAACAATTTTTGTGTTTTTATTTTGAGTCCAGATTCTTTGCATAATTTACATTTTTTAAAAACTTTTGTAATTTTTTGCATAATTAGAGTAACTTGCATTGTTTTAATTTTTTGTAATTTTGTGCATAATTAGTATTTTTGTGTAATTAGTAAGAAATATATATATATATATATATATAAGAAAAAAAAAGAAAAAAAAGAAAAGAAAAGAAAAGAAAAGAAATAGAAATAGAAAAATTCTGTAAATTATGTGTTTTTTTAAGAATCCATATTCTTTGCATATTCTGTAATTTTTTATTTTTCTATAATTTTTTTTTGCATAATTAGAGTAACTTGTATTTTTTTAAAATTTTTGTAATTTTGTGCATAATTAGTAATTTTTAGCGTAATTCATATTTTTGTGTAATTAGTAAAAAAATAATAATTAAAAAAATCAAAAAAATAGGATAGGTATTTACACACATATTCAGGTTAGTTGCTTTTAGCGGTTAGGTAGGGTAAATATATATATATATATATATATATATACATAAATATATATATATATATATATATATATATATATATTAAAAAAACAAAAAAGAAAAAAACAAAAAAATTTGACCTTATGCACTTGCGGTCGGGACGTCACATAGACACTGCCATAGGGCCTAGGGCACCTTCTAGAGTACCTACGCAGGAAAGTGGGACCCAATCCGTTAGGAAATTTGGCAGATATTGCTGAAACCTTTTCCGAATCCCAATCTGATACCCTTTCCAAAACAACTAGCTCATTGTCCATGGACAATCTAGGGCCGTCAAATAGTCATCCCTTAGCCCCAAATAGGACACCCACAAGATCTTTTAATCCATTTGAAGCCGACACCATGGGGTTAACACTCAATGTGAGACTCCAATATGTCTACACGAATGCTCAAGGAGCTGAGATCTTTAGGGATCCACAACAACGGTATCTTGTTAAGATCGCAGACTTTTTCTCTGAACTTGATAGAGCACCTCTAGTCAATGACCAGGGTAACATGTATATGGGTGGAGATGGTGTTCACTACGAAGTCACCTATCATCCAGAGAATGTAGACAAATTAGGGGAGCTCTCTAAAAGCGAGTTCTTAGACTTATCAAAGCTTTCCAGAGCAAGGGAGTCTAGAGATGATTGGCTCATTGAGCCGGACATGCTTGGACCATCCAATGCCCAGTCCTCAAAGCCATCCATAGATGATTTACTTCTTGTAGATCTAAATTTGGAAAGGGATAGGAAAGGCAAGAGCAAAGTGGATCACGGGGCTGAGAACCAATGGGAGTTTGTATGACAAATTCCAGTGACAAAGGTCTTACAGGATGACCCACTTCAAGAGGTCTATAAGGACTCTTTAGAAGGATATTATGCCACAACTAGATTGCCAGAGCTAGATCTTCCTCTAGCACTTATGGTGATAGTTGAGAAGCTTGCAGGACACATGAACCGAATCATTGATAAATGGGCCAATGAATACCGAACCTTAGATTGGAAGGAGATTCGGGAGCTCACGTGGAAAGGACAACCATTATTCATGGAAGTATTCTCACAAATACAGCTAAACCAAGAGAGACAGCCTTTCTTGGAGAAACTATTGCTCCTTCCCTACGAGAGTTCACTAGAGAGGGACCCTCAACATCAAAGTGGACCACTGCAAGTAGCCCAACTCTAGCACCAAGACATTATCCCACACCAAAAGTGTAACCACAGATCACACCACAACAACGTTTTTCTCACTATGACAATCGGAGGGTAGGGGAGCCAACTCGGCCTCCCATAAATGCACCTCCTGAAATGCGGGTAACAAGATCTTTGGAGGAGGTTGGTGAGGCAGGTAATAGGGGACCCACACCAATTTGGGATGCATGTGGACCATCTTACCAAAGAGAGGAACAATTCCCACTGAGAGTAAGAGGCCGTAGGCCCTATGATGAGTATTCAAGACAAGTAAGGCCATCAACTCTTCGGAAACTGGTAAAGAAGCACGAAGGGTCGGGAGATCCATATGACCATGTAGCAGCATTTAGGCAAGCAGTTCGAGCTGAGCAAGTGGCTGACAAGCATACTTAAATTGAAGGATTTGGGCTCACTCTTGAGGGAAAGGCCCTTGCCTGGTTTCAGGCACTAGAGGCTTCAGACAAATCTTCTTTACGAGTTCTGGAAGAAAGATTCATTGCTGCTTTTTCCTTGATGGGGATTCAACATGACACGGTAGCAAACATCTACTCTTTCAAGCAAGGCGAGAATGAGAGTGTTAGAGATTGTGTAAATAGGATGAAGCAGTACATTAATCATTGCCCAGAAGATGAGAAGCCAACCCAGAGTCGATTAATTTCTCTCTTCTTAAAAGGACTCAAAATTTCAACACTGCATACACATCTCTATGCAAAGAAGCATACAAATTTCAATGAGTGTTGCCATAGTGCTATGGATTTCACCGATAACTTCAAATTCCAAGATTGTTCTAGCCCTGAGATGAAACCTAGAGATGGTGATGACCAAAGTTCAGGGTCTAGCGCGCTAGTAAATCCAGACCAGATAGCTAACCTAGTACTAAGGAGATTGGGACAAACCTATCGCCCACCCATGCAGCCACAACAACAGCAGTAGTGAATGAGGAGTGTACTACCGATAGGTCCTCATCTTTGTGGAGCATGTGGCGGTAACCATAAAACCAAATTTAGATCTGTTTTGGAGTCCTATGACTTGGCTGATTTCATTGTTGTTGGGGTTCCATGGCTGGAGTTGGAAGATGGGGAGTTACCCTCTATACGGAAGGAACAGGAGGCACAAGCACAGTTATGGAATCGTGTTAATGTCGAAGTCTATTCTTTCATCTTCCTCAATTGCACACCACAAGTGATCAATCACATAAAGGATATGACGTTGGCCAAAGGGATTTGGCAGCATTTGGCTTCTCTCTACAATAGGGTATCACCCATAAAGAGGATGTCCTTGGAAGTTCAAATGACGATATGTCAGGCCATGTGACACAGGAGCAGTGTGATGTGGGCTATCCACTCATCCACATAAACAATATTGTGAAGGCTACAAAGGGACGAAAGCATCGTCTCCAAGTCTGCCACAATATGTAATGTAGACGACGGTGTGTCTCTAGCACTCCTACGCATAGCCGCTAACTCGCGGTCTATCTCCGCGATGAGGTCCACAATAGACGAGCGGCCCTCCTCGTGGCCCTCCTCGTGTGACTCCATGCTAAAACCTAAGCCTAACATAAAGGTCCAATATGAAAGGGTCTAATGTGAAGGGTCTAATGCTTAGTGCTAAGTAGCACTAATGAAGCTATAAAACAATGCTAATGGGCCCACTAATGCTAATCCAAATCAAGAGAGCAAGGAGAGTGAAAACTACTTCTGACAATGAGGCAAAATTTTTTTTTTCAGTTTTATAACCTCGATCGAGGTTCGGTAGCATCATGCAATTTAGGGTTTGCAAGATGTACGCTCTGGATTTAGTGAAACATATGGCCAAGATACACACTTAATTTTAGGTTTGGTGAACGATCGACGGCTGAGATTTGATATTAGTATCTCGTTCGAGGTACATGGACGGTGGAGATTGCATCTACGTATCTCGAACGAGATATTTGGACGGTGGAGATTGCATCTACTTATCTCGAACGAGATATTTGGATGGTGGGGATTGTATCTCTGTATCTCGAACGAGCTATTTGGACGGTGGAGAGTTGATCTCAATATCTCGTTCGAGATACGTGGACGGTGGAGATTGTATTCCTTTACCTCGAACAATGAATGGTTGAGATTCGATTTTGATATCTCGTTTGAGATACGTGGATGGTGGAGATGGGCTAATCAAATATGCCTAGGAGGATACAGCGTGGCCGTGATGTGGATCCGAGTGGCATAGATATCTTGATCGAGATAATGTGGTGGCAGTGACACAGGTAATGGTGACATGGATGATGACTGGAAACCCAAACCTGCTAGCGTGGCATTAGTTGGTATCTCGATTGAGATATGTTGATTTAGGCTTGGGAGGCACGTGTCGTGTTTTAACTCACGGCGATATCACGATCGAGGTACTCCGCCCGAGATGCATGGATGTCCCAATTTAAGAGAGAGTGAACAAAAGTGAGTACCCTCATCTTGCAACCTCCCAAGAATGGATGTGTATGTATGTGAAAGAATGGATATATATGTGTATGTGAAAGAATGTGATGTGATGTAAAGAGATGAGATGTGATATGAATATATGTGGATGTGATGTGATGTGATAGATATGAATGTATGGATAGATTGTTGAAATTTGAGCATTGTGATGAGCTATGGTGGACCAAACACTAGAATCAACATCATTAACAAAGTGATTAGCAAATAGTTAGTGAGTAATTAACAAATAGATTAATGTAGGCATGGATACTCAAAAACCAGCAAATTCTCATTAGGGCAATGCCTCAATTTATAGAGTTTACATCAAGCATCAAATCCCACTGCTTTCTCCTTGATTCACTCCACCTCTTTTCCCTGATTCTCTCCACCTCTTCACTTTTCCCAGAATATCTCCACACTTCCTAAATCTTCTCATACTACCCTTTATTCTGTCCCAGTAGATTCTTCTCACCTTTTCACAGGTTCTTTCATATTTACACATTCTCTTTTATAGCCTCTAACCAAGGGCTTGTTCCCGGCACACACCCTATTCACCTGTATATTTCAACACCTCCCCTCAAGTGAATACTCCTAGTACACCTAGACCCTATACCAAGTTTGCCTCCCCTTACTTGATAGTCCGTGACTAGTGTCTACACCTCCCCTCAAGTTATCTTAGCACACCTGGACCCTATATCAAGTTTCTCTCTTACTTGATAGCCTGCGACCAGTGCCTCGAGTCCCTAAACTCATAGTCCTTAACACTCTCTCTCTTTATGTGTCCAAGGCTTACTATAGTTGCATGTGACCTTGGTTAAAGTGCTCACACATACATCTATCTACCACGTGGCCTACATCATCGGTGGCTCAGAGGTGGTTTTACTTTGTTGGGGCAAGTTACATTGGGTTGTGGGGTCTCTCTCTCTCTTTCTCTCTCAGAAAAGATGATTCGACTCCACTTCCTTTGGAGCCTCCATGAAGTTTGCCGATGTCGTTCCTTCTCCACTGGGTTTGTTGTAGCAGTCTCTTGCCATGTGTCCTGGCTTTCCACAGTTGTTGCAAGTGAAGGTCCTTCCTCCTACTCTGCCTCTTCCTCGTCCTCGTCCTTGAGAGAATCCTCCTCGGGTGAAGAATGTTTTTTCTTCTCCTGCTGTTGAGTCGAGCCATTTCTTCTCTTTGCCTCTGCTCTCTTGCTCTAGTAGAGCTGCTTCTATCTCGTGTAGCTTCAATTCAGGTACATTCTTTAGTGTTGCTACAATGTTTTCATATTCACCTTTGTCCACACTCTTCAGAAGCACTGCTAGTGCCTCATCATCTTCTACCTTTTTGCCAATAGCTGCAGCTGTTGCTTAATGCTTTTATATTTGTTCAAGTGTGTGATTAAAGGTTCACTTTCCTTCATGTCCAATTTGTAGAATTGCATTAACAGATTTATCTTTGAATTTTTTGCTTGTGTGCCAAATAATTTATTGAGTTCATCCCATGCATCTTTTGCCCATTGTATCCCTGTGATGTGATGAATGATTTCATCATTTAAACTGAGTGCAATAAGTCCCAATGCTTTTTCATTCCTACTCTTCCACTCATTTTCTCCTTTCTCTGGGCATTCATCTCTTCCCTCAACTAATCCCCACAGATTTTTCCTCATGAGCAAATACATGGTTTTTGTCTGCCATGTATAAAACTGCTCCCCATTAAATTTGGCTATTTCCTGTGCTGTACTCATGGTGATGTGAAGGGGGTCTTACCTCTTGATCCAATTTCAAGATTCAAGGGCAGTGTCTACCCTTTTACAACTCAATATTGTGTTTAATAGATGATTACAAAAATAAATTTATCAGCATCAGAAATTACATTAAATTAAGGGTAACCAATTTGTACGGGATGGTTGGAGTATCAAACCAACTCCGAATTGCAATATGAAGTTATAGGTATCTGTATCAGATACCTAATGGTTAATTTGAACCCTCAATTGTACCAAAATACAGTGATTAGTACTGATTAATCATTGATTAGCAAGTTAATCCATTGTTTTGTGTACAAAAAACAGAGTATGCGGGGAGTCCAGATCTGGTGCCTTAGACTTCAAATGAGCTCAAATGCTTTCAAAGGCATCAATAGCAATGAGTCTAGTAGAGGATTAAGCCAAGAAACACAAGATTTGACCAAATATTGAAAGCTTAATCTCTGTTTTACCAAAGTCACATACAGATTTGATAAAGAGCTTGGATCTCACTGTAGGCTTGATAAAACTAAATTCTGTCTTCACCAGCTTGTAGAGCATGCTTGAAAACACCTTGGGCTAAGAGGAATTAGAGACCTTTGATTTGTGGAAGCTGCAATGTCAATTTTTCTCAGAAAAAAACGTGCCTGCAATTCGGGCTGCCCCGCCGCCGTCGGCAATTCGTGCTGATTTGCTTCAATTCCTTCAAGTACCTTGTAGCCCCTTGAGTGTAGTTTAAGATCAGATGAAGAGTTGACTAAGGACAAGATTATTAGTTAAAAAAGAAGAGATATTTAGAGGAAATAATGCATTTTTGACACCTCAGTGTGGGGAATTCCCCTCATGAAAGAGGAGCCTATTTCACATGTGTGGATGAGTTTTAAACTCACAAATAACGAGATATTTTTATCTCTCCTCTCTCCTGTTTCAACTAGATCCAAAAAGTAAGCTAAACTGACTTAAAAATGGTCAAAAAATGACCAAACTGATCTGGAACATTCTAGAATCAGTTTGCTTGGTTAGAGGCTCACTTTTTCCTATAAATAGAAGCCTCCCCTTTTGTAAAGGTTAATAGTGTTTTATGCAATGTTACTCTACTCCTCCCTAGAACCAAAAACATTGAATTCTTTGATAATTCACTTATTTTTGAGTAATTCCTCTACAAAGAATTGGTGGCCACTCTTGATCCAAGCAAGAGTAAAACCCTCAATCCCTCAAGCCAAAGGAAAGCTCACAAAACTCCATGTAAGTTAGAAATTCTACTTTTTTTTAGTTTTATTCTATGGTTTTCTGATTTCTTATTTTTTTTAAATGTGAAATTGGATGTTATGCCTTGATGGGAAGGCTTCCCCCTTCTCTTCATTAAGAAATTCAGCCCTTCTTTATCCTAAAATGAGAAACAAACAAAATAAGTTAAAACTTTTCTTACTATTGATTGCTCTTTAGAAGTGAAAATTGATTAGATTAGAGTGTTTTAATTCATCTTGGGGTAAATTCTAAGTAGATTTAGGATGTGAAAATTGAGAAATGGTCAGCCATACAAAGGAGGTTATGGCAAAATTTTCTTAAATTTTGTAGAAATAAGTTTTATCTTTATGTTAATAAAAAAGAGTAATCCCCTCTGTTTGTGTATTCTAAAAGTGTTATTTTCATTCTATGTATAGAAAGATGCATAAAGAAATTTGTTTTTTTTCAACAAAAGAGTTATTCTCATTAATTTTTATTTTATGCATAGAAGGATGCATAAAAGATTTATTTTTATTTCAAAAGAGTTATTCTCATTAAAATTGAATTTATGCATAGGAAGGATGCATAAAAGATTTATTTCTATTTTAAAAGTGTTATTCTCATTAAAATTGAATTTATGCATAGGAAGGATGCATAAGAGATTTATTTCTATTTCAAAAGTGTTATTCTCATTAAAATTGAATTTATGCATAGGAAGGATGCATAAGAGATTTATTTCTATTTCAAAAGTGTTATTCTCATTAAAATTAAATTTATGCATAGGAAGGATGCATATGAGATTTATTTCTATTTCAAAAGTGTTATTCTCATTAAAATTGAATTTATGCATAGGAAGGATGCATATAAGATTTATTTCTATTTCAAAAGTGTTATTCTCATTAAAATTGAATTTATGCATAGGAAGGATGCATATGAGATTTATTTCTATTTCAAAAGTGTTATTCTCATTAAAATTGAATTTATGCATAGGAAGGATGCATATGAGATTTATTTCTATTTCAAAAATTTTATTTTTATTAAAATTAAATTTATGCATATAGAAACGATGCATAAAAGATTTATTTCTATTTCAAAAGTGTTATTCTCATTAAAATTAAATTTATGCATAGGAAGGATGCATAAAATATTTTTTTATATTTTAAAAGTGTTATTCTCATTAAAATTAAATTTATGCATAGAAAGGATGCATAAAATATTTTTTTTTAATTTCAAAAGTGTTATTCTCATTAAAATTGAATTTATGCATAGAAAGAAGCATAAAGGATTTAATTTTATTTCAAACGTGTTATTTTTTTTAAATTTGAATTATGCATAAATAGATGCGTAGAGAATCTTTATATCAAAAAGTGTTATTTTTCTTAAATTTGAATTATGCATAAATAGATGCGTAGAGAATCTTTATATAAAAATTTAGATTTCTCTTAAATTCTAGGAATAGATGTGATGAGATAAGGTGTGAATTAGATAGATGTGAATAAATGTTAATGGATGGATATGATGTGAATGCGATAGATGGGAATGAATGGATGGATGGAGATGTGAATGGAAGTGATGAGAATATGAGGTGAATAGATGTGAATCAGATAGATGACTGGATAGATGTGATGTGAATAGAAGTCATGGGAACATGAGGTGAATAGATGTGATGAGATAAGATGTGAATCAGATAGATGATTGGATAGATGTGATGTGAATAGAAGTGATGAGAATATGAGGTGAATAGATATGATGAGATAAGATGTGAATCAAATAGATGATTGGATAGTTGTGATGTGAATAGAAGTGATGAGAATATGAGGCGAATAGATGTGATGAGATAAGATGTGAATCAGATAGATGATTGGATGGATGTGATCTGAATAGAAGTGATGAGAATATGAGGTGAATAGATGTGATGAAATAAGATGTGAATCAGATAGATGATGATTGGATGGATGGACGTGATGTGAATTAGATAGATGCGAATGGATGGATGGATGTGATGTGAATAGAGGTGATGAGATGTGAGGTGAATAGAGGTGATGAGATGTGAGGTGAATAGATGTGAGATGTGATGTGAATCAGATAGATGGGAATTAATGAATGGATGGATGTGATGTGAAGAGAGATGATGAGAATGTGAGGTGAATAGATGTGATGAGATAAGATGTGAATTAGATAGATGATGATTGGATGGATGATGATTGGAATAGATGTGAATCAGATAGATGGGAATGAATGAATGGATGGATGTGATGTGAATAGAGATGATGAGAATGTGAGGTGAATAGATGTGATGAGATAAGATGTGAATTAGATAGATGATGATTGGATGGATGTGATGTGAATCGGATAGATGATGATTGGATGGATGGATGTGATGTGAATTAGATAGATGCGAATGGATGGATGGATGTGATGTGAATAGAGGTGAATAGATGTGAATCAAATAGATGATGAATGAATAGGTGAGATGTGATGTCATGTGAATCGGAATGTAAATGGATGATATTGGATGTGAGTGAATGTATGTGATGATAATGAATGTGAATGTATATGTGAGGAATGGATGTAAATGAGTATGTGCAAGAATGGATAAGGATGTGTATGAGAAGAATGGATGTGAATGTGTATGTGAGGAATGGATGTGAATGAGTATGTGAAAGAATGGATAAGGATGTGTATGTGAAGAATGGATGTAAATGTGTATGAGAAGAATGGATGTGAATGAGTATGTGAAAGAATGGATGTGGATGTATGTGAAAGAATGGATATAGATGTGTATGTGAAAGAATGGATAAGGATGTGTATGAGAAGAATGGATGTGAATGTGTATGTGAGGAATGGATGTGAATGAGTACGTGAAAGAAAGGATAAGGATGTGTATGTGAATGTGTATGAGAAGAATGGATGTGAATGAGTATGTGAAAGAATCGATGTGGATGAATGTGAAAGAATGGATATAGATGTGTTTGTGAAAGAATGTGATGTGATGTAAAGAGATGAGATGTGACATGAATATATGTGGATGTGATGTGATAGATATGAATGTATGGATAGATGTGAGTAGTCGTACATGTGAACGATTGGATGGATGGGGATGAATGAGATGAGATGTGTATGAATGAGATGAGATGTGGATAGAAGTGATGTGATATAATGGTGATGAGAATGAATGTGATGGATATGAATGAAAGTGAATGTGATGGATATGAAAGAATGTGATGTGATGGGATGTGAATCGGGATAGATATGAATGAATGAGATGTGAGGTAGAATGAATGAGATGTGATGTGAGTGAATGTGATGTGGTCTGAATGGATGAGATGTGAATGAATGTGATGTGATGAGATTTCAATATGGGTAGATGTGAGTGGATGAGATCTGATGAGGTTAAATTGAGGAAAGATGAGATGAGATAAAAATGATGAGATTGGATGAGAATAGGAATACTTATGAAATGGTTATGGAATTAATAAATGTGGTTTGATGAAGCAATGTGGAAAGACGAGAGTTTGTTATAAAAACTTTATTTTTGAATTGGTTATATAAATATAGTTGGAGAAGCCTTTTTACCGTCTTGTGAATGAGGTCATGGAGACCTAATCTGATAAAGTTGCAGCAGCTGACGGCGGAGAGTCATTGGAGGACATCTCGCATAGCAAGGTCGGCCGAGGTCTTGACCAGCCTTGGTTCAATTAAAATGGTGAGCTTCCAGTACGGTGGATTGACCTTGGTGGTCCTCAACGGATGAGTCCATGGCTCTTTTATATAGATCAAATTTAAGAATATAAGAAAATCTCCCAAAAATGAGTAAATGCTCACATAAGATGAAGAGTTGACTAAGGACAAGGTTATTAGTTAAAAAAGAAGAGATATTTAGAGGAAATGATGCATTTCTAACACCTCACTGTGGGGAATTTCTCTCATGAAGGAGGCGACTATTTCACATGTGTGGATGAGTTTTAAACTCACAAATAATGAGATATTTTCATCTCTCCTATCTGCTGTTTCAACTAGATCCAAAAAGTAAGCTAAACTGACCTAAAAATGGTCAAAAATGACCAAATTGATCTGAAAAATTCTAGAATTAGTTTACTTGGTTAGAGGCTCACTTTTTCCTATAAATAGAAGCCTCCCCCTTTGTAAAGAATAATAGTTTTTTATGCACTGTTACTCTACTCCTCTTCCCAGAGCCAAAAACATTGAATTCTTTGATAATTCACTTGTTTTTGACTAATTCCTCTACAAAGAATTGGTGGCCACTCTTGATCAAAGCAAGAGTAAAACCCTCCATCCCTCAAGCCAAAGGAAAGCTCACAAAACTCCATGTAAGTTAGAAATTCTACTTTTTTTTAGTTCTATTCTATGGTTTACTGATTTCTTTTTTTTTTTTAATGTGAAATTGGATGGTATGCCTTGATGGGAAGGCTTCCCCCTTCTCTTCATTAAGAAATTCAGCCCTTCTTTATCCTAAAATGAAAAACAAACAAAATAAGTTAAAACTTTTCCTATTGATTGCTCTTTAGAAGTGAAAAATGATTAGATTTGAGTGTTTTAATTCATCTTGGGGTAAATTCTAAGTAGATTTAGGATGTAAAAATTGAGAAATGGTCAGCCATACAAAGGAGGTTATGGCAAAATTTTCTTAAATTTTGTGGAAATAAGTTTTATCTTTATGTTATTCAAAAAGAGTAATCCCCTCTGTTTGTGTATTCTAAAAGTGTTATTTTCATTCTATGTATAGAAAGATGCATAAAGGAATTTATTTTTATTTCAAAAGAGTTATTCTCATTAATTTTTATTTTATGCATAGAAGGATGCATAAAAGATTTATTTTTATTTCAAAAGAGTTATTCTCATTAAAACTGAATTTATGCATAGGAAGGATGCATAAAAGATTTATTTCTATTTCAAAAGTGTTATTCTCATTAAAATTGAATTTATGCATAGGAAGGATGCATAAAAGATTTATTTCTATTTCAAAAGTGTTATTCTCATTATTAAACTTGAATTTATGCATAGGAAGGATGCATATGAGATTTATTTCTATTTCAAAAGTGTTATTCTCATTAAAATTGAATTTATGCATATAGGAAGGATGCCTAAAAGATTTATTTCTATTTCAAAAGTGTTATTCTCATTAAAATTGAATTTATGCATAGAAAGGATGCATAAAAGATTTATTTCTATTTCAAAAGTGTTATTCTGATTAAAATTGAATTTATGCATAGGAAGGATGCATAAAAGATTTATTTCTATTTCAAAAGTGTTATTCTCATTAAAATTGAATTTATGCATAGAAAGATGCATAAAGGATTAATTTTATTTCAAAAGTTTTATTTTCCTTAAATTTGAATTATGCATAAATAGATATGTAGAGAATCTTTATATCAAAAATTAGATTTCTCTTAAATTCTATGTTTAAATTCTATGAATAGATGTGATGAGATAAGGTGTGAATTAGATAGATGTGAATGAATGGATGGATGGATATGATGTGAATTAGATAGAAGGGAATGAATGGATGGATGGATGTAATGTGAATAGAAGTGATGAGAATATGAGGTGAATAAATGTGATGAGACAAGATGTGAATCAAATAGATGATTGGATAGATGTGATGTGAATAGAAGTGATGAGAATATGAGGTAAATAGATGTGATGAGATAAGATGTGAATCAGATAGATGATTGGATAGATGTGATGTGAATAGAAGTGATGAGAATATGAGGTGAATAGATGTGATGAGATAAGATGTGAATCAGATAGATGATTGAATAGATGTGATGTGAATAGAAGTGATGAGAATATGAGGTGAATAGATGTGATGAGATAAGATGTGAATCAGATAAGATGTGAATTAGATAGATGATTTGATGGATGTGATGTGAATACAAGTGATGTGAATATGAGGTGAATAGAAGTGATGAGATAAGATGTGAATCAGATAGATGATGATTAGATGGATGGACGTGATGAGATAAGATGTGAATCAGATAGATGATGATTGGATGGATGGACGTGATGTGAATTAGATAGATGCCAATGGATGGATGAATGTGATGTGAATAGAGGTGATGATATGTGAGGTGAATAGAGGTGATGGATGGACGTGATGAGATAAGATGTGAATCGGATAGATGATGATTGGATGGATGGACGTGATGTGAATTAGATAGATGCCAATGGATGGATGGATGTGATGTGAATAGAGGTGATGATATGTGAGGTGAATAGATGTGAGATGTGATGTGAATCAAATAGATGGGAATGAATGAATGGATGGATGTGATGGAGGTAGAGGAGGCCGTGGACGCGGTCAAGGAGGTGGCCGAACAGGTAATCAGAATTATGGACAGCAGCAACAACAACAACAGTCCCAGAATCATCAACAACAACAACAACACGCAGGTGGAAGAGGCAAATTCAGAGGCAAGGGGAGTCAAAGAGGCCGTGGAAATTGGCAAAGGCAATATAATGATGCACGTGAATGCTATTATTGTGGTAAGCCTGGACATGTGCAGGCAGAATGTTATAAGAATCAGGCTGACATGCAAAATGGGAAAGTGCAGCAAAACAACTATGCATCCTCAAGCAAAAATAATGAGGATAATGAAAGGTTGTTTGTTATGCAGCATGTCGTGAATGCCATGTCTGAAAATGTTGATGCAGCACAAAAAGATAATGTATGGTATGTGGATTCAGGCACTTCAAACCACATGACGAGTCATGGGGAGTGGTTCAAGGAGATGAAAAACCTGGAAAGACCAGGTTTTGTGGAAACAGGGGATGACACTGCTCATCCAATTGCCCATGTTGGAGATATGCCATTGTCTATGCAGGATGGCAAAGTGAAGTACCTTGCAGATGTACTTCATGTACCAAACATAACAAAGAATTTGGTTTCAGTTGGCCAGATGATTGAGCAGGGTTTGCAGGTTTGGTTTAACCCTGATGGTTGTTATGTTGAAGACTTTAAAGACAAGTGCAGGTTGGTTGCAAAAGGCAACAGAGTGGGCAGAATGTTTACATTAAATGTAGACATGCCTGAAATGAGTGCTGCGATGTTTGCAAATGGTTCAAGAATTGTTGTAGACACAGACATTTGGCATAAAAGGATTGGACATGTAAATGTAAATGTGCTTGAAATGAGTGCTGCGATGTTTGCAAATGGTTCAAGAATTGTTGCAGACACAGACATTTGGCATAAAAGGATTCGACATGTAAATGTGCAGAGATTGAAGTCTATGCAGACAAAAGGAATTATGACAAGGCTGCCAAAATTTAAAGTGGAAGGTATGCAGAAAATATGTGAAGCATGCCAATTTGGGAAGCAAACAAAGCATGTGTTTCCACGTAACAGATATGTGAGCAGAAATGCAATAGATGTTGTGCATTCAGATGTATGGGGTCCTACAAAGACCATATCTATGGGAGGTTGCAGGTATTATGTGACTTTCATTGATGACCACACAAGGAAAGTATGGGTATATTTCATGAAGGAGAAGAGTGAGGTGTTCACTCACTTTCAGAATTTTAGAGTTTTGGTTGAAAAGCAAACAAGGAAATATGTAAAGTGCCTAAGGTCAGATAGTGGGGGAGAGTACTTCTTCAATGCGTTCTCTGAATTTTTGAAGAAGAATGGTATTCAGAGACAGTTTACATGCAGATACACTCCGCAGCAAAATGGAGTTGCTGAGCGAAAAAACAGGCACATTGCTGAGATTGCGCGAGCATTGATGGAAGAGAAGAATATGCCGCATAGCTATTGGGCTGAGGCTGTTTCTACAGCAGTATACATCATGAACAGGACTCCAACTACAGCCATACATGACTCCAACCACATGACTCCAACACTAGCCATACAGGACTCCAACTACAGCCATACATGATGTAACTCCAGAGGAGAGGTTTATTGGCAGAAAGCAAGATTTGTCTCATCTGAAAGTCTTTGGATGCATTGCATATGTGCATGTGCCAGATGAGCTGAGAACTAAGCTGGATCCAAAAGCTGAAAAATGTGTGTTTATTGGATATTCCCTTGAGCGAAAGGGATACAGGTGTTATAACCCTGCTACACGTGAGTTGAGGGTAAGCAGGGATATTGTCTTTGATGAGATGAGCAGCTGGTATGCTGCTGAAAAAGAAGCTGTTGGGGCTGATGTGAGTGGAAGTGTGGTTGCACAGAATGCAGGTCAGCAATGTCTTTGAGTGGACTAGGAGAGTCCTTATCTAGTGGGTCTATTGATAGACCATGGAGTGGCAGGCTGCGTCATAATACCAGTCCTGCAAATGTGATTAGTACATCACGTAAAGGAAAAGAGAAAGTGGTTGAGCCCCTTGGTATGCCTGACATTTCTGTAGGGCATTCTCATGTTGATGGAGAGTCTAGTGGCTCAGATATGAGCCTTGATAAGGAGCTTGGGATCCCAGCTATGAGAACACCTGGTGTAAAGAAGGCTATGGAAGCCATGAATGAAAAGCTGCGAAGATCTGCAAAGATTTACCTATGATGGTTATGTGGCACATCACTATGCATATATGGCAAAGGTTGTGCAGGTTATAGAGCCCACATGCATTGATGAGGCTGTTGGAAATGTGTGTTGGGAGAAAGCTATGGATGAGGAGATGGATGCACTATATGGAAATGAAACTTGGGATTTAGTGCAATTGCCTGAAGGCAAGAAAGCCATTGGATGCAAGTGGGTGTACAAAGTTAAACATAACAGTGATGGAAGCATAAACAAGTACAAGGCTAGATTGGTAGCCAAAGGATATGCGCAGACATATGGGATTGATTATGAGAAAACTTTCAGCCTAGTTGCCAAGATGGCAACGGTGAGAGTTGTGATAGCAGTGGCTGCGTCAAAGCAATGGTCTTTACATCAGATGGATGTAAAGAATGCATTCTTGCATGGGGATTTGCAAGA
The DNA here is from genome assembly GCF_041138505.1 of Cibotium barometz. Classification (NCBI taxonomy): domain Eukaryota; kingdom Viridiplantae; phylum Streptophyta; class Polypodiopsida; order Cyatheales; family Cibotiaceae; genus Cibotium; species Cibotium barometz. The sequence goes on along the minus strand of NC_141086.1, from coordinate 9,753,353 downwards.
AGAGGTGTATATGTTGCAGCCACCTGGTTATGAGGATGTGGGTCACCCTGAGCATGTTTGCAGGTTGAAGAAAGCCTTGTATGGCTTAAAGCAAGCACCAAGAGCATGGTCTGACAAGATTTCTGAATATCTTGTCACTATTGGCTTTCATGTAGCCAATGCAGATTTCTCGCTGTATGTGAGACATGGTGATAGAGGAGTTGTGCTTGTTGTCATCTATGTAGATGACTTGATCATTACGGGGGACCATGATGCAGAGATCTTTGATGTAAAGATCTTGCTTAGACAAAAGTTTGAGATGAAGGATCTAGGGGAGCTCAGATATTTCTTGGGCATTGAGGTGATTAGGTCACCACATGGTATTGGATTACTGCAGAGACAGTATGGCTTGGACATGTTGTCCAAGTATGGTATGACAGGCTGTAAGCCTATTTCTGTGCCATTGGATAAGAATGGCAAGTTGAGTGCAGATTTAGGAGAGATCTTGGAGGATCCTACTATGTACAGTCGCATAGTAGGAAGTTTGATCTACATGACGATCACACGAAAACCGCATTTGGATGCAGTGAGACGCATACTGAGGTATGTGAAGTCTACTTTGCATTGTGGACTATTCTATGAGACTGGGACAGAGATATGTGTACATGGGTACACAGATGCTGATTGGGCTGGTAGTATCTAAGATAGAAGATCTACCAGTGGATTCATGCTTTCTTTGGGGAGTGCTGCTGTGACTTGAAGTAGCAAGAAGCAGCCTACGGTTGCTCTATCCAGTACAGAGGCCGAGTACAGAGGAGCTGCTATGGCAGCATGTGAGGTAGCTTGGTTGAGAAAGCTACTTGCAGATTTGGGTCTATCAGTGGATAGACAAGTTGTCATTTTCTGTGACAACATTAACAGTATACAGTTGGCTAGGAACCCAGTCTTTCATGCTCGCACGAAGCATATAGAGGTCCACTATCACTTCATCAGAGAGAAGGTCTTGGTAGGAGACCTTGACCTTGTTTATGTCAGCACAGAGGATCAGGTAGCTGACATCTTCACCAAAGTGTTGGGTACAGAGAAGCTCCACAGATTCAGGGCTTCGCTTGGTGTACATGAGATGGAGTTGAGCTCGAGGGGGAGTGTTGAGATATCGAGCTCGTCTAGTGAGGCGGTGGACACTGATGACCTGCCTGGGGGATAGGCCCCACACTTACACCACTGGCATGGTTGGTGAGATCTTGGGTGATATGCGGCCAGTGGGATGACAGGCTGTGTGACAGCCATTCTAGAGACTGGCATAGTGGAGAGACGGAAAACTCTCTCACTTGTAGCAAGAGTACTATGATCCACGTATAGCTCAATCCAATGGGATTTGCATCCCGGGATTCAACCCGTACCGGTGCACAAAAGCTTATCCATTTGATGGAGAGAATGCTAAGAATACTACTACCATTGACACACACACACAAGCTCAATCTTGCTATTGCTCACTCACTCATCATCCCACTCATTCATGCATCCAAAACAAGAAGAAAGCTAAGCTATTGCATACACAAGATCAAAGCATTCTTCATTCTCAAACACTCATTTCCCTAGCATGCACACAAACCTTGAAGCTATCAACAAGAAACATGCACACTAGAGAATTGACATGAGAAGAGAGACAAACATTAACTCATTGCATTGAATTAACAAAAAAAAAAGAACTTACAATAATGTAGACGGGGAGAGAGAAGAGCTTGCACCTCTATGGAAAAAGAGGGAGAGCTAGTCTCAAGAGAGCTCAAACATGAGTTTGCCCAATGTGTCCATAAGCTCTCAAATGAGCCACTTTTTATACAAAAACTCTAAAACTCCCAAAAGTTCCCATGTGGGATTATTGTCAAGCCCACTCCCACACTCATCCACAACTTGGAACTCTTTACAAGAGCCCTAAGCATCTTTTTGTTGCATCCTTGCATTGATCTTCACTCGTCCACTCGTCGTCACGCAACACTCCCCCTTCCTATTTTGCGCATGTCCTCGAGCGCGGTAGAAGCAAAAGCTGCAAAAAACATTGGATACAAGTAAAGCCTTTTATTGAAAAAAAACCAGCAATGACAATCCCACACGTGAGCATACAAGTGAAAGGCTGATTAGAGTTTTAAAGAGTGCTAAAAGAGGTGAGTAAAAACTCGTCAAAGTGAGACTAAGTGGTAGATAGTGCTATGCAAAGGCAAGTGTACTTGCACACCACAGGTTACGACCGCAATCTCAATGTCCTACAAGTATTTAAGTTATTCCTAAGCGGCAAACCTACTCCTAAATATGAGCAATGGTGATTGGACCTCTTCTTCTTATCTCCTTTTTTTTTTGTGTGTGTGTGTAAAAGATGAATAAAGAGGAAGGTTCCATCCCCCAATGAGACCCAAGCAATGGCCAAGAGACCTCCGCCAAGACATAAGGAGTACCCCATGAAGATGAGGGCATCGGTCTCGAGGGCCCATAATGTACCCCAGAGTCCTACCAAAGCATCTATCAAGGCGATAGAGTCCTTGAAGGTCTTTTTTCTGAATCTGTTAGGCGTCACTGTTCACCTCATGGAAACCAAGGCATCGGCCCCAAGGTGCTAAGACAACCCCAGGTCCTACCAAGCATTCCACATGGCTGTAGACACGTCATGTCTCGATTCACTTGTATATATTTTTTAGGTCATGATTTTTGTAAAACATTTTATTAATCCTAGCACCTAGCCCATACCTAAGAGGTAGCTACCACTAGGGATAACTAATATACTTCGAGAGCATAGGAACGTGGCATACTCCGTTGGTATATATCCTACACTGTCTTTAAATAGAAATACCTTCTACTAAGTCCTCTAAGAATCTAGAAATTACTCACCACATTTTAACAACTAATCTAAAACTTAAACCAGCCAACTGTGTGTGAACATGCAAACAATATATCCAAAAGTTAAAAGCACATAAAGAACAAAAGATTATGATTTGAATACACCTGTTGTAGTGCTTGTTGATGTTGTGTGTTTGCATTGATGCATTGCTGATGTTGTGCAGATCGCTTCTCTTTGCTCTTTGTAGTCATTGAATGTCTCCCCCCTTCCTAATTTGTGTGCACGGTAGGTGGACTATTGGGGCGTGTTTGTATGCTCTTGTTTAGCTGAGATCTCTGCAAAATGTTTATTAACAAACAAGAAAAGAAAAGAAAGGAATAAAATTTGTTATTGGTGCCAATCACCGAATATAGCCGAGGGAAAAAACCCAGTGGGAGAAAAGTGCCCTGGCTTGTTGATCTTATTGTGGAGTCGCTGAGCTTACCCTTACACTAATGGTGGATCCGTGTCCACTTCTGCTGGAAAGATGGTATCAATGACCTCAGGATGCAAGGACAACCCTGCACAAAAACCGGCCTCTGGAGAAGGTGGTAGAGAAAGAAGTGCTTCCTCGCTAAAATATGGCATTGGTTCTATGGGAAGGTTAAGCAGACAATTTTGATTTTGGAACTGCTCAATGTAGGTACTCATAGTGACCCAAAATTGACATGTTGAGGCTTGGGGAAGGAGGGCTTGCAAGATAGGTGGTTGCAAGTCATTTATGCATGTATCCCTCCATTGTTGTGTTTGAACCTCCTCAGGTAATCTACGTTGATTTTGTCCTCTCTCTGGTATTCTCACATTAAGAAGGTTATGCCGTTGGGGTGTAATTCCGACAATTTGTTTCATTAAGCCCATGCCATATCGTCTAAAGTAAGAGCGGCATATCCAACAAATGTGTGAAGCTTCTCCTAATACGAGTCGTGCACACTCTTGACAATGTGAAAATGGGTGATGCTGTTGATAGAATAAAGTGACAAAGTGATGCCCACAGCAATTTTCACCTAAGGGAGCATAAAAGTACCTAGAATGAGTTTGAAAAGCAGGAGCACTATAACCCCCGTGATGTTGAGGTTGAGTACTATCAGGGTCAATGCATGGTGGACATGTATCTCGCCAAGTATCCATCAGGAGTTATCTGGTCGTAGAACAATGAAATTTAGAAACACTCATATCCATCATTACAATCCCTAATCAAAAACATTTTAGATAAGATCATCTCAAAACGAACACAATCCTCGAAAGGCATAAGGAACCACATTATTCAAACATTGATCTACCAAAGAGCTTCAATTGTAGTGTTAATGCCTTATCTTTGGTTTTAGGTATGTCCTTCTTAAGAGGTGGGAATTTTAGCAATTGTCGAGAAATTTGAGCAAGATAAGAGGATTTAGGCATTGAAGTGCTAGAATCTATGCTCAAAGGAGACTCATGTAAAGTTGGATTTGTCTTAGGTACACAAGTTGATGGTGGAATTGTGTAACAAGGAGAAATTGGGACAACTGGTGTTTCAATACTTGTTTTGGGAAGGTCAACACAAGGAGATTTGTAGGTGCTATCACAACCACCTATCCTATCTTGAAGAGGTTGTGTTGATTTCTTTTGCACCCACTGATATGGAAAACCAAGGGTGGCTTTTGGAATCTTTTTGATACACTCTTTTACCTCTAGCAAACCATGGCATTTGGGAAGCCAAAGTGTTGTTGCACCCTCATAATAGCCTTGTTCTTTTTAAGAACATGCTTTGGGACCCAACGAGTAACAATCTGAGGTGTAGGCTTGGAAAAGATGTGCTTTTTAAGAAGCTTAGCAACTAGGCTAGATGGTACCAGTTTGTACGCATCTTTGGGTAGCCAAATTGATAATTCCTTCTTGCCTGGCCTTCTTTGAGCACTGACTAGAGTAGTTGGAACATGCTAGCCATGGCCCTCACTTGAGGACTCATCGATTATCCACATCATTTGTGTTGGAGCTTCAAGAGCAGATTTTGAAAGTGGGTTGTGTAAGGTAGAAACACCACCTTTTTGACATGATAAAGCTCGTGGAGCAGCAGATCCCAAAATGCAATCAGAATCAATGTGCAATTTGTATTGTCTATTCCTCCAATCTAATGAACAATTGGTAGCACTTAACCATGATCGACCGAGAACAGCCTCTACCACTGCCTTGGACTTACTTGCCACATAAAAGGGAACAGACATCTGGTGATCCTGAATGGACATCATTGTCCCAAGGCTATCCATGTGTCAAATGAGAGAACATTATAATCTGCCCCAGAGTCAATTAAGGCAGAGACAAAGTAGGTAGTCTCATGAAGATGAAGACACACTTGAATATTGAAAGGATCGACATATGGTTCATCAGTAGCCAACTGTAAGGCCAACATAGAAGCCTTGCGATGCTCCTTGGCCTTTGCAACTCTAGCTTTAGCCTCTTCTTGAGCCTGACGTTTAAGTAGGTCATGTGCTTCTTTCCATGTGTGTGCAGCATGCATTTGTTGAAGCATGGCTTCAGTTAATGGTTCATTGTATTTCTTGAGACGACTTCCATTAATGAAGTTAGGCATTTGCTCACCTTCTAGTGTCTCTAAACGCACTGCACCACTTGGAGTAAGCTCATTAATCACAAACAATCCTAGGCGACGTTTCTTGAGCTTTCGCTTATGTTTCTTAAGTGTGTACAAGAGCACAAGGTCCCCTTTTTTGAATCGACCAGTTGTTACATTTCTATCATACCATTGCTTTTGTCTCCTCTTCTCGGCATACATCCCCATTACCACCAATAAGCGGGTCTCATCAAGCTTTTCCAATTCATCAATGCGTTGTGAGAGCTCATGAGACCAGTCCAGTCCAATTGTTTAGCAACTCGTAAAGTAGGTACAAGAAATTCAATGGGAAGAATTGCATCTAGCCCAAAAGCAAGCTCAAATGGAGTTGTACAAGCCCACAGATGTTTTATAGGCTGTCCTATATGCCCAAAGAACTGAGTGCAACTTTTGCTCCCAATCAGTCCTATGTCCCTCAACAATCTTTGTAAGTGCTGTGCAGAGAATCTTGTTAGTGCTCTCAGCTTGTCCATTGGTCTAGGGATGATAGGGTGCATAACGCCTATGAATTACCATAAATTCTTGAAGCAAAAACTCTATGACCTCATTCACAAAGTGTACACCTTGATCACTAAGAATTTCAATAGGTAAGCCATAGCGTGTAAACACGTACTCATACAAGAACTTGGCTGTGGTTCTGGCATCATTTTTAACTGTAGCCTTTGCCTCTACCCATTTGGTCAAATAGTCAATTGCGACTATAATATATTCAGCATGCGTGCGAGCTGGAGGTTTAATGGGACCGACAAAATCAATACCCCATTTTGCAAAAGCACGTGTGCTTAGCATAGGCCGCAATGGCATATTGTCCTTAGTGATGGGAGGTTTGGTCCTTTGACAATCGTCACAACGTTTTACATATTCTTCGGCATCCATTTGTAAGGTTGGCCACCAAAGCCCAGACCACCTAATCAGCTTAGCTGTGGTATTGCCCGAAAAGTGTCCACCCCAGCACCTGCATGTGCATGAGTCAAGATTTTCAAGTAGTCAGCTTCACATACACACATGCGTAAGTTGCCATCCTTGCCCCTCTTGTAGAGTTGGTTCTCTATCAGCATATAGTTTGTTGCTTCAACTTCAATAGCATGCTTTTGATATTTAGGAATTTTTTGATCAGTATGACCATGCTGAAGATAGTCCATAATATACTTACTCCAACTTGGTGTAGTTGAAATTTGGAATAATGTGACATTATGAATTGGCTGTTGAATTTGACATGAAGCACAGTTACGAACAAATTTTTCAGCATCCGCATGCGTGGTAGGTCACCATTGCCCATCCTGAGATATACGTCGCACACAAGTAGTAGTTGATGCATGGATTCCACCGATACCCGCATGTGCCCATTCCAAGATCTCCTCATATTGGTCAGGGTTAGGTATAAGCCACAACACTCCATCATTACCCTGACGATATAATCTCCCTGAGATTAACTTGAATGGTCGCCATAGGTCCACATTTGACTCGCTAGTTGTATCTGCTCACTTGTCAAAATTTCTAGGATGGATTCAGACCATTTAGGAGCTGTCTCTACAAGGAAAAGTGTTGAATCTAACATATCATCATCCACACCCACCGGAGCTTCGCCAGAGGTGATTCGAGACAAATGATCTGCCCTAAGATGAGTTGTTCCTTTTCGCACTGCCACTTCAAAGTCAAACTCAAGAAGGATGATAAACCACCTCACAATCCTTCCAGTTGCACAAGGCTTATTCACCAAATATAGCAGTGCTTGATGGTCCACAAAAAATATGAATTTGTTTGCCAAAAGGTAATGGCGAAACTTTTTCACTGCATATATCATGGACAAACCTTCTCTTTCTATTGTGGTATAATTCTTCTCAGCATTGTTCAATTGTCGACTAGCATATGAGATTGGGAAATCCTTATTATGTTCTCCCGATTGAGCCAAAATACATCCAATTGCAAAGTTTGAAGCATCAATATGGACATGAAAGATTTGGTTCCAATCTGGTGCTCGTAAGATGGGTGCAGTCACTAATGCTTGCTTCAACTTTTCAAACGATTCCTCACACTCATCAGTCCAATTAAACTTTACAAGAAGAGCATATAATGGTCTGGCTAGGACAGCGTACATGTAGATGAATCGACGATAATAGCCACAATGTCCCATGAATGTTTGTACCCCTTTAGGGTTGATAGGCTGAGGTAATGAGACAATGACATCAATTTTATCCATATCTATTGAAATCCCGTTGCGAGAAACAACATGGCCCAAAATTTTCCCTTGTCTTACCATGAATTTGCACTTGTCCGGATTCAAGCATATACGATAAAGTTCACACTTTTGAAACACAAGTCTGAGGTGTTCTATGTGATCATCACGCTCTTGTGAGTGAACACATAAATCATCCATGAAGATCTCAAGAAATTGCCTAAGGTACTCCTTGAATACATGACTCATTAACCCGCTGAAAGGTTGCTGGTGCATTTGTTAGACCAAATGGCATAACACGATAGGCAAAGATGCCATCTTCAGTAGCATAGGCTGTCTTGTGTTGATCCTTTGGATCAATTGACACTTGATTGTAACCGGAGAATCCATCCAAGAAACTATATGCCTTTTTCCCTGCAACTCATTCCAACACATGATCCGTGATTGGAAGTGGGTAATGATCACGTACAGTAGCTGCATTTACCTTCTTGAGGTTTACACATACTCAAAGTTTTCCATTTTTCTTGGGCACCACTACAATAGGGGAGACCCATTCAGTGTGTTCAATCTCATAGATAAATTCTGCCTCTAAGAGCTTGTCTATTTCTTCTTTCGTGCAAAATTCTCATTGTAAGTATAAGGACGTTGCTTGGGAAGGCTTTGCATCCTCTCGCAATGGAATTGTATGCTGACATATGCTTGGATCATCTCCTTTGAGGTCTTTATAACTCCAAGCAAAAACATCACAATACTCCTTTATTGTTTGAATTAATAACTTCTCCTCATCTAAGGACAAGTCTGTGGCTATCCACACATAGCGAGGCTCTTCTCTTTACTTAGCGATATCAATTTTTTTTGCATCTTCTGGACCATCATATGAAACCCCTGGCATGCTTAGCTTTTGTCGCATAGGCTGTTGAAGAACAATCTTCCGATCTTGAAGAGTGTACTGTGTGAAGTTGGGGGGAACATTGAGACCTTGTTCTTGTCCACTTGAGTCGTCACTCATTGAAGACCATGCGATTTTGAGCTCTCTGTTGCAATCTTGCATCAGATTTTTTTGTTCAACCGTTATCTTTGCACTTCCAACATTCTCTTTTGAATCGGTTTTAGACTTGAGTTTTGGTTTTTGTTTCTTCGTTTTTTTACGATTTTTGCTAGCAGTTTTTAGCTTTTCTCCTTGTTGGAATCCATTTGATTGTTTTACTTGGTCTTTGATACTATCTTGTGCTTGGACATAGTATAGATATCCGTTCTTTCCTGAGAAGTGAGGTGGTGGTCGAGAGTGTTCCTTCTGAAACTCCTCCTTTTCTTTTTGTAGTTTCTCACGTCGTTCCCTCTCATCTTGTTTACGGATTCTCTTGTGGCTCTTACAGCATTTACGTTTAGGTCGGCTTCGAGGGATCTCTACTTGAACCTCCCTTCCTCTCAAGAGCAAGCGTGCCTTTCCTAACTCTCCTCAGGGATTATCACATCATTATCAAAATCAAAGTCCCATCCATCTTCCTTATCAGCATCATTAGCAGATTCGAGTGTTAAATCCTCCACTGAGACTTCCTCTACATGCAGTGCTGTTGTGGATGCATCCCTTTAGTACAAAACATCTAGAAGGTCACGTGGTTGTACCATTCGTATATATAGGAATAATGTCATATCCATCTGAGTCACAAAATTGAATTGGCTTAGGTAAAGCATATGTCGATAATGTTGCAAGGACATGACTCCATTCTAGTGGATCAATTAAGTGCTCAGGGAAGGGTTGTGGAATGTATGCCTCATCTGATACACTTCGATTACCCTTAAGTCTCTCAGTGTTGAAATCCCTACATGAGGCTCCACACATCCACAGATCTTCTCGCCCATCTGACACTGTAACTCTTGAGCCCTCAGATGAAGCAGAATCAAACTCATCTATTGGTGGAGACCTTGTTACATTACGATATGAGTGATTCTTTAGGTTGACCCTTGTGATGACAGAATCATGTCGGAGGTACAAATAATTGTATCCCCAATCTTGAATCATTTGAAATTGTCGCATGAATGGTCTACCCAATATCACTTCATAGTTTGGATGTTTTCCAGAATCCACTACTGCAAAGGTGTGCTCATATTCAATCCCACATGTGGTGACCAATATGTTCTCAAGCAGCCCAAGGGGATGTTCTAAGCTTCCATCTGCTAGCTGCAAGCACATCCTGGTACTCCTAATAGCTGGTTTGCCCCACTTTTCCCAAGTGGACCTTGTCACAATGCCCACACCTGCACCACTATCAAGTATTGCAGTTGAAGCTACTTTTTGCACTTCTAATGGGAGGGTAGCATTTCCCTGATCGTCCTCACAAAATTTTCCTACTTTGTTGATAGGAACTGGCATAACATGCTTTGTCTCAGGGTGTATAGTACACTGATGGTGACCCTTTTGTAGCAATACCTGCTCTGACAAACATGTGGCAATATCATTCCACAACTCAAGTCGAAGCTTTATCAAATCAAGCAAAGGTAAGGTACAAGCCACTCGTGCTGACAAAATAGCTTGCACGATACCCATATCCATCTCCTTTGTCAACCTTCTATGCATGGAGGGTATCCTCAAGGTTTGAGAACAGTTCTCATATTCTCCCAAATATGATGGTAAGGTTTTCATTGTATGCTTACTTCTAGGAGAAACAATTGTTTGAACTTCCTCCTGGATGCTTGGGCGTCTAAAGCTGTTTTCTGTGCCCCTGGTAAAATCTACCTCAGAGAATGGAGGTGAACTAATAGAGGACATATTCTCATTTACTTTCTCATGAACTGCTGCCCACATCTCATTTTGCCATGTCCTCGTTAGCATCAATAACTTCATCATTGCATGGGAAGACAAGGCTAGGTGGTGGCAGAATACCTTCTTTCAATGGGGTGGCAATTGTTGCAGAATACCTTCTTTCAATGGGGTGGCAATTGTTGCAGACTTCTCGCTATGAGATTGTGAGATGAGCTCACTTACGACACTTCTAGTATGGTTTTTAATGTTGGTTTAAGAGAGGTTGGGCCCCGAGGAATAGGTGGAGGTGGTCCCTCAAGTATTGATTGAGCTTCCCTAATGAGTTGCTGATGTACAGCTAGATTGATCTTCTCCTCACGAGGGTTTGGGTATTCTTGAAGCTTCTTGGGTAGCTCAGATAAAGCTGCAATGCGACTTCTATGAGCATCAATGATGGCATCTAGAGTCTCGTTCACCTTATCTACAAAAACAGAACCCCCAGAACTATCCTCGATCGTACTAGCCTCATCTTGTTTAGCACTAGGCCCAGGTTGAGGTTGATGCTCCTCATGCACTTCTTGGGATGTAAAAGTTTGATCCCTCATGTTTTGTTTAGAGGCTTCTTGAGAACTAGTGGATGCACTCTTAGTTTGCTTGTTGCGGTTCTTTTTCCTCCTAGTGGTCCTTTTTCTATTGGAATGTAGGGTCTTGTCCACTAGATTTGCCTTTGCATCCCTAGTTCGAGGTGTCTCTGTAACGTACCCATCTTCACTAATAAAGAAATGTCCATGTAATTATGAGTTTTTATGGTATAAATATCAATGATTTTATTATTTGAGTCATTTCTACTTGGAATCCTCAAATTCTGAGCCCAAATTTGGAATCTGCGTGCAATTTTACCCTAATATAGGATTTTATAGCATCCAAAACGGACACCGGATCAAGCCTATACGCTAATTTCAATCATTTTAGTTAAAAAACGGCGACCTTTAAACCTTAATAAATGCACGACCGCACGTCCGATTGACGAACGGCCTGAACCCCTGCGACCAGGAGAACCTCTCGGACAAAAAAAAATTTCGCCCCCGGGGCGGTCCGACACGCAAATCGAGGCGGGTGTCCCAAATTTGGGTACCCCGTCCCAAAATTTGGTCCGTACACACTTACTAGGGTGCCCGTACAATGGCCGCCCAAGCATCAAAGGACGGTCGCCCACTGTATGGTCCACGCGTACCCTTACGTGGACACCCATGCTGTCCCAGACCAGATAAGGTACATGCGTACCACTCCTTTCCCGGACAACCGACACCGTACCTTTCCCCTAGACCATGCAGGCCACTAATCCATAGCCTTTGAAGGTACACGGTCCTTTCGTCCTTGCTTTGCGCAGCGCCCGTACCCTCACCCTTCAGCTATATAAACCCCTGGGGTGCTCCACAGACGGCACGCATTTCTGTGTAGCGTATGCCCTGTTGTGCCGCCGTCCGTCCCTGTGTAGCGTACTTGCTGCAAGTACAGCCACCCTTGCAGCCACCCCTCTCACACCCCCTCATTTGGCTCTTTTCAGATAAGCCAATTTTCCTTCATCCCCCTCTTGCTAGGAGCCAGTGTCCTTAACTCTTCTTCCCCCCCCCCGCCCCGTGTGAATAGACTTATAGAGAGGCTTGCAGCAACCCCTCCCAGCCCTCTCCATGTTTTTGCCTTTGCCCTTAAGGACATCTCACAATTCCCCCCCCCATTTGCGTAGACTTTAATAAGGGTTTTTTGGCTCAAGAAAGGGTTCGTGCGCCATATTCTTTTGCTCATACGGTGAGCAAACGAGCTCGGAATTCAGATCCGACTGAAGCGTTTCAATCGCAGCAGGAGCTCTACAAGGCGACGCCTAAGATGGCCTCATCTCGGAGAAGACAAAATATTGCCTCAAGAGGGGCACGTAACAACGAGATGGGAGGAGATGCGCCCAATGCGGCTCCAGTCCTCCCTTTTCAAGCCCCTCAAGGAAACAGTGGCCAGGTTAGCTTGGTTAATTTTCAAAAGAAGAAATTTTTCCTTAAATTAGTATTAATGAATGGTGTCTTTTCCTTTTAAAATGACGACATAAAAATTATATTCAGTTATACGACTTATGTGATGTTGTATTCTCGATAAATTGCGTTGAAATTGTTATCTTCATGAATTGTGAATGCTATATTTAGAAAATTGCATTGAAGTTGTTATCTTTAGAATTCAAGATTTTTTTTGGCTTCAACGTTAACTCCGTTCCGTGCTTGTGTAGCCGGGCGGCGTCGTTAGCAAAGCCCGGGAATGGCCCAAGGTATCCCTCATACCTTTGGGAGAATAAGGATTGTCGATTGAGGCGAGAGATTATGAGGCTGCCTAGTTCTGAGGGCCCAGGCTAGTGCGGTAAATAAGCCCACCCTAGTGTGCAGACATCCCTGTGAGGGGCGGGAGGATCGAGCGATGGAGCCTGAGAGGGCGACAGGCCGGCTTGAGTCCTTGCCAGCGGCGGCCGACGATGAGGTGTATGGTCCCGTAGGGTTTTGCCCAGCATGTAGAGGCTGGAAGGCCGAATTCTAGATCATCGGGAGAATAAGAATAAGAGAGCTGGTTTGGCTTGTATGAAAATGGAATCATGTATAAACTTTTTATATAATTACATCTTGTCTTTGGTATGATTGTATTGTGTAAGAAGGCTGTTTTAACGAACCTTGTGAAGAAGGGTCCTAATTAAGGAATATGTTTATTTATGTCAAACAGTGTGGTAGTATTAATTAGAAAACAAATTGATGCGTGAGTAGGGTGGAAAGTGGGAGGATGGAATGCCCTGACGGCACCATCCTACGGACGGGTGGACCCGATTAGTCGGGTAGCTTTCCAACAGATTAAGTGAAAGCCCTACGTTAGATAGTTAGGTTCTTGGGCAACTCTATTCTAGAAGACTAGGCCAGCGGCGGCTGTGCCTTGCATAAGATGAGGAAAAAAGCGTTGTCTCTAGAAATCAAGTCTAGTAGTTGCCCAATTTTTGATCAACTGCCCTATGGGTGATTTGATGTTTAGAAAATCACGCTCCCCCTGCAGGATAGAGCTAGGTCATACCTATGAATCGTATCCTTGAATCTCTACAGGGTCAAGGTGTCGATGAATAGGAAATTTTTCCCAAGATAAGACTTAGCGGACTATCTTAAGTGTTTCTCCCATTTTTAAAGGGAGGAACCTTACAATTGGTATCAGAGCAAGTTTAGCTCCTAGGAATTGCAATTTAAGGACTGTTTTGTAATAAATGTGTTACCTAACATAATGCTAATTAGTAAAGACATCCTACTAAAACAAATAAGTTAAATTGATGTTTGAATGATTGTAGGAAGAGGAAGATGCCTACTCCAAATTTCTAGTTTTCCAATGCATCTTCGAGACTGCTAGTCACTCCTCGAATTTCGAGTTCCGCGACACCATGGTGCAGATATTAGAGAAGATATCCCTCCCTCATTTCTCTCGTATTCAAAGAGGATGGGGTAGAGATTTTTGGAGTCGTGGGCCGAGATACTTCTTCAGTCGAGCACATCAGATTGGGAACCTCACCACCGACCTTAAGCGGATTCGTTGGATTGAGAAGCTGAAGATGATCCGCTTATTTTGGTTCGTCGGTACGCCCAGGGCCGACACCTCAGTGACTATAGATGGGGTTCGCATACCTCAAGATCGCTGGGTGTATGACAAAGTGATGCGGGTCTTACCTGCTGATAGAGTAGCGGTGTTGGGATCTACCCCAATCCAGAGTTTACCACCCTTACCATCAGTTTTTAGAGTCTTAGAAACTACAGCGGAACCCCCATATTTCACCTATGTGGACCGCTCTACCCTTATGTCATAGTCAAGCCTAGGAATTTCCCTTCATAGCAAATGACTGATTATAGTCTCAGAACTTTGTAATAAAACTTGTCCTTGTAAATATTTGGAAATAAAATAATTTCAATGTTTTACTCTCCAAAAATAAGCGTTGTGCAAATATGAATCTTGTAATCTTAAAATTGTTTTTATAATGATGGCCAGGACGACCACCCTCCACTTCCCAATGCACTTTACACCGATACCCAAGAGAAGAAGCTCCTGCTCAAGCAAATGCAACCTCCCTCCTTTAAAGGAGAAGGTTCAAAGGTTGAGAAGGATGCTGAAGTCTGGATTGAGGCGATGGACGATTATTTCTCTGCTCTGCCAGTACTGGAGTAGCAAATCAGTCTATGCTCGCACGGTTTCGCCTCATTGGAGATGCTAAACTCTGGGTGGAAACAGTGGTGCCGTGACAAGGAAGTCACCGAGCATTCTCAAACGTGGGAAGACATCAAGCAGGCAGTGAAGGAAAGATATCTTCCTCCATCCCATGAATCCATAAAGATGAATGAGTTTTTTAGTCTTAGACAGTGCAGCTTAACTCTGGAAGACTACTATTCCAAATTTATTACCCTTTGGAAGTATGCCCCAGCTATGACAACTTCCCAGCAAGTGGCTCGTTTCTGCCAAGGGCTAAATGAACCCCTAGATTCCCGCCTTGAAGCAATGAGGCCAAGCACATTACAGGATGCTCTCATACGAGCAAAACCCCTTGTGAAAGAAATGAAGGCTAACAAACCGAAGAATCAAAAGAGATCTTACCCCGAGGCAAACCTTAGAGATCAACCCTACAAGAAACCTCAACAGAATTTCCCCTACTACAACAGAGGGCGACAAGGCAACTCTTTTGCCCCCCGCTCGTATGCTGCTTCTTCCAGAGATCTTCTTAAGAAGGATTGCAAAATAGTGTGGCTGCCAATCCATCAAAACAGCTTTGATCAGCTGAAAGTCATTATTACTTCTGCCCCAGTCTTAAAGCTTCCTGATTTCTCCAAGGAATTTGAAGTGGTTACCGATGCTAGTAGCCTAGCACTTGGTGGTGTCTTAGGCCAAGAAGGAAGACCAGTCGCTTATACTTCCCGCAAGCTGAAGCAATATGAAGCAAACTATGCCACCCATGATTTGGAACTCTTAGCAGTTGTTGATTGCCTCAAATTATGGAGACATTATCTCTTGGGAGGCAAATTCCAGCTTGTAACTGACCACAAAAGTCTAAAGTGGATCTTCACCCAACCTAACCTCAACATGCGGCAAAGGAGATGGATTGAAATTCTACAAGAATATGATTTCGACATCAAATTCCGCCCTGGGAAAGATAATGTGGTAGCTGATGCACTTAGCCGTAAATCTTTCTTGAATGCAATTTCAATGCCAAATAATCCCATACTGGTCAAGGTGGAAGAAGTCTCATCCCATGACCTAGATTATCAGAGGATGATAAAGTTAGTAGAAGAAGGGGGACATTCAGAGAAAGAGAAGAATCTAATCAAGGGATACTCCACTCATGAAGGAAGCCTCTACTTCAATCACAGGCTATGTATCCCTAAGGATCCTGCTTTAAAGAAACTAATCCTCCATGAAGCTCATGATAGCCCTGCTGCAGGACACCCAGGTTATGCAAAAACATTAAATGCGGTAAGAAGGAGCTTTCATTGGGCAGGCTTGAAAAATGATGTGCTTTGGTACTTGAAGCAATGTCTCTCATGCCAAAGGATCAAAGCTGAAAGGGTCAAGATGCCTGGAAAACTTCAACCCTTAGATATTCCCCAGATGAAGTGGGAGTGCATTAGTATGGATTTTGTCACAAGTCTCCCCACTGTTCAAGGAGGATATGACTCCATTCTAGTAGTAGTGGACTTACTTACCAAAGTAGCTCACCTTATACCAGCAAAGAAGACCTTCAAAGCTTCTGATGTTGCTCGAATATTCATCAAGGAAGTCCTCAAACTTCATGGTCTCCCAAAAAGGATAGTAAGTGATCGGGATTCTGACTTCACCTCAAAATTCTGGCAGTCTTTATTTCAAGCTCTGGAAACTCAACTTTGCTTTAGCACAGCTTATCATCTAGAGACCGATGGCTAGACTGAGAGAATCAATCAAGTAATTGAAGACATTCTCAGAGCATACTGTGGACGGGAACCCAGAAGGTGGATTCAATACCTTCCTGTTGTAGAATTTGCCTACAATGCGTCTTATCATCAAAGCATAGGAATGTCACCATTCAAAGCACTCTATGGGCAAGAATGTTTGTCTCCTCTAAATTTCTCTGATCCGACCATAAGAGTTGAGGCATCCAGGAAAATGCTCGAAGAGATGGAGGAACAAACCAAGGCTATCCAAAAGGATATTAAAGCTGCCCAAGATCGACAAAAGCATTATGCTGACAACAAGAGGTCTGAAAGGATCTTCAAGGAAGGAGACAAAGTTCTTCTACGAGTGCGACCCAAACAAAGTTCTCTGTCACTTGGGAAATATAAGAAGCTCAGCCCCCTAGGTATTGTGGTCCTTATACAGTTATCAAGTGTCTAGGTAAAAGTGCCTATAAACTCCAACTCCCAGCCCATATCAAAGTCCATAATGTATTTTATGTAAGTTTGTTAAAACCATATGTTCCCAATCTCGATCATATTCTTGATGATGAACAAGTTGTAATCCCTACTCAAGGAGTCCTTGAATTACAGCCCAGTAGCATCATAGATTCTAGGGAAAGGAAACTCCGAAATAGAACTCTTGTAGAACATCTAGTTCAGTGGAAAGATTACCTTGAAGAGGATGCAACTTGGGAAGATGAAGCTACACTCTTAAAGGATTATCCCCAATTTATGACGAGATGAGGACATCTCGATTTCTTTAAGGGGGGAAGGATGTAACGTACCCATCTTCACTAATAAAGAAATGTCCATGTAATTATGAGTTTTTATGGTATAAATATCAATGATTTTATTATTTGAGTCATTTCTACTTGGAATCCTCAAATTCTGATCCCAAATTTGGAATCTGCGCGCGATTTTACCCTAATATAGGATTTTACAGCATCCAAAACGGACACCGGATCAAGCCTATACGCTAATTTCAATCATTTTAGTTAAAAAACGGCAACCTTTAAACCTTAATAAATGCACGACCGCACGTCCGATTGATGAACGGTCTGAACCCCTGCGACCAGGAGAACCTCCCGGACAAAAAAAAATTTCGCCCCCCGGGGCGGTCCGACACGCAAATCGAGGCGGGTGTCCCAAATTTGGGTACCCCGTCCCAAAATTTGGTCCGTACACACTTACTAGGGTGCCCGTACAATGGCCACCCAAGAACCAAAGGACGGCCACCCAGTGTATGGTCCACGCGTACCCTTACGTGGACACCCATGTTGCCCCAGACCAGATAAGGTACATGCGTACCACTCCTTTCCCGGACAACCGACACCGTACCTTTCCCCTAGACCATGCAGGCCACTAATCCATAGCCTTTGAAGGTACACCGTCCTTTCGTCCTTGCTTTGCGCAGCGCCCGTACCCTCACCCCTCAGCTATATAAACCCCCGGGGTGCTCCACAGACGGCACGCATTTCTGTGTAGTGTATGCCCTCTTGTGCCGCCGTCCGTCCCTGTGTAGCATACTTTCTGCAAGTACAGCCACCCTTGCAGCCACCCCTCTCACACCCCCTCATTTGGCTCTTTTCAGATAAGCCAATTTTCCTCCATCCCCCTCTTGCTAGGAGCCAGTGTCCTTAACTCTTCTCCCCCCCCCCCCGCCCCCCCCCCCCGTGTGAATAGACTTACAGAGAGGCTTGCAGCAACCCCTCCCAGCCCTCTCCACGTTTTTGCCTTTGCCCTTAAGGACATCTCACAATTCCCCCCCCATTTGCGTAGACTTTAATAAGGGTTTTTTGGCTCAAGAAAGGGTTCGTGCGCCATATTCTTTTGCTCATACGGTGAGCAAACGAGCTCGGAATTCAGATCCGACTGAAGCATTTCGATCGCAGCAGCAAGCTCTACAAGGTGACGCCTAAGATGGCCTCATCTCGGAGACGACAAAATATTACCTCAAGAGGGACACGTAACAACGAGATGGGAGGAGATGCGCCCAATGCGGCTCCAGTCCTCCCTTTTCAAGCCCCTCAAGGAAACGGTGGCCAGGTTAGCTTGGTTAATTTTCAAAAGAAGAAATTTTTCCTTAAATTAGTATTAATGAATGGTGTCTTTTCCTTTTAAAATGACGACATAAAAATTATATGAAGTTTCGACTTATGTGATGTTGTATTCGATAAATTGCGTTGAAATTGTTATCTTCATGAATTGTGAATGCTATATTTAGAAAATTGCATTGAAGTTGTTATCTTTAGAATTCAAGATTTTTTTTGGCTTCAACGCTAACTCTGTTCCGTGCTTGTGTAGCCGGGCGGCATCGTTAGCAAAGCCCGGGAATGGCCAAGGTATCCCTCATACCTTTGGGAGAATAAGGATCGCCGATTGAGGCAAGAGATTATGAGGCTGCCTAGTTCTGAGGGCCCAAGCTAGTGCGGTAAATAAGCCCACCCTAGTGTGCAGACATCCCTCTGAGGGGCGGGAGGATCGAGCGATGGAGCCTGAGAGGGCGACAGGCCGGCTTGAGTCCTTGCCAGCGGCGGCCGACGATGAGGTGTATGGTCCCGTAGGGTTTTGCCCAGCATGTAGAGGCTGGAAGGCCGAATTCTAGATCATCGGCAGAATAAGAATAAGAGAGCCGGTTTGGCTTGTATGGAGATGGAATCGTGTATAAACTTTTTATATAATTACATCTTGTCTTTGGTATGATTGTATTGTGTAAGAAGGCTGTTTTAACGAACCTTGTGAAGAAGGGCCCTAATTAAGGAATATGTTTATTTATGTCAAACAGTGTGGTAGTATTAATTAGAAAACAAATTGATGCATGAGTAGGGTGGAAAGTGGGAGGATGGAATGCCCTGACGGCACCATCCTACGGACGGGTGGACCCGATTAGTCGGGTAGCTTTCCAACAGATTAAGTGAAAGCCCTACGTTAGATAGTTAGGTTCTTGGGCAACTCTATTCTAGAAGACTAGGCCAGCGGCTGTGCCTTGCATAAGATGAGGAAAAAAGCGTTGTCTCTAGAAATCAAGTCTAGTAGTTGCCCAATTTTTGATCAACTGCCTTATGGGTGATTTGATGTTTAGAAAATCACGCTCCCCCTGCGGGATAGAGCTAGGTCATACCTATGAATCGTATCCTTGAATCTCTACAGGGTCAAGGTGTCGATGAATAGGAAATTTTTCCCAAGATAAGACTTAGCAGACTATCTTAAGTGTTTCTCCCATTTTTAAAGGGAGGAACCTTACAGTCTCATCAGTTTGCATTTCGGCATTTCGTGTCTATGATCTAGTCATGACTCTAAGTGGCACGACATCCTCATTCTCTGATGAAGGTGGTGATGGAACTGCCCCTACAAGGTTGAGTGAGACCTTTGGTTGAGAGGTGCCTTCCTCATGTGGTTTCAGCAAACAATCCTTTGGGAAGTGTTCTACACAACACCCTAGACAATATTGGATCGAGCTGCTTGCCTTGAGCAATGTGGACAATCACAAGCCCAATGGGGTTCTCCGCACTCATAACAGGGGCCCATTAGTTTGGCTTCTACTTTCCTTTGCTGCCATTGACCTGAGGGGCCTGCAGTCCTAGGTTGGTAGCCGCCTAGCAACATCAAAGAATTTTGTTCCCCTGGTTGAGCCTCCAGTGCTTGGCTTGGATATGCGGGACTTTCAAAGAGATTTTCCTTGGATGAATATGATGCATATTCCTCCTCCACATAGCCTGGGTTTACCAAGTCTCTACACATATTTGAATTGTCATAGTAGTCAACAACCCTCACAGGAGCAGTCCCAGGAGCAGGAGGTTGAGCTCCAAGAACAGGTCGTGCTTGCTCTTGTGCCATCGGTGTCTTACGTTCAAAATTAATATACTGTTGATGCATTTGTGGAGCCACTCCACCCCTTTGCTGCTCACGCTCCTGTCTCATTCTTGCAATGCGAGTACATTCCTGTGTGGTGTGGGTAAAGTTCCAAGCACAGGCCTGGCACCACTTCTTTGTGGGTTGGTTTGTGACTAGAGGAGAAAAGATATTACACCATCCAGTGCACTGACACGACATAAAAGGCTGTCACACAAAAATAAATCACACGAAAATAAATCCAACATACAAAGATGGATGCATGTGCACATGTAATGGAGGAAATCTCCCTTTCATGAAACTTGTATATAACATTTTTGTCGGGCACGAAACTAGCGCGATAGAATGTGAAAATCTTGGCCTTCCTATGGAATGGCAGTCCCATAGGCAAGACGTAGTGCAAACACGGGTCCTTCCATGGAGTGATAGTCCATGGACAAGACACTGTTCTGGCCATACACACGTGGCACAATACATGCTCCGGTCCATATGACATGATCCTGGTCACACACGTGGCAAGAAATTGACTCCCATCCATGTGACATAAAGTAATTGGCCCCTTTCACATGAGACACTAGCCTGGCCTTGTGTGAACATGGCACAAATCTGACCGCTCTATGGAGTCACAATCCCATAGAAGTGGCACCAAAAATGGAGATAGACCTAATGGGTGACCAAATGGTGACATCGATCAATCATGAAAGACATTTTGATTAATCACGAAAGTGTGCTTGTCCCACTTGATATCTAGTTGGAAATTCTGAAACCACTGAATACCAAAAATTATGTATGCTCCTACAAGAGGGACAACCAGAAAATCACGCACAAACTCTATGCCCTGAATGACTAATTTAGCATTCTAAGCTTTAAACTTGATACTCATCCATCATGCTTGTGCCAAATCCATCAACCTTCTTGTCCACCAAAGTCAAGACGAAACGGGCTTGTCAAGCGGTCTGTTCTGTGACCACATTCTACATGCTGCCACTGTCACAAGATAACAAATCTTTGGCCACCTATGTAGCATGAGGTATTGAGCAATTTGTTGCGCTCATACTCCTAGTCATGGGCACCCGTCTGCTCATCTTCGAGCTCCAGCTAATGATTGCACCAATCAAAGTACTAGGATCCAAAGAACTAGGGGCAACCACTAGGGTCTGTGGGGGAGCTAGGCTCACCACTGAAGTGTGTCCTTTTATATGACAAAAGAAGCACCTACCCTCCTTGTATTGAGCTATCTCTTCAGCACTTAGTTTACCACCGGTCTTGCTTGCCTGAGCTTTCTGGACTGGAGTAAGCTTGGGCACATTGGTCGAGTTCTTTTAGCCAGAGGCTCCCGTGCTCTGTCCTGGGGAAGACCCCATCTGGTTCTGGCCTTTTGTCCCGAGGCGTTTGCCTTGGAAGTGGTAGGGAGGTCTTGGGCTTTCCGCCATTGTGCTTCATTTTGGCACTTTGTGCAAGTGAGAGTCCATCTTCAAAGGTGACTGGTGTAAACATACGCACCTCCCACTGGATTTGCATGACTGGATTTGCATGCCAAGGCCATAAAGGAATTGCCATTTCTTGTCCTTGTTAGATAAACCCGACTGCAAACATAAGTTTGAAATCTTATTGGTGAAAAATTGAAGGATTGGTTGCGCACTTTGACGCACTCCCCTAAACTCATCTTCGAGTCACTCAAGGTAATGGGGCAGTAGAAACTGCCGCTTAAGGTGGAGGACAAACTCGTCCCAAACATAAGCCGCCATATTTAATCTGGTGTGGGCATGCCCACTGAGTCCACCAAGGAATGGCCTCATCTTCCAAGTACCAATCCAAGTACCAACTAGCCAAAATCACCCTGTCAGTATCACTTTTTCGAATTGTGGCAAAATATGCTTCAAATTGATGCAACCACAAATAAAGAGTTGTGGGATCGAGTTTACCATTATACTTCCTAAAGTTCATTTTCTCGAGAAAATGACTCCAAGAAGCCGTTGGTGTCATTCTTGCATCCAAAGCTGCAAGGTATCTTTTGTGTTCCACACATCACCTGACATCATCTTGTGCAGTAGCACGGGCTACTACCGTACGGTCTTCTATCTATCAAATCTCCAATATACGCATCTGCAACTCAAGCATAGAACTCGACTACGACCGTGACCCTTCAAAAGGGTCATTTCGTAGAGGATCTGGAATCTGGGAAACGGAAGGAGAGGGAGGAGGAGACGAAAAAAGGGGAGCTGGAGAATAGATGCGCTCTTACAGGGCCAAGATCTACGCCTTCTGCTCTTCCAATTCGGTACCCTTTTCTGCGATTCCTCGTATCATGTGTTGGACATTTTTGGTACACTCATGCTGCCTGATGCCCTAGATGGACTCCTTGGTGCACTTTGGTCTCAATGTTGTCGTTCTCTCTCTTCATTGTAGCTCACCATAGCAAGAAAATGCACTTCCTTTTCTGGAGTGCAATCTAACCATCCACTATGTGTGTGGGAGACTTCCGGAGGCTGAAAACCAACAGTCCTTCGAGGGGCAACAGTCACACTGAAAAGGCATGGTCTGCCGGAGTCTAGAAGCCAACCACACAAGCGAAAAAAAATTTCTTTCTCTTTTTCTAGTTTTTTTGGCTGAATCTTCACACTTGAAGTAGGCTCTAATACCAATGTAACATGCGTAAGCTTGGTGGTCAAATCGATAACTTCAATGCTCAAAATTTAGCAATATTTCATGACGAATATAACACACAATACTGAAATAGATGTGCAGAAAAGAGAGAGAGAGAGAGAGAGAGAGAGAGAGAGAGAGAGAGAGGGCCCCCACCACGAATAGCGTATTTGCTATATTAGAATGATGCAAATCAAAAAAATAAAGACTAAATCTTGACCTTCTTGGTAGCTTAGATAAATCTCCACCGTTGACCTTTAGTTTTCACCCTTGCATTAGCTTCTCCTTGGCTGTCCGGGCCCCTTGAGTACCTTCAACACTTTGTGAACAATGAGATGATGGAATCGTTTTCTTGGCTGGAGTATTTATACTCCCTCATCCTTCTAGTTGGCTAGCAAAAAAAATCCCCATGACTTGATTAATTAGCATTTAATGCTCTTTTTAATGGTCATTTCTGTTAGCAGTCATCTCCTATATGTACACTATGTCAGGGCCTCTGTTGTGGGTGTGCTCGCCAGTATGAAGTGTCTTCCCATTTTTCCTCACTCTCTATATTTTTTCCCTATTTTTTTGAAGCTGTGTATGGACTGTCGGTTGCCCCAGCAGATGACTCGCCGATCGTGTTTGTGTTGCACGATTGTATTTCAGTGCTGGCGATTGTGTGTTTACTAGTTGTGGGGGCTGATGTCGGGGCTGATTCTGGGCTGGCTGACTAGTAGGAGAAAAGGTATTACACCATCCAGTGCACTGACACGACATAAAAGGCTGTCACACAAAAATAAATCACACGAAAATAAATCCAACATACAAAGATGGATGCATGTGCACATGTAATGGAGGAAATCTCCCTTTCATGAAACTTGTATATAACATTTTTGTCGGGCACGAAACTAGCGCGATAGAATGTGAAAATCTTGGCCTTCCTATGGAATGGCAGTCCCATAGGCAAGACGTAGTGCAAACACGGGTCCTTCCATGGAGTGATAGTCCATGGACAAGACACTGTTCTGGCCATACACACGTGGCACAATACATGCTCCGGTCCATATGACATGATCATGGTCACACACGTGGCAAGAAATTGACTCCCATCCATGTGACATAAAGTAATTGGCCCCTTTCACATGAGACACTAGCCTGGCCTTGTGTGAACATGGCACAAATCTGACCGCTCTATGGAGTCACAATCCCATAGAAGTGGCACCAAAAATGGAGATAGACCTAATGGGTGACCAAATGGTGACATCGATCAATCATGAAAGACATTTTGATTAATCACGAAAGTGTGCTTGTCCCACTTGATATCTAGTTGGAAATTCTGAAACCACTGAATACCAAAAATTATGTATGCTCCTACAAGAGGGACAACCAGAAAATCACGCACAAACTCTATGCCCTGAATGACTAATTTAGCATTCTAAGCTTTAAACTTGATACTCATCCATCATGCTTGTGCCAAATCCATCAACCTTCTTGTCCACCAAAGTCAAGACGAAACGGGCTTGTCGAGCGGTCTGTTCTGTGACCACATTCTACATGCTGCCACTGTCACAAGATAACAAATCTTTGGCCACCTATGTAGCATGAGGTATTGAGCAATTTGTTGCGCTCATACTCCTAGTCATGGGCACCCGTCTGCTCATCTTCGAGCTCCAGCTAATGATTGCACCAATCAAAGTACTAGGATCCAAAGAACTAGGGGCAACCACTAGGGTCTGTGGGGGAGCTAGGCTCACCACTGAAGTGTGTCCTTTTATATGACAAAAGAAGCACCTACCCTCCTTGTATTGAGCTATCTCTTCAGCACTTAGTTTACCACCGGTCTTGCTTGCCTGAGCTTTCTGGACTGGAGTAAGCTTGGGCACATTGGTCGAGTTCTTTTAGCCAGAGGCTCCCGTGCTCTGTCCTGGGGAAGACCCCATCTGGTTCTGGCCTTTTGTCCCGAGGCGTTTGCCTTGGAAGTGGTAGGGAGGTCTTGGGCTTTCCGCCATTGTGCTTCATTTTGGCACTTTGTGCAAGTGAGAGTCCATCTTCAAAGGTGACTGGTGTAAACATACGCACCTCCCACTGGATTTGCATGACTGGATTTGCATGCCAAGGCCATAAAGGAATTGCCATTTCTTGTCCTTGTTAGATAAACCCGACTGCAAACATAAGTTTGAAATCTTATTGGTGAAAAATTGAAGGATTGGTTGCGCACTTTGACGCACTCCCCTAAACTCATCTTCGAGTCACTCAAGGTAATGGGGCAGTAGAAACTGCCGCTTAAGGTGGAGGACAAACTCGTCCCAAACATAAGCCGCCATATTTAATCTGGTGTGGGCATGCCCACTGAGTCCACCAAGGAATGGCCTCATCTTCCAAGTACCAATCCAAGTACCAACTAGCCAAAATCACCCTGTCAGTATCACTTTTTCGAATTGTGGCAAAATATGCTTCAAATTGATGCAACCACAAATAAAGAGTTGTGGGATCGAGTTTACCATTATACTTCCTAAAGTTCATTTTCTCGAGAAAATGACTCCAAGAAGCCGTTGGTGTCATTCTTGCATCCAAAGCTGCAAGGTATCTTTTGTGTTCCACACATCACCTGACATCATCTTGTGCAGTAGCACGGGCTACTACCGTACGGTCTTCTATCTATCAAATCTCCAATATACGCATCTGCAACTCAAGCATAGAACTCGACTACGACCGTGACCCTTCAAAAGGGTCATTTCGTAGAGGATCTGGAATCTGGGAAACGGAAGGAGAGGGAGGAGGAGACGAAAAAAGGGGAGCTGGAGAATAGATGCGCTCTTACAGGGCCAAGATCTACGCCTTCTGCTCTTCCAATTCGGTACCCTTTTCTGCGATTCCTCGTATCATGTGTTGGACATTTTTGGTACACTCATGCTGCCTGATGCCCTAGATGGACTCCTTGGTGCACTTTGGTCTCAATGTTGTCGTTCTCTCTCTTCATTGTAGCTCACCATAGCAAGAAAATGCACTTCCTTTTCTGGAGTGCAATCTAACCATCCACTATGTGTGTGGGAGACTTCCGGAGGCTGAAAACCAACAGTCCTTCGAGGGGCAACAGTCACACTGAAAAGGCATGGTCTGCCGGAGTCTAGAAGCCAACCACACAAGCGAAAAAAAATTTCTTTCTCTTTTTCTAGTTTTTTTGGCTGAATCTTCACACTTGAAGTAGGCTCTGATACCAATGTAACATGCGTAAGCTTGGTGGTCAAATCGATAACTTCAATGCTCAAAATTTAGCAATCTTTCATGACGAATATAACACACAATACTGAAATAGATGTGCAGAAAAGAGAGAGAGAGAGAGAGAGAGAGAGAGAGAGAGAGAGAGAGAGGGCCCCCACCACGAATAGCGTATTTGCTATATTAGAATGATGCAAATCAAAAAAATAAAGACTAAATCTTGACCTTCTTGGTAGCTTAGATAAATCTCCACCGTTGACCTTTAGTTTTCACCCTTGCATTAGCTTCTCCTTGGCTGTCCGGGCCCCTTGAGTACCTTCAACACTTTGTGAACAATGAGATGATGGAATCGTTTTCTTGGCTGGAGTATTTATACTCCCTCAGCCTTCTAGTTGGCTAGCAAAATAAATCCCCATGACTTGATTAATTAGCATTTAATGCTCTTTTTAATGGTCATTTCTGTTAGCAGTCATCTCCTATATGTACACTATGTCAGGGCCTCTGTTGTGGGTGTGCTCGCCAGTATGAAGTGTCTTCCCATTTTTCCTCACTCTCTATATTTTTTCCCTATTTTTTTGAAGCTGTGTATGGACTGTCGGTTGCCCCAGCAGATGACTCGCCGATCGTGTTTGTGTTGCACGATTGTATTTCAGTGCTGGCGATTGTGTGTTTACTAGTTGTGGGGGCTGATGTCGGGGCTGATTCTGGGCTGGCTGACTAGTAGCCAAGAGCCATATAAAATGGCCCCTTTCCCACACACTCCATCTTGTATTATTTTTGAGATTTATTGGTGTATATAGCAGAGTTACACAAGCTTCTCTCTCTCTTTCATCTACAGAGCAGTTATCTTCATTTTCGCTGTGCATTCTGACATGGTATTAGAGCCCCAAGTGGCTTGAAGTAGCTTGGAGACAATGGAATGTCAAGGGTTTGCTTATTGAGGTTTTGGGCTGTACGGGATTTGGAGATCGGGTAGAAGGCAGTCCCATCACCATTGGACAGCCACCTCGCATTCTATTTGTAGCCTCTTCTTCTTCTTTTTTCCCACCCACATTCCCTTCACAAGACCTTGTGAACCCTTAAGATGGCAGATTTGCTTGAGATGGCTGAGAAGCACGTGAAGATCCCGACACTACCCATGTTCCCGGTGGACTGACAGTTGGACGGGAGCAACTAAGGTAGGGAAGGCAAAAGCCCCTTGAGAGGGTTTATGACAATGTTTTGATGGGACAGCCATCTGGTGGAAAGGAGCCTATGCATGAGGATGAGCCCAATGCATTGAGGGGGGCTGAATTAGATCACATGAAGATACTTTTGCAGGCAAAGGAGAAAGAGCTGAAATTTTTGCATGAAGATCCTCATGTACAAGGTGTCATTGATGCAAAGAAAGCTGCTGCTATGGTGGATATGACCTTTGAGTCCATGGCTCATGAAGCAGGCAAGAAGCCAAGGGAGTTGGCACTCTCCTATCTCATCCAAAAGGGTGATTTCAAAGAGGGAGTGGACGGGGAGTTAATGTTCAAGAATCCACCTCATTTGAAGCAATGCCAAGACCAACTCCTTCATATCAATCTAATCAAGGTCCCTCTCGCCCCAAAATCAGGGCAACCCCAGAACAGTGCCAGCTCAGCCTGCAGCGATTGTTTGGGGGCTATTTTGAATCAAGAGGGACATGCAATGGCTTTTTAAATCCGCCACCTGCAACATGCAGAATTGTATTTGTAGGTTTATAAGAAAGAGTTGTTGGCCGTTATTTAGGGCCCTGCAAACATGGAAGAATTATCTTTTGGGAGCCGAAATTACGGTTAACACAGATCATCAGAGTTTATTTCTTACACAAGCTAAACTCTCAGAAAATCATCTAACGTGGGAAAATTTCGTCCATGTTTCATTTTCAGATTTTGCATACTCCGGGCAAGAAGAAT
This sequence comes from Cibotium barometz, assembly GCF_041138505.1. Classification (NCBI taxonomy): domain Eukaryota; kingdom Viridiplantae; phylum Streptophyta; class Polypodiopsida; order Cyatheales; family Cibotiaceae; genus Cibotium; species Cibotium barometz. The sequence goes on along the minus strand of NC_141086.1, from coordinate 9,725,373 downwards.
TTGGTAGTGGATGCTCTATCACACAGGCCTCAACTGAATGGAGTGACTACAACCTATCATCAGGACTTGTTAGGAATGCGGGATATGTATACTTTGGACACAGATTTTCAGGTTATTTCGGTTGATTTGAATGATGGTACTACTGATGCAAAAGGATATTTGTGTGGTCCAGGAATTGCGCCAAATGATCATGGAAGAGTGTCATGCTCCTCCATATACAGATCACCGTGGTATTCTTGCTACTACATAGGCTTTAGAAAGATATTTCTTTTGGCCAACTCTACGCATGGATATTGAAGCTTATGTTCATGAGTGGCTAGTGTGTCAGAAAGTCAAGTTTGATAGGCACAAGACACCTAGTTTACTTCAGCCCTTACCCATTCTATAGGAACATGGGAATGCATTACCATGGATTTCATTATGGATTTGCCGGTAATGATGCAATATGGACTATCATTGACCATTTAAGAAAATAGGTCACCTGTGGTATTCTTGCTACTACATAGGCTTTAGAAAGATATTTCTTTTGGCCAACTCTACGCAGGGATATTGAAGCTTATGTTCATGAGTGGCTAGTGTGTCAGAAAGTCAAGTTTGATAGGCACAAGACACCTATTTACTTCAGCCCTACCCATTCTATAGGAACATGGGAATGCATTACCATGGATTTCATTATGGATTTGCCGGTAATGATGCAATATGGACTATCATTGACCATTTAAGAAAATAGGCACATTTTATTCCTATGAGGAAAACCATCAAGCCAAAGCACACATGGAAAAGTTGTTTTTGGCTCAGATTTTCAAACATCATGGCATGCGCAAGTCTATAGCGTGAGAATGATGCAATATGGACTATCATTAACAGTTTAAGAAAACATGCACATTTTATTCCTATGAGGAAAACCATCAAGCCAGAGCACATGGCCAAGTTGTTTTTGGCTCAGATTTTCAAATATCATGGCATGCCCAAGTTTATAGGGGGATAGATATGCTCAGACTTCTAGTTTATTTTAGCGAGCATTGTTTGATAACATGGACACAAAGCTGAGTTTTTCATCAGCTTTTTATCCTCAAACAGATGGTTAGAGTGAAATTGCAAATTCAACCATACTTGACCTACTGAAGTGTTATGTATCTAAGTAGAAGTCAGATTGGGAAAAGTATTTGCCATTGTTTGAGTGTGTATGCACTAATACTATGCATTCTTCAACAAATAAGGCTCCATTTGAGATAGTCTATGGCAAGGTGGTACTTTCACCTATCTTACGAACAAAAGATGAAATCTTTGTAGCAGATGAGTATTTTCGAGATTTGGATACTGCATTTACACAAGTTCAGACAACCATAGAATGATCTTAAGCTAAGCAAAAAAAAGGCAGTTGACAAGCACAAGCAAGAGGGTTATTTTCAAAGAAGGTTATTGGGTATTACTTAAGTTTGAGAAAGCACATCTTCGGAAAGCAGCCAAGGAAAGGAGACTAGTTTCCTAAGGGTATTATGGGCAATTCCAAATCATGCAAAAGATAAATGAAGTCGCTTATAGATTGGTATTTCCCAATCATTGGAAAATAAATAATCCATTTCATGTCAGCTTGCTAAGCCCATATGTGGGACCACCTCCTATGGAACCAGTTTTGGGAGATCCACCAAAGGTAGATGAACTTGAGGAGATATTGCAACCGGAGCATATAGTTTTTCATAAAGATCGTAAGCATGCAGGTGGCAATCTAGTATGCAGGTATCTTGTGAAGTTTAAAAACTATTCGGCTGTGGATGCAAAATGGATGGACAAGGATTATTTTGCGGATTATGCAAATCTTCTAAAGGCCTACTTGGAAGCTTTTCAGTTGTGATCAACTGCTTAGAAGCCAGGGAAAAATGTCACAAAATCCCTCACAGCTTCTATTTTTTCTACTGCTCTTTAACATTTTGAAGATCAGCAAGATCAACCAACAGATCCATATAAAAGAGTCATGGATCTCATCAGATCTCATCCACTCGCATCTACCCATATCCACATCTCATCACATCATATTCATTCACATCTATCCCGTTTCACATCACATCACATCACATATCATCCATTCACATCTATCCCAATTTACATCACATCCATTTCACATCGCATCTCATTCATTCACATCCCGATTCACATCACATCACATCTCATCCATTCACATCCCATATCATTCACATCCTCATCACATCACATTCACATCTCATCCATTCACATCCCATATCATTCATTCACATCCCGATTCACATGACATCACATCTCATTCATTCACATCCTAATTCACATGACATCACATCACATCTATTCACATCCATCACATTCATTTACATCACATCCATCACATCAAATTCATTCTAATCACCATCCCATCCCATACATTCTATCCACATTACATCATATCACATCTATCCACATCATGTCTCATTCATACACATCTCATCTCATTCATCCACATCCATCCAATCGTTCACACATGTACGACTACCCACATCTATCCATACACATCCACATCCACATCCATTCTTCCACATACACATCCACATCCCTGTACATCACATCAAATCCTTTCACATACACATCCACATCCATTCTTTTGCATACACACCCACATCCATTCTTTCACATATACATCCACATCCATTCTTTCACATACACATCCACATCCATATCCATGTACTTCCCATCTCACCCTTTCACATATCCTCTCATCTCATTATCATCTCATCATTCTCATCCACATCCATTTACTTCACATCTCATCCCCATTCATTTTCATCACACCACATCCTATCACATCCCATTTACATCTTATCACATCCATTCACATCCTATAACATCCCACTTATATCTTATGACACCCCATTTACATCTTATCACATCCGTTCCACATCTTATTCCCATTTAGTAGTTTTTATGACTTTTTCTAATTTTTTGCCAATTGCTTGGCCCAAATAAAGGTTCTTTTTCTCAACGACTATTTCCATATTCCTTCTGAATTCCTCAATTGAATTATATTCAATATTCCTCTTTTGAATAAAAGAATTCATGGGATTTACAGAAATCAATTCTACCCATATTTCCACTTTTGATAAATAATCATAAATTGAATTATACTAAGAATTTCTCTTTTTCTCATTTAATTTCTTGAGCCTCAAATGTCATGGGAATTCCTCTTTTTGCATTACATTCCAATGTCATGGAAATTCCTCTTTTATCATCAAATATTTCTCATAAAATAAATTCATAAAATATTCATTAATTCAATATGCCAAGAATTTCTCTTTTCCCATCTAAATGATTGAATTTCGAATGTCATAGGAATTCCTCTTTTACCATTTAAATATTTCTCATAGATAGATTTATCTAAAATTCATCTTTGAATTTAAATAAAATATCCATTCATTCAATATGCTAGGAATTTTACTTTTGCCATCTAAATGATTGAATTCCAGATGTCATAGGAATTCTTCTTTTACCATTTAAATATTTCTCATAGATAAAATAAATTTATCTAAAATTTATCTTTGAATTTAAATAAAATATCCATTAATTCAATATGCCACCAAGAATTACTCTTTTCCCATCTAAATGATTAAATTCCAAATGTCATAGAAATTTCTCTTTTACCATTTAAATATTTCTCATAGATAAAATAAATTTATTTAAAATTTATCTTTGAATTTAAATAGAATATCCATCAATTCAATATGCTAGGAATTTCTCTTTTTCCATCTAAATTATTGAATTCCAAATGTCATAGGAATTTCTCTTTTACCATTTAAATATAATTATCATAATTTTCTCTTTTCTTAATTATTTAATTGCACATAAACTTAAAAATTAGTTTTCCATTGAATGTGACAAAAGCCATTCTTTTAGCCTAGGATATTCAATCCTAGAATATGGTAGGAAGCCCTCTTTTTACGTTATGCATAAGAATGAAGCATCAATTTCATTAAAATTTTGCCATAGCTCTGCCTGCGATTACTGATAATTTTTAATAATTTTGAAAGCATAAAGTTTTAGTAATAAAATATGATAGAATAGCTATCATTTGGATCAATATCCAATTATGGACTTGATTCCTAAGTTTTTCATAATTCAAAAGCATTAAAAAGCCACTTCTTTGGCCTCTAATTTGACAAGCATAGAGTTTACTTTTTGATTTGAGAATTCATTAATGAGAAGCATCATTTTAATATAGAATAGGTCATAGGAATGACCATTCTTTGGGGGAGGAGAGATATGCTTAAAAAATATTTTGAATTAAGCATAAATGTAAACTTTGTGTTTAATTACTAAAATTCATTAAAGAGCCATTCAATTGAATACTTCTCAAGCTTGAGAGGGGTTGACAAGTGAGAAACATGTAGAGATTAAGAAAAATACCATTGCCTCCTCATTACAATGGCAATGCACTACCTACCTATAGTAGGTGGCAATATACTACCCAAATGTAATCGATGACCAGCAATGAATAATGGTCTTCATACGCACTTCATAAACATATTACAAAATACATTTTACCTCTTGTTTTTCTTGATTCTTTAGTAATTGGAGAGGCCCCCAACCAATCAATTGGTTTAGTATGTTGATGAAGACTCCAAAGAAGGTTGAAGAGAGAGAGAAGCTCCAATCTCTCCAAATTGTAGAGGATTTTTAGAGGATAATAGAAAATATCATTATTTTAGTATAATACTGGCATGGTATAGTTCACATATTTTTTTACAAAGGGCTAAGGATCTATTTATAGGTGAGGGAGGCCTCTAACCAAGTCCAACTAGGTTCTAGAATTTTTCAAGTTCAGTTTGGCTAAATTTGGACAAGATTTGGACCTAGTTTGACTCCCTTTTGATTTAGTTTAATCCATGAGAGAGGAGAGATAAAAATATCTTATTATTCTTGAGTTTGAAACTCCTCCATACATGTGAAATAGGCACCTCCTTGAAGAGCCCCCTTCTCCTTACCAAGGTGTCAAAAATGTATCATTATACCCAAAATATCTCATTTTTTTAGTAATATTCATAGTTTTTTACTAATAAACCTTGTACTCAGTCAACTCTTCATCTTATGTGGGCATTTACTCATTTTTGGATATTTTTCTTTTATAAATTGGATTTATCTCCTCCCTACACTTGGATTGATCCTATTGGTCCATAGGAACCTTAATTGGACCATAATCCAAATTTTTTTGAAAATCTAGACCCTTAGGCTAAGGTCCTTTATACCTATTTTCAATTAATTCCAATGGCACATTAGAAAGTTCTTTTCGAATTTTTGTTTCAAGGGAAACCATTTTAGACACTAGGAGGATTTTTATATCCAAAAATATCTCAATTTTGGATTACCTTCCTCTAGACATTTTCTCTCTCTAGGCCAAAACAGGGTAAAACACAATCTTTCTTTTATTTCAAAGAGGGGAATAATTATAAGATCAGAAGGGGAGGTTCTTACACCTATACACGTCAAAAGCTGGAGGGAGGAATCTTACATCCTACCCCACTTAAATATGCGAGATGTCCTCATCTCGCAGTTGGGGGGAACAAGTCTTTCTCTTAAGATCCAACTGATTCTGGGGTTCCTTATAGTCTAGTCAACCCAACAAAATCCTAGCATAAAGATCCCTTTTAGAGAACTCATTATCAGATAACAATTCATTCAGATCATATCATTCATATCCTTAACACAATAATAGTCCATTAGACTGGATATTTTATCTGAATATCCCTCCACGGGAATTTCAGTCATGCAAGTTCTCAATTTGTCATCCCTTAACTTGATCCACCGGGTCAAGTGTTAACAGTAGCAATCTGTTAGCACAATCCACTATTCTCATAGGGATTTGCTAAAGTCATAATCATCATTCCACTGGGATTTGTCCCATTCATCCTCATTGTGGCTTTGTTCAACTTATCGCTTTTCAACCAAAATTCAGGAATCATCATTTTTCAATTAGAATAATCCAAATCAACTCATCAATTTGTTGAGATTCAAGCTCGATGTCAGTGTGAGCCAGCTATGCTATGTGCTGGCAGATTAGGTAGGAACATGTGTGAGACATAAATGACCGCGTGTCCATCTGGTCATAGTGTGTGGACATTAGCTAGGGTTAGTATTGTGTGTTGTGTGGATTTTGGGATTAGTGCATTATGCTTTGTGTGAGAGTGGACATGGCTTCCCTCTATGGTTAGGGTTTGCAATATACATTAGGGTTTGCTCCTGTGTGTGTGTGTCTCCTCCTTCTCTACCGTTCTTTCAACATGGTATCAGAGCCTTGTGCTGTTTATTAGGGTTTATGAGTGAGTGAGTGAAGAGGGAAGAAGAAGCTGTGAAGAGAAGCTGTGAAGCTTGCCATTGGAGCTGTGAAGCTTGGAGCACACCAAATACTATCAGATCTGAAAGCTTGGCCTACCGGGTAAGGTCTTCTAAATATCCTTGAGCGGATTGCAGGTGAAATAGGCAAAAGCAAAGCAAAATAGAGCAAATCAAAGCAAAGAAAAATTCTGGTTTTTGAAGCTTTCCATTAAAGCTTGGCAACATTCATGTATGGTGGAAATACATGTAAATCTGGCAAAGCAAACATGTATCGGACAATGAGAGATGTAATGGGAACTCTTATGCAAGCCCTATTGTGATTTTGGAGCATTTTTGGAAGCATTTAAATGTATGGAAATCTCTGTTTTTTGAGCTCACACAAAACAGAGAAAAGTAAGTCAAAAATTAAAGCATTTGGAGCACATTTTTGGTAAAAATCAAAGCACTGATGGGTCACACATATGCCTAGGTGTCTTGGGGACTAGTATCCATCATCAATTAACCTTACAACCACTCCCAAAGCCCTCATTTGCAGGCGGCGCAGCCCATACAGAGGAAACAGGGCAGATTTCTGGTTTTTTGACTACGAGGAGGTCAATTACTCATTGGATGCTTGACATATTTCAAGTTTGCTTTAGCAATTGGATGCTTTACACTTTGGAGAAGAGGGCTATGTGATTTGTTTGGTCAATGATGCTTAATTGAGCTGGGAATGAGCTGATTAAAACAGGTTGTCCACTGGTTGCAGAGAAAGAGAGCATTTTTAATCGAGCAATTAATCCTTGATGTTTTACAATTGGACAAATTCCTCTTACATGGAGTTGATGGACACTAATGCTAAGCTAATGAATGCCTGGTTGCCCAATTTGGACAAATATTGAAGGAACTACTGGTTTTTCTGGTTTTTCCAAAAACAGAGAAAGGGGTTTTCAAAAATCGATATGTACACATGTCAGATGGTGTTGATACTCAACATTGAGGTTCATTAGGTGTCAATGCAAGTTGCCTATACTTGATTGCATCATTACATTGTGATTTGGAGCCTTGGAAGGTGTGTCAATTCAGGGTATCCCGCACTGAGTGAGTCAGTTCATTTTGGATGATTACAGGTTGATTTTCTACATCAAATTTGGAGTTTGTTGGCTATCTTGGAGTATCTGGAACATTCATTGGAGTGTGGTTGAGGTGAGGAAGGCTCATTTACAGATTTGAAGTGTGCGGAAGGTGTATGCATTGAGCAAACATGTCGGACAATCCAGTTCAGATTGTTGGTGAAAAGTTGGATAGGAAGAACTTCCAGGCATGGAAGTACAGGATAAAGAGTTTCTTGAAAGGGAAAGGATTTTGGAATCTCATTACAGGTGCTGAGCCTCAGCCTGAGCTACCTCGGCAACCTACACATATTGCTCATAAGCAATGGTCAGAGAGAGCATTCAAAGTGCTGCATTATTTGTCTATATGCATATCTGATGCTATGCTCATACACATTCAGGATGCTGAGAATCCCAAAGATGCATGGGATACTTTGGTCAAGATGTTTGATACAGATACGAGTGCTCGCAAGTCTCAGTTGCGACAGCAGATACACAATGTGAAAAGGAATAAAAGGAGCATACATGATTATGTGCAAGAAATTAAGAAGTTTGCAGATGCATTGGCCACAATAAATGCCCCCATGCCTGATGATGATTTGGTGGATATTACCTTGGGTGGTCTTGGCAAGGAATACAAATCCTTTGATACATCTATCTCAGTGAGGAGTACGGGTCTACCCGACTTTGATGAGTTGGTTTCACTCTTGTTGGTTGAGGAAATCAAGCTCAGTGATTCATTTCAGGATGCATCTTCTAGCCATGATGATGGCAGAAATCAGGCTTTCTACTCGCAGAGAGGCTTTAGAGGTAGGGGGAGATTTGCATCACGTGGACGTGGTGGTAATGGTCGTGGATGGCAGGATAGGCCTCCACAACAGAATTTTCAGTCTTCTTATGGTGCTCGAGGTGGTCGTGGATATGCACCTCAGCGAGGCAGAGGTACCCCCCGTGGTCGAGGACGTTGGCAAGGCCAACAAAATTCTATGCAAGATGTGGAATGCCATTATTGTGGCAAATATGGTCATATGGCGAGAGATTGTTTCCGCAAACAGCATGATTTGAGAGGGGGAAGAGCACAACGTGGTGGTCATTATGGTGGAAACTATGCACAACATGGTGGTAACTATGCATCAAGTAGCAATGATGGAACTGCAAATCATTTGTTTGCCATGAAGCATGTTGTGGGTTCTATGACAACAAATGCCGAGAATGATGATACATGGTATATGGACTCAGGAGCATCAAACCATATGACATGTCATGGTGAATGGTTTGAGCATATGAAGCCTATGGATGTAAAAGGCTATGTGGAAACAGGTGATGATACCCAGCATGTCATTACACATGTTGGAAGTGTACCATTGGTCATGCATAATGGTCAGACAAAGTCTATGTCAGATGTGCTGTATGTGCCTTCGATCACTAAGAGCTTGGCCTCAGTTGGTCAAATGGTGGAACAGGGATTACAGGTTCGCTTCAATGAGCATGGATGCTTCGTTGAAGATTTTAAACATGGATGTAGAGTGATTGCTAAAGGCAAGAAAGAAGGAAGATTGTTTAAGCTGGATGCTGGAATTCCTGAGCTAAAATCAGCCATGTTCTCAAAGAGCAGGAATGTGGTACAGGACATTGATATGTGGCACAAGAGGATTGGCCATGTCAATATACAGAGATTAAAGAACATGCAAACAAGAGGCATTGTCAATGGTTTGCCTAGGTTCAAATATGATGGACATATGCATGTTTGTGAAGCCTGTCAGTTTGGGAAGCAGGCAAGGTTGAGGTTTCCTAGAGAAGGAAATATGAGTAACAAGCCACTTGAGATAGTACACAGTGATGTATGGGATCCTGCACAAAACCCATCTATCAAAGGGAGTTTATACTATGTTACATTTATAGATGATTTCAGCAGGATGACATGGATATACTTTCTGAGAGAGAAGAGTGAATCCAACATCATTGGCTTCAAGCCTATCCAAAGGGATCAGCAAACCGCCGACGGATGCAGCCGGAATGACGTTTTTAGCAGGCGCCATTTTTTTGAGATGAATTGGTGATTTCTACTTCCACAGATCAAAGGTTTCTAATTCCTCTTAGCCCAAGGGGTAATCAAGCATGCTCTACAAGCTGGTGAAGACAGAATTCAATTTCATCAAGTCTACAGTGAGATCCAAGCTCTTCATCAAATCTACAGGTGACTTTGGTAAAACAGAGATTAAGCTTTAATTATTTGGTCAAATCTTGTGTTTCTTGGCTTAATCCTCTACTAGACTCATTGCTATTGATGCATTTGAAAGCATTTGAGCTCATTTGAAGTGGAAGGCACCAGATCTGGACTCCCTGCATACTCTGTTTTCTGCACATAAACCAGAGCATTAATTTGCTAATCAGTGATTAATTAGTGCTAATCACTGTATTTTGGTGCAATTGAGGGTTCAAATTAACCATTAGGTATCTGATACAGATCCTTAAAGCTTCAGATTGCAAATCGGAGTTGGTTTGATACTCCAACCATCCCGTACAAATTGGTTACCCTTAATTTAATGTAATTTCTGGTGATTTTATGCTGATAAAATTGTTGTAATCATCTATTAAACACCAGATTAAGTTGTAAAAGGGTAGACACTACCCTTGAATCTTGAATTTGGATCAAGAGGTAAGACCCCCTTCACATCACCATGAGTTCAGCACAGGAAATAGCCAAATTTAATGGGGAACAGTTTTATACATGGCAGATAAAAACCATGTATTTGCTGATGAGGAAAAATCTGTGGGGATTAGTTGAAGGGAGAGATGAATGCCCAGAGAGAGGAGAAAATGAGTGGAAGAGTAGGAATGAAAAAGCATTGGGACTTATTGCACTCAGTTTAAATGATGAAATCATTCATCACATCACAGGGATACAGTGGGCAAAAGATGCATGGGATGAACTCAATAAATTATTTGGTACACAAGCAAAAAATTCCAAGATAAATCTATTAATGCAATTCTATAGATTGGACATGAAGGAAAGTGAACCTTTAATCACACACTTGAACAAATATAAAAGCATTAAGCAATAGTTGGTAGCTATTGGCAAAAAGGTAGAAGATGATGAAGCATTAGCTGTACTTTTGAAGAGTGTGGACAAAGGAGATTATGAAAACATTGTAGCAACACTAAAGAATGTACCTGAATTGAAGATACATGAGATAGAAGCAGCTCTACTGGAGCAAGAGAGCAGAGGCAAAGAGAAGAAAGGGTTCGACTTAACAGCAGGAGAAGAAAAAGCATTCTTCACCCGAGGAGGATTCTCTCGAGGACGAGGACGAGGAAGAGGCAGAGTAGGAGGGAGGACCTTCACTTGCCACAAATGTGGAAAGCCAGGACACATGGCGAGAGACTGCTACAGCAAACCCAGTGAAGAAGGAACGACATCAGCAAACTTCATGGAGGCTCCAAAGGAAGTGGAGTCGGATCATCTTTTCTGAGAGAGAGAGAGAGAAAGAGAGACCCCACAACCCAATGTAACCTGCCCCAATAAAGTAAAACCACCTCTGAGCCACCGATGATGTAGGCCAAGTGGTAGATGTATGTGTGAGCACTTTAGTCAAGGTTGCGGGCACTTATAGTAGCCTTGGACACATAGAGAGAGAGAGTGTCAAGGACTATGGAGTTTAGGGACTTGAGGCACTGGTCGCGGGCTATCAAGTAAGAGGGAAACTTGATATAGGGTCCAGGTGTGCTAGGATTATTCACTTGAGGGGAGGTGTTGAAATATACAAGTGAATAGGGTGTGTGTGGGAACAAGCTCTTGGATAGAGGCTGTAAAAGAGGAGATGTAATTGTGAAAGAACCTGTGAAAAGGTTAGAAGAATCTACTGGGAGAGAATAATGGGTAGCATGAGGGAATTTAGGAGTGTGGAGATATTCAGGGAAAAGAGACGAGGTGAAGAGAATCAGGCAAGAGGTGGAGATATTCTGGGAGTGAATCATGGAGAAATCAATGGGATTTGATGCTTGATGTAAACTCTATAAATTGAGGCATAGCCCTAATGAGAATTTGTTGGTTTTTGAGTATCCATGCCTACATTAATCTATGTGCTAATTATTCACTAATTACGTCTTAATCATTTCTTAATCACTTTGTTAATTATGTTGATTCTAGTGTTTGATCCACCATAGCTCATCATTATGCTCAAATTTCAACATCTATGACCTCATTCACAAGACGGTCAAAATGCTTCCCCGGCACTGTTGACATAAAACAGTCATTTACAAACAGGTCATAAATACAGTTTCTATAACAAACTTTCGTCTTTCCACATTGTTCCACATCAATCCGCATTACTTAATCCATATTCCTTTCATATGTATTCCCATTCTCCTCACATCTTTTCTCATTTATCCTCATCAGATGTCATCCACTCGCATCTACCCATATCCACATCTCATCACATAATATTCATTCACATCTATCCCGTTTCACATCACATCACATCACATATCATCCATTCACATCGATCCTAATTTACATCACATCTATTTCACATCGCATCTCATTCATTCACATCCCGATTCACATGACATCACATCACATCTATTCACGTCCATCACATCTCATCCATTCACATCCCGATTCACATCACATCTCATTCATTCACATCCCGATTCACATCACATCACATCCATTCACATCCCATATCATTCATTCACATCTCGATTCACATGACATCACATCTCATTCATTCACATCCTGATCCACATAACATCACATCACATCTATTCACATCCATCACATTCATTTACATCACATCCATTTACATCCATCACATCACATTCATTCTAATCACCATCCCATCCATACATTCTATCCACTTTACATCACATCATATCTATCCACATCATGTCTCATTCATACACATATCATCTAATTCATCCACATCCATCCAATCGTTCACATGTACCACTATCCACATCTATCCATACGCATCCACATCCACATCCATTCTTCCACATACACATCCACATCCCTGTACATCACATCACATCCTTTCACATACACATCCACATCCATTCTTTCGCATACACACCCACATCCATTCTTTCACATACACATCTACATCCATTCTTTCACATACACATCCACATCCATTCTTTCACATATACATCTACATCCATTCTTTCACATACGCATCCACATCCATGATTCTTTCACCATATGCATCCACATCCATTCTTTCACATACACATCCACATTCACATCCATATCCATGTACTTCCCATCTCACCCTTTCACATATCCTCTCATCTCATAATTCATCCACATCCATTTACTTCACATCTCATCCCCATTCATTTTCATCACACCACATCCTATCGCATCCCATTTATATCTTATCACATCCATTCACATCTTATCACATCCCATTTACATCTTATCACATCCTATCACATCCCATTTACATCTTATCACATCCATTCACATCCTATAACATCCCATTTACATCTTATCACATCCCATTTACATCTTATCACATCCGTTCTACATCCTATTCCCATTTAGTAGTTTTTACTACTTTGATAGCGATAATGGGATTTTTTCTAAATTTTTGCCAATTGCTTGGCCTAATTAAAGGTTCTTTTTCTGGATGACTATTTCCATATTCCTTCTCAATTCCTCAATTGAATCATATTCAATATTCCTCTTTTGAATAAAAGAATTCATGGGATTTAGAGAAATCAATTCTACCCATATTTTCACTTTTGATAAATAATCATAAATTGAATTATACTAAGAATTTCTCTTTTTCTCATTTAATTTCTTGGACCTCAAATATCATGGGAATTCCTCTTTTGCATTGCATTCCAATGTCATGGAAATTCCTCTTTTATCATCAAATCTTTCTCATAAAATAAATTCATAAAATATCCATTAATTCAATATGCCAGGAATTTCTCTTTTTCCATCTAAATGATTGAATTCCAAATCTCATAGGAATTTCTCTTTTACCATTTAAATATTTCTCATAGATAGATTTATCTAAAATTCATCTTTGAATTGAAATAAAATATCCATTAATTCAATATGCTAGGAATTTCACTTTTTCCATCTAAATGATTGAATTCCAAATGTCATAGGAATTCCTCTTTTACCATTTAAATATTTCTCATGGATAAAATAAATTTATCTAAAATTCATCTTTGAATTTAAATAAAATATCCATTAATTCAATATGCTAGTAAATTCTCTTTTCCCATCTAAATGATTGAATTCTAAATGTCATAGGAATTCCTCTTTTTACCATTTAAATATTTCTCATAGATAAAATAAGTTTATCTAAAATTTATCTTTGAATTTAAATAAATTATCCATTAATTCAATATGCTAGGAATTTCTCTTTTTCCATTTAAATGATTCAATTCCAAATGTGCTAGGAATTTCTCTTTTACCATTTAAATATAATTATCGTAATTTTATCTTTTCTTAATCATTTAATTACACATAAACTTAAAAATTAGTTTTCCATTGAATGTGACAAAAACCATTCTTTTAGCCTAGAATATTCAATCCTAGAATATGGTAGGAAGTCCTCTTTTTAAGTTATGCATAAGAATGAATTATGCATTAATTTCTTAAAAAATTTGCCATAGCGTTGCTGCTATTACTGATAATTTTTAATAATTTTGAAAGCATAAAGTTTTAGTAAAACACCATATTGGGGAATATGGGAATTTTCCACAAGTTTGGGACACGCGGTCAAAAGTTTGGATTAACCATAACTTGAACACCACTAGTCCAAAATGAGCGCTTTATAGCTCTTTAGATTCCATTTTTCAAGCGCTTTCCAATGATAGGTCATATGATAGGGTTTTGAGAAACTTACAAACATGTTATCCATGTCCCCTTTTTTAAGTATTCAAAAATGGGAATTGGGAAATTCCCAAATTCACTAATATGGTGTTGTAATACAATATGATAAAATAACTATCATTTGGATCAATATCCAATTATGGACTTGATTCCTAAGTTTTTCATAATTTAAAAGCATTAAAGGCCACTTCTTTAGCCTCTAATTTGACAAGCATAGAATTTACTTTTTGATTTGAGAATTCATTCATGAGAAGCATCATTTGAACATAGAATAGGTCATAGGCATTACCATTTTTTGGGGGAGAGAGAGATATGCTTAAAAAATATTTGAATTAAGCATAAATGTAAACTTTATGTGTTTAATTACTAAAATTCATTAAAGAGCTTCAATTGCATTAAAGAGCCATTCAATTGAATACTTCTCAAGCTTGAGAGGGGTTGAGAAGTGAGAAACATTTAGAGATTAAGAAAAAGACCATAAAATCACTCTTTACCTCTTGTTTTGCTTGATTCTTTAGTCATTGGAGAGACCCCCAACCAATCAATTGGTTTAGTATATTGATGAAGACTCCAAAGAAGGTTGAAGAGAGAGAGAAGCTCCAATCTCTCCAAATTGTAGAGGATTTTTAGAGGATAATAAAAAATATCATTATTTCAGTATAATACTGGCATGGTATAGTTCACATATTTTTTTACAAAGGGCTAAGGATCTATTTAAAGGTGAGGGAGGCCTCTAACCAAGTCCAACTAGGTTCTAGAATTTTCCAGGTTTAGTTTGGCTAAATTTGGACAAGATTTGGCTCCCTTTTGATTTAGTTTAATCCATGAGAGAGGAGAGATAAAAATATCTTATTATTTTTGAGTTTGAAACTATTCCACACATGTGAAATAGGTGCCTCTTTGAAGAGCCCCTTCTCCTTACCTAGGTGTCAAAAATGTATCATTATACCCAAAATATCTCATTTTTTAGTAATATTCATAGTTTTTTACTAAACCTTGTACTCAGTCAACTCTTCATCTTATGTGGGCATTTACTCATTTTTTGATATTTTTCTTTTATAAATTAGATTCATCTCCTCCCCACACTTGGATTGATCCTATTGGCCCATAGGAACCTTAATTGGACCATAATCCAAATTTTTTTGAAAATCTAGACCCTTAGGCTAAGGTCCTTTATACCTATTTTTAATTTATTCCAATCTAACATTGGAAATGTAAGATTCTCCCCCAGCCTTCGAGGTATACAGGAGTAAGAATCTCCCTTTCTGATCTTATAATTATTCTCTCTCTAAAATAAAAGAAAGATTCTGTTTAAAAAAGGAAGAACCTTTTCCCTGAATACTTCTCAAGAGTCCCACCTGTTTTAAGATTCAGAACAATGAGTTCAGAAGTGAGAATCGATGTTTTGGATATCAAGGTTTTGGTCTTCATTCGAGTACGGCCCAAAAGAAGTTCTTTATCTCTTGGGAAGTATAAGAAGTTATCTCCCAGATATTGTGGACCAAAGAAAGTAGGTGATTTAGCTTACGAACTTCTTTTATCTCCTCATCTCAAAGTTCTAAATGCCTTCTATAGAAAAATATGCCAAACCCAAATCATGGAAAGACGGTAAAACTTCAGTGGCAAGTTACCGTTGGCTTCTAAGTTACGCTAGCTCTTTCCTTTATATAAGTCGTAACTTTTACTTGTCGTTCACAGTAATCTTACCCCCATCCATCTCCTTTCTTTCTTAATCTCCTTCATGGCTTGGCAACAAGAATTAGTTTTATCCATAATGATTCCTCACCTTCAAGACGCAAGTGAGTCTGTGAAGAAGGATTTTATAGAACAGTATGAGCGCTCACTTTTTCCTCACCTAGGAACTTCTGTAGCGCAGACCAAATGGCGGACCTATCAAGACATAACTAGGGTAACACCCTGGGGTCAGCAGCACTTTCGTAACAATGTCCGCTTGGCCATGGTTATCGAAGCCTTGGGTTTGGGTCCTCGATACTACTGCGTCATGAGATCAAGACATCTTGGGTTTTCTGAGCGGGTCTTCTTACTGGCGTGTTTTCTTCCTCATGAGAAGATATGCCTTTACCCCGTTTTTGGCTTGCCTCTCAGAGGTCCTTTTGTTAGAACACCTCATACCACTGAGATAGGCGCAGCAATAACCCACAGAATCATTCCCATAGATGAGTTACCTTATACTTGTGCAGCTTGTGAGGACTGCTTTTGTGACCATATGATGGACGGGCTTATGGAAGTGTAAAGAGTTCCTCTATCTTTACTGTATAAGTTCCGAGAATGAATAAAGTTTAAATCTTGTTCGTATTTTGAATCTTGCTCTCTTTAAGACTTATCTTGGTGGTTAATCTTGATTAAAATTTTTCTCTAAGTCTCATATTCGTGAATCTTGCGAAATTATCACAAGTTGCGAGATGAGGACATCTCGCGTTTTTTAAGTGGGGTAGAATGTAAGATTCCTCCCCCAACCCCTTTTTGATGTCTAGTATCTTCCCCTGTAATCAACCCTCTTCAGAAATATAAAGACCCTGTTGCTAACTATTTTAGCCTAGAGAGAGGAAAATTATTCTAGAGAGAGAATATTCAGATTTTGAATATTTTTGGATAGAAAAATATCTCTTATAATTCAGATGAGTTCCCCTAAAACAGAAATTCAAAAAGAATTTTCCAATGTGCAATTGGAATTAATTGGAAATAGGTATAAAGAACCTTAGTCTAAGGGTCTAGATTTTCAGAAATCTTTAGACTATGGTCCAATTAAGGTTCCTATGGGCCAATAGCATCAATCTATGTGTAGGGAAGAGATAAATCCAAATTTGTAAAAAGAAGATACCCAAAAATGAGTAAATGCTCACATAAGGTGAAGAGTTGAAAATGTACAAGGTTTATTAGTAAAAAACTATGAGCAATATTAAAAATATGAGATATTTTGGGTATCCAAAAATGAGTAAATGCTCACATAAGATGAAGAGTTGAAAATGTACAAGGTTTATTAGTAAAAAACTATGAGCAATATTAAAATGATTCCATTATGACACATATGTAAGGAAGGGGAATTCTTTAAAGGAGGTGCATATTTCACATAAGATGAAGAGTTGAAAATGTACAAGGTTTATTAGTAAAAAACTATGAGCAATATTAAAATGATTCCATTATGACACATATGTAAGGAAGGGGAATTCTTTAAAGGAGGTGCATATTTCACATAAGATGAAGAGTTGAAAATGTACAAGGTTTATTAGTAAAAAACTATGAGCAATATTAAAATGATTCCATTATGACACATATGTAAGGAAGGGGAATTCTTTAAAGGAGGTGCATATTTCACATAAGATGAAGAGTTGAAAATGTACAAGGTTTATTAGTAAAAAAAAACTATGAGAAATATTAAAATGATTCCATTATGACACATATGTAAGGAAGAGGAGTTCTTTAAAGGAGGTGCATATTTCACATGCTTGAATGAGTTTTAAACTCATAAAAATTGAGATATTTCATCTCTCCTCTCTCCTCATTCAAGTCTAGTTCCAAAAAGTTAGCTTAACTGACCTAAAAATGGTCAAATATTGACCAAACTGATTTAGAAAATTCTAGAATGAGTTTGTTTGGTTAGGAGCTCAATTTTTCCTATAAATAGAAGCCTCCCCCTTGTTGAAAAATAGATAGTGTTTATGCATCGTTACTCTACTCCACCTAAGCCAAGAACTGTGAATTCATTTAATAATTCACTAGTTTTTGGAGCTTCCCTCTTTCTTCAATCCCCATTAGTGGCTCCATCAACATACTTAACCAATTGATTGGTTGGGGGCCTCTACCGTGAACAAAGAATCAAGCAAGTTGTAAGGTAATTAGTGAATATTGATCTTTCTATAATTTCTCAATGTTTCTCTCTTCTCAACCCCTCTCAAGCTTGAGAAGTTTAATTGGTATGGTTTTTTAAATGCTATTGAAGTTTGAATAGTAGTGAAGAGTTACATAATTTAATAAATGCTATTGAAGTTAATTTTCATTTATGTTTAAATTCTAATGATTTTTATGTAAATTCTCTCTCTCACTCAAGAAATGGTCATACTCATGACCCGTTCTCAATCCAAATCAAGCTTTTCATAAAGCTTTTCCTTAACCCAAGATTAAGCTATGCTTGAGGTCAAATTAATGGCTTTTTTCTATGCTTTTAGTTTATGTATATTGATGATTCAATCCATTATGGATTAATAATCCAATTAGAGATCATTTTAATTATTTCCTTAATGATAAGCATTATCCCTTAGAAAAATTGAGATTTATCAGTCATAGCAGCGGAGCTATGGCAAAATTTTTATAAAAATTATGCATAAAATAATTTCATTCAAAGCATAAAAAGAGGACTTCCTACCATATTCTAGGAATTATCATCCTAGATTAATTGAAAGAATTTCATTACAATCATGGAGAAATTGAATTTTAATATCATGCATAAAGGATAAGTTTTTATATCAAAAGTGTTATTTTTACCATTTTTATTTCATGCATAGAAGTATGCATAATGGATAAATTTTTATATCAAAAGTGTTATTTTTACCATTTTTATTTCATGCATAGAAGTATGCATAATGGATAAATTTTTATATCAAAAGTGTTATTTTTACCATTTTTATTTTATGCATATAAGTATGCATAGTGGATAAATTTTTATATCAAAAGTGTTATTTTTATCATTTTTAATTTTCATGCATAGAAGTATGCATAAAGGAAAATTTTTTATATCAAAAGTGTTACTTTTATCATTTTTAATTTTCATGCATAGAAGTATGCATAAAGGAAAAAATTTTATATCAAAAGTGTTACTTTTATCATTTTTAATTTTCATGCATAGAAGTATGCATAAAGGAAAAATTTTTATATCAAAAGTGTTACTTTTATCATTTTTAATTTTCATGCATAGAAGTATGCATAAAAGAAAATTTTTATATCAAAAGTGTTACTTTTATCATTTTTAATTTTCATGCATAGAAGTATGCATAAAAGAAAATTTTTTATATCAAAAGTGTTACTTTTATCATTTTTAATTTTCATGCATAGAAGTATGCATAAAAGAAAATTTTTTTATATCAAAAGTGTTACTTTTATCATTTTTAATTTTCATGCATAAAAGTATGCATAAAAGAAAATTTTTATATCAAAAGTGTTACTTTTATCATTTTTAATTTTCATGCATAGAAGTATGCATAAAGGAAAAATTTTTATATCAAAAGTGTTACTTTTATCATTTTTAATTTTCATACATAGAAGTATGCATAAAGGAAAAATTTTTATATCAAAAGTGTTACTTTTATCATATTGGATTTCATGCATATAGGTATGCATAAAAGATATTCTTTTTATACTAAAAGTGTGATTTTCCTCATAAATGGATTTTATGCTTAACTTAGATGCATAAGAGAAATTTTTTTATTCTAAAAGTGTAATTCCCTACCAAATTGAAATTATGCATAAGAAGATGCATAAAAGATTGATTTTAATTTCGAAAGCGTTAGTCTCCTTAAATGGAATTTATGTATAAATAAATGTGTAGAGAAATCTTATATCAAATATAAGAATTCTCTTTTAAAAAAAAGATATGAAATGTGATAAGATGTGATAAGAGGTGTATGAGATGTGATAAGAATTGATAAGATGCGTATGGAAAGTGATAGGATGTGATAAGAGGTGTATGAGATGTGATAAGAATTGATAAGATGCGTATGGAAAGTGATAGGATGTGATAAGAGGTGTATGAGATGTGATAAGAATTGATAAGATGTGTATGGAAAGTGATAGGATGTGATAAGAGGTGTATGAGATGTAAAAAGATGTGATAAGATGTGTATGAGATGTGATAAGATTTGATAAGATGCGTATGGAAAGTGATAGGATGTGATAAGAGGTGTATGAGATGTAAAAAGATGTGATAAGATGTGTATGAGATGTGATAGAATGTGTTAAGATGAGTTAGGATGTGTTAAGATGTATATGGGATGTGTTAGGACAAGAATGGATGTAATATGGTTGTATGAATGTGATGTGGATGTATACATGTAGATGTATATGTATGAATGTGAATGTTGATGTGGATGTGGATGTATGGATGTAGATACGGATGTGTATGTATGTATGTGGATGTGTATGTATGAATGAGGATGTAAAAATGGACGTATGTATATAGATGTGGATGTATGGATGTATGTATGTAGATGTGGATGTATGGATGTGATTATGAATGAAGAGGTGGATGTGAATGTATGGATGTAGATACAGATGTGGATGTATGTATGTAGATGTGGATGTATGGATGTGATTGTGAATGAAGAGGTGGATGTGAATGTATGGATGTAGATACGGATGTGGATGTATGAATGAGGATGTGAAAATGGATGTATGCATGTGAATGTGGATGTATGAATATGAATGTGGATGTGTGGATGTGGAAATGGAGGTATGGATGTATGAATGTAGATGTGGATGTATGCATGTAGATGCGTATGTATGAATGTGAAATTGGATGTATGATGTGGACGTACGAACATGGATATGTATGTAGAATAATGAATATGAAGATGTATGTGAGATAATGTAGTCTATATAAGTGAATGGATGAGAACGTGAATGGAATGTGGAATAAGTAATGTGGTCCGAGAGTGGATAATATGGAAAGACAAGAGTTCGTTATAGAAACTGTATTTGTGACTGTTTGTAAATGACTGTTTTATGTCAAGAATGCTGGAGAAGCATTTTGACCGTCTTGAGGATTAAGGTCATGAAGACTGAACTGATAAAGTTGCAACTGCTGACGGAGAGTCAATGGAGGATGTCTCGCGTAGCAAGGTCGATCGAGGTCTTGACCAGCCTCGGCTCGATTTAAATGGTGAGCTTCCGGTACGGTGGATGAGGGACCAAGGAAGCGGCCTATGAGTGAAGCGCTAGGTCACCTGCGAAGGATCCTAGAGGGTGCTGACCATACGGTGCTCGGGCTGTGGGTCGCCGAAGATACCCACACGTGCGTCGTGGAAGATATTGGAATAAGGAGTAAGAGTTGTTTTCTGAAACCGGGCATGGATCTGGTTGATTGACCTTGCTGGTCCTCAACAGATGAGTCCATGGCTCTTTTATATGGATCTGTGGGTTGATCTTGCTGATCTTCCACGGAGACTCCATTCTATTATATGAATATATTGCCGGTTACTATGAGCTAGGAACCATGGAAAAGGCCCCTGAGAGAACAGGTGGTGAGCGTTTTGGTTGCCAATGATGCCATAAGTATACCGATGAAAGAATGACTGGAAATAAGGATTCAACCAGAGACTTTGAGGATTGTCATCAGTGACATAATGGTTTTATTAAAGGATTGTTTTAAAGCTAGTTGATGCTAAGAAAAAGGCAATTTCATATTGGGTGTGTAAGTGGTATGACTAGTTTTATGTTTGCATGAACTTCCGGCTAGGGGGCCTTGGAACTCTTTTCCTTGGTACCCGGGACAAAACCTAACCAAATTCCAAATTGGATCCCCTCACTACAGTGGTTGGGCGGTTGGCTAACCCATGGGATCGGATGGGGTTAGGCTGGACTGATGGATCCGTAAATCGAGATTTAATTTCTATTATTACGATAGATGAAGTAAATCCCGGATAGAAACTGTTCTATGGATAGGAATCAACGGCTGTGCCTCTTGATGGGGAAAAAAGCGTTGATCCCAATGATCCAAGTGCAAGTTCTTCCTTGATTTGACCAAGTACCGTTAAAGGTGCAGTCATATCAGTTTGATCAGTAATGATCTTGACTACGTTAGAGTAAAGAGTTATCCTGGTGGAATCGCCCGTGCTTTTCGGGTAAAGGAAGTTTTTCCGGTTTCGGTTTTGGACAAACCGACGGATTAGTCTCTTGTCCGGATATCCGTGGGCGAGGCCCCGAGTGTGGGACCCCTGTCCCGCGCGAGAAGTGCTACTTCCGCTGCTAGTACCCCGAATCCGTTGCTCGGTGGGAACAGGGATCTCACAGTTGGTATCAGAGCAGGTTTTGAAAGCTAATAAAGATAATTAAATTCTTATCTGAAATTGGTAATAAGAATTCAGAAACAGCATTTTCATAATGTATTTTCATTCCGTAAGCTTCTTTAATGAAGAAATTTTAATCAAAGAAATTGTTTTTATAGATGGAAGTTTCCCATTTATCTGGTATTCCCGACCTCACCCATTCTCAAGATATGATTGCATTTGCCTTCGAGCATCTCATCTCTTCCGCTTCAACACGAACAAGCCGAGCAAGACTCGCACGCCATTTCGAGGAATTATATTTTCCTAACCCAGTGGAGAGACAACAGCATAAGTGGGTTGCAGGGCTATATATCCACGCCTCTTATAACCGGCGTGCAATGCTGAGGCAGAACCTCTCATTGGCCATGATTTTGATAAAGCTGAAAATGACGCGTGGTGTCATTCTATATCTTTCAACGCCTCAAAATTTCAGACGTGCTTGCCGAGTTTATAGACTCCTTAGTCGATTTATCCCTAAGGAGAAAATAATAGCTCCCTTCGCAGTTAGAGAACTTATGTAACAGGGCATGACTATGGCCCAGTACGGTCCTCTTATATGTCTTTCGAGGAGATTTTGAACTCAGAGCCGAGTTGCTCTATGTATATATTGCAACTTTTATATAAATAAAGAAACATTTTTCGGTTAAAAAATTCCTGTTGAATAAATGATTGTTTATGGCGAACGATCTACTGCTGATAAAGAAAAAAAAAATCTGTTATCGGACATATGCCATAGATCTCCATTAAGATCTTGTCTTGTATAAGAAATTGTTTTCCAAACTCTTAAGTCTTAGGATCTCGTGAATAATATCAAAATAAAAATTTAATAATATATAAAATTTGGCAAAATCATGAGACGAGGAAACCGTGGTCGTCAGCCAGACCCTGTCTCTGAAGATGACGAGCTTGACCTTAATGTTCGCAAGGCTCTTCATAGGTCTCAGCCAGGACCCTTCAAAGGAGAAGGGGAGAACTTGGGTGAGGCTGTGGAGAAATGGGTGGAAGCCTTGGAAGAGTATTTTGATGTCACAGGATACAATCATCAGAGCAATTGGCTAATAAAGATCAACTGAGAAGCCAAATATGTCAAAAATTTATCAAGAAACACAAAAAGGTTGTAATTGTGTGATATAATTCATACAATTTGATATTCAAACTGAAAAATTTACAATTTAGTAATTGGGTTTTCAGATGCCGCAATTGTATGGAACCCTGACTTGCTTGAGGCCTAGACATGATGGTATCTATCTTATAGTTCCAAGTATCATGACTACCCGTATATACCGAGAGTATAACTGCAGCTCTTTACTGACAGTATATACGAGTAAATCTAAGACTTGAAATTATAAGCGTTATTGCTATCCAGATGATGATTTCGAATGTGGTTGATTCATCCCATTCATCCTCATTGCGGCTTTGTCTAACTTATCGTTTTTCAACCAAAATTTAGGAATCATCATTTTTCAAGAATAATCCAAATCAACTCATCAATTCTCGACCAGAATTTTAAAATCATATCAACCACATTCGAATTCATCATCTGGATAGCATTTTTGCTTATAATTTCAAGGTCTTAGATTTACTCATATATACTGTCAGTAAAGAGCTACAGTTATACCCTCGGTATATACCGGTAGTCACGGTCCTTGGAATTATAAGGTAAATACCATCATGTCTAGCCCTTAAGCAAGTCAGCGATTCCACATAATTGCGGTACTTCCATCTGAAGACCCAATTACCAATTTATGAATTTCAGTTTGAATATAAATTTGTATGAATTTCATCACACAATTCCAACCTTTTACTGTTACTTCATAAACTTTTGACATTTTTGGCTTCTCGTCGGTTGATCCACTTTAGCCAATTCGCTCTGATACCAACTAAAAGATCCCTGCCTCCTCCGTGCAATGAATTCGGGGGGTGCTAGTAGTGGGAGTAGCACTTCTTGCACGGTGCAGGGTCCCTCACTCGAGGCCTCGCCCACCACGGATATCCGAACAAGAGACTAATCACTCAGATCTTTCAAAACCGAACTCGAAAAAACTTCCCTCGCCCGGAAAGCTTACGCGATTCCTCCAGGATATTTTTACTCTAACGTAGTCAAGAGCCTTAACTAACTGAACTGATCCGACTGAACCCGTAAGTCCCATGGTTAGATCAAGGAAAAGACTTGCACTTGGATCATAGAGACCAAGGCTTTTTTCCCCATTGAGAGGCATAGCCATTGATTCTTTTCCATAGAATAATTTCTATCTGGGATTTACTTCATCTATCGTACTATAACAGAATTGAGTCTCATTTTAGGGATCCATCAGTCCAGCCTAACCCCATCTAGTCCCGTGGGTTAGCCAACCACCCAACCACTGTAGTGATGGGATCCAATTAGGAATTTGGTTAGGTTTTGTCCCTACTACCAGGGAAAAGACTTCCCAGGCCCCCTAGCCGGATATTCATGCAAACTTAAAGCTAGTCACAAAACTTACACACCCAATATGAAATTGCCTTTTTCATAGATTCATCTATCTTTAAAACAATCTTTTAATGAAATCATAGTGTCACTGATCATAATCCTCCAAAATATCCGGTTGAATCCTAATTTCTAATCAGTCCTTCATGGGTGTACCTATGGCATCATTGGTAACCAGAACGCTCACCACCTGACCACTTAAGGGCCTTTTAGGTCATAGTACCCGATAATATATTCACTTATAAAAATCCAAATGGAATCTCCGTTGAAGATCAGCAAGATCAACCAACAGATCCATATAAAAGAGTCATGGACTCATCCGTTGTTTGAGGGACGAGCAAGGTCAATCAACCAGATCCATACCCGGTTTCAGAAAACAACTCTAATTCCTTGTTCCATTATCTTCCTCGACGCACATGTGGGTATCTTCGGTGACCCAGAGCTCGAGCACCGTATGGTCAGCACCCTCTAGGATCCCTGTGCTTCACTCATAGGCTGCTTCCTTGGTTCCTCATCCACCGTACCAGAAGCTCACCATTTAAATCAGACCGAGGCTGGTCAAGACCTCGGCCGACCTTGCTACGTGAGACGTCCTCCGTTGACTCTCCGTCAGCTGTTGCGACTTTATCAGTTACGTCTCCACGACGTCATTCACAAGACGGTCAAAATGCTTCCCCAACATTGTTGACATAAAACAATCATTTATAAACAGGTCATCATAAATACAGTTTCTATAACAAACTCTTGTCTTTCCACATTGTTCCACATCAATCCACATTACTTAATCCATATTCCTTTCATATGTATTCCCATTCTCATCACATCTTTTCTCATTTATCCTCATCAGATCTCATCCACTCACATCTACCCATATCCACATCTCATCACATCATATTGATTCACATCTATCCCGTTTCACATCACATCACATCACATATCATCCATTCACATCTATCCCAATTTACATCACATCTCATCACATCCATTTCACATCACATCTCATTCATTCACGTCCCGATTCACATCTCATCCATTCACATCCCAAATCATTCATTCACATCCCGATTCACATGACATCACATCTCATTCATTCACATCCTGATTCACATGACATCACATCAAATCTATTCATGTCCATCACATTCATTTATATCACATCCATTTACATCCATCACATCACATTCATTCTTCACCATCCCATCCCACACCATTTACATCCATCACATCACATTCATTCTCATCACCATCCCATCCCATACATTCTATCCACATTACATCACATCACATCTATCCACATCATGTCTCATTCATGCACATCTCATCTCATTCATCCACATCCATCCAATCGTTCACATGTACGACTACCCACATCTATCCATACACATCCACATCCACATCCATATCCATGTAGTTCCCATCTCACCCTTTCATATATCCTCTCATCTCATTCTCATCCACATCCATTTACTTCACATCTCATCCCCATTCATTTTCATCACACCACATCCTATCACATCCCATTTATATCTTATCACATCCATTCACATCTTATCGTAGCCCATTTACATCCTATCACATCCCATTTACATCTTATCACATCCATTCACATCGTATAACATCCCATTTACATCTTATCACATTCCATTTACATCTTATCACATCCGTTCCACATCCTATTCCCATTTAGTAGTTTTTACTACTTTGATACTGATAATGGGACTTTCTCTAAATTTCTGCCAATTGCTTGGCTTAATTAAAGGTTCTTTTTCTCGATGACTATTTCCATATTCCTTTTCAATTCCTCAATTGAATTATATTCAATATTCCTCTTTTAAATAAAAGAATTCATGGGATTTACAGAAATCAATTCTACCCATATTTTCACTTTTGATAAATAATCATAAATTGAATTATATTCAAAATTCCTCTTTTTCTCATTTAATTTCTTGGACCTTAAATATCATGGGAATTCCTCTTTTTGCATTACATTCCAATGTCATGGGAATTCCTCTTTTATCATCAAATATTTCTCATAAAAAAAATACATAAAATATCCATTAATTCAATATGCCAAGAATTTCTCTTTTCCCATCAATGATTGAATTCCAAATGTCATAGGAATTCCTCTTTTACCATTTAAATATTTCTCATCGATAGATTTATCTAAAATTCATCTTTGAATTTAAATAAAATATCCATTAATTCAATATGCTAGGAATTTCTCTTTTTCCATCTAAATGATTGAATTCCAAATGTCATAGGAATTCCTCTTTTACCATTTAAATATTTCTCATAGATAAAATAAATTTATCTAAAATTCTTCTATGAATTTAAATAAAATATCCATTAATTCAATATGCTAGGAATTTCTCTTTTTCCATCTAAATGATTGAATTCCAAACGTCATAGGAATTCCTCTTTTAACATTTCAATATTTCTCATAGATAAAATAAGTTTATCTAAAATTCATCTTTGAATTTAAAAAATAATAATTAATTCAATATGCCAGGAATTTCTCTTTTTCCATCTAAATGATTGAATTCCAAATGTCATAGGAATTCATCTTTTACCATATAAATATAATTATCATAATTTTCTCTTTTCTTAATTATTTAATTACACAGAAACTTAAAAAATAGTTTTCTATTGAATGTGATAAAAACCATTCTTTTAGCCTAGGATATTCAATCTTAGAATATGGTAGGAAGTCCTCTTTTTACGCTATGCATAAGAATGAATTATGCATCAATTTCTTAAAATTTGATGCATAAGAATGATATTCAATCCTAGAATATGGTAGGAAGTCCTCTTTTTTACGTTATGCATAAGAATTAATTATGCATCAATTTCTTAAAAATTTTGCCATAGCTTCGCCTGCTATTACTGATAATTTTTAATAATTTTGAAAGCATAAAGTTTTAGTAATACAATATGATAGAATAACTATCATTTGGATCGATATTTAATTATGGACTTGATTCCTAAGTTTTTCATAATTAAAAAGCATTAAAAAGCCACTTCTTTGGCCTCTAATTTGACAAGCATAGAATTTACTTTTTGATTTGAGAATTGCTTCATGAGAAGCATCATTTGAATATAGAATAGGTCGTAGAAATGACCATTCTTAGGGGGAGAGAGAGATATGCTTAAAATTTTTTTTGAATTAAGCATAAATGTAAACTTTATGTTTTTAATTACTAAAATTCATTAAAGAGCTTCAATTGCATCAAAGAGCCATTCAATTGAATACTTCTCAAGCTTGAGAGGGGTTCAGAAGTGAGAAACATTTAGAGATTAAGAAAAAGACCATAAAATCACTCTTTACCTCTTGTTTTGCTTGATTCTTTAGTCATTGGAGAGGCCCCCAACCAATCAATTGGTTTAGTATGTTGATGAATACTCCAAAGAAGGTTGAAGAGAGAGAGAAGCTCCAATCTCTCCAAATTGTAGAGGATTTTTAGAGGATAATAGAAAATATCATTATTTTAGTATAATATTGGCATGGTATAGTTCACATATTTTTTTACAAAGGGCTAAGGATCTATTTATAGGTGAGGGAGGCCTCTAACCAAGTCCAACTAGGTTCTAGAATTTTCCAGGTTCAGTTTGGTTGAATTTGGACAAGATTTGGACCTAGTTTGGCTCCCTTTTGATTTGGTAGAGATAAAAGTATCTTATTATTTTTGAGTTAAAAACTCCTCCACAACATGTGAAATAGGTGCCTCCTTGAAGAGCCCCCTTCTCCTTATTACCAAGGTGTCAAAAATGTATCATTATACCCAAAATATCTCATTTTTTTAGTATTATTCATAGTTTCTTACTAATAAACCTTGTACTCAGTCAACTCTTCATCTTATGTGGGCATTTACTCATTTTTGGATATTTTTCTTTTATAAATTGGATTTATCTTCTCCCCACACTTGGATTGATCCTATTGGCCCATAGGAACCTTAATTGGACCATAATCCGAAAATTTCTGAAAATCTAGACCCTTAGGCACTAAGGTCCTTTATACCTATTTTCAATTAATTCCAATTGCACATTGGAAAGTTCTTTTTGAATTTTTGTTTCAGGGGAAAACATTTGAGACACTATGAGGATTTTTATATCCAAAAATATCTCAATTTAGGATTACCTCCCTCTAGACATTTTCTCTCTCCAGGCCAAAACAGGGTAAAACAGAATCTTTCTTTTATTTCAGAGAGGGAAATAATTATAAGATCAGAAGGGGAGGCTCTTACACATATACACCTCAAAACAAGAACCCCATCACATTTGCATTTTCACTCAGATTTGCGTTTGTTTTCATCAAGGCCACATTTTGTAAATTCCTTACTAGATAGCTCTTGTGTGTGCAAGGGACTTTCAACTAAAGGGCAAGAAAGAGGGCCAAACACACCAAGTAGAGGGTGGGGATAGAGCACACAAGCATGGTAGTCTGTTGGTGCTTCAAGCACAGCCAGACAAGAGTGAAAGAAGGCCCATCAGGGGGGGTAGACACTCAAAGACCAAATTTGGGAGAGCATAAGGGTGGCCAGATTTGAAAAACAAAATGCAGCATAGCAAGCTACAGGACAACACACAGAAGGTAGTGAGATTTGGCAGAAATGTAGTCTATTTAAGCTGTAGGAAACCACAGTGGGCGGTCATATACAGCAACAAAACACACTGAGGGAAACCTCCAAGGGGGTGCTATAGGCCAGCCAGCTTGTGGACAGAGGGGGAAGATAGGGTGGCAACATTTTGTACATTTGGGTATGTTGGATTATATCATCTCCAGAGGGTCTACATCACCTTTTTCATGCTTGTATTGGCCATTTATGAGCCCCTACATTGGCATATCTTAGCAGAGATTATTCAGCATTTTTCAACCATTTTAAGGTATTTTTAGGCATTCCCTACAGCTGGCCGACTAGCACTATGGGGGAATATATAAGGGATGACTCCATTTCCCCCATATCATCTCATTCTTTTGTATCCAATTGAGGTCATTATCAATTGCTTCTTCTTCTTACCCTTGTACAGCACCTACGGGCTTCCCTCATGCTCAGTTTTTAGCAATAAACATGAGTTTCCAGCATTTACAAGTCTTGTACCTAGGCCTACATGTGTGTTTTTTCATTGCTTTCACTTTCTTTCAGGGTATATGTGGCTTTCTTGCCCGAGCCAATTGGCTACACCCACTCGTCTTCCATCACATAAGGATAAAACCTTTGCCTAGTCCTTGATCGCAAAGGTGTGTTTATTTTCTTCAAGTACATCTGTGGGCAGGCACATAACATAGTTTCTACTCATGTCAGAGAGCTCTTTGGTTTCTTGGGAGAAAGGATGGTCCATCAACTTGAGGATGCCCGAAAGCTTTGAAGGGAGGAAGTGGTATTGGTGTAACAGAGTCCCCAAGCAGATTCTGGAGGATGAGCCCAAGGAGTAGACACTACCATGCTTGGAGGTAATCTAGACAACCACCCATCCCACAGAGTGCTTTTTGATGCAAACCCGAAGGCTTCTACTAACTCTACATGCATGAAGGATTCTCTCCAAGTGGGTTAAGGGACTTGACTGACTAACTGATCTGCTAAGCTGAGGAATGACCTACGTAGCTTGTGCCTGACTTACCCTAGATTTTGCTTGACTTATCCTGGACTGAGGATGTACAATGGGGTCACGATGTATGACAAATATCATCCTGCTAGGTTCTAATAATGTACAAATGTTGCATTGTTGATGATGAGCTAGTTTGTCAAAGTGCAGAGTGCATGTGACATAGCCCTAGGGACATGCGAGGGGCAGCCAATAGCCTACAGGACATCCAACATTATGATGGCTGAAGGGCAGCCCACATAGGCTGCCTAGCCCTCGAAATAGAAGTTATTCAGTGCCCAGTCCCCTAGGGAAACATGCACCTAATGTCCAGTCAAGAAGGGAAAGAAGCGCAACATTTATTGACATTATATGCTGTTTATTCTAGTTGTGGGCAGTAATTGAGACAACCACCTGGACTTGAGCTAGCCAACTACCTTTTATTGGTAGTATAAATACTTGAACCCGCAATCCATTGTGTTATCTCATAATTCACCAAGAGCTAAGACTCATCAAGGGCCAAGACAGCCAAGGATTTGCTAATGCAAAGGGGTGAAGGACTGCAGAACAAGGGCAGAGTTATCTCAGCCAGAAAGATCAAGTTTTCTATATTTTCTTTTCATATTTACATCATTCTAATTAAAAATACACCATTTGTGGTGGGGGCCCTACAGAGGGTATTCGGGACCCAATACTGTGTCCTCTCCTATCTCCCTCTCTCCCTCTAGATTTTGCACAATTTCATTTAGTTTTGTGCATTAATTCATTTAGTTTTGTGCGTTAATTCCATTGCAAAAAGTGTGCTGATTTCTGAGCATTGATCTCCCCTGAAGCTTCTGCATGTTACAATGGTATCAGAGCCTACTTCAAGTGCAAAGATTCAACAAAGAAACCAAAATTTTTTCTCTCTCATGTGGTTGGTTTTCAGACGCCGGTGGACTACCCCTTTCGGAGGGACTCCTGTCCCTCGAAGGACGGTTGGTTTTCTATAAAATGATTTAGATGAATTTTGATGCAACAAAAGTTTCCCACGATGGAATAGCACTCTACTTTTTTAATTTTGCCTTTGGTTCAGCTCAATTTTTGGTAAAATACCACTAATGATGGCTTAATCATGATGATTAACAGTTTAATTTTTGGAGGCTTCAATTCAGCTTGTGGAAGCTACCAATGAAGGGGATTTTTAGCAAGGCTTATTTTCCTTGGCTAGGAGCAAAGATTTGACTATGCCAATGAGCTCAAAAAACACGAAAAAAGGTAGATTTATGCAGATTGGTGGTGACTGGTTTTTGGGCTCTCTCGCATTGTACAGTGCATCAATGCTCACAAGATTCAAGCTGTAGGATGCTTATAGTATGCTCTAAGCTTGGCTAAGAGCATTTGCTTCAATTCGAAGCGTAGAGACAGAATGGCGCAAAAGACCAAGTTGTGAAAATGCGCCGATTTTGGCCAGATTAGAATGAAATTTGATGAAACCCTCCCGGTTGTGGTTTAGCCTAGGGTTGAGCAACACTCTCCTAATAGGACTTGGCTAATCATTGAGAGATTGAGAACAAGCCTGAGCAAATTTGGACCACAAGTAGAAGAAGAAGATAAGGATGTGATTAGTGACTTATGAGATGATTTGTGAAGAGATTAAACTAATGTGGGGTTAGGGAAGATGAATGCTAAGCTATAGAGAGCTTAAACCAAGCTTTGATACCATGTTAAAATTCATGGATCAAGCTTCCTAATCAACTATCTAATTAGATCCTAATCTTGATCTAGTCAACTATCTAATTAGATCCTAATCTTGATCTAATCCTACACTAATGATAATACTAATCTAAGGTGGATAAAAATGAACAATACTCATGGTGGTGATGAGTGTGAGCTAATTAAGTTTAGACTCAAGTTCAGTTAGGTTACAAGATGGAAACTTGTACTCATAGAAAGACTTGAGATGTTGTGCTTGTATTCCAATGCTTCAAATGTCCTCCTTTTATATGAGGAAAGTACAACAAAGCTATGATAGATCATGTGGGATAAACTTGGCTAGGTGACTTTGCACTCTAGCATCACTCATTTCCACATTGTGGACATGTATGTGTACACCTGTTTGGGACTGACAGGTGGTCTACATGTGTTTTTGCAGGTGGTAAGTGTCCCCAAAAACCCAATTTACAGCTTTATGATTTCACACACTAATAATTATGGTTGTAGGTTCACACACACTTATAAGTGACTAGACAACTTATAAGTTATACACATTAGGCAGCACATATTTAATACACATGACATCCAAAAGTCCAGCTCTGGACAATATTTGGGCCATCCTCAAGTAGGCACCCCCTTTTGGACCTAAAAAGTACACATTACAACTATTATTAGCAAAGGAGCTCTATTGTGGAAGGGAATTCTAGATTTGTGGTAGGCGCATGCTTTTCTGGATGCATGGGAGCTGGTCGACTGGTTCTACATGCCACCAGGTGTATGGGAGATGCTCTCCGAATCCTATTGGAGGCTTCCCTACTTCTGGTCGACTGGTTTATAGCCCTAAAAAGGGGCTGGTCGACTGGTTCTACAGGCCACCAGCTATATGGGAGATGCTCTCCGAATCCTATTGGAGGCTTCCCTACTTCTGGTCGACTGGTTTATAGCCCTAAAAAGGGGCTGGTCAGGTCATAAAATAGGGGAGAAGAGGTGGTCTAATCATATGGACTGATTCTCCTACTGATCTGAGACCTATAGGGTTGTGTACTGCTACTTCCTTTTGTGGCTACTACTGAGAGCTGATCGACTACTGTAAATAGCCCTTCAAGGCTGGTCAACTTGTTCTATGAGTCATATAGAAGGAAGTTGAAGGTGTAGGGTTGTCTCGGGTTGATGTGGAAGTGGTATGGGCTGTCCTACGTGTGCTTGATGTTGGGAGTGCCCTCTTGTGCTGAGGATCGTCATCAAATTAGCATATGTTTTTGTTTTGCTTTCATATTGCATTGGAAGAGAGAGAGGTGCTAGCTAGTGGAGAATCCCTTGGCATCCGTGGAGTTGTATTTGGAAGCAGACTCCTTTTTGATAATCTAACCATAAGGGGGGGGGTCAGCCCATCTTCTGGCCCCTAGTGTGGTGTACTATGCAAAGTTGTCATCTTCTTTTATCTGTCATGCTTATGTGCATTTTCAATTTTCATGATTGATAAGATTTCTGTGTTACAGTTGCCCTTCCGTATATAGCATTGGCCAATGAGATCTCGAAAAACCTGAGACATCATTTTGTTGAATGTCGTTGGAGCGTTGGTGAGGCCAAAGGGCATCACCACAAATTCGTAGTGGCCATGCTCGATCTTAAGGGCCGTTTTTGGAATGTCGGCCTCAAAGATCCAAAACTGATGGTACTTTTGATTTCCTCTCCTTAGTAGCTAGGTTTGTTAGTTTATTTATTTTTGATCTTTCAAATGCTTTGTTTTTATCTATGTCCTCTTCACTATTATTTCTTTCTCAAATCTCTCAATTCGTAAGTTCAGATTTTTCTGACCTTATGAAGGTATATATCTGTTCTTCATTGTTAGTTTATTGAACGCCTTGTAATCCACACATAAGCGTGCAGACTTTTCCTTCTTTTGGACAAATAGAATGGGAGCGGCAAAAGGTGAGGAATGTGTGAAAACATCATTTTTCCCAGCCCTAAAAAGGGGATTTTATTGGTTTTTTTGGAATTTTTTGTGTCTTTGCTGACCTACAGCCTTTAAGCAGTCCCATATACTATATATAGGTTAGCCTCATCATTCATCATCTTGTACCACTTCCTGACCATATCAAGTACCATCTTGGTGGTGCTGCTGCCGATGCATATACCATACCTACGTTATCATCATCACTTGTCAGCCTCAGCACATCAGCGTTTTACTACTGGGGCCACACCTTAGGACATCAGCTCTCTCTGCTACATCTAGTACTTCAGCATTTCATATCAGCTCATGGGACAATAGCCCACTTTGCCACATAGATCACATCAACGTGTTCATGGGACAATAGTCCTTTGTGCTACAGTAGAGCATATCGGCGTTTTATCTTCAGCTCATGGGACAGCAGCTCTCTGTGCTACATGAAGCACTTCAGCGTTTTTCCTCCGCTCACATCATTGGGACAACAGCCCACTCTTTGCTACAGTACAAGACATCATCATATTATCATCAGTACTCTTTGGGACAGCATCCCACTCTCTGCTACATCACACCATCGGGACGGCAACCCACTCTCTGCTTATCTTCACCATCAACACCACTCGAGGATGGCAGCCCTCTTTGCTCTTCACCACCCCTCGGGTACGCAGCACCCTTGTCACTAGGCCTACACCCTTTAGGTACATAGCACCCTTGTCACCAGAGCCTGCACCCTTCAGGTCTTGTTGCACCCTTGTCACCAGAGCTTGCACCACTACACCACTCGGGACGGGAGCCCTCTCTACTCTTTATCTACCACCTCAGGTACTGCAACACTCTTGTCACTAGAGCCTGCATCACCTCATCTTCCCCTGTCACTACCACCTCAGAGTGCCTCTGCGACGTGAGCCTTCGACACCGAGTGCTTTGCCTCACATCGACGCGAGCCTTCGTCATCGACTGTGCTTCAACTCCAGCATCATCTTTGCTTCTGCACTGGTCTTTCTACTCATAGTCACCTCACATCAAAGGGCTATTGTACATATGTTCATTCACCATTATATATAGATTCACTCACCTATTTCATGCTCTGTTGTTTTGCTCTGATCTCTCGTACATTTGGTCCTTTTGTCTTTTTTCCCTCATAAGGAAGACGGTATCTAGACTGGAGTACTACTCCAGCTCGCTCTCCAATGCCTTAGAAAGGTAGTAGGGGAACTTGCTTGGAGGTTCTGAACCAAGAACCAACTCTATGCGATGGTCCTCGGGTCTACTAGGTGGGAGAGTGGGTGGGAGGTCTTCTTGCAGCATGATGTTGTATTGATACAAAACACCTGCCATCTGCTGCTCCGTTGTTGCAGGGGTGCTATTTGAACTACACAAGGTTGCTACAGTATGACCTTATTCTTATAAGGTACATTTTAGTGTATTGTATGGAGCCGTACATTGGTAGTTCTCCACACTCCCCCCCCTCTCTTCCCCTTCTCCCCCGACTAACCTTTGGTCCAAGATCCTCCCATAGTTATCGATTTTTCACCGCCCGTAGATAGGCACCCGCTTGTAGTCGCTTATTTATCCGCCCATAGGTGATGCCGCCAAGGAAGCACCAAGGGGGGTTTTGAACCCAAGACCTCTTGGTCCTAGGCAAACACCTTCACCACTTGAGCTATCACCTCATTGGCAAGTACATGGTAGTTTTTAAAAACATTTTGGGCCAAAAAAAATCCTAGGTCGGCCGTCGTCGTCGATTTTAGTCGACTTATGCAAAGTGTAAACATAGACATTCCTCTCATTGATACATACATTGCAACGAGAGATGATGATGATGTGGTGCCAGGCGCTACGATCATTGCCATTGTAGAGCTAGAGCTAAGAGTATGATAGCGAAGGAAACATGTTGACAGTTGGAGCTCTCATTTTGCTAATTGTGTTGTTAAATGTTTATAAATTAATTATTTTTTCATTCATTTTTTTGTACATATATGTACACTATATAGTATATTTTTTGTGTTTTTACGAGCCTTCGTATTTCACATACCTCAAAATCTCAACCCGTACTTGAGTGCGTACCTTACCGTAACTTA
The DNA here is from genome assembly GCF_041138505.1 of Cibotium barometz. Classification (NCBI taxonomy): domain Eukaryota; kingdom Viridiplantae; phylum Streptophyta; class Polypodiopsida; order Cyatheales; family Cibotiaceae; genus Cibotium; species Cibotium barometz. Next base: position 9,689,265 of record NC_141086.1, on the reverse strand, counting down.
CCTTACCATACCTTAACTGCGTTAGATTGAGAGCAGACATATAGTAACGCACACTCTGCTCCTTTTTGAATGGCTCGTTGGACCTGAATGTGGGAAATAAGTGGAGTTCCAGGAATGCTCCCATCCTTGCGAATCATGAGATGCTCAGGCAACCCTTCAACAATAGTGAAAGTGTCTTGCCTCCAATCAGGAATGGGTCCATATTGTCTAAACCACTGGATCTTGAGGATCATATCACACCCTAAAAGAGGGGAGACAATAAATCCCGCTGGAATGTGGCCCTCTGAACTTGAAACTTAAATTGTTGAGCTTTATGAGTGATGTGTGTATGTAGACCAAGGGTAAACCCATCCACATCTAGATGATAAGGAACCAAGGTACAACTCATCTTAGTGGTAAACTATAGAGAGATGGCATCCTCAGAACTACCCATGTCAAAGAGGACAATGAACTGTTGTCCCATTGGCAGTGCCATAGGCACGGATGAGAGTCTTTTTTTTTCCCTTAGCCTCAACCTCCTACTTATCATCAAATACCATTTGTGGCACTGAATTCAAAGAGGGTAAAAGCTGAACGGCATTCGAGGCTGATGGTGGAGGTGTGGATGAGGATGCTACAGTTGCTACTATGGAAGTGGATGCCTTAGAGTAGACATTTTGGCCTGGAACTTAGTGCAATCTTTCTTCCCGTGTCCCACAGTGTGACAGAAGAAACAACGGTTCTCTTTTGGTCTTTACTCTTCTGAGCCCCCTTACCTCGTAGATGACTACTGGGTAGATGATTGCTGTTGGGGCTTTGGAGAAGACTGCACCTGCTTGGGCTTACCTCCGTTCAGCATCAGCTCCTGATTTTGAGCGCGAGGATCAGTGCCCGTGCATAAGTCTAAGGCTCAAAATTCCTCACTGGGTACCTAATGGTAGTGCCTAAACCTCGAATGAACTGCTTGAGCTTATCTTCTTCTGATATGGCCATTTTAATGACCTTGGTGGTGTTGGGACTAACTCACTCACACACAATAGGGTTTCCTATAGATTAGGGTTAGCTGCAAAAACAAGCAGCTCAAACAAAGAGAGAGAGAGAGCTAGACACAAAATGTGTGGTTATCACAAATGCAAGTCAACCCTTGCATGTGAGTCACATCCATATAATATACGAGTGCAAAAGTTCTTCAAACTTCTCTCAAGCTAAAGCCTTTGTGAACAGATCTGCAACATTATCCTGTGTAGGGTAGTAAGATAAATTGATCTCCCCTGCATGTAACCTCTCTCTGACATAGTGATAATGAATCTCAATATGCTTGGTACGTGCATGAAATACGAGATTTCGTGCCACGGCCATAGCACTCTGGCTATCAGTGAGAATGGTGGTGGGTGTCTGCTAACTCTCACAAAGATCAGCCAATAATCTCCTCAACCATACACAATCTACTGTAGCTGTGAAGACTACCTTGTACTCAGCCTCGCAAGTAGATGTGGGATATGCATGAACTGCCAAGAAAAAAAACAATTCCCACTGGTGGATTGCCTGGTATCATAATCACCAGCCAATTTGAATCACTGTATGCATAAAGCTACAAGCCCCCCCCCCCCCCCCCCCCCCCCCCCCGCGGATAGAACAAACCAAGATCCAGGGTACCTTGAAGATAATCGAAAATGCGTTTGACTGCCCAATGCTTTGTGCTTGGGTTGTGCATGAGTTTGCTCAATAGGCCTCGTGTTACACAAGTAAATGAGGCATCCCACTACCTGGCTCGCCAATATCATGCAGAGTAAGTTGTACACCTGGTTCTACTAGAGTAGAAATTGGCTTACATTCTTCCATGTGAAACCTTTTTAGCAAACTTTTTATGTTCTTAGTTTGATGCTTAACAATGCCATCATCTCTATGCATGAACTGTATGCCAAGATAGTAGTGTAAAGGTCCCAAATTCGACATATCAAATTTAGATTTCAAACCAGCCTTGAAATCTGAAATTTGTTCTTTGCTAGTCCCTGTTATGAGCATGTTATCTACATACAAGATGACTATGAGAATATCGGCACCAATTTCCTTCATATACAATGTGCTTTTAGTTGGACTATTCACATAACCTTGGGTGGTTAGTAGATGAGCATGTATCATACCAAGCTCTTGGAGCTTGCTTTAACCCATACAATACTTTGTGTAACCTGCGTACTTTATGTTCCTCACTGGGAAGTACAAAACCAATGGTGGGCTGATTTACATATACTTCCTCTTGTAAATCCCTATTTAATAATGCAGTTTTGATGTCCAACTGATGCACTTTCCATCCTTTATGTGCAGTCAATGCAAAAGTCTCCTCATAACCTATTCCCATTTTTGAGAATAGCCTTTAGCCACAAGTCTTGCTTTGTACTTGTCAATGGTACCATCAGACTTCCTTTTGACTTTGTACACCCACTTTGTTCCAATGCATGGTTTGAACTAGCCGTTGTTCTACCTGTTAGTGGAGCTGCAAGTTTACTATCTTGCAAAGTTTTCTAGCAACCATCTTGGCACAGCAGTTATCCCAATTCCTCCGGTGTCCGAATTTATCCAACTGTCTTCCTTGTAAGGAAAAAAAGACCAAAGGACCAAATGTATGAGAGATCAGAGTAAAACAACACAGCATGAAATAGGCGAGTGATTCTATATATAATGGTTAATTAACATATGTACAAGAGTCCTTTGATGTGAGGTGACTCTGAGTAGAAATACCAGTGCAGAAGAAAAGATGATATTGGAGTTGAAGCACAATTGATGATGAAGGCTCACGTCGATGTGAGAAAAAGCACTCCAAGATGTGGTTGGTGTGGAAGGCTCACATTGGTGGATGCAAAGGCACTCCGAGGTGGTAGTGGCAGCGGAAGATTGGGTGATGTAGGCTCTGGTGATAAGAATGCTATGGTACCTGAGGTGGTAGATGAAGAGCAGAGAGGGCTGCCACCGAGTGGTGTAGTGGTGCAAGCTTTGGTGAGACAAGGGTGCTACAAGACCTGAAGGGTGCAGGCTCTGTGTGATAAGGGTGATGCGTACGTGCAAGGTGTAGGCTATGGTGACAAGCGTGTTGCGTACCTGAGGGGCAGTGAAGAGAAGAGAGGGATGCCATCCTATGTGGTGTCAATGGTGAAGATAAGGAGAGCGTGGGTTGTCGTCCCGATGGTGTGATGTAGAAGAGAGTGGGTGATGTCCCAAAGAGTATTGATGATAAAACGATGATATCTTGTACAATAGCAAAGAGTGGGCTGATGTCCCGATGGTGTGAGCTGAGGAAAATCGCTGAAGTGCTCTATGTAGCATATAGGGCTACTGTCCCATGAGCTGAAGATAAAACACTAATATGCTCTACTGTAGTAGCAGAGAGGGATATTGTCCCATGAACATATATGTAACGTTGATCAATGTGATCTATGTGGCAGAGTGGGCTACTATCCCATGAACCGATATGAAACATTGAAGTACTGGATGCAGTACAGAGGGCTATTGTCCTGAGGTGTGGCTAGCAGTAAAACGCTAATGTGCTGAGGCTGACAAGCAATGATGATAACGTAGATATGGTCTATGCACCGGCAATAGCACCAGATAGTCCCTGATATGGTCAAGAAGTGATACAAGATGATGAATGATGAGGCTAACCTATATATAGTATGTGGGACTACTTAAAGGCTATCGGTCAATATCAAGGACACAAAAAATCCCAAATAAAAGCAATAAAACCCCCTTTTTAGGTCTGGAAAAAATGATGTTTTCACACATTCCTCACCTTTTGCTGCTCCCATTCTATTTGTCTAAAAGAAGGATAAGTCCGCATGCTTATGTGTGGATTATAGGGCGCTCAATAAACTAACAATAACCAATAGATTCCCCATGCCTAGAATAGAGTACATCCTAGAATAGAGTACATCCTAGAACGACTCAATGGTGCAAAGATTTTTTCTGAGATAGATCTTAAGAATGGTTACCATCAGGTTCGGATCTTCAAGGTCGACATTCCAAAAATGGCCCTTAGAACCGAGTGTGGCCACTACGAATTTGTGGTGATGCCCTTTGGCCTCACCAACGCACCAACAACATTCAAAAAAATGATGGCTTGGGTTTTTTGAGATCTCATTTTGGCAAATGCTATAAATATAAGGGCAACTGTAACACAAAAATTTTAACAATCATGAAAATTGAAAATACATATAAGCATGCCATATACAAGAAGATGACAACTCTGCACAATACACCACACTAGGGGCCAAAAGATGGGCTGACCCCCCCCTTTTATGGTTAGATTACCAAAAAGGAGTCTACTTCCAAATACAACTCCATGGGTGCCCAGGGATTCTCCATTGGCTAGCACCTCTCTCTTCCAGTATAGTATGAAAGAAAAACAAAAACATATGCTGAATTTGATGACAATCCTCAGCACAAGAGCGTACTCTCGGAATCACGCACATGTAGGACAATTATGGATAGGCCATAGCACTCCCACATCAACCCAATGTACAACCCTGCATCTTCACCTTCCTTCTACATGGCTCAGAGAACAAGTTAATGGCTATTTACAACAGTCGCCTAGCTCTCAGTAGCCACAAAAGGAAGTGACCAGCAGTAGTACACAACCCTATAGCTCTTAGATCAATAGAAAACCAGCCCAGATGATTCGACTAGCTCTTCTCCCCTATTTTATAACTTGAGTAGCCCTTTTTTAGGGTTGTAAACTAGTCGGCCAGTAGTAGGGAAGCCTCCAGTGTTGAACCAACGTGAGAGAGAGAGAGAGAGACATCATATGCATCCCCAAAGGTGTGTGGAATACACACAATAGATGAGTATATATAGAGGAGATCCTAGGGCTATATATATAGAGACATTCTATATATAGCCAACACCCCCGCTCAAAGAAGGGTCTCTAACTGTGGATGAAAAAACCCTTGGGGGCTCAAGGGAAAAACCCACAGCTCTATATACACCTACCGCTATATTAAATTATTTTATAGTTACAAAGTATTATTCAAAGGAGCTACATCACTCCCATATATACAATAGCCATGAAGGCTGCGAAGGAGCTACACCACTCCCATATATACAATATCCATGAAGGGGCTACATCATTCCCATATATACAATAGCCATGAAGGAGCTACATCACTCCCATATATACTTCATCACTCTTATGTGTACAATAGCCAAACGAAGGCTTTGAAGGTCATCCATTTTCATGTTGTCTTGATCCATTCATGTAGGTTGGGTGCGTGTCTATCTTCGTGGGGTGACGATGCCAAATAATATTTTTGTAGTCTCTTCTCTATATTGAAGCTCAGCAATATCCAAATACAATCCTGATCCATAAACCCTGTAATATGGAAGAAGTCTCCATAACAAATGGAAAACCATAATTTTGTTATAGAAATATGAGATGTACACGAAAAGATGTACATAAAGAAATAGACATAAAGGTATCTATTATATGGTTGCTTAGGAATATAGTCCATCCGCAAGGATATGCATGGCAATGTCAACTTGTGGAAGATCATCCAATCAATGGCAAATGAACTAGATTTGGTAAGGGAATCTGGTTACTTGGAGAAGTTGACTTGGAAGATTGACCTGTCACTAAAATAGAAAATGACACTCATTCTAGTTAGTAAGGATATCATGGAAAGCTAGATTTGAAAGGGGATGCAAGGACCTGGTACAGAGCTTATGAGGAGTCATTGAGGGTTGCTGTTCCACATCTTGATATGACTGAGAATGGATTAAAGACAGCACTTAGCAACAGGTTCAAGAAGGTAGAAGACCCCGACAAGGTTTGGCATGAGGTGCAAGCTCTGACACAAGGTGAGTTTGAATCATTAGATGATTATATGAAGAAATTTTCTTTGCTATGGGAGACTCTATGCAGGGCTTTAGGGGAAGACCAGGTACCTCCTGACATGATGAAGAAAAACAAGTTTGTAGCCGGGCTTAAGAGGAGTATTCGCTGGAAAGTGGAATTGAAAAAGCCCAGGTCTTATGAGGATGCGGTGGAAATTGCTAAATCAAAAGACTGGAAGCTGCAGCGGATGAATCAGCTGGGGATGATTCCAGTTGTAGCACAGCCGGAGATTCGTAGAGTGGAGGCTACACCCATGAATGCAGTGATTGAGAGGATGAAGCCCACTGAAGCCCAAGCTATGCAGATAGTGCCACAAGCTAGTCAAGGAGTACCTATGGTTCCTGCAGGTTCTGATGAGGGATTGCGACAGGATATGAAACAGATGGTTGATCTTATGAAGAATTTGAGCTTAAATTTAATGGGAAGTACAGGTGGTGGACGTGGTAGAGGCCGAGGCAATAATCTTGAGGGGGGAGATGGACAAGCAGGGTATGGACGTGGACGCAGGGGCCATCGTTTCATCCCTACATGCTGGAACTGTGGTGAGCTTGGTCATCTGAGTATAGATTGTGATAAGCCTCCGCGTATGGGTGGTGATATGTACCCACTACCTTCACAGTTACCTAACAGGTCAAATGATTATGGTATTGATATCAGGGATCAAGCAGGCCCCAGTGGAATCACAGTTGAGGAGAAGGGGAAGGCAAAGGTTATGAATGTTGTTACTCTCGAGAATGTTTAGGTGAGAGAAGAAGGGGATGTGATGCCTTGGCAAGCGCACAACGGATGAAAGAGAAGGAAAAGGGGTGGCTGGACCCAGCCGTAAGAAGGGGAAGCAACAGGAAGGAGAAGATGTGAAAGCCAAAAGGAAACGAAAGCCTCGTAGAAGGTTCCAGGTGTCAGACTTCCCACTGGGGGATGGGCAAACCAGCTATGACTTGAAATTTGATTTGGTGAACAGGAAGGCAAACATCACCTTTAGGCAGTTGGTGGAGATGGTGCCAAAATTGAGAAGGCAATGGAAGGGACTTGTGAATCCAATGGAAAAGGAGTCAGAGAAGAGGTCAGTCAAAGTACTATCTCTAGAAGAGCTTCCAGATATTTGCCCTATTGTGGAGGTATGGAGTAAAGGTAGGAACCTTGGTCAGGCCTATATAGATGGAGGAGCTCAAATCTGTGTAATTACCCAATCATGTGTGGAGCAGTCAGGCTTGAGGGTGTCTGGGGTTTCTGGTTTTCGAATCAGGATGGCTAATCATCAAAAGGTAAAATGTCTTGGTATGATAAAGGAGTTGGAAATTGAAGCTTTTAATGTCAAAGCTACTGTGGATTTTCATGTGATGCCTGCGGGTCTTGGTGCTTTTCCAATTATTCTTGGACCCTGGTTGCGAGTGGTGGGTGCAGTACAGGACTGGAGGTATGGGACCATTTCTTTGCATAATAAGCAGGGTAATAAAAAATCTTTTGAGATGCATAGTAGGAGATCTTTGAATGATGTGTGGGAGAGGCCACAGGATTCAAGTGAAGAGGAAACTACCACCACTACTTCTGAATCAGAGATGGATTCATCAACTACTGCTTCTAGTGGAGAAGAGGCAGATGTGGCTTTCCTAATATCATAGCAACAAGGTAATGAAGATAAAGAAGTGCATGAAGTGGGTGCTGAGGGAGAAGATACTATGGGGTCATATGAAGTGATCGAGGAATTAATGCAGCCAAAGATAGAAGTGAAGAAGAAGCAGGAGCTGATTGAAGGAATGCTGAGTCCGGATCTCTCGAGTGGAGAAAAGGTTAGATATGTTAATATGCTGTCTCATTTTCCAGAATTGTTTATCACCTCTTATAAGGAGATTCGAGGATTTAATGGGCCAGACTTGAGGATTGAATTGAAAGAAGGTGTAAAAACAGTTAGGCAGAAGCTTCGCAGGATGGCACGAGAACAAATGCAGGCCCTGAGAGAGGAAGTTGATAAGCTGTTGAGTGCAGGTTTCATTACATTAGTGGATACAGCTGAGTGGGTAAGTCCTACAGTGGTGAGTCCAAAGAAGGATGGCAGGTGGCGTATATGTGTGGATTTCAAGCCTTTAAATGCTGCTACAAAGAAGGATTCTTACCCCCTACCTTTTTTGGATGAGATCTTGGATACTGTAGCTAGATATGAAAGGTATAGTGTTTGTGATGGGTATTCAGGTTATTTCCAGTTAAAGATTGCAGAAGAAGACCAGCGCAAGACAACTTTCATTACACCGTTGGGGTGTTTCTGCTACAAAGTTCTTCCTTTTGGATTGATGAATGGACCAGCCTACTATCAGAGAAGGGCAAATTGGGTATTATCTCCTTTTTTGAATAAGTTTGTGAAGGATTTTATTGATGATTTTTGTATATACAGCTCTAGGCAAGAGCATTGTGATAAGCTGGCTATAGTTTTTCAGCGTTATGATGAGTGTGGTGGTCAATTAAATCCAAAAAAATGTTTTTTAGCTCAACCGAGGGTGAAGCTCTTGGGCCATGTTATTTCAGAGAATGGTATTGATCCAGATCCTGATAAAGTCAAGTCTCTTCTTCTTCTTCCTACACCAAAGAATACAAGGCAACTGGCTACTTTTGTGCAAAAGGTGAAGTATATGGCTCGATTTATCTCTCTATCTTCACAGTTGTTATATCCTTTGCAGCAAGCAGCAAAGCATGATCCTTTACATTGGACGGAGGAGTGTGAGGTAGTTTTCCAAAAAGTGAAAGAGGTGTTGGGAGCTATTCCTACAATGCAGGCGCCGAATTGGGAACAGGTATTTTATGTCAATCCTTCAGTGGGGCTGAAGATGCAATCGGAGCTATGTTGTTACAGAAGGGGAAAGAATCGCATTATATGCAACCAGTCTACTGTGTTAGCAGGGTAAAACTTGCCAGAGAAAGGTTGTTATCAGAGGTGGAACTTGTTATGGTTAGTGTACTTTATGCATGTAGGCGGTTCCACCATTACTTGTTGCCTCGCCCCTTTGTGTTTTTGACAAGCTACACCTTTTTGCCTCAGTTGATAAATGGCACAAATTTATCTAAGGCTATGATGAAGTGGGTGATTGAGTTACAGGAATTTACTTTCTCATTCCTGGTGGAGGAGAGTACCAGGGCTACCTTAGCTGATCTACTGACATATAAGGAGAGTCCTCTTCTTATAAAGGAGGAGACTATCAAGAAGCCAGTTGAGGATGCGGCTGAATTGGTGAATGCACACTTATTATATTTTGCTGGTTCTTACAGGAAAAGCCATGATGCAGCCTCAGGAGGTTTGGTGCTTTATGATCCACAGGATTGCCTTGTTTTTAAAAAGGGTGTTAAGGTGGATGCACATAGCAACAATGAAGCGGAGTATCTGACTTTGGAAGTTGGATTGCAAATATGCTTGAAGCATGGTGTACACAGGATTCGCATTCGAGGAGATGCATTGCTTGTGGTAAAACAGGTGTTGGGAGTTTGGAAGTCCAAGAATATGTTACTCAAAGAAATGTGTTTCAAGATTTAAGGTCTGTTGAAGGAATTTGAAGCTTGGAGTCTTAAGCATGTGGATCGAGGCCATAATGAGGAGGCTCATGAAGCAGCCCAGGGAATGATTGGTGAAGTTTTTGTTCTTAAAGCTCATGCATCATTTTATTGTGGCAGGGAGAAATTACAGGATGTTGAGGAGTTTTTGTTAACAGGGATGATTCCTAATGGTATTGAAAAATCAAAAAAATATGGTTTCATCAGGAAAGCTGCAAGTTATGTGATGGTTGGTGATGCTTTGTATTTGAAAGGAATTGATTTGATAATGCGACGGGTACCTTGGAAGGAAGAAATCTACAAAATTCTTAAGGAAAACCATGAGGGAGCATGCGGTGGACATTTTGCCTCAAAGATTACCTTCCATAAGGTATTGCAGGAAGGTTATGTATGGCCAAGTGTACATAAGGATGTTAATCATTGGTGTAGGTCATGCAAACAATGCCAAGCTCACAGTAGATGGATATTAAAGCCTGAAATGAGGAAGATAATTCTTGCTTATGATGTTTTTGAAAAATGGGGAATTGATGCTGTGGGACCATTGCCTATTACCAGCCGAGGGAAGTGTTACATCTTGACTACAGTTGATTACCTTTCTAGATGGGCAGAAGCAAAGGCAGTGAAACAAATTACTGCTAAGGAGGTGGCAAAGTAAAGAGGTGTTCTGCAGGCGCAAGAGAAAGTAGCCGGGCTCACGACTGAGAAGCTGGGCAACTGAAGGCCGAGCGTGGGTAAGCATGTAGGCGAAGGCCGCCTGTGGAGGGACGCTGCAGCAGTTTCGAAGGCTTGAAGTGTGGCCACCGGGTAGAGGAAAGGGCTTGTTGGAACGCTGCAGAGAAGCAAAAGGTGTAAAGTAGGCTGTCTTGAGCAGAGCCGGCTGCTAGGAATCGTGAAGGGACCGGAGGTGTGAAGGCAGCGCAGCCTTCTGGAGAGAGGCGCTGCAGTTGGCTACACTAGTTGGCGAGAGCGTGAAGGCAAGGTGGCCGTCACGTGTACAAGGAGTAGAGAAGGCCTCGAGGTAAGCAGGTAGAGCTGGCTGGAAAAGGCGCAGGGGAGAGAGAGGCTGACGACGGCTGGACGTTGAGGTGCTTGGAGTATACAGGCTGGTGTGGGTGCCTTGAGTGATGTGGCTTGGGCTGGATGCAAGAGATGGTGATGCTGCGTTGAGCAGTGGTTCGTGGTGCTGAAGAGATTGTGCGAGGCTCTGGTGGTTGGCGAAGCTGCTGGTCACGACACACAGAGAGTGGGAGCTACTGAGTTGAAGGTTAGCTGGTGTGGGTGCCTTCTGGAGAGGAGTAGCTGGTCTTGTGTGGGCAACGATTGCAGGCAGAGAGTGGATGCTGACCAGAGAGAGAGCCTTGGGTATTGTGTCTTGGCAGTATAGGTGCTGATGTGATCAGGCTGGAGCTCGACAAGCTTCTATCACTATTTTCTGTGTTTGTGTTTGGATAATTGCAAGTTCCCCTCTGTACTCCGGCCGCTGATTGAATTGCAGATTAAGAAATAGAGGTGTCTTGCTTTTTTCGATTTGAGCCTGTGGTGTGTGATAGTGGTGAATGGATGAGGGTATAGGAGTAGGGATATGAAGAAAGGTGTGGTCTGTTGTTGCTGATTCTCTTTCCAGCTAGAGAAGATGGTGGTGCCCCTTGTGCTTGTGAGTGTTCTGAAGGTGGTGAGTCGGCGAGCTATAGTGGTCTTCTTGTGTTCTTAAGCTGCCTCACACCATGCATCGCCTCTACATCTACCCAATAGCATAACCCATCCGCTTCATTGTTGCTCACTCATCTCAACTAAACCTGCTTGCTTTGCCTTATGCACAACCGCCCCAGCTTGCGCCTGTTGCCGAGTGCATACGTAGCTGTTGCCCGTTAGCACCACACATAGTCTAGCACCTGCAGAAACAGACAACCTGCAAGAGCTAGATTCGATAGTGATTGCACAACAAATGTTGAGCTATTGTACACTCCAAGAAGTCTTGCCTAAGTGCGGCTCTCTTCTAGAGACCTAGCAAAGCAAGAATCTAGAGCACACATAACCAGCAACACGGTGGAGTCTGCTCTCATTTCCTCAACAAGTCAACATCAGCTGCACGACTCAAATGGGTTGAAGAAATCAATCAAGAAAGTCGTTAAAAAATCAATTTGGGCCTTTTTTTCCATTTTTTGCAAATCCTTCTTAATCAAAGTAATTAACTCTAATTACTTTATGATTTTTTCAAACTTGAGGGTGCAAATTTAGCATTGAAGTATTGCTATAGCATGCTAAAACATCATTGATCAAAACCCCCTTGTTTGGAAACCCTAATTTTATGGGGCATTATCTCTAAGGGATTAGACATTGACATTGGAAACTTTCCTCTGTTAAGACCTTCCTAGATGCATAGCATATCATGGCTACCCACATGTTCATTGCAAAGTTCAATGAGGAAAGGTTCCACACGTGGCAGACTAAGCTGAAGTTTAGTCTCATGAGGGAGGGCCTTTGTGTTAGAATTTGTGCATCTCATTGAGTGTGGGATCTGGCCTTTTATTGGACACATATTTTTCTCATGTTTTTGCCTAGTTTGTGGAATTTATGGGTCGTGGTGCTTCATGTTGCTAGTCGGCCAGCTTCATGACCTCCCTATATAAACTCAGCCTCTCTCCTATGTTTTGCTTCTACATTGTGTAACGTTATCACTTTGGCCTTTCACTGAAGAGGAAGAGAAGATGCGTGAGAATGAAGATGCAACCTAGAAAGCATGGAAGTTAAGAGATCAAAGAGCCTTTGGCCTCATAGCCCTTGGACTCTCTAATAGTTTTATACACGATGTTGTAGATTTCCTGACCTTCAAAGAAGCCTATGAGAAGTTGGACAATAGTTTTGGGGCTTAGGCAAAGAACTCCAAAGTTTCTTTGCAAATAGAGTTCTTGGAGAGACGGAAAACTCTCACTTGTAGCAAGAGTAGCATGATCCACGTGTAGCTCAATCCAATGGGATTTGCATCCCTTTCGGAGCTAGGGATTCAACCCGTACTGGTGCACAAAAGCTTATCCACAAATGGAGAGAATGCTAAGAATACTACTACTATTGACATAGACTTAACACACACACACAAGCTCAATCTTGCCATAACTCACTCACTCATCATCCCACTCATTCATGCATCCAATACAAGAAGAAAGCTAAGTGCGTACACAAGCTCAAAGCATACTTCATTCTCAAGCACTTAGTTCCCTAGCATGCACACAAACCTTGAAACTATCAACAAAGAAACATGCACACTAGAGAATAGACATGAGAAGAGAGACAAACAAACATCATCTCATTGCATTGAATTAAAAAAAGAACATTGCTCATACAATAATGTAGATGGGGAGAGAGAAGAGCTTGCACCTCTATGGAAAAAGAGGGAGCGCTAGTCTCAAGAGAGCTCAAACATGAGTTTAGCCCAATGTGTGTCTAAGCTCTCAAATGAGCCACTTTTTATACAAAAACTCTAAAACTCCCAAAAGTTCCCATGTGGGATTATTGTCAAGCCCACTCTCACACTCATCTACAACTTGGAACTCTTTACAAGAGCCCTAAATAAGCCCGTCACGCAACACTCCCCCCTTCCTATTTTGCGCACGGCCTCGAGCGCGGTAGAAGCAAAAGCTGCAAAAACAATGGATACAAGTAAAGCCTTTTATTTAAAAAAAAAACAACAATGACAATCTCACACGTGAGCATATAAGTGAAAGGCTGATTAGAGTTTTAAAGAGTGCTAAAAGAGGTGAGTAAAGACTAGACAAAGTGAGACTAAGTGGTAGATAGTGCTATGCAAAGGCAAGTGTGCTTGCACACCACAGGTTATGACCGCAGTCTCAATGTCCTACAAGTATTAAAGTTATTCCTAAGTGGCAACCTGACTCCTAAATATGAGCAATGGTGATTGGACAACTTTTTTTTTTTCATTTGGTGTGTGTGTAGAAGATGAATAAAGAGGAAGGTTCCATCCAAATGAGACCCAAGCAATGGCCAAGAGACCTCCGCCAAGAGAATCTAAAGGCCGCTAAGTATCTCAAGGGCGACAGACCCTTTTCTTTCTTTTTGACATAAGGAGTACCCCATGAAGATGAGGGCATCGGTCTCGAGGGCCCATAATGTACCCCAGAGTCCTACCAGCATCTATCAAGGCGATAGAGTCCTTGAAGGTTTTTTCTTAATCTTTTAGACGTCAGTGTTCACCCCATGGAAACCAAGGCATCGGCCCCAAGGTGCTAAGACAACCCCAGGTCCTACCAAGCATTCCACATGGCTGTAGACACGTCATGTCTCGATTCACTTGTATATATTTTTTAGGGCATGATTTTCGTAAATTTTTTATTAATCCTAGCACCTAGCCCATACCTAAGAGGTAGCTACCACTAGGCATAACTAATATACTTCGAGAGAATAAGAACTTGGCATACTCCGTTGGTATATATCCTACACTGTCTTCAAATAGAAATACCTTCTACTAAGTCCTCTAAGAATCTAGAAATCACTCACCACATTTTAACAACTAATTTAAAACTTAAACCAGCCAACTGTGTGTGAACATGCAAACAATGTATCCAAAAGTTAAAAGCACATAAAGAACAAAAGATTATGATTTGAATACACCTGTTGTAGTGCTCGTTGATGTTGTGCAGATTGCTTCTCTTTGCTCTTTGTAGGCATTGCATGTCTCCCCCCTTCCTAATTTGTGTGCACGGTAGGTGGACTATTGGGGCGTGTTTGTATGCTCTTGTTTAGCTGAGATCTCTGCAAAATGTTTATTAACAAACAAGAAAATAAAAGAAAGGAATAAAATTTGTTATTGGTGCCAATCACCGAATATAGCCGAGGGGAAAAAACCCAGTGGGAGAAAAGTGCCCTGGCTTGTTGATCTTATTGTGGAGTTGATACGCTTACCCTTGTACTGGTGGTGGATCCGTGTCCACTTCTGCTGGAAAGATGGTATCAATCACTTCAGGATGCAAGGATAACCCTGTACAAAAACCGGCCTCTGGAGAAGGTGGTAGAGGAAGGAGTGCTTCCTCGCTAAAATATGGCATTGGTTCTATGGGAAGGTTAAGCAGACAATTTTGATTTTGGAACTGCTCAATGTAGGTACTCATAGTGATCCAAAATTGACATGTTGAGGCTTGGGGAAGGAGGGCTTGCAAGATAGGTGGTTGCAAGTCATTTATGCATGTATCCCTCCATTGTTGTGCTTGAACCTCCTCAGGTAATCTACGTTGATTTGGTCCTCTCTCTAGTACTCTCACATTAAGAAGGTTATGGCGTTGGGGTGTGTAATTCCCACAATTTGTTTCATTAAGCCCATGCCATATCGTCTAAAGTAAGAGCAGCATATCCAACAAATGTGTGAAGCTTCTCCTAATACGAGTCGTGCACACTCTTGACAATCTGGAAGGGTGGTTGCAAGATCAGGTTACCCAGTTTTGTCCACTCGGGCACCCTGTAAACACTAAAAAAACAGGCATTTGTTTACCTTTAGTGGCTAATCTCTCCTAGTAAATGAAGGAATTTTGTTTCAAGTTCTTTTGTTGAAACATCATATTCAAAGTTGGAAATATAGTTCCATAATTTGATTAAGCATTAGATAGTCAAAAGTCCTCATTTTCTTAGGTACAAAGTCAATGTATACACCCTGTCCCAAATTTGAACTGATTCCATAAAATGTTAATATCTTTTATATATAAACTCATATGAGATTCCCACTTTGTACCTTAGATCTTCACATAATATGGAGCTTAACTTGATTTTTTGAGAAAATTTTAAGATATTTTTCTATTTTCTTTAAATATTTCAAGGTCTTTAAAGTGTTATAATATACGCCACTTTTTGTACCCACAATAGCTACCACTTAAAATCCTCAATCTTGTAGACCAAAAGAGTGGGTAGATACTAAGACATTAGTAAAATGTGGTGGTTAGTAAAAATTGTAAATCCAATGGTTGGATTTTTAATGATCTCTTTTTCAAAATTCTTCCAGACTATCAGAAGGCCCGCAAATATTAATAATCTAATTAGTAAAATTACATTTTTGATGTGAATCATCTAAAACCTATAGGGACTGATGTACTTGTAATGGTGCATCTATGGAAAAATAAATTGGATCACTCTAGGTATGGAAAGATCATTTGTTTATCATTTCATCATATTTTTGATTAACTTTGATTAATCAGACTAATTTATATTAATTTAAGTTATATTGGATTAATTTAAGGCCAAGCGTATTTTCTATTATTTGCTTGATCTCATTTTAAGTACCTTGCCTCCCAAAATTTGCTCTCCAAGCATTGTCCCAGTCCAGCATAAACTGGATAAAACTGGACACCCTGATCTTGCAACAACCCGGAAATGGGTGATGCTGTTGATAGAATAAAGTGACAAAGTGATGCCCACAGCAATTTTCGCCTAAGGAAGCATAAAAGTACCTAGAATGAGTTTGAAAAGGAGGAGCACTATAACCCCCGTGATGTTCAGGTTGAGTACTATCAGGGTCAATGCATGGTGGACATGTATCTCACCAAGTATCCATCATGAGGTATCTGGGTGTAGAACAATGAAATTTAGAAACACTCATATCCATCATTACAATCCCAATCAAAAACATTGTAGATAAGATCATCTCAAAAAGAACACAATCCTCTAAAGGCATAAGGAACCACATTAGTAAATGTGAGACTATTCAAACACTGATCTACCAAAGAGCTTCAATTGTAGTGTTAATTCTTTATCTTTGGTTTTGGGTATGTCCTTCTTAAGAGGTGGGAAGGTTAGCAATTGTCGAAGGAATTTGAGCAAGATAAGAGGATTTAGGCATTGAAGTGCTAGAATCTATGCTCAAAGGAGACTCATGTAAAGTTGGATTTGTCTTAGGTACACAAGTTGATGGTGGAATTGTGTAACAAGGAGAAATTGGGACAACTGGTGATTCAATACATGTTTTGGGAAGATCAACACAAGGAGATTTGTAGGTGCTATCACAACCACCTATCCTATCTTGAAGAGGTTGTGTTGATTTCCTTTGCACCCACTGATATGGAAAACCAAGGGTGGCTTTTGGAATCTTATTACACTCTTTTACCCCTAGCGAACCATGGCATTTAGGAAGCCAAATTGTTGTTGCACCCTCATAATAGCCTTGTGCTTTAAGAACATGCTTTGGGACCCAACGAGTAACAATCTGAGGTTTAGGCTTGGAAAAGATGTGCTTTTTAGGAGGCTTAGCAACTAGGCTAGATGGTACAAGTTTGTACGCATCTTTGGGTAGCCAAATTGATAATTCCTTCTTGCCTGGCCTTCTTTGAGCAGTGACTAAAGTAGTTGAAACATGCCAGCCATGGCCCTCACTTGAGGACTCATCGATTATCCACATCATTTGTGTTGGAGCTTTAAGAGCAGATTTGGAAAGTGGGTTGTGTAAGGTAGAAACACCACCCGTTTGGCATGATAAAGCTCGTGGAGTAGCAGATCCCAAGATGCAATCAGAATCAATTTGCAATTTGTATTGTCTATTCTTCCAATCTAATGAACAATTGGTAGCACTTAACCATGATCGACCGAGAACAGCCTCTACCACTGCCTTGGACTTACTTGCCACATAAAAGGGAACTGACATCTGGTGATCCTGAATGGACATCATAATGACACATTTTCCCTCTATAGGATTATCTTCACGTGAGAAGCTTCGTAAGTCAATAGGAATGTGCACAAGTGTTGGTTGTCCCAAGGCTATCCATGTGTCAAACGAGAGTACATTATAATCTGCACCAGAGAATTAAAGCAGATACAAAGTAGGTAGTCTCATGAAGATGAAGACGCACTTGAATATTGAAAGGATAGACATATTGTTCATCAGTATCCAATTGTAAGGCCAACATAGAAGCCTTGCGACGCTCCTTGGCTTTTACAACTCTAGCTTTAGCCTCTTCTTGAGTGTAAGATTCCTCCCCCAACCCCCCTTTTGATGTCTAGTAACTTCCCCTGTAATCAATCCCTCTTCAGCAATATAAAGACCTTGTTTCTAACTGTTTTAACCCAGAGAGAGAGAATATTCTAGAGAGAGAATATTCAGATTTTTAATATTTTTGAATAGAAAATTATCTCATCTTATTAAAATAAGTTTCCCTGAAACAGAAATTCAAAAAGAACTTTCCAATGTGCAATTAGAATTTATTGGAAATGGGTATAAAGGACCTTAGTCTAAGGGTCTAGATTTTCAGAAATTTTTGGATTATGGTCCAATTAAGGTTCCTATGGGCCAATAGCATCAATCCATGTGTAGGGAGGAGATAAATCCAAATTGTAAAAAGAAGATACCCAAAAATGAGTAAATGCTCACATAAGATGAAGAGTTGAAAATGTACAAGGTTTATTAGTAAAAAACTATGAGCAATATTAAAAATATGAGATATTTTGGGAATAATGATTTTATTATGACACATATGTAAGGAAGGGGAGTCCCTTAAATGCTCTAATTATTTCCTTAATGATAAGCTTTATCCCTTAGAAAAAATTGAGATTTATCAGTCATAGCAGCGGAGCTATGGCAAAATTTTTATAAAAATTATGCATAAAATAATTTCATTCAAAGCATAAAAAGAAGACTTCCTACCATATCCTAGGAATTATCATCCTAGATTAATTGAAAGAATTTCATTATAATCATGGAGAAATTGAATTTTCATATCATGCATAAAGGATAATTTTTTATATCAAAAGTGTTACTTTTATCATTTTTAATTCTCATGCATAGAAGTATGCATAAAGGAAAAAAAAATTTATATCAAAAGTGTTACTTTTATCATTTTTAATTTTCATGCATAGAAGTATGCATAAAGGATAATTTTTTTATATTAAAAGTGTTACTTTTATCATTTTTAATTTTCATGCATAGAAGTATGCATAAAGGAAAATTTTTTATATCAAAAGTGTTACTTTTATCATTTTTAATTTTCATGCATAGAAGTATGCATAAAGGATAATTTTTTTATATTAAAAGTGTTACTTTTATCATTTTTAATTTTCATGCGTAGAAGTATGCATAAAGGATAAATTTTTTATATCAAAAGTGTTACTTTTATCATTTTTAATTTTGATGCATAGAAGTATGCATAAAGGATAATTTTTTTTATATCAAAAGTGTTACTTTTATCATATTGGATTTCATGCATAGAGGTATGCATAAAAGTTGAATATTTTATTATAAAAGTGTTACTTTTAGCATAATTGAATTTCATGCATAGAGGTATGCATAAAAGATATGGGAAGTGATAAGATATGATAAGATGAATGTGGATATGGGATGTGGATGTATAAACGAGGATGTGAAAATGGAGATAAGCATGTAGATGTGGATGTATGGATGTGAATGTGGATGTGGATGTGGATGTATGAATGTGGATGTATGAATGTGGATGTATGGATGTGAATGAGGATGTAGATGTGGATGCATGGATGTAAATGTGGATGTGGATGTATGGATGTATGCATGTAGATGTGGATGCATGAATGTGGATGTATGGATGTGAATGAGCATATAGATGTGGATGTATGGATGTGAATGTGCATGTAGAAATGGATGTATATATGTGAATGGGAATGTGGATGTGGATGTATGTATGCATGTGGATGTGGATATGGATGTGTATGTATGAATGTGGATATGGGATGTGGATGTATAAATGAGGATGTGAAAATGGAGATAAGCATGTAGATGTGGATGTATGGATGTGAATGTGGATGTGGATGTGGATGTATGAATGTGGATGTATGGATGTATGAATGTGGATGTATGGATGTGAATGAGGATGTAGATGTGAATGCATGGATGTAAATGTGGATGTGGATGTATGGATGTATGCATGTAGATGTGGATACATGAATGTGGATGTATGGATGTGAATGAGCATATAGATGTGGATGTATGGATGTGAATGTGCATGTAGATATGGATGTATATATGTGAATGGGAATGTGGATGTGGATGTATGTATGCATGTAGATGTGGATGTATAGATGTGAATGTGGAATGTGGATGTATGTATGTATGTGGATGTAGATGTGGATGTATAGATGTGAATGGGAATGGGGATGTGGATGTATGTGAATGTGAATGTAGATGTGGATGTATGTGAATGTGAATGTAGATGTGGATGTATAGATGTGAATGTGGAATGTGGATGTATAGATGTGGATGTATGGGAATGTGGATGTGGATGTATGTGAATGTGAATGTAGATGTGGATGTATAGATGTGAATGTGGAATGTGGATGTGGATGTATGTATGTATGTGGATGTATGGATGTGTATGTATGAATGTGGATATGGGATGTGGATGTATAAATGAGGATGTGAAAATGGAGGTAAGCATGTAGATGTGGATGTATGGATGTGAATGTGGATGTGGATGTGGATGTATGGATGTGGATATGGATGTGTATGTATGAATGTGGATATGGGATGTGGATGTATAAATGAAGATGTGAAAATGGAGATAAGCATGTAGATGTGGATGTATGGATGTGAATGTGGATGTGGATGTATAGATGTGGATATGGATGTGAATATATGATATGTGATGTGAAGGAATCTGAAGTGAAGAGATGGAAAATGAGGTGATTGGATGAGTACACATCTAAATGGAATGTGGAATAAGTAATGTGGATTAATGAGGGATAATGTGGAAAAATGAGAGTTAATATAGAAACTGTATTTGTAAACTGTTTGTAAATGCTGTTTGTAAATGGCTGTTTTATGTCAAGAATGCTGGGGAAGCATTTTGACCGTCTTGTGATTAAGGTCGTGGAGACCTAACTGATAAAGTTGCAACTGCTGACGGAGAGTCAATGGAGGACGTCTCACGTAGCAAGGTCGGCCGAGGTCTTGACCAGCCTCGGTTCGATTAAAATGGTGAGCTTCCGGTACGGTGGATGAGGGACCAAGGAAGCGGCCTATGAGTGAAGCGCTAGGTCACCTGCGAAGGATCCTAGAGGGTGCTGACCATACGGTGCTCGGGCTCTGGGTCGCCTAGGATACCCACGCGTGCGTCGAGGAAGATATTGGAACAAGGAGTAAGAGTTGTTTTGTGAAACCAGGCATGGATCTGGTTGATTGACCTTGCTGGTCTTCAATGGATGAGTCCACGGCTCTTTATATGGATCTGTTGGTTGATCTTGCTGATCTTCAAGGAGAGTCCATCTTGATTTTTATAAGTGATTATATTGCCGAGTATTATGGGCTAGGAACTATTGAAAAGGCCCCTGTGTGGACAGGTGGTGAGCGTTCTAGTTGCCAATGATGCCATAGATACTCTGATGAAGGAATGATGGGAAATTATGAATCAACTGGATAAATTGGAAGATCGTGATCAGTGGTACTATGGTTTCATTAAAGAATTGTTTTAAAGTTAGCTGATGCTAAGAAAAGGCAATTTTCATATTGGGTGTGTAAGTGGTGTGGCTAGTTTTATGTTTGCATGAACTTCCGGCTAGGGGGCCTTGGAACTCTTTTCCTTGGTACCCGGGACAAAACCTAACCAAATTCCAAATTGGATCCCATCACTACAGTGGTTGGGTGGTTGGCTAACCCATGGGATCGGATGGGGTTAGGCTGGACTGATGGATCCATAAATCGAGATTTAATTTCTATTATTACGATAAATGAAGTAAATCCCGGATAGAAATTGTTCTATGGATAGGAATCAACGGCTGTGCCTCTTGATGGGGAAAAAAGCGTTGATCCCAATGATCCAAGTGCAAGTTTCTTCCTTGATTTGACCAAGTACCGTTAAAGGTGCAGTCAGATCAGTTGATTCATAATGATCTTGACTACGTTAGAGTAAAGAGTTATCCTGGTGGAATCGCCTATGCTTTTCGGGTAAAGGAAGTTTTTCCGGTTTCGGTTTTGGACAAACCGACGGATTAGTCTCTGTCCGGATATCCGTGGGCGAGGCCCCGAGTGTGAGACCCCTACCCACGCATGATGTGCTACTTCCGCTGCTAGTATCCCGAATCCGTTGCGCGGTGGAGATCGGGATCTCACAGTTGGTATCAGAGCATTTGGTTAATAAAGATCAACTGAGAAGACAAATATGTCAAAAATTTATCAAGAAACACAAAAAGGTTGTAATTGTGTGATATAAGTCATACAATTTGATATTCAAACTAAAATTCGTAAATTGGTAATTGGGTCTTCGGATGGAAGTACCGCAATTATATAGAATCCCTGACTTGCTTGAGGCCTAGACATGATGGTATTTACCTTATAATTCCAAGGGCCGTGACTACCCGTATATACCGAGAGTATACTGCAGCTCTTTACTGACAGTATATACGAGTAAATCTAAGACTTGAAATTATAAGCGTTAATGCTATCCAGATGATGAATTCGAATGTGGTTGATATGATTTTTAATTCTGTTTGAGAATTGATGAATTGAATTGGATTCTGATTGAAAATTCTGATTGAAAAATGATGATTTCTGAAATTAGTTGAAATATAAAAATCCGAACAAAACCACAATGAGGATTAATGGGACGACTCCCAGTGATGATATTCATAACTGGAATGATGATAATGATTTCAGCAAATCACTATGAGATTAGTGGATTGTGCTGTCAGATTGCTACTGTTAACACTTGACCGGTAGATCAAGTTAAGGGATGACAAATTGAGATCTAGCTTAACTGAAACTCCCGTAGAGGAATGTTCAGAAGGAATTTTTTTCGGTCTAATGGACCATTATCATGTTAAAGTTATGAATGATATGATTTAAATGAATTGTTATTTAATGATAAGTTCTATTTAAGGGATAATTATCCCAGTATTCTGTTGGGTTGACCAGAATATAAGGAACCCAGAATAAAATTGGATCTTAAGAAAAAGAGTTGTCCTCTACCTTGCGAGATGAGGACATCTCGCTCTTTTCAAGTGGGGTAGAATGTAAGAGTCTCCCCCAGCCTTCGAGGTATACAGGAGTAAGAATCTCCCTTTTTGATCTTATAATTATTCTCTCTCTAAAATAAAAGGAAGATTTTGTTTAAAAAAAAGGAAGAACCTTTTCCCTGAATACTTCTCAAGAGTCCCACCTGTTTTAAGGATTCAGAACAATGAGTTCAGAAGTGAGAATCGATGTTTTGGTGGATATCAAGGTTTTGGTCTTCATTCGAGTATGGCCCAAAAGAAGTTCTTTATCTCTTAGGAAGTATAAGAAGTTATTCCCAGATATTGTGGACCAAAGAAGGTAGGTAACTTAGCCTACGAACCTCTTTTATCTTCTCATCTCAAGGTTCTTAATGCTTTCTATAGAAATATGTGCCAAACCCAAATCAGGGAAAGACGGTAAAACTTTAGTGGCAAGTTACCGTTGGCTTCTAAGTTACGCTAGCTCCTTCCTTTATATAAGTCGTAACTTTTACTTGTCGCTCACAGTAATCTTACTTCCATCGATCTCCTTTCTTCTTAATCTCCTTCATGGCTTGGCAACAGGAATTAGTTTTATCCATGATGATTTCTCATCTTCAAGACGCAAGAGAGTCTGTGAAGAAAGACTTTATAGAACAGTATGAGCGCTCACTTTTTCCTCACCTAGGAACTTCTGTAGCACAGACCAAATGGCGGACCTATCAAGACATAACTAGGGTAACACCCTGGGGTCAGCAGCACTTTCGTAACAATGTCCGCTTGGCCATGGTTATCGAAGCCTTGGGTTTAGGTCCCCGATACTACTGTGTCATGAGATCAAGACATCTTGGGTTTTCTGAGCGGGTCTTCTTACTGGCGTGTTTTCTTCCTCATGAGAAGATATGCCTTTACCCCGTTTTTGGCTTACCTCTCAGAGGTCCTTTTGTTAGATCACCTCATACCACTGAGATAGGTGCAGCAATAACCAGCAGAATCATTCCCATAGATGAGTTACCCTATACTTGCGCAGCTTGTGAGTGCTGCTTTTGTGATCATATGATGGACGGGCTTATGGAAGTGTAAAGAGTCCTTCTATCCTTACTGTATAAGTTCCGAGAATGAATAAAGTTTAAATCTTGTTCTTATTTTGAATCTTGCTCTCTTTAAGACTTTTTCTTGGTGGTTAATCCTGATTTAAATTTTTCTCTAAGTCTCATAATTCGTGCATCTTGCGAAATTATCCCAGTTTGCGAGATGAGGACATCTCGTGTTTTTTAAGTGGGGTAGAATGTAAGATTCCTCCCCCAACCCCCCTTTTGATGTTTAGTAACTTCCCCTGTAATCAATCCCTCTTCAGAAATATAAAGACCTTGTTTCTAACTGTTTTAACCTAGAGAGAGAGAATATTCTAGAGAGAGAATATTCAAATTTTTAATATTTTTGAATAGAAAATTATCTCATCTTATTAAAATAAGTTTCCCTGAAACAGAAATTCAAAAAGAACTTTCCAATGTGCAATTAGAATTTATTGGAAATGGGTATAAAGGACCTTAGTCTAAGGGTCTAGATTTTCAGAAATTTTTGGATTATGGTCCAATTAAGGTTCCTATGGGCCAATAGCATCAATCCATGTGTAGGGAGGAGATAAATCCAAATTGTAAAAAGAAGATACCCAAAAATGAGTAAATGCTCACATAAGATGAAGAGTTGAAAATGTACAAGGTTTATTAGTAAAAAACTATGAGCAATATTAAAAATATGAGATATTTTGGGAATAATGATTTTATTATGACACATATGTAAGGAAGGGGAGTCCCTTAAATGCTCACATAAGATGAAGAGTTAAAAATGTACAAGGTTTATTAGTAAAAAATTATGAGCAATATTAAAAGTATGACATATGTAAGGAAGGGGAGTTCTTTAAAGGAGGTGCATATTTCACATAAGATGAAGAGTTGAAAATGTACAAGGTTTATTAGTAAAAAACTATGAGCAATATTAAAATGATTCCATTATGACACATATGTAAGGAAGGGGAGTTCTTTAAAGGAGGTGCATATTTCACATGCTTGAATGAGTTTTAAACTCATAAAAATTGAGATATTTTATCTCTCCTCTCTCCTCATTCAAGTCTAGTTCCAAAAAGTTAGCTTAACTGACCTAAAAATGGTCAAAAATTGACCAAACTGATTTGGAAAATTCTAGAATCAGTTTGTTTGGTTAGGAGCTCAATTTTTCCTATAAATAGAAGCCTCCCTCTTGTTGAAAAATAGATAGTGTTTATGCATCGTTACTCTACTCCACCTAAGCCAAGAACTGTGAATTCATTTAATAATTCACTAGTTTTTGGAGCTTCCCTCTTTCTTCAATCCCCATTAGTGGCTCCATCAACATACTTAACCAATTGATTGGTTGGGGGCCTCTACCGTGAACAAAGAATCAAGCAATTTGTAAGGTAATTAGTGAATATTGCTCTTTTCTATAATTTCTCAATGTTTCTCTCTTCTCAACCCCTCTCAAGCTTGAGAAGCTTAATTGGTATGGTTTTTTTAAATGCTATTAAAGTTAATTGGTGAATAGTAGTGAAGAGTTACATAATTTAATAAATGCTATTGAAGTTAATTTATGTTTAAACTCTAATGGTTTTTATGTAATTTCTCTCTCTCACTCAAGAAATGGTCATACTCATGACCCATTCTCAATCCAAATGAAGCTTTTCATAAAGCTTTTCCTTAATCCAAGATTAAGCTATGCTTGAGGCCAAATTAATGGCTTTTTTTTCTATGCTTTTAGTTTATGCATATTTATGACTCAATCCATTATAGATTAATGATCCAATTAGAGATCATTTTAATTATTTCCTTAATGATAAGCTTTATCCCTTAGAAAAAATTGAGATTTATCAGTCATAGCAGCGGAGCTATGGCAAAATTTTTATAAAAATTATGCATAAAATAATTTCATTCAAAGCATAAAAAGAAGACTTCCTACCATATCCTAGGAATTATCATCCTAGATTAATTGAAAGAATTTCATTATAATCATGGAGAAATTGAATTTTCATATCATGCATAAAGGATAATTTTTTATATCAAAAGTGTTACTTTTATCATTTTTAATTCTCATGCATAGAAGTATGCATAAAGGAAAAAAAATTTTATATCAAAAGTGTTACTTTTATCATTTTTAATTTTCATGCATAGAAGTATGCATAAAGGATAATTTTTTTATATTAAAAGTGTTACTTTTATCATTTTTAATTTTCATGCATAGAAGTATGCATAAAGGAAAATTTTTTATATCAAAAGTGTTACTTTTATCATTTTTAATTTTCATGCATAGAAGTATGCATAAAGGATAATTTTTTTATATTAAAAGTGTTACTTTTATCATTTTTAATTTTCATGCGTAGAAGTATGCATAAAGGATAAATTTTTTATATCAAAAGTGTTACTTTTATCATTTTTAATTTTCATGCATAGAAGTATGCATAAAGGATAATTTTTTTATATCAAAAGTGTTACTTTTATCATATTGGATTTCATGCATAGAGGTATGCATAAAAGTTGAATATTTTATTATAAAAGTGTTACTTTTAGCATAATTGAATTTCATGCATAGAGGTATGCATAAAAGATATGGGAAGTGATAAGATATGATAAGATGAATGTGGATATGGGATGTGGATGTATAAACGAGGATGTGAAAATGGAGATAAGCATGTAGATGTGGATGTATGGATGTGAAT
Source organism: Cibotium barometz (assembly GCF_041138505.1). Classification (NCBI taxonomy): domain Eukaryota; kingdom Viridiplantae; phylum Streptophyta; class Polypodiopsida; order Cyatheales; family Cibotiaceae; genus Cibotium; species Cibotium barometz. The sequence continues at coordinate 9,663,199 of NC_141086.1, read as the reverse complement.
GTGGATGTGGATGTGGATGTATGAATGTGGATGTATGAATGTGGATGTATGGATGTGAATGAGGATGTAGATGTGGATGCATGGATGTAAATGTGGATGTGGATGTATGGATGTATGCATGTAGATGTGGATGCATGAATGTGGATGTATGGATGTGAATGAGCATATAGATGTGGATGTATGGATGTGAATGTGCATGTAGAAATGGATGTATATATGTGAATGGGAATGTGGATGTGGATGTATGTATGCATGTGGATGTGGATATGGATGTGTATGTATGAATGTGGATATGGGATGTGGATGTATAAATGAGGATGTGAAAATGGAGATAAGCATGTAGATGTGGATGTATGGATGTGAATGTGGATGTGGATGTGGATGTATGAATGTGGATGTATGGATGTATGAATGTGGATGTATGGATGTGAATGAGGATGTAGATGTGAATGCATGGATGTAAATGTGGATGTGGATGTATGGATGTATGCATGTAGATGTGGATACATGAATGTGGATGTATGGATGTGAATGAGCATATAGATGTGGATGTATGGATGTGAATGTGCATGTAGATATGGATGTATATATGTGAATGGGAATGTGGATGTGGATGTATGTATGCATGTAGATGTGGATGTATAGATGTGAATGTGGAATGTGGATGTATGTATGTATGTGGATGTAGATGTGGATGTATAGATGTGAATGGGAATGGGGATGTGGATGTATGTGAATGTGAATGTAGATGTGGATGTATGTGAATGTGAATGTAGATGTGGATGTATAGATGTGAATGTGGAATGTGGATGTATAGATGTGGATGTATGGGAATGTGGATGTGGATGTATGTGAATGTGAATGTAGATGTGGATGTATAGATGTGAATGTGGAATGTGGATGTGGATGTATGTATGTATGTGGATGTAGATGTGGATGTATGGATGTGTATGTATGAATGTGGATATGGGATGTGGATGTATAAATGAGGATGTGAAAATGGAGGTAAGCATGTAGATGTGGATGTATGGATGTGAATGTGGATGTGGATGTGGATGTATGGATGTGGATATGGATGTGTATGTATGAATGTGGATATGGGATGTGGATGTATAAATGAAGATGTGAAAATGGAGATAAGCATGTAGATGTGGATGTATGGATGTGAATGTGGATGTGGATGTATAGATGTGGATATGGATGTGAATATATGATATGTGATGTGAAGGAATCTGAAGTGAAGAGATGGAAAATGAGGTGATTGGATGAGTACACATCTAAATGGAATGTGGAATAAGTAATGTGGATTAATGAGGGATAATGTGGAAAAATGAGAGTTAATATAGAAACTGTATTTGTAAACTGTTTGTAAATGCTGTTTGTAAATGGCTGTTTTATGTCAAGAATGCTGGGGAAGCATTTTGACCGTCTTGTGATTAAGGTCGTGGAGACCTAACTGATAAAGTTGCAACTGCTGACGGAGAGTCAATGGAGGACGTCTCACGTAGCAAGGTCGGCCGAGGTCTTGACCAGCCTCGGTTCGATTAAAATGGTGAGCTTCCGGTACGGTGGATGAGGGACCAAGGAAGCGGCCTATGAGTGAAGCGCTAGGTCACCTGCGAAGGATCCTAGAGGGTGCTGACCATACGGTGCTCGGGCTCTGGGTCGCCTAGGATACCCACGTGTGCGTCGAGGAAGATATTGGAACAAGGAGTAAGAGTTGTTTTGTGAAACCGGGCATGGATCTGGTTGATTGACCTTGCTGGTCTTCAATGGATGAGTCCACGGCTCTTTATATGGATCTGTTGGTTGATCTTGCTGATCTTCAACGAGAGTCCATCTTGATTTTTATAAGTGATTATATTGCCGAGTATTATGGGCTAGGAACTATTGAAAAGGCCCCTGTGTGGACAGGTGGTGAGCGTTCTAGTTGCCAATGATGCCATAGATACTCTGATGAAGGAATGATGGGAAATTATGAATCAACTGGATAAATTGGAAGATCGTGATCAGTGGTACTATGGTTTCATTAAAGAATTGTTTTAAAGTTAGCTGATGCTAAGAAAAGGCAATTTTCATATTGGGTGTGTAAGTGGTGTGGCTAGTTTTATGTTTGCATGAACTTCCGGCTAGGGGGCCTTGGAACTCTTTTCCTTGGTACCCGGGACAAAACCTAACCAAATTCCAAATTGGATCCCATCACTACAGTGGTTGGGTGGTTGGCTAACCCATGGGATCGGATGGGGTTAGGCTGGACTGATGGATCCATAAATCGAGATTTAATTTCTATTATTACGATAGATGAAGTAAATCCCGGATAGAAATTGTTCTATGGATAGGAATCAACGGCTGTGCCTCTTGATGGGGAAAAAAGCGTTGATCCCAATGATCCAAGTGCAAGTTTCTTCCTTGATTTGACCAAGTACCGTTAAAGGTGCAGTCAGATCAGTTGATTCGTAATGATCTTGACTACGTTAGAGTAAAGAGTTATCCTGGTGGAATCGCCTATGCTTTCCGGGTAAAGGAAGTTTTTCCGGTTTCGATTTTGGACAAACCGACGGATTAGTCTCTGTCCGGATATCCGTGGGCGAGGCCCCGAGTGTGAGACCCCTACCCACGCATGATGTGCTACTTCCGCTGCTAGTACCCCGAATCCGTTGCGCGGTGGAGATCGGGATCTCACATTAAGCCTGACGTTTAAGTAGGTCATGTGCTTCTTTCCGTGTGTGTGCAGCATGCATTTGTTGAAGCATGGCTTCAGTTAATGGTTCATTGTATTTCTTGAGACGACTTCCATTAATGAAGTTAGGCATTTGCTCACCTTCTAGTGTCTCTAAACGTACTGCACCACTTGGAGTAAGCTCATTAATCACAAACGGTCCTAGGCCACGTTTCTTGAGCTTTCTCTTATACTTCTTACAGCATTTACGTTTAGGTCGGCTTCGAGGGATCTCTACTTGAACCTCCCTTCCTCTCAAGAGCAGGCGTGCCTTTCCTAACTCTTCCTCAGGGATTATCACATCATTATCAAAATCAGAGTCCTATCCATCTTCCTTATCAGCATCATTAGCAGATTCGAGTGTTAAATCATCCACTGAGACTTCCTCTACATGCAGTGCTGTTGTGGATGCATCCCTATAGTACAAAACATCTAGAAGGTCACGTGGTTGTACCATTCGTATAGGAATAATGTCATATCCATCTGAGTCACAAAATTGAATTGGCTTAGGTAAAGCACATGTCGATAATGTTGCAAGGACATGATTCCATTCTAGTGGATCAATTAAGTGCTCAGGGAAGGGTTGTGGAATGTATGCCTCATCTGATACACTTCGATTACCCTTAAGTCTCTCAGTGTTGAAATCCTTACATGAGGCTCCACACATCCACAGATCTTCTCGCCCATTTGACAATGTAACTCTTGAGCCCTCAGATGAAGCAGAATCAAACTCATCTATTGGAGACCTTGTTACATCAGGATATGAGTGATTCTTTAGGTTGACCCTTGTGATGACAGAATCATGTCGGAGGTACAAACAATTGTATCCCCAATCTTGAATCATTTGAAATTGTCGCATGAATGGTCTACCCAATATCACTTCATAGTTTGGATGTTTCCAAAATCCACTACTACAAAGGTGTGCTCATATTCAATCCCACATGTGGTGACCAATATGTTCTCAAGTAGCCCAAGGGGATGTTCTAAGCTTCCATCTGCTAGCTCCAAGCGCATCCTGGTACTCCTAATAGCTGGTTTGCCCCACCTTTCCCAAATGGACCTTGTCACAATGCCCACTCTTGCACCACTATCAAGTATTGCAGTTGAAGCTACTTTTCGCACTTCTAATGGAAGGGTAGCATTTCCCTGATCATCCTCACAAAATTTTCCTACTTTGTTGATAGGAACTGGCATAACATGCCGTCTCAGGGTGTATAGTACAATGATGGTGACCCTTTTGTAGCAATACTTGCTCTGACAAACATGTGGCAATATCATTCCACAACTCAGGTCGAAGCTTTATCAAATCAAGCAAAGGTAAGGTACAAACCACTGGTGCTGACAAAATAGCTTGCACGATACCCATATCCATCTCCTTTGTCAACCTTCTATGCATGGAGGGTATCCTCAAGGTTTGAGAACAATTCTCATATTCTCCCAAATATGATGGTAAGGTTTTCATTGTATACTTACTTCTAGGAGAAACAATTGTTTGAACTTCCCTCCTGGATGCTTGGGCGTCTAGAGTTGTTTTTTGTGCCCCTGGTAAAATCCACCTCAGAGAATGGAGGTGAAATAATAGAGGATATATTCTAATTAACTTTCTCATGAACTGCTGCCCACATCTCATTTGCCATGTCCTCGTTAGCATCAATAACTTCATCATTGCATGGGAAGACAAGGCTAGGTGGTGGCAGAATACTTTCTTTCAATGGGGTGGCAATTGGTGCAGACTTCTCGCTATGAGATTGTGAGATGAGCTCACTTTTCATTTCCCGACTTGATGACACTTCTGGTATGGTTTCTAATGTTGGCTTAAGAGAGGTTGGACCCCGAGGGATAGGTGGAGGTGGTCCCTCAAGTATTGATTGAGCTTCCCTAATGAGTTGCTGATGTACAGCTAGATTGATCTTCTCCTCACTCACGAGGGTTTGGGTATTCTTGAAGCTTCTTGGGTAGCTCAGATAAAGCTGCAATGCAACTTCTGTGAGCATCAATGATGGCATCTAGAGTCTCGTTCACCTTATCCACAAAAATAGAACCCCTAGAACTATCCTCGGTCGTACTAGCCTCATCTTGTTTAGCACTAGGCCCAGGTTGAGGTTGATGCTCCTCATGCACTTCTTGGGATGTAAAAGCTGATCCCTCATGTTTTGTTTAGAGACTTCTTGAGAACTAGTGGATGCACTTTTAGTTCGCTTGTTGCGGTTCTTTTTCCTCCTAGTGGTCCTTTTTCTATTGGAATGTAGGGTCTTGTCCACTAGATTTGCCTTTGCATCCCTAGTTCGAGGTGTCTCATCAGTCTGCATTTCGGTATTTCGTGTCTGTGATCTAGTCATGACTAAGTGGTACGACACTCATTGTCTGAGGAAGGTGGCGATGGAACTGTCTCTACAAGGTTGAGTGAGACCTTTGGTTGAGAGGTGCCTTCCTCATGTGGTTTCAGCAAACAATCCTTTGGGAAGTGTTCTACACAACCCCCTAGACAATATCTTTCAATTGGTGGAAACTGTGGTACTGTTGTATTGGATCGAGCTGCTTGCCTTGAGCGATGTGGACAATCACGAGCCCAATGGGGTTCTCCGCACTCATAACAGGGGCCCATTAGTTTGGCTTCTAACTTTCCTTTGCTGCCATCGACTTGAGGGGCCTGGAGTCCTAGGTTGGTAGCTGTGCCTAGCAACATCAAAGAATTTTGTTCCCCTGGTTGAGCTAGTGCTTGGCTTGGATATGCGGGACTTTCAAAGAGATTTTCCTTGGATGAATATGATGCATATTCCTCCTCCCAGTCCCAGGAGCAGGAGGTTGATCTCCAAGAACAAGTCGTGCTTGCTCTTGTGCCATCGGTGGCTTATGTTCAAAATTAGTATACTGTTGATGCATTTGTGGAGTCACTCCACCCCTTTGCTGCTCACGCTCCTGTCTCATTCTTGCAATGCGAGTACATTCCTGTGTGGTGTGGGTAAAGTTCCAAGCACAGGCCTGGCACCACTTCTTTGTGGGTTGGTTTGTGACTAGAGGAGAAAAGGTATTACATTCTTCGGTTTTATGGTTACCGCCACATGCTCCACAAAGATGAGGACCTGTAGGTAGTACACTCCTCATTCGTTTGCTGCTGTTGTTGTGGCTGCATGTGTGGGCGATAGGGTTGTCCCAATCTCCTTAGTACTAGGTTAGCTATCTGGTCTAGATTTACTAGCGCACTAGACCCTGAACTTTGGTCATCACCCCACTGATCTCTAGGTTTCACCTCAGGGCCAGTACCATCTTGGAATTTGAAGTTATCGGTGAAATCCATAGCATCATGACAACACTCATTGAAATTTGTATGCTTCTTTGCATAGAGATGTGTGTGTAGTGTTGAATTTTTGAGTCCTTTTAAGAAGAGAGAAATTAATCGACTCTAGGTGGGTTTCTCATCTTCTGGGCAACGATTAATGTACTACTTCATCCTATTTACACAATCTCTAACACTCTCAGTCTCGTCTTGCTTGAAAGAGTAGATGTTTGCTACTGTGTCATGTTGAATCCCCATCAAGGAAAAAGCAGCAATGAATCTCTCTTCCAAAACTCGTAAAGAAGATTTGTCTGAAGCCTCTAGTGCCTGAAACCAAGCAAGGGCCTTTCCCTCAAGAGTGAGCCCAAATCCTTCAATTTGAGTATGCTTTTCAGTCACTTGCTCAGCTCGAACTACTTGCCTAAATGCTGCTACATGGTCATATGGATCTCCCGACCCTTCGTACTTCTGTACCAGTTTCTGAAGAGTTGATGGCCTTACTTGTCTTGAATATTCATCATAGGGCCTCTCACTCTCAGTGGGAATTGTTCCTCTCTTTGGTAAGATGGTCCACATGCATCCCAAATTGGTGTGGGTCCCCTATTACCTGCCTCACCAACCCCCTCCAAAGATCTTGTTACCCGCATTTCAGGAGAGGTGCATTTATGGGAGGCCGAGTTGGCTCCCCTACCCTCCGATTATCATAGTAGTGAGAGAAACATTGTTGTGGTGTGATCTGTGGTCGCACTTTTGGTGTAGGATAATATCTTGGTGCTAGAGTTGGGCTACTTGCAGTGGTCCACTTTGATGTTGAGGGTCCCTCTCTAGTGAACTCTCTTAGGGGGGAGGAGCAACAGTTTCTCCAAGAAAGGCTGTCTCTCCTGGTTTAGCTGTATTTGTTGAGAACACTTCCATGAATAATGGTTGTCCTTTCCACGTGAGCTTCCGAATCTCCTTCCAATCTAAGGTTTGGTATTCATTGGTCCATTTATCAACGATTCGGTTCATGTGTCCTGCAAGCTTCTCGACTACCACCACAAGTGCTAGCGGAAGATCTAGCTCTGGCAATCTAGTTGTGGCATAATATCCTTCTAAAGAGTCCTTATAAACCTCTTGAAGTGGGTCATCCTGAAAGACCTTTGTCACTGGAATTTGTCGTACAAACTCCCATTGGTTCTCAGCCCCCTGATCCATTTTGCTCTTGCCTTTCCTATCCCTTTCCAAATTTAGATCTACAAGAAGTAAATCATCTATGGATGGCTTTGAGGACTGGGCATTGGATGGTCCTGGCATGTCCGACTCAATGAGACAATCATCTCTAGACTCCCTTGCTCTGGAAAGCTTTGATAAGTCTAAGAACTCGCTTTTAGAGAGCTCCCCTAATTTGTCTACATTCTCTGGATGATAGGTGACTTCGTAGCGAACACCATCTCCACCCATGTACATGTTACCCTGGTCATTGACTAGAGGTGCTCTATCAAGTTCTGAGAAAAAGTCTGCGATCTTAACAAGATACTGTTGTTGTGGATCCCTAAAGATCTCAGCTCCTTGAGCATTCGTGTAGACATATTGGAGTCTCACATTGAGTGTTAACCCCATGGTGTCGGCTTCAAATGGATTAAAAGATCTTGTGGGTGTCCTATTTGGGGCTAAGGGATGACTATTTGATGGCCCTAGATTGTCCATGGACAATGAGCTAGTTGTTCTGGAAAGGGTATCAGATTGGGATTCGGAAAAGGTTTCAGCAATATCTGCCAAATTTCCTACCGATTGGGTCCCACTTTCCTGCGTAGGTACTCTAGAAGGTGCCCTAGGCCCTATGGCAGTGTCTATGTGACGTCCCGACCGCAAGTGCATAAGGTCAAATTTTTTTTGGTTTTTTTGTTTTTCTTTTTTGTTTTTGTTTTTGTTTTTTTTACAAATATATATATATATATGTATTTATTTATTTTTTATTTTAAAAACCCTACCTAACCACTAAATGCAACTAACCTGAATATGTGTGTAAATACCTATCCTATTTTTTTATTTTTTTATTTTTTTATTTTTTTATTCTTATTTTTTATTTTTTACTAATTATACAAAAATACTAATTATGCACAAAATTACAAAAATTTTAAAAAAATGCAAGTTACACTAATTATGTAAAAAATTACATAAATTTAAAAAAATAAAAAATTACAGAATATGCAAAGAATATGGACTCCTAAAAAAACACATAATTTATTAAAAAATTTACTTTTTTATATTTCTTTTCTTTTAAATTATTTTTATTTATTTTTATTATTTTATTATTTTTTTCTTTTTTCTTTTTATTATTTTATTTTTTTTAAAAATACAAACAACATGAAAATTAACAAAAGAAAAAAAAAGAAAAAATACTAACCCTTTTTTTTTCCTTATCGTGTCCGGATCGTGCGCCGGCTCCGCACGTGCCTCCTCGCTGCTTTCGTCTGCTACAGCCAGCTGTCTCTCCCTTCACAGCCAGCTGCCTTCACACCGGCCTGCAGCTTCTTCGCAGTTGCTTCAACGTCGGCCAATTGCTTCCACACCGGCCAGTTGCTTCACAGCCAGCTGCGTTCACACCGGCCTGCAGCTTCTTCGCAGTTTCTTCAACGTTGGCCAATTGCTTCCACACCGGCCAGCTGAAGCCTTCCTTCTTCGCTCGCCTTCTTTTCCACTTCTCCGCCTCTGCTTCTTAGCTGCCTGCAGGTGCCTGCGCTTCTTCGCTTCCTCCTTGCTACAGCCACCGCAAACAGCCGGCCACTTCCTCTTCTACGGCCAGCCCTTCAGCACTCTGCAACCACCGCTTCCGCTTTCTTTTGCTTTCGCTGACGCCTGCTGCGCCTCGCCGACCACCTTAGTCTTACGCCTTCTACACCGGCCTCTCCTCGCCTTCCACACAGCCTCCTATGGCAAGCTCACCACTGCCCTTCTCGCCTCTGCTGCCGCCTTCGAACCAGTCAGCCAACAACCGCCTAGCCCTACACCAAGCCCTTCTACACCGGCCTCTCCTCGCCTTCCACACAGCCTCCTACGGCAAGCTCACCACCGCCCTTCTCGCCTCTGCTGCCGCCTTCGAACCAGTCAGCCAACAGTCGCCTAGCCCTACGCCACCTTCGCAACCGCCGCTCTCTTTCCACGTTGACGCCCTGCAGCAGCCGGCCTTCGTCTCCTACGTTGGCCACTCCACAGCAACAGCCGCCTTGGCTTCTTCTTTCTCTTCGCCGCCTCACAGCTGCAGTAGTCGCCTCACCACCTTGCGGCCAGCGCCACTCACCATCTGAGTCGCCTGGGCCTTCTTCACTTCTTTTATTATTTTTTACTAATTACATGTTAGCGAAAAGCATGAAAGCATGAAATGACAAAAAACAATGAAGGTAAGCATAATGAACGGTACTTGAAAAAGCATAAAAACAATAAAACATAAAAAACAATGCGGGAGAAACCTCAACCGCTCAATGGGTTTTTCTTATCCTAACCTTATCCACTCACACCGGATCACACACCCGAACTTAACCTAATCACCCAATGGTTTTGCAACCAAAAGAGGAAATAGTGGTGGTTTGCACACACTCTCAACCAGATTTGAGTCTTCTCCCCGCGGCGGTGGCAGCAGCGCCAATGGAGAGATGGAAAACTCTCTCACTTGTAGCAAGAGTAGCATGATCCACGTGTAGCTCAATCCAATGGGATTTGCATCCCTTTCGGAGCTAGGGATTCAACCCGTACCGATGCACAAAAGCTTATCCATAAATGGAGAGAATGCTAAGAATACTACTACTATTGAGATAGACTTAACACACACACAAGCTCAGTCTTGCCATAACTCACTCACTCATCATCCCACTCATTCATGCATCCAATACAAGAAGAAAGCTAAGCTAATGCATACACAAGCTCAAAGCATACTTCATTCTCAAGCACTTACTTCCCTAGCATGCACACAAACCTTGAAACTATCAACAAAGAAACATGCACACTAGAGAATAGACATGAGAAGAGAGACAAACAAACATCATCTCATTGCATTGAATTAAAAAAAGAACATTGCTCATACAATAATGTAGATGGGGAGAGAGAAGAGCTTGCACCTCTATGGAAAAAGAGGGAGAGCTAGTCTCAAGAGAGCTCAAACATGAGTTTAGCCCAATGTGTGTCTAAGCTCTCAAATGAGCCACTTTTTATAGATGGGGAGAGAGAAGAGCTTGCACCTCTATGGAAAAAGAGGGAGAGCTAGTCTCAAGAGAGCTCAAACATGAGTTTAGCCCAATGTGTGTCTAAGCTCTCAAATGAGCCACTTTTTATACAAAAACTCTAAAACTCCCAAAAGTTCCCATGTGGGATTATTGTCAAGCTCACTCCCACACTCATTTACAACTTGAAACTCTTTACAAGAGCCCTAAATAAGCCCGTCACGCAACAGTTCTATGGTCTTATGATGCAACCACATGAGAGCTTTGATGCTCATGTGAGCAAGATGAAGTCCTTAATGAACAAGCTTGCAGGTCTAAAGGTACAAGATGAAGATGATGTGGCCCTCGTAGTACTCATAAAGACCATGCTGAAAGAGCTTTTCGGGAACCTCATCTCACCACAGTGAAGTATCTGTCAAATCTTACATTGGAAGGGGTCATAGGCTCCTTCAAGGAAGAAAAAAGGAAGATTAAGAATAAAGCAAAGGGGGACAACTCCTTCACAAAGAAGAATAAAGCAAAGGGGGACGACTCCTTCACAAAGAAGAACTTCAAAGGTATAGAGTGTTTCCTTTGTGGTAGGAACATCATGCAAATAAGGACTGCTATTCAAAGAAGCCTTGCAAACATTGTGGGAAAAACAACCACAATGAGAAGAAGCAAAGGCCAATGTCACAGAGGATGAAGAAATCTACAAAGAAGATGCAAACATTGCTGAGTATGAAGATTCATGGGCCTTTGAAAGGTCTACTACACAGAATGTCACGTGCATCCTGCACTTGGATGCCACGTTGACATATCTGTACAGCAAGTGCAGGACCTAGAGTGCTAAATAGCCCCTTGTGAGCCCTAGTTGGGGACGAGGTAGCCAAGGATCCACTGTACTAGTCCATGGGTAGGTGTACAAGTCCCGTACATGGTCATGGTGTGCATGGTCATGGTCAGGTGTGCATGTTTCGTACATGGATGTGGTTCAAGTCCTGCACACTGTCGTCACCCTTTGGAATGATGAAGTGGTGTTCTTGGCATTGATAGGCTTTCAGCCAAATGCAAGGACACCGAGTCAAGCATTTAAATGTAGTTACCATAACCTTGGTTTTCCCAAGGTTCACAGTAAGACCTCTCTATGCAGAAATCATCAAGTGCATGTAGATGCTGCTGTAGACCTCCTGGAGACTCAAACACTAATACAATATCATCAGCATAAAGCATAATATGTAATGAGGTACCTGCTAAATCAGCTCCATCTCTGCCTCCCCGTGTAATGAAGTCAGCCACCTCATCAATGTATAAACCAAATAGCGTGGGGGAAGGTGGGCATCCTTGCTTCACACCAATGGTGCTAGCAATAGTCTCGGACATACCTCCTCGGCATCTGACTCGCCCAAAAACCTGCTCATATAATGCATAGATACCCCATGTCATATTTGCTGGTATGCCAAGAGATTGCAGGCGGCGCTGAAAGAGCCTCTCTCATGGTACTGTGTCAAATGCCTTGCAGAAATCCACAAAGCAACAATAGAGCTTTCTCTTCCTCACTCTGGCCTGATCAATCATACATCTCAAAGTGAATACATGGTCGGTGGTAGAGAAATCTCTCCTCAAGCCTGCCTGCCTTGATGAGCGTAAACCTGCTCGCTCAGCATATAAGCTAAGCTCTTGCTCCAACACTGCACCATAGAGTTTGGCCAACACGTGGCCTACCATAACTGTCCTGTAGTTGCTCGGATCAAGCATATCCCCTGTTTTGTGAATCGGCACAATGGTGTGCATCGTCCACTCCGCAGGCAAACCCTCTGCTAGTGCCCTGTTATAAACAGGTGTGCAAGAAAAGGAGCCAAAGAATCTACTGCATATATGAGATGCTCACCCTGCAGGCCCATATGGTTGGCGGCCCGTCCATGTTGTAGGCGGCGGATAGCTTCCTTTACCATCGAGTGGGTAAAGAAGCTAGCTGCGGTAGGTCGAGGCTCCTGTGGCTGAGGTATAGGTGGCTGCTGTGGGTCGTAGTATAGGCCCTCTGCATATGTGTGCCATGTCTGTGGGTGGGTCTGCAATAGGTGTCGGTGTTCGGGGCTCTCTGAAGTGCCGCCATGAGATAGGGCTATCTCTACTTATGAAGAAATGAAAGATCTGTAGCTCCTGTATCTCTGCAAAGGCCCGCCTTTTGCAGGCGAGTAAGTCTCCTCATCTCTCTCCTCGACTCCTACTCTGTGATGGCTCCCAAGGCTCTCTGTATGCAGAGCCGTGAGTATAGGGCTCTGCACTCGTCATCATACCATCTGTTCTCTAGGGCATAGTCCCAGATCTCGCAGGCTCTCCTGAGTGGACACGATGTGGGAAGCTCTGTAATGCAGCCGTGTGTAGGAGTGATGTCAGCTGGGCTGTAATGGTATCCATAGGTGCTAGGGGATCCATGAGTAGGAGCCCATCCTCTACTCTGCGAGTGTATATGTCTGCCATGTCATGTGTGAAGTAGATGGTAGTGTGTGGCGTCGGTATGTGGGGGGCCAGTGATACTAGTGATCTAGCTAGTGAAAATGCCAAGTATGTATGATCTGCCCCAATAGGACGAGGTGGAATGGAGAATGAGGTGACAAGCTGTGATGCCTCCAAAGACCCCATAATGTAGTCTACCACCATGCCTCCGGTCCGTGTATGACCCCCATGTGGGAAGCATGTCAGCCCTCCTGATCCCGGCCACTGTAGCATCCCATTATAAATAACGAGACGATGCCTCGCTCCCAACTTTAGTAAGTGGTCCCCATAATGTCCTCTATCTGGTCCAGTGTCCCCTGATGCCCGACTAGCCCCTATCTCCTCTGGATCCACAAGGTGGAGGATCTCCATGTCATCATAGTCATACACCTCACACTGTCTGCTCTGTGTGTGGGCATTGAAGTCGCCCATAAGAAATACTTCCCCTAGTGTAGAATAATGCATAATCTCCTCTGACAAACAAGTGTATGGCGAGGCTCCTGTCTCCTCCTCCTGTGGCATGTCCTTTGTAATGACATAGGAGGATCTTGATGGAGGAAAGTAACATAGGGCTATGTATATAACCCTGTCCTGTCCTGTGAGAGCTGTAAGCTGATCCACATGTATCTGGCCTCTGGATTCTGTGCTACTACTCTCAGTCTCCCCCTGTAGCTCCCGTCTGAATAGAACTGCTACTCCTCCCGACCCTCTCGAGGTACCTTGGCGTGTGGTCCTCTTGTATGCTGACTCCCACTGGAATCCCTCTACTCGAGGTAGCCCTCTCTCTGGGCTCTGATGTGTCTTTGTCAGAAGTATGATGTCTCTCCCCACCATAACATGCTCCAGTCGTCCAGGCTATAGTAGTGAACCATTACCATTCCATACTACCATGTGTATCTTTGTCAGTGGCCTGGTCTATGTCCCATAGGCCCCAAACCACTAATCCATGGGCCGTAATCCATGGGCCGGCCATCAATGATGACGACCATCTCTCGATAGAAGGCCTCCTTGCCTTCTCTCCTCGCGTGTAAGACTCGTGGCATGCAAGCTCTCCTATGCTCAAGCTGCATCCTCGTGAGATCATCATCCAAGAAAATAGGAGCTCCCTCTAAGCCTCGTAGTATGACCCTCTTCCTCATGAAGGTGACCCTCTCCGTCTCTCTTGCAAACTGTAGGATGAGGGCTTGCTTGCGTGTTGAGTCTTTCTCGACTCTCCATGCTTTGGTGAAGGGGAGAGGGTCCTCTTCCATGTAGCCCAGCTTCATGCATAGAAGCTATCCATCTTTCTCGAGAGTGGAGTTGGGTGTCTCGGCTATACCTGTGACTCGAATGTTGAGGCGGTGGGGATGCCTCATCTTCTCCTCCTCAATGGTGGTGTGAATGATTTGATCTTCTTCCCTTTGAGTCTCCTCCCTCACTTCTTTACGGATGTTCTTCTTCACCACCTCAACCCATCCTAACTGCTTGGCTTCGAGTTTTCCCTCCATGTCCTTTGTGATCTCCTTGGAGATCTCTTCTTTGATGGTCGTGAGAGTGTTTTGTCATTGATCTCCCCTTCTTCCTTCTCGGTGTTCTTGATGGCTACCAGTTCCGCTTTCAATGCACTCACCTCCTCCTTGAGTGCTGTGTTCTCTTGTTCAAGGTCCGTGACCCATGCTTCGAGGGCCATGATGTGCCGGTGTAGTTTGTTCTCCACCTCATTGAGGTTGGAATCGGATGTCTTCTTGTTCTCCTTGATTAGTGCCTTCATTGCCGTCTCGAGGGCCTCGAGTTTCTCTTGGAGACTCCGGGCCATTCCTCCAGATTACTCTGCAGTCCTTCCCACAGGCAAGGAGGAGAGAGAGAGAGAGTTATGTTGCTGCCTTGGGGGCCGAGCAATGGTGGGTGGGGAAAGAGGCCCACCGGGTCTAGCGGAGAGGGAGGCCCACCGGGCCTAGCGGAGAGGGAGGCGGGCCAGCATAGCAGGCGCGCGGCGGCGAACAGTGAAGCGAATCAGTGAGGCGGAATCACAGGGCCTACCGGAGAGGAAGGCGGGCCAGCATAGCAGCGGCGGCGAACGAATCAGCGAGGCAAAATCGGTGAAGTCAGCAGGGCAGCGAGGCGGAAGGGCTAGTGGGCGCGCGGTAGCGAAGCGAAGCGGCGAACAATCAGCAGGGCAGCGAGGCGGAAGGGCTAGTGGAGAGAGAGAGAGAGAGAGAGAGAGAGAGAGAGAGAGAGAGAGAGAGAGAGAGAGAGAGAGAGAGAGAGAGAGAGAGAGAGAGAGAGAGAGAGAGAGAGAGAGCTTGGGAGATAGATAGAGCCTTGAGAGAGAGAGAGAGCTTGAGAGAGAGGGCTGTTGTCCCAGGCAAATGATGTGCTGCTGTCACAAGGTAGGTGGTGATGAGCAGAGAGGGCTGCTGTCCCAAGTTGATGTCAAATGAGCAGAGAATGGGCTGCTGTCTTGAGGTGTGCTGCGGCTACACGTACAGGAGCTGCAGACAACAGGTACAACGCATAAGGTTTGCCGGGCGGTTGCTGTGCTGCAGGGGGGGTAGAGCCGACAACAGATAGCTATGGGCAGAAGACGCGAGCTAGTGCTGCTGCGTATAGAGGAAGGAGCCGACGGCAGATGCAGATAAATGATATCGATCCAGGCTATTGCAGAGGTAGTCTGGCAGCAACAGTTGGTGAATGTTGTTTATATGTTGTGTGTTTTTGCTGATTTTATGAAGGGATGCTTATATATGGGGTTGGGCTGCTGGTCAGCCCCAGAGAGGGCTGTCGGCCAAAAGCAAGACAAAAAATAAGGCACTAGTATGAAACCTCTTTGTTCCTTCACAGGAGTCCGTTCACCAAATGTTCACACCATGGCATCTGTATGGTCACCCATACCCATGGTTGCCATGCAAACCATGATAATAAATATAGACATGGGTCAAGATGTCACTCCATGAGCTCTCTGTGAAATAAATCAGTCCCATGGATCTAGGGGTTCAACATCCAGTTGGTGACCTGGTTGGGCTAGTCAGCCAGCTTAGGGGCCATTGTTGCCTATATAATGGGATGCCATCGTGCATTCCCTAGCCTTCTTCATTCTTATGTTTGGAGCCCACAACATCCAAACCTGCTATTGTCGTTTATGACCTGCTAGAGGTGCCTTAATGAAGCCCAAATAAGCCCAAATAAGCAGCAAGATTTCCTCTTCCTCTTCATTCAGGGTTCCACCTTAAGTTGGCAGCTCTTGGTGTGACGAGGATTGTCCTGGATAGAGTGGCAGGCTCCTAATTCATTTCAACCTTGATTCAGACTGGTATGCTTGTAAATAGAGTGTTGCTCATAACAGAAAACAGGTTCACGTATGAGTATCAAATCTATTGGTGAGGGTGCAAATCCATGGTTGCATCTTCATCAGTTGGTCTGGTGGAAATTCGGAGGCAATAAAACTAGGCAATGTCCACACCAGAAAACAGGGTCACACATGAATGTCAATTCATGTACGATGCACAGCTGTCATCTGTATGGTCACTCATACCCATGGTTGCCATGCAAACCTCGATAATAAATATAGACATGGGTCAGGATGTCACTCCATGAGCTCTCTGTGAAATAAATCAGTCCCATGGATGTAGGGGTTCAATATCCAGTTGGTGACAGCTGATGACCTGGTTGGGCTGGTCAGCCAGCTTAGGGGCCATTGTTGCCTATACAATGGGCTGCCATCCTGCATCCCCCAGACTTCTTCATTCTTGTGTTTGGAGCCCACAACACCCAAACCTGCTATTGCAGTTTTTATGACCTGCTAGAGGTGCCTTAATGAAGCCCAAATAAGCAGCAAGATTTCCTCTTCCTCTTCAGTGAGGGTTCCACCTTAAGTCGGCAGCTTTGGGTGTGACGAGGATTGTCCTGGATAGAGTGGCAGGCTCGTAATTCATTTCAACCTTGATCGAGACTGGTATGCTTGTTAAATAGAGCGTTGCTCATAATAGTCAATGGTCATAGAATGCAGTACTAGAAGTATCTGTGCGTAAGTCTCCCATTCTGTTAAACGTGACAGGTAGGCCTATGTAAGAAATATGGCACCTTGAGGTTAATAAATATGAGTAGAGAGAAGGCTCAAAGAAATTTCTCTAGATGATAATGCCCTCTTTATATGTGGTTAAGACGATTTTATTCGTGTATTCCAAAAGTAATAATCAAGAATGTTAGGTAATGCAATGCAATGTAGTGGTGTTTTATTAAAAAGCTGTCTATGCTATTTAAGCCGCGCTTGATTAAAAACAAAACACAGACAAAGGTTGTGTAGTTATATTATGCAAGAGTCAATCACAAGCTAACATAAATTAGTGGTAAGAGTGCTCTATTGGTGAGGGTTCAAATCCCAAGATTAAAACGGAACAATTGGCCTGCCTAAGGAAAGCCTACCTTTGCCAAAAGGTGGTATTTGATTGCTTTAAATTTGTCCTAGCATTGGTGGGTGAATATTCTTAAGGAAAACAATCGCAGAGGTTCTATATGCGTAGGGAAGTATGCGGTGTCATCTTGGTTCAATGAGGAAGTATGCTTGATTCAATGAGGAAGAGTCTTTGCAGGTTTTATAAAGCAGGCTAGTGCAGTCAGATTTATTTTAATGTTTGGCGTCTCCTATGAAGTGAGTGGACTTATAATCTGTGTTGTGAATTTGGACAGACATCTTCCCCGCCATCAGTTTGGTAACCTGCAGTCAAAAATGTTCCCAACCTACTTCAGTATTGTCTCGCCCTAATTCGTTTGTGGGGTTTTGGCATGCTGCATCCATGGAAATCATCTTCAATCACACAGAGAAGACTCAGATCGTGTGCTTTGGCATTCTCTTTGATTTCCACAATTGCCAACATTCTCGTGTTTGAGCCTCTCACAACAATCAAGGTAAGATAGTCAGATAGTAAATAAAATGGGAATCCACAAACCACCCGTAAGAGGACACGCAAAAGACAGGTTAAGCTATCTTCTCACAGTGTGGCAAGTATGTGATTGAGCTTGTGTTGTGTCCACTGACTATGTGAGAGAGGCACAAGGTGGAGAGAGAGGCATCTCTATTGGGAGAAATAGAGGTTGGTCTCTCCAAAAACAGGGAGGTTGCCAAAGCGCAACCCAAAGCTAGCTAGCAGAGATAAAACAAAAAATTTGGCATGGTTCATGGGCATTCCTCACTTGAGCTTCACAATTCACTTGATTATCCTAGTCATGTACTCCTTTGTAAAAAGGTAGGCCTTCGTGGTGTGTAATAATTGCTTAGGGACTGGTTCAAGACGTTAGCTGTTAATCCTCTCTCTCTTGGGCTTTGTCACATCTCTCTCTCAGCACAATTATCAAAGAAAACAAGAATATGGTCGACTCTTCCGTTATCGCAATCATAAACCGCCTCTCTAAACTCGAGAAGGGATTTGACAAAATCCAAGAGCTCGAAGAGAGAACATCCAGGCAAGAGGCTGAGATTTCAGCCTTAAAGGAGGAACTAGTGGAGGCCAAATTGCATGCTAAAAGTCAAGCGGCTGAAATCTCAGCCCTCAAAAAAGGAGTTGGAAGCCACTTCACAAGGCAAGCTTGAGGATGGAAAATTTCAGCCCTCCTTTATTGAAGAGCTGAATACCATCAAGGAACAAATGAGGATCATTTGAGAGGAGGAGGAGCAACATAAAGAGAAGACATCTTCATGGGTGGAGGTGATCACAGAGACACAAAAGAAGATGGACGAGACATAGAAATGGATCGAGGTCGCCAAGAAAGGGAAAGGTAAAGAATCGCCACCCATCCCCACTCCCACCATCATCAACATGACCCTTGAAGAGGAGCAAAGGAGGAAGACCCGGGCCTTACATGTATGAGTGTCCGGCCTAAAAGACCGTGATGATGCGGAAGGGGAAACCAAGGAGCTCTTCTCTATGATGGGCATTGAAGCCACGCACACAAAGGCATGGAGAGTGGGAAAGAAGAGAGAAGGTAGTGGTGAATCTTCTAAGGAGAGAGCACTTATCATTCCTTTCCCCTCCATGGAAGCCAAGAAGGACTTCTTGAAGAGACGTCCTACACTCAAGAAGACGGGAATATTTCTTGGAGATGACCTCACACTCTCGCAACTTGCCCACATGAAAGAAGTTATGCCCGAGATAAGGGCAGCCCAAGAGAAAGGGAAAGTGGCCTTCTATAGAGATGGTAGAGTGGTGATTATGGAGAGGCACTCTTCATGACGGCGCGAGCCCTATGGGACTAGACTCAAACTTGCTACTTGTAATTGTAATGGATCTCTACGCCTTGATGCAGGGGCTTTTGAGGATAGTTTCATTCGGAGGGACATCATCTTCTACTGTGAGACGCATCAGGCTCTTGGATAGTCCATGCCACATGTTAGTGGATACCGATGGGAGACAGCTTGTAGACAGGAGACTCGTTCAGAGCATAGAGGAGGGGGCTCAAGAGGAGTGGCAGTATTGTTTAGAGCTGCAGCCAGTGATACATATAGTCCGCAGAGATGAGTAGACTAGGTACATGTGGGTTAGATTGAGGGCAGAGACGGGCAGATATCTCTACATTGCTATATGCTATTTTGCTCCTAGTACATCAGTGTATGCATCACCTAGCGGGCAGTCTCCCTTTTCTATTTTGGATGATGACATTTGGGAGTTCTCCATTGGGAGTTCTCCAGGGATGGTGACATCATTCTTTTGGGGGACTTCAATGCCAGGACCGCCCATAACCAGACAGTATTTTATGATACCTCAGAGGAGATGTTGAGGGAGCTTGATGTTAGGGATATGGGCCTATGTAGACTCTCACAGGATGAGGAACATACTGTGTATGGGCGGTATTTGATAGACATGGGGACTGCACATGGATTGTTGGCCATCCTGAATGGCCTACAGAGATTCCCGAGAGCGGGCGGTTTCGCTAGCTTTCCACATCGGCATGGTGCTAGTACAGTGGACTATGTTATGGTTCAGCCCAGTCTCATTCCCTCTTTTCAGGATTTTATGGTAGGCACTAGGCCGGTTGGAGTAGCAGTGGATCATTCTATCTTGTACTTCACTCTCACATTTTAGTTCAGCACAGCTCCATTGGGATAGGTCTCCACACACACTCGTTATACCTTTACGAGGGAGACTGACACCGTGTACACGGATGAGATATACAGACGCTTATATGCCGAGGAACCTGTAAGATTCCTCCCCAGCCTCTCAAAATGTCCAACATCTTCCCCTGTAATCAATCCCTCTTCAGAAATATAAAAGACTTGTTTCTAACTATTTTAACCTAGAGAGAGAAAATATTCTAGAGAGAGAATATTCAAATTTTTAATATTTTTGGATAGAAAATTATCTCATCTTATTAAAAGAAGTTCCCCTGAAACAGAAATTCAAAAAGAACTTTCCAATGTGCAATTGGAACTAATTGGAAATGGGTATAAAGGACCTTAGCCTAAGGGTCTAGATTTCCAGAAATTTTTGGATTATGGTCCAATTAAGGTTCCTATGGGCCAATAGCATCAATCCATGTGTAGGGAGGAGATAAATCCAATTTGTAAAAGAAGATACCCAAAAATGAGTAAATGCTCACATAAGATGAAGAGTTGAAAATGTACAAGGTTTATTAGTAAAAAACTATGAGCAATATTAAAAATATGAGATATTTTGGGTATCCAAAAATGAGTAAATGCTCACATAAGATGAAGAGTTGAAAATGTACAAGGTTTATTAGTAAAAAACTATGAGCAATATTAAAATGATTCCATTATGACACATAAGTAAGGAAGGGGAATTCTTTAAAGGAGGTGCATATTTCACATAAGATGAAGAGTTGAAAATGTACAAGGTTTATTAGTAAAAAAAAACTATGAGCAATATTAAAATGATTCCATTATGACACATATGTAAGGAAGGGGAGTTCTTTAAAGGAGATGCATATTTCACATAAGATGAAGAGTTGAAAATGTACAAGGTTTATTAGTAAAAAAAACTATGAGCAATATTAAAATGATTCCATTATGACACATATGTAAGGAAGGGGAGTTCTTTAAAGGAGGTGCATATTTCACATGCTTGAATGAGTTTTAAACTAATAAAAATTGAGATATTTCATCTCTCCTCTCTCCTAATTCAAGTCTAGTTCCAAAAAGTTAGCATAACTGACCTAAAAATGGTCAAAAATTGACCAAACTGATTTGGAAAATTCTAGAATCAGTTTGTTTGGTTAGGAGCTCAATTTTTCCTATAAATAGAAGCCTCCCCCTTGTTGAAAAATAGATAGTGTTTATGCATCGTTACTCTACTCCACCTAAGCCAAGAACTGTGAATTCATTTAATAATTCACTAGTTTTTGGAGCTTCCCTCTTTCTTCAATCCCCATTGGTGGCTCCATCAACATACTTAACCAATTGATTGGTTGGGGGCCTCTACCGTGAACAAAGAATCAAGCAATTTGTAAGGTAATTAGTGAATATTGATCTTTCTATAATTTCTCAATGTTCTCTCTTCTCAACCCCTCTCAAGCTTGAGAAGCTTAATTGGTATGGTTTTTTTTAATGCTATTGAAGTTAATTGGTGAATAGTAGTGAAGAGTTACATAACTTAATAAATGCTATTGAAGTTAATTTCCATTTATGTTTAAATTCTAATGGTTTTTATGTAATCTCTCTCTCTCACTCAAGAAATGGTCATACTCATGACCCATTCTCAATCCAAATCAAGCTTTTCATAAAGCTTTTCCTTAACCCAAGATTAAGCTATGCTTGAGGCCAAATTAATGGTTTTTTTTTCTATGCTTTTAGTTTATGTATATTGATGATTCAATCCATTGTGGATTGATGATCCAATTAGAGACCATTCTAATTAATTCTTTAATGATAAGCTTTATCCCTTAGAAAATTTGAGATTTATCAGTCATAGCAGCGGAGCTATGGCAAAATTTTTATAAAAATTATGCATAAAATAATTT
Source organism: Cibotium barometz (assembly GCF_041138505.1). Lineage (NCBI taxonomy): Eukaryota > Viridiplantae > Streptophyta > Polypodiopsida > Cyatheales > Cibotiaceae > Cibotium > Cibotium barometz. The sequence goes on along the minus strand of NC_141086.1, from coordinate 9,641,583 downwards.
CATTCAAAGCATGAAAAGACGACTTCCTACCATATTCTAGGAATTATCATCCTAGATTAATTGAAAGAATTTCATTGTAATCATGGAGAAATTAAATTTTTATATTATGCATAATGATAAATTTTTATATCAAAAGTGTTACTTTTATCATTTTTATTTTCATGCATAGGAGTATGCATAATGATAAATTTTTATATCAAAAGTGTTACTTTTATCATTTTTATTTTCATGCATAGGAATATGCATAATGATAAATTTTTATATCAAAAGTGTTACTTTTATCATTTCTATTTTCATGCATAAGAGTATGCATAATGATAAATTTTTATATCAAAAGTGTTACTTTTATCATTTTTATTTTCATGCATAGGAATATGCATAATGATAAATTTTTATATCAAAAGTGTTACTTTTATCATTTCTATTTTCATGCATAAGAGTATGCATAATGATAAATTTTTATATCAAAAGTGTTACTTTTATCATTTTTATTTTCATGCATAGGAATATGCATAATGATAAATTTTTATATCAAAAGTGTTACTTTTATCATTTTTATTTTCATGCATAGGAGTATGCATAATGATAAATTTTTATATCAAAAGTGTTACTTTTATCATTTTTATTTTCATGCATAGGAATATGCATAATGATAAATTTTTATATCAAAAGTGTTATTTTATCATTTTTTATTTTCATGCATAGGAATATGCATAATGATAAATTTTTATATCAAAAGTGTTACTTTTATCATTTTTATTTTCATGCATAGGAATATGCATAATGATAAATTTTTATATCAAAAGTGTTACTTTTATCATATTGGATTTCATGCATAGAGGTATGCATAAAAGTTGATTATTTTATTATAAAAGTGTGACTTTTATCATAATTGAATTTCATGCATAGAGGTATGCATAAAAGTTGATTATTTTATTGTAAGAGTGTTACTTTTATCATATTGGATTTCATGCATATAGGTATGCATAAAAGATATTCTTTTTATACTAAAAGTGTGATTTTCCTCATAAATGGATTTTATGCATAACTTAGATGCATAAGAGAAATTCTTTTATTCTAAAAGTGTAATTTCCTACCAAATTGAATTTATGCATAAGAAGATGCATAAAAGATTGATTTTAATTTCGAAAGTGTTAGTCTTCTTAAATGGAATTTATGTATAAATAAATGTGTAGAGAAATCTTATATCAAATATAAGAATTCTCTTTTTTTTTTTTAAAGATATGAAATGTGATAAGATGTGATAAGAGGTGTATGAGATGTGATAAGAATTGATAAGATGCGTATGGAAAGTGATAGGATGTGATAAGAGGTGTATGAGATGTAAAAAGATGTGATAAGATGTGTATGAGATGTGATAGAATGTGTTAAGATGAGTTAGGATGTGTTAAGATGTATATGGGATGTGTTAGGACGAGAATGGATGTAATATGGTTGTATGAATGTGATGTGGATGTATACATGTAGATGTATATGTATGAATGTGAATGTTGATGTGGATGTGGATGTATGGATGTGATTGTGAATGAAGAGGTGGATGTGGATGAATGGATGTAGATACGAATGTGGATGTATGTATGTGAATGTGGATGTATGAATGAGGATGTGAAAATGGATGTATGTATGTAGATGTGGATGTATGGATGTGAATGTGAATGAAGAGGTGGATGTGGATGTATGGATGTAGATACGGATGTGGATGTATGTATGTGAATGTGGATGTATGAATGAGGATGTGAAAATGGATGTATGTATGTAGATGTGGATGTATGGATGTATGTATGTAGATGTGGATGTATGGATGTGAATGTGAATGAAGAGGTGGATGTGGATGTATGGATGTAGATACGGATGTGGATGTATGTATGTGAATGTGGATGTATGAATGAGGATGTGAAAATGGATGTATGCATGTGAATGTGGATGTATGAATATGAATGTGGATGTGTGGATGTGGAAATGGAGGTATGGATGTATGAATGTGGATGTGGATGTATGCATGTAGATGCGTATGTATGAATGTGAAATTGGATGTATGATGTGGACGTACGAACATGGATATGTATGTAGAATAATGAATATGAAGATGTATGTGAGATAATGTGTAGTCTATATGAGTGAATGGATGAGAACGAGTACACATATAACTGGAATGTGGAATAAGCAATGTGGATTGATGAGGGATAATGTGGAAAAATGAGAGTTAATATAGAAACTGTATTTTGTGACTGTTTGTAAATGCTGTTTGTAAATGACTGTTTTATGTCAAGAATGCTGGAGAAGCATTTTGACCGTCTTGAGGATTAAGGTCATGAAGACTGAACTGATAAAGTTGCAACTGCTGACGGAGAGTCAATGGAGGACGTCTCGCGTAGCAAGGTCGATCGAGGTCTTGACCAGCCTCGGTTCGATTTAAATGGTGAGCTTCCGGTACGGTGGATGAGGGACCAAGGAAGCGGCCTATGAGTGAAGCACTAGGTCACCTGCGAAGGATCCTAGAGGGTGCTGACCATACGGTGCTCGGGCTCTGGGTCGCCGAAGATACCCACACGTGCGTCGTGGAAGATATTGGAACAAGGAGTAAGAGTTGTTTTCTGAAACCGGGCATGGATCTGGTTGATTGACCTTGCTGGTCCTCAACAGATGAGTCCATGGCTCTTTTATATGGATCTGTGGGTTGATCTTGCTGATCTTCCACGGAGATTCCATTCTATTATATGAATATATTGCCGGTTACTATGAGCTAGGAACTATGGAAAAGGCCCCTGAGAGAACAGGTGGTGAGCGTTCTGGTTGCCAATGATGCCATAAGTACACCGATGAAAGAATGACTGGAAATAAGGATTCAACCAGAGACTTTGAGGATTGTCATCAGTGACATAATGGTTTTATTAAAGGATTGTTTTAAAGTTAGTTGATGCTAAGAAAAAGGCAATTTTATATTGGGTGTGTAAGTGGTATGACTAGTTTTATGTTTGTATGAACTTCCGGCTAGGGGGCCTTGGAACTCTTTTCCTTGGTACCCGGGACAAAACCTAACCAAATTCTTAATTGGATCCCATCACTACAGTGGTTGGGCGGTTGGCTAACCCATGGGACTAGATGGGGTTAGGCTAGACTGATGGATCCGTAAATCGAGATTTAAATTCTATTATTACGATAGATGAAGTAAATCCCGGATAGTAAATTGTTCTATGGATAGGAATCAACGGCTGTGCCTCTTGATGGGGAAAAAAGCGTTGATCCCAATGATCCAAGTGCAAGTTTCTTCCTTGATCTGACCAAGTACCGTTAGAGGTGCAGTCGGATCGGTTTGATCAGTAATGATCTTGACTACGTTAGAGTAAAGAGTTATCCTGGTGGAATCGCCCATGCTTTTCGGGTAAGGGAAGTTTTTCCGGGTTCGGTTTTTGAAAAACCGACGGATTAGTCTCTTGTCTGGATATCCGTGGGTGAGGCCGGGATGTGGGATCCCTGTCCCGCGCGAGAAGTGCTACTTCCGCTGCTAGTATCCCGAATCTGTTGCTCGGTGGAAACAGTGATCTTACAGTTGGTATCAGAGCATTTGGCTAATAAAGATCAACTGAGAAACCAAAAATGTCAAAAATTTATCAAGAAACACAAAAAGGTTGTAATTGTGTGATATAATTCATACAACTTGATATTCAAACTGAAATTCGTAATTTGGTAATTGGGTCTTCAGATGGAAGTACCGCAATTATATAGAATCCCTGACTTGCTTGAGGCCTAGACATGATGGTATTTACCTTATAATTCCAAGGGCCGTGACTACCCGTATATACCGAGAGTATACTGCAGCTCTTTACTGACAGTATATACGAGTAAATCTAAGACTTGAAATTATAAGTGTTAATGCTATCCAGATGATGATTTTGAATGTGATTGATATGATTTTTAATTCTGTTTGAGAATTGATGAATTGATTTGGATTCTAATTGAAAATTCTGATTGAAAAATGATGATTTTTAAAAATTAGTTGAAATATAATGAAACCACAATGAGGGGGAATGGGACGAGTCCCTGTGATGATATTCATAACTAGAATGATGATAATGAATTCAGCAAATCACTATGAGATTAGTGGGTTGTGCTGTCAGATTGCTACTGTTAATACTTGTTGACCGGTAGATCAAGTTAAAGGATGTCAAATTGAGAACTTGCTTGACTGAAATTTCCGTGGAGGAATGTTCCGAAGGAAACTTTTCGGTCTAATGGACCATTATCATGTTAAAGATATGAATGATATGATCTGAATGAATTGTTATTTAATGATGAGTTCTATATAAGGGATATTTATCCCAGTGTTCTGTTGGGTTGACCAGAATATAAGGAACCCCAGAATAAAATTGGATCTTAAGAAAAAGAGCTGTCCTCTACCTTGCGAGATGAGGACATCTCGCACTTTTGAAGTGGGGTAGAATGTAAGATTCTTCCCCCAGCCTTCGAGGTATACAGGAGCAAGAACCTCTCTTTCTGATCTTATAATTATTCCCTCTCCAAAATAAAAGAAAGATTTTGTTTAAAAAAGGAAGACTCTCTCCCTAGAATACTTCTCGGAAGTCACGCCTGTTTTAAGGATTCAGAACAATGAGTTCAGAAGTAAAAATCAGTGTTTTGGATACCAAGGTTTTGGTTTTCATTCGAGTACGACCCAAAAGAAGTTCTTTATCTCTTGGGGAGTATAAGAAGTTATCCCCCAGATATTGTGGACCAAAGAAAGTAGGTAACTTAGCCTACGAACTTCTTTTATCTCCTCATCTCAAAGTTCTTAATGCCTTCTATAGAAAAATGTGCCAAACCCAAATCATGGAAAGACGGTAAAACTTCAGTGGCAAGCTACCGTTGGCTTCTAAGTTACGCTAGCTCCTTCCTTTATATAAGTCGTAACTTTTACTTGTCGCTCACAGTAATCTTACTTCCATCGATCTCCTTTCTTTCTTAATCTCCTTCATGGCCTGGCAACAAGAACTAGTTTTATCCATAATGATTCCTCACCTTCAAGACGCAAGTGAGTCTGTGAAGAAGGATTTTATAGATCAGTATGAGCGCTCACTTTTCCCTCACTTGGGAACTTCTGTAGCGCAGACCAAATGGCGGACCTATCAAGACATAACTAGGATAACACCCTGGGGTCAGCAGCATTTTCGTAACAATGTCCGTTTGGCCATGGTTATTGAAGCTTTGGGTTTGGGTCCCCGATACTACTGCGTCATGAGATCAAGGCATCTTGGGTTTTCTGAGCGAGTCTTCTTACTGGCGTGTTTTCTTCCTCATGAGAAGATATGCCTTTACCCCGTTTTTGGCTTGCCTCTCAGAGGTCCTTTTGTTAGATCACCTCATACCACTGAGATAGGTGCGGCAATAACTAGCAGAATTATTCCCATAGATGAGTTACCCTATACTTGCGCAGCTTGTGAATGCTGCTTTTGTGATCATATGATGGACGGGCTTATGGAAGTGTAAAGAGTTCTTCTATCTTTACTGTATATGTTCCAAGAATGAATAAAGTTTAAATCTTGTTCTTGTCTTGACCCTTACTCTCTTTGAGATTTTTTTTAATTGGTGATTAATCTTAATTAAAAAATTTCTCTCAGTCTCATACTTGTGCATCTTGCGAAATTACCCCAGTTTGCGAGATGAGGGCATCTCGCGTTTTTCAAGTGGGAGAGAATGTAAGATTCCTCCCCAGCCTCTCAAAATGTCCAACATCTTCCCCTGTAATCAATCCCTCTTCAGAAATATAAAAGACTTGTTTCTAACTGTTTTAACCTAGAGAGAGAAAATATTCTAGAGAGAGAATATTCAAATTTTTAATATTTTTGGATAGAAAATTATCTCATCTTATTAAAAGAAGTTCCCCTGAAACAGAAATTCAAAAAGAACTTTCCAATGTGCAATTGGAATTAATTGGAAATGGGTATAAAGGACCTTAGCCTAAGGGTCTAGATTTCCAGAAATTTTTGGATTATGGTCCAATTAAGGTTCCTATGGGCCAATAGCATCAATCCATGTGTAGGGAGGAGATAAATCCAATTTGTAAAAGAAGATACCCAAAAATGAGTAAATGCTCACATAAGATGAAGAGTTGAAAATGTACAAGGTTTATTAGTAAAAAACTATGAGCAATATTAAAAATATGAGATATTTTGGGTATCCAAAAATGAGTAAATGCTCACATAAGATGAAGAGTTGAAAATGTACAAGGTTTATTAGTAAAAAACTATGAGCAATATTAAAATGATTCCATTATGACACATAAGTAAGGAAGGGGAATTCTTTAAAGGAGGTGCATATTTCACATAAGATGAAGAGTTGAAAATGTACAAGGTTTATTAGTAAAAAAAAACTATGAGCAATATTAAAATGATTCCATTATGACACATATGTAAGGAATGGGAGTTCTTTAAAGGAGATGCATATTTCACATAAGATGAAGAGTTGAAAATGTACAAGGTTTATTAGTAAAAAAAACTATGAGCAATATTAAAATGATTCCATTATGACACATATGTAAGGAAGGGGAGTTCTTTAAAGGAGGTGCATATTTCACATGCTTGAATGAGTTTTAAACTAATAAAAATTGAGATATTTCATCTCTCCTCTCTCCTAATTCAAGTCTAGTTCCAAAAAGTTAGCATAACTGACCTAAAAATGGTCAAAAATTGACCAAACTGATTTGGAAAATTCTAGAATCAGTTTGTTTGGTTAGGAGCTCAATTTTTCCTATAAATAGAAGCCTCCCCCTTGTTGAAAAATAGATAGTGTTTATGCATCGTTACTCTACTCCACCTAAGCCAAGAACTGTGAATTCATTTAATAATTCACTAGTTTTTGGAGCTTCCCTCTTTCTTCAATCCCCATTGGTGGCTCCATCAACATACTTAACCAATTGATTGGTTGGGGGCCTCTACCGTGAACAAAGAATCAAGCAATTTGTAAGGTAATTAGTGAATATTGATCTTTCTATAATTTCTCAATGTTCTCTCTTCTCAACCCCTCTCAAGCTTGAGAAGCTTAATTGGTATGGTTTTTTTTAATGCTATTGAAGTTAATTGGTGAATAGTAGTGAAGAGTTACATAACTTAATAAATGCTATTGAAGTTAATTTCCATTTATGTTTAAATTCTAATGGTTTTTATGTAATCTCTCTCTCTCACTCAAGAAATGGTCATACTCATGACCCATTCTCAATCCAAATCAAGCTTTTCATAAAGCTTTTCCTTAACCCAAGATTAAGCTATGCTTGAGGCCAAATTAATGGTTTTTTTTTCTATGCTTTTAGTTTATGTATATTGATGATTCAATCCATTGTGGATTGATGATCCAATTAGAGACCATTCTAATTAATTCTTTAATGATAAGCTTTATCCCTTAGAAAATTTGAGATTTATCAGTCATAGCAGCGGAGCTATGGCAAAATTTTTATAAAAATTATGCATAAAATAATTTCATTCAAAGCATGAAAAGAGGACTTCCTACCATATTCTAGGAATTATCATCCTAGATTAATTGAAAGAATTTCATTGTAATCATGGAGAAATTAAATTTTTATATTATACATAATGATAAATTTTTATATCAAAAGTGTTACTTTTATCATTTTTATTTTCATGCATAGGAGTATGCATAATGATAAATTTTTATATCAAAAGTGTTACTTTTATCATTTTTATTTTCATGCATAGGAATATGCATAATGATAAATTTTTATATCAAAAGTGTTACTTTTATCATTTCTATTTTCATGCATAAGAGTATGCATAATGATAAATTTTTATATCAAAAGTGTTACTTTTATCATTTTTATTTTCATGCATAGGAATATGCATAATGATAAATTTTTATATCAAAAGTGTTACTTTTATCATTTCTATTTTCATGCATAGGAATATGCATAATGATAAATTTTTATATCAAAAGTGTTACTTTTATCATTTTTATTTTCATGCATAGGAGTATGCATAATGATAAATTTTTATATCAAAAGTGTTACTTTTATCATTTTTATTTTCATGCATAGGAATATGCATAATGATAAATTTTTATATCAAAAGTGTTATTTTATCATTTTTTATTTTCATGCATAGGAATATGCATAATGATAAATTTTTATATCAAAAGTGTTACTTTTATCATTTTTATTTTCATGCATAGGAATATGCATAATGATAAATTTTTATATCAAAAGTGTTACTTTTATCATATTGGATTTCATGCATAGAGGTATGCATAAAAGTTGATTATTTTATTATAAAAGTGTGACTTTTATCATAATTGAATTTCATGCATAGAGGTATGCATAAAAGTTGATTATTTTACTGTAAGAGTGTTACTTTTATCATATTGGATTTCATGCATATAGGTATGCATAAAAGATATTCTTTTTATACTAAAAGTGTGATTTTCCTCATAAATGGATTTTATGCATAACTTAGATGCATAAGAGAAATTCTTTTATTCTAAAAGTGTAATTTCCTACCAAATTGAATTTATGATTAAGAAGATGCATAAAAGATTGATTTTAATTTCGAAAGTGTTAGTCTTCTTAAATGGAATTTATGTATAAATAAATGTGTAGAGAAATCTTATATCAAATATAAGAATTCTCTTTTTTTTTTTTTAAAGATATGAAATGTGATAAGATGTGATAAGAGGTGTATGAGATGTGATAAGAATTGATAAGATGCGTATGGAAAGTGATAGGATGTGATAAGAGGTGTATGAGATGTAAAAAGATGTGATAAGATGTGTATGAGATGTGATAGAATGTGTTAAGATGAGTTAGGATGTGTTAAGATGTATATGGGATGTGTTAGGACGAGAATGGATGTAATATGGTTGTATGAATGTGATGTGGATGTATACATGTAGATGTATATGTATGAATGTGAATGTTGATGTGGATGTGGATGTATGGATGTGATTGTGAATGAAGAGGTGGATGTGGATGAATGGATGTAGATACGAATGTGGATGTATGTATGTGAATGTGGATGTATGAATGAGGATGTGAAAATGGATGTATGTATGTAGATGTGGATGTATGGATGTGAATGTGAATGAAGAGGTGGATGTGGATGTATGGATGTAGATACGGATGTGGATGTATGTATGTGAATGTGGATGTATGAATGAGGATGTGAAAATGGATGTATGTATGTAGATGTGGATGTATGGATGTATGTATGTAGATGTGGATGTATGGATGTGAATGTGAATGAAGAGGTGGATGTGGATGTATGGATGTAGATACGGATGTGGATGTATGTATGTGAATGTGGATGTATGAATGAGGATGTGAAAATGGATGTATGCATGTGAATGTGGATGTATGAATATGAATGTGGATGTGTGGATGTGGAAATGGAGGTATGGATGTATGAATGTGGATGTGGATGTATGCATGTAGATGCGTATGTATGAATGTGAAATTGGATGTATGATGTGGACGTACGAACATGGATATGTATGTAGAATAATGAATATGAAGATGTATGTGAGATAATGTGTAGTCTATATGAGTGAATGGATGAGAACGAGTACACATATAACTGGAATGTGGAATAAGCAATGTGGATTGATGAGGGATAATGTGGAAAAATGAGAGTTAATATAGAAACTGTATTTTGTGACTGTTTGTAAATGCTGTTTGTAAATGACTGTTTTATGTCAAGAATGCTGGAGAAGCATTTTGACCGTCTTGAGGATTAAGGTCATGAAGACTGAACTGATAAAGTTGCAACTGCTGACGGAGAGTCAATGGAGGACGTCTCGCGTAGCAAGGTCGATCGAGGTCTTGACCAGCCTCGGTTCGATTTAAATGGTGAGCTTCCGGTACGGTGGATGAGGGACCAAGGAAGCGGCCTATGAGTGAAGCACTAGGTCACCTGCGAAGGATCCTAGAGGGTGCTGACCATACGGTGCTCGGGCTCTGGGTCGTCGAAGATACCCACACGTGCGTCGTGGAAGATATTGGAACAAGGAGTAAGAGTTGTTTTCTGAAACCGGGCATGGATCTGGTTGATTGACCTTGCTGGTCCTCAACAGATGAGTCCATGGCTCTTTTATATGGATCTGTGGGTTGATCTTGCTGATCTTCCACGGAGATTCCATTCTATTATATGAATATATTGCCGGTTACTATGAGCTAGGAACTATGGAAAAGGCCCCTGAGAGAACAGGTGGTGAGCGTTCTGGTTGCCAATGATGCCATAAGTACACCGATGAAAGAATGACTGGAAATAAGGATTCAACCAGAGACTTTGAGGATTGTCATCAGTGACATAATGGTTTTATTAAAGGATTGTTTTAAAGTTAGTTGATGCTAAGAAAAAGGCAATTTTATATTGGGTGTGTAAGTGGTATGACTAGTTTTATGTTTGTATGAACTTCCGGCTAGGGGGCCTTGGAACTCTTTTCCTTGGTACCCGGGACAAAACCTAACCAAATTCTTAATTGGATCCCATCACTACAGTGGTTGGGCGGTTGGCTAACCCATGGGACTAGATGGGGTTAGGCTAGACTGATGGATCCGTAAATCGAGATTTAAATTCTATTATTACGATAGATGAAGTAAATCCCGGATAGTAAATTGTTCTATGGATAGGAATCAACGGCTGTGCCTCTTGATGGGGAAAAAAGCGTTGATCCCAATGATCCAAGTGCAAGTTTCTTCCTTGATCTGACCAAGTACCGTTAGAGGTGCAGTCGGATCGGTTTGATCAGTAATGATCTTGACTACGTTAGAGTAAAGAGTTATCCTGGTGGAATCGCCCATGCTTTTCGGGTAAGGGAAGTTTTTCCGGGTTCGGTTTTTGAAAAACCGACGGATTAGTCTCTTGTCTGGATATCCGTGGGTGAGGCCGGGATGTGGGATCCCTGTCCCGCGCGAGAAGTGCTACTTCCGCTGCTAGTATCCCGAATCTGTTGCTCGGTGGAAACAGTGATCTTACAGTTGGTATCAGAGCATTTGGCTAATAAAGATCAACTGAGAAACCAAAAATGTCAAAAATTTATCAAGAAACACAAAAAGGTTGTAATTGTGTGATATAATTCATACAACTTGATATTCAAACTGAAATTCGTAATTTGGTAATTGGGTCTTCAGATGGAAGTACCGCAATTATATAGAATCCCTGACTTGCTTGAGGCCTAGACATGATGGTATTTACCTTATAATTCCAAGGGCCGTGACTACCCGTATATACCGAGAGTATACTGCAGCTCTTTACTGACAGTATATACGAGTAAATCTAAGACTTGAAATTATAAGTGTTAATGCTATCCAGATGATGATTTTGAATGTGATTGATATGATTTTTAATTCTGTTTGAGAATTGATGAATTGATTTGGATTCTAATTGAAAATTCTGATTGAAAAATGATGATTTTTAAAAATTAGTTGAAATATAATGAAACCACAATGAGGGGGAATGGGACGAGTCCCTGTGATGATATTCATAACTAGAATGATGATAATGAATTCAGCAAATCACTATGAGATTAGTGGGTTGTGCTGTCAGATTGCTACTGTTAATACTTGTTGACCGGTAGATCAAGTTAAAGGATGTCAAATTGAGAACTTGCTTGATTGAAATTTCCGTGGAGGAATGTTCCGAAGGAAACTTTTCGGTCTAATGGACCATTATCATGTTAAAGATATGAATGATATGATCTGAATGAATTGTTATTTAATGATGAGTTCTATATAAGGGATATTTATCCCAGTGTTCTGTTGGGTTGACCAGAATATAAGGAACCCCAGAATAAAATTGGATCTTAAGAAAAAGAGCTGTCCTCTACCTTGCGAGATGAGGACATCTCGCACTTTTGAAGTGGGGTAGAATGTAAGATTCTTCCCCCAGCCTTCGAGGTATACAGGAGTAAGAACCTCTCTTTCTGATCTTATAATTATTCCCTCTCCAAAATAAAAGAAAGATTTTGTTTAAAAAAGGAAGACTCTCTCCCTAGAATACTTCTCGGAAGTCACGCCTGTTTTAAGGATTCAGAACAATGAGTTCAGAAGTAAAAATCAGTGTTTTGGATACCAAGGTTTTGGTTTTCATTCGAGTACGACCCAAAAGAAGTTCTTTATCTCTTGGGGAGTATAAGAAGTTATCCCCCAGATATTGTGGACCAAAGAAAGTAGGTAACTTAGCCTACGAACTTCTTTTATCTCCTCATCTCAAAGTTCTTAATGCCTTCTATAGAAAAATGTGCCAAACCCAAATCATGGAAAGACGGTAAAACTTCAGTGGCAAGCTACCGTTGGCTTCTAAGTTACGCTAGCTCCTTCCTTTATATAAGTCGTAACTTTTACTTGTCGCTCACAGTAATCTTACTTCCATCGATCTCCTTTCTTTCTTAATCTCCTTCATGGCCTGGCAACAAGAACTAGTTTTATCCATAATGATTCCTCACCTTCAAGACGCAAGTGAGTCTGTGAAGAAGGATTTTATAGATCAGTATGAGCGCTCACTTTTCCCTCACTTGGGAACTTCTGTAGCGCAGACCAAATGGCGGACCTATCAAGACATAACTAGGATAACACCCTGGGGTCAGCAGCATTTTCGTAACAATGTCCGTTTGGCCATGGTTATTGAAGCTTTGGGTTTGGGTCCCCGATACTACTGCGTCATGAGATCAAGGCATCTTGGGTTTTCTGAGCGAGTCTTCTTACTGGCGTGTTTTCTTCCTCATGAGAAGATATGCCTTTACCCCGTTTTTGGCTTGCCTCTCAGAGGTCCTTTTGTTAGATCACCTCATACCACTGAGATAGGTGCGGCAATAACTAGCAGAATTATTCCCATAGATGAGTTACCCTATACTTGCGCAGCTTGTGAATGCTGCTTTTGTGATCATATGATGGACGGGCTTATGGAAGTGTAAAGAGTTCTTCTATCTTTACTGTATATGTTCCAAGAATGAATAAAGTTTAAATCTTGTTCTTGTCTTGACCCTTACTCTCTTTGAGATTTTTTTTAATTGGTGATTAATCTTAATTAAAAAATTTCTCTCAGTCTCATACTTGTGCATCTTGCGAAATTACCCCAGTTTGCGAGATGAGGGCATCTCGCGTTTTTCAAGTGGGAGAGAATGTAAGATTCCTCCCCAGCCTCTCAAAATGTCCAACATCTTCCCCTGTAATCAATCCCTCTTCAGAAATATAAAAGACTTGTTTCTAACTGTTTTAACCTAGAGAGAGAAAATATTCTAGAGAGAGAATATTCAAATTTTTAATATTTTTGGATAGAAAATTATCTCATCTTATTAAAAGAAGTTCCCCTGAAACAGAAATTCAAAAAGAACTTTCCAATGTGCAATTGGAATTAATTGGAAATGGGTATAAAGGACCTTAGCCTAAGGGTCTAGATTTCCAGAAATTTTTGGATTATGGTCCAATTAAGGTTCCTATGGGCCAATAGCATCAATCCATGTGTAGGGAGGAGATAAATCCAATTTGTAAAAGAAGATACCCAAAAATGAGTAAATGCTCACATAAGATGAAGAGTTGAAAATGTACAAGGTTTATTAGTAAAAAACTATGAGCAATATTAAAAATATGAGATATTTTGGGTATCCAAAAATGAGTAAATGCTCACATAAGATGAAGAGTTGAAAATGTACAAGGTTTATTAGTAAAAAACTATGAGCAATATTAAAATGATTCCATTATGACACATAAGTAAGGAAGGGGAATTCTTTAAAGGAGGTGCATATTTCACATAAGATGAAGAGTTGAAAATGTACAAGGTTTATTAGTAAAAAAAAACTATGAGCAATATTAAAATGATTCCATTATGACACATATGTAAGGAAGGGGAGTTCTTTAAAGGAGATGCATATTTCACATAAGATGAAGAGTTGAAAATGTACAAGGTTTATTAGTAAAAAAAACTATGAGCAATATTAAAATGATTCCATTATGACACATATGTAAGGAAGGGGAGTTCTTTAAAGGAGGTGCATATTTCACATGCTTGAATGAGTTTTAAACTAATAAAAATTGAGATATTTCATCTCTCCTCTCTCCTAATTCAAGTCTAGTTCCAAAAAGTTAGCATAACTGACCTAAAAATGGTCAAAAATTGACCAAACTGATTTGGAAAATTCTAGAATCAGTTTGTTTGGTTAGGAGCTCAATTTTTCCTATAAATAGAAGCCTCCCCCTTGTTGAAAAATAGATAGTGTTTATGCATCGTTACTCTACTCCACCTAAGCCAAGAACTGTGAATTCATTTAATAATTCACTAGTTTTTGGAGCTTCCCTCTTTCTTCAATCCCCATTGGTGGCTCCATCAACATACTTAACCAATTGATTGGTTGGGGGCCTCTACCGTGAACAAAGAATCAAGCAATTTGTAAGGTAATTAGTGAATATTGATCTTTCTATAATTTCTCAATGTTCTCTCTTCTCAACCCCTCTCAAGCTTGAGAAGCTTAATTGGTATGGTTTTTTTTAATGCTATTGAAGTTAATTGGTGAATAGTAGTGAAGAGTTACATAACTTAATAAATGCTATTGAAGTTAATTTCCATTTATGTTTAAATTCTAATGGTTTTTATGTAATCTCTCTCTCTCACTCAAGAAATGGTCATACTCATGACCCATTCTCAATCCAAATCAAGCTTTTCATAAAGCTTTTCCTTAACCCAAGATTAAGCTATGCTTGAGGCCAAATTAATGGTTTTTTTTTCTATGCTTTTAGTTTATGTATATTGATGATTCAATCCATTGTGGATTGATGATCCAATTAGAGACCATTCTAATTAATTCTTTAATGATAAGCTTTATCCCTTAGAAAATTTGAGATTTATCAGTCATAGCAGCGGAGCTATGGCAAAATTTTTATAAAAATTATGCATAAAATAATTTCATTCAAAGCATGAAAAGAGGACTTCCTACCATATTCTAGGAATTATCATCCTAGATTAATTGAAAGAATTTCATTGTAATCATGGAGAAATTAAATTTTTATATTATGCATAATGATAAATTTTTATATCAAAAGTGTTACTTTTATCATTTTTATTTTCATGCATAGGAGTATGCATAATGATAAATTTTTATATCAAAAGTGTTACTTTTATCATTTTTATTTTCATGCATAGGAATATGCATAATGATAAATTTTTATATCAAAAGTGTTACTTTTATCATTTCTATTTTCATGCATAAGAGTATGCATAATGATAAATTTTTATATCAAAAGTGTTACTTTTATCATTTTTATTTTCATGCATAGGAATATGCATAATGATAAATTTTTATATCAAAAGTGTTACTTTTATCATTTTTATTTTCATGCATAGGAGTATGCATAATGATAAATTTTTATATCAAAAGTGTTACTTTTATCATTTTTATTTTCATGCATAGGAATATGCATAATGATAAATTTTTATATCAAAAGTGTTATTTTATCATTTTTTATTTTCATGCATAGGAATATGCATAATGATAAATTTTTATATCAAAAGTGTTACTTTTATCATTTTTATTTTCATGCATAGGAATATGCATAATGATAAATTTTTATATCAAAAGTGTTACTTTTATCATATTGGATTTCATGCATAGAGGTATGCATAAAAGTTGATTATTTTATTATAAAAGTGTGACTTTTATCATAATTGAATTTCATGCATAGAGGTATGCATAAAAGTTGATTATTTTATTGTAAGAGTGTTACTTTTATCATATTGGATTTCATGCATATAGGTATGCATAAAAGATATTCTTTCTATACTAAAAGTGTGATTTTCCTCATAAATGGATTTTATGCATAACTTAGATGCATAAGAGAAATTCTTTTATTCTAAAAGTGTAATTTCCTACCAAATTGAATTTATGATTAAGAAGATGCATAAAAGATTGATTTTAATTTCGAAAGTGTTAGTCTTCTTAAATGGAATTTATGTATAAATAAATGTGTAGAGAAATCTTATATCAAATATAAGAATTCTCTTTTTTTTTTTTTAAAGATATGAAATGTGATAAGATGTGATAAGAGGTGTATGAGATGTGATAAGAATTGATAAGATGCGTATGGAAAGTGATAGGATGTGATAAGAGGTGTATGAGATGTAAAAAGATGTGATAAGATGTGTATGAGATGTGATAGAATGTGTTAAGATGAGTTAGGATGTGTTAAGATGTATATGGGATGTGTTAGGACGAGAATGGATGTAATATGGTTGTATGAATGTGATGTGGATGTATACATGTAGATGTATATGTATGAATGTGAATGTTGATGTGGATGTGGATGTATGGATGTGATTGTGAATGAAGAGGTGGATGTGGATGAATGGATGTAGATACGAATGTGGATGTATGTATGTGAATGTGGATGTATGAATGAGGATGTGAAAATGGATGTATGTATGTAGATGTGGATGTATGGATGTGAATGTGAATGAAGAGGTGGATGTGGATGTATGGATGTAGATACGGATGTGGATGTATGTATGTGAATGTGGATGTATGAATGAGGATGTGAAAATGGATGTATGTATGTAGATGTGGATGTATGGATGTATGTATGTAGATGTGGATGTATGGATGTGAATGTGAATGAAGAGGTGGATGTGGATGTATGGATGTAGATACGGATGTGGATGTATGTATGTGAATGTGGATGTATGAATGAGGATGTGAAAATGGATGTATGCATGTGAATGTGGATGTATGAATATGAATGTGGATGTGTGGATGTGGAAATGGAGGTATGGATGTATGAATGTGGATGTGGATGTATGCATGTAGATGCGTATGTATGAATGTGAAATTGGATGTATGATGTGGACGTACGAACATGGATATGTATGTAGAATAATGAATATGAAGATGTATGTGAGATAATGTGTAGTCTATATGAGTGAATGGATGAGAACGAGTACACATATAACTGGAATGTGGAATAAGCAATGTGGATTGATGAGGGATAATGTGGAAAAATGAGAGTTAATATAGAAACTGTATTTTGTGACTGTTTGTAAATGCTGTTTGTAAATGACTGTTTTATGTCAAGAATGCTGGAGAAGCATTTTGACCGTCTTGAGGATTAAGGTCATGAAGACTGAACTGATAAAGTTGCAACTGCTGACGGAGAGTCAATGGAGGACGTCTCGCGTAGCAAGGTCGATCGAGGTCTTGACCAGCCTCGGTTCGATTTAAATGGTGAGCTTCCGGTACGGTGGATGAGGGACCAAGGAAGCGGCCTATGAGTGAAGCACTAGGTCACCTGCGAAGGATCCTAGAGGGTGCTGACCATACGGTGCTCGGGCTCTGGGTCGTCGAAGATACCCACACGTGCGTCGTGGAAGATATTGGAACAAGGAGTAAGAGTTGTTTTCTGAAACCGGGCATGGATCTGGTTGATTGACCTTGCTGGTCCTCAACAGATGAGTCCATGGCTCTTTTATATGGATCTGTGGGTTGATCTTGCTGATCTTCCACGGAGATTCCATTCTATTATATGAATATATTGCCGGTTACTATGAGCTAGGAACTATGGAAAAGGCCCCTGAGAGAACAGGTGGTGAGCGTTCTGGTTGCCAATGATGCCATAAGTACACCGATGAAAGAATGACTGGAAATAAGGATTCAACCAGAGACTTTGAGGATTGTCATCAGTGACATAATGGTTTTATTAAAGGATTGTTTTAAAGTTAGTTGATGCTAAGAAAAAGGCAATTTTATATTGGGTGTGTAAGTGGTATGACTAGTTTTATGTTTGTATGAACTTCCGGCTAGGGGGCCTTGGAACTCTTTTCCTTGGTACCCAGGACAAAACCTAACCAAATTCTTAATTGGATCCCATCACTACAGTGGTTGGGCGGTTGGCTAACCCATGGGACTAGATGGGGTTAGGCTAGACTGATGGATCCGTAAATCGAGATTTAAATTCTATTATTACGATAGATGAAGTAAATCCCGGATAGTAAATTGTTCTATGGATAGGAATCAACGGCTGTGCCTCTTGATGGGGAAAAAAGCGTTGATCCCAATGATCCAAGTGCAAGTTTCTTCCTTGATCTGACCAAGTACCGTTAGAGGTGCAGTCGGATCGGTTTGATCAGTAATGATCTTGACTATGTTAGAGTAAAGAGTTATCCTGGTGGAATCGCCCATGCTTTTCGGGTAAGGGAAGTTTTTCCGGGTTCGGTTTTTGAAAAACCGACGGATTAGTCTCTTGTCTGGATATCCGTGGGTGAGGCCGGGATGTGGGATCCCTGTCCCGCGCGAGAAGTGCTACTTCCGCTGCTAGTATCCCGAATCTGTTGCTCGGTGGAAACAGTGATCTTACAGTTGGTATCAGAGCATTTGGCTAATAAAGATCAACTGAGAAACCAAAAATGTCAAAAATTTATCAAGAAACACAAAAAGGTTGTAATTGTGTGATATAATTCATACAACTTGATATTCAAACTGAAATTCGTAATTTGGTAATTGGGTCTTCAGATGGAAGTACCGCAATTATATAGAATCCCTGACTTGCTTGAGGCCTAGACATGATGGTATTTACCTTATAATTCCAAGGGCCGTGACTACCCGTATATACCGAGAGTATACTGCAGCTCTTTACTGACAGTATATACGAGTAAATCTAAGACTTGAAATTATAAGTGTTAATGCTATCCAGATGATGATTTTGAATGTGATTGATATGATTTTTAATTCTGTTTGAGAATTGATGAATTGATTTGGATTCTAATTGAAAATTCTGATTGAAAAATGATGATTTTTAAAAATTAGTTGAAATATAATGAAACCACAATGAGGGGGAATGGGACGAGTCCCTGTGATGATATTCATAACTAGAATGATGATAATGAATTCAGCAAATCACTATGAGATTAGTGGGTTGTGCTGTCAGATTGCTACTGTTAATACTTGTTGACCGGTAGATCAAGTTAAAGGATGTCAAATTGAGAACTTGCTTGACTGAAATTTCCGTGGAGGAATGTTCCGAAGGAAACTTTTCGGTCTAATGGACCATTATCATGTTAAAGATATGAATGATATGATCTGAATGAATTGTTATTTAATGATGAGTTCTATATAAGGGATATTTATCCCAGTGTTCTGTTGGGTTGACCAGAATATAAGGAACCCCAGAATAAAATTGGATCTTAAGAAAAAGAGCTGTCCTCTACCTTGCGAGATGAGGACATCTCGCACTTTTGAAGTGGGGTAGAATGTAAGATTCTTCCCCCAGCCTTCGAGGTATACAGGAGTAAGAACCTCTCTTTCTGATCTTATAATTATTCCCTCTCCAAAATAAAAGAAAGATTTTGTTTAAAAAAGGAAGACTCTCTCCCTAGAATACTTCTCGGAAGTCACGCCTGTTTTAAGGATTCAGAACAATGAGTTCAGAAGTAAAAATCAGTGTTTTGGATACCAAGGTTTTGGTTTTCATTCGAGTACGACCCAAAAGAAGTTCTTTATCTCTTGGGGAGTATAAGAAGTTATCCCCCAGATATTGTGGACCAAAGAAAGTAGGTAACTTAGCCTACGAACTTCTTTTATCTCCTCATCTCAAAGTTCTTAATGCCTTCTATAGAAAAATGTGCCAAACCCAAATCATGGAAAGACGGTAAAACTTCAGTGGCAAGCTACCGTTGGCTTCTAAGTTACGCTAGCTCCTTCCTTTATATAAGTCGTAACTTTTACTTGTCGCTCACAGTAATCTTACTTCCATCGATCTCCTTTCTTTCTTAATCTCCTTCATGGCCTGGCAACAAGAACTAGTTTTATCCATAATGATTCCTCACCTTCAAGACGCAAGTGAGTCTGTGAAGAAGGATTTTATAGATCAGTATGAGCGCTCACTTTTCCCTCACTTGGGAACTTCTGTAGCGCAGACCAAATGGCGGACCTATCAAGACATAACTAGGATAACACCCTGGGGTCAGCAGCATTTTCGTAACAATGTCCGTTTGGCCATGGTTATTGAAGCTTTGGGTTTGGGTCCCCGATACTACTGCGTCATGAGATCAAGGCATCTTGGGTTTTCTGAGCGAGTCTTCTTACTGGCGTGTTTTCTTCCTCATGAGAAGATATGCCTTTACCCCGTTTTTGGCTTGCCTCTCAGAGGTCCTTTTGTTAGATCACCTCATACCACTGAGATAGGTGCGGCAATAACCAGCAGAATTATTCCCATAGATGAGTTACCCTATACTTGCGCAGCTTGTGAATGCTGCTTTTGTGATCATATGATGGACGGGCTTATGGAAGTGTAAAGAGTTCTTCTATCTTTACTGTATATGTTCCAAGAATGAATAAAGTTTAAATCTTGTTCTTGTCTTGACCCTTACTCTCTTTGAGATTTTTTTTAATTGGTGATTAATCTTAATTAAAAAATTTCTCTCAGTCTCATACTTGTGCATCTTGCGAAATTACCCCAGTTTGCGAGATGAGGGCATCTCGCGTTTTTCAAGTGGGAGAGAATGTAAGATTCCTCCCCAGCCTCTCAAAATGTCCAACATCTTCCCCTGTAATCAATCCCTCTTCAGAAATATAAAAGACTTGTTTCTAACTGTTTTAACCTAGAGAGAGAAAATATTCTAGAGAGAGAATATTCAAATTTTTAATATTTTTGGATAGAAAATTATCTCATCTTATTAAAAGAAGTTCCCCTGAAACAGAAATTCAAAAAGAACTTTCCAATGTGCAATTGGAATTAATTGGAAATGGGTATAAAGGACCTTAGCCTAAGGGTCTAGATTTCCAGAAATTTTTGGATTATGGTCCAATTAAGGTTCCTATGGGCCAATAGCATCAATCCATGTGTAGGGAGGAGATAAATCCAATTTGTAAAAGAAGATACCCAAAAATGAGTAAATGCTCACATAAGATGAAGAGTTGAAAATGTACAAGGTTTATTAGTAAAAAACTATGAGCAATATTAAAAATATGAGATATTTTGGGTATCCAAAAATGAGTAAATGCTCACATAAGATGAAGAGTTGAAAATGTACAAGGTTTATTAGTAAAAAACTATGAGCAATATTAAAATGATTCCATTATGACACATAAGTAAGGAAGGGGAATTCTTTAAAGGAGGTGCATATTTCACATAAGATGAAGAGTTGAAAATGTACAAGGTTTATTAGTAAAAAAAAACTATGAGCAATATTAAAATGATTCCATTATGACACATATGTAAGGAAGGGGAGTTCTTTAAAGGAGATGCATATTTCACATAAGATGAAGAGTTGAAAATGTACAAGGTTTATTAGTAAAAAAAACTATGAGCAATATTAAAATGATTCCATTATGACACATATGTAAGGAAGGGGAGTTCTTTAAAGGAGGTGCATATTTCACATGCTTGAATGAGTTTTAAACTAATAAAAATTGAGATATTTCATCTCTCCTCTCTCCTAATTCAAGTCTAGTTCCAAAAAGTTAGCATAACTGACCTAAAAATGGTCAAAAATTGACCAAACTGATTTGGAAAATTCTAGAATCAGTTTGTTTGGTTAGGAGCTCAATTTTTCCTATAAATAGAAGCCTCCCCCTTGTTGAAAAATAGATAGTGTTTATGCATCGTTACTCTACTCCACCTAAGCCAAGAACTGTGAATTCATTTAATAATTCACTAGTTTTTGGAGCTTCCCTCTTTCTTCAATCCCCATTGGTGGCTCCATCAACATACTTAACCAATTGATTGGTTGGGGGCCTCTACCGTGAACAAAGAATCAAGCAATTTGTAAGGTAATTAGTGAATATTGATCTTTCTATAATTTCTCAATGTTCTCTCTTCTCAACCCCTCTCAAGCTTGAGAAGCTTAATTGGTATGGTTTTTTTTAATGCTATTGAAGTTAATTGGTGAATAGTAGTGAAGAGTTACATAACTTAATAAATGCTATTGAAGTTAATTTCCATTTATGTTTAAATTCTAATGGTTTTTATGTAATCTCTCTCTCTCACTCAAGAAATGGTCATACTCATGACCCATTCTCAATCCAAATCAAGCTTTTCATAAAGCTTTTCCTTAACCCAAGATTAAGCTATGCTTGAGGCCAAATTAATGGTTTTTTTTTCTATGCTTTTAGTTTATGTATATTGATGATTCAATCCATTGTGGATTGATGATCCAATTAGAGACCATTCTAATTAATTCTTTAATGATAAGCTTTATCCCTTAGAAAATTTGAGATTTATCAGTCATAGCAGCGGAGCTATGGCAAAATTTTTATAAAAATTATGCATAAAATAATTTCATTCAAAGCATGAAAAGAGGACTTCCTACCATATTCTAGGAATTATCATCCTAGATTAATTGAAAGAATTTCATTGTAATCATGGAGAAATTAAATTTTTATATTATGCATAATGATAAATTTTTATATCAAAAGTGTTACTTTTATCATTTTTATTTTCATGCATAGGAGTATGCATAATGATAAATTTTTATATCAAAAGTGTTACTTTTATCATTTTTATTTTCATGCATAGGAATATGCATAATGATAAATTTTTATATCAAAAGTGTTACTTTTATCATTTCTATTTTCATGCATAAGAGTATGCATAATGATAAATTTTTATATCAAAAGTGTTACTTTTATCATTTTTATTTTCATGCATAGGAATATGCATAATGATAAATTTTTATATCAAAAGTGTTACTTTTATCATTTCTATTTTCATGCATAGGAATATGCATAATGATAAATTTTTATATCAAAAGTGTTACTTTTATCATTTTTATTTTCATGCATAGGAGTATGCATAATGATAAATTTTTATATCAAAAGTGTTACTTTTATCATTTTTATTTTCATGCATAGGAATATGCATAATGATAAATTTTTATATCAAAAGTGTTATTTTATCATTTTTTATTTTCATGCATAGGAATATGCATAATGATAAATTTTTATATCAAAAGTGTTACTTTTATCATTTTTATTTTCATGCATAGGAATATGCATAATGATAAATTTTTATATCAAAAGTGTTACTTTTATCATATTGGATTTCATG
Source organism: Cibotium barometz (assembly GCF_041138505.1). NCBI lineage: Eukaryota > Viridiplantae > Streptophyta > Polypodiopsida > Cyatheales > Cibotiaceae > Cibotium > Cibotium barometz. The sequence goes on along the minus strand of NC_141086.1, from coordinate 9,618,542 downwards.
CATAGAGGTATGCATAAAAGTTGATTATTTTATTATAAAAGTGTGACTTTTATCATAATTGAATTTCATGCATAGAGGTATGCATAAAAGTTGATTATTTTATTGTAAGAGTGTTACTTTTATCATATTGGATTTCATGCATATAGGTATGCATAAAAGATATTCTTTCTATACTAAAAGTGTGATTTTCCTCATAAATGGATTTTATGCATAACTTAGATGCATAAGAGAAATTCTTTTATTCTAAAAGTGTAATTTCCTACCAAATTGAATTTATGCATAAGAAGATGCATAAAAGATTGATTTTAATTTCGAAAGTGTTAGTCTTCTTAAATGGAATTTATGTATAAATAAATGTGTAGAGAAATCTTATATCAAATATAAGAATTCTCTTTTTTTTTTTTTAAAGATATGAAATGTGATAAGATGTGATAAGAGGTGTATGAGATGTGATAAGAATTGATAAGATGCGTATGGAAAGTGATAGGATGTGATAAGAGGTGTATGAGATGTAAAAAGATGTGATAAGATGTGTATGAGATGTGATAGAATGTGTTAAGATGAGTTAGGATGTGTTAAGATGTATATGGGATGTGTTAGGACGAGAATGGATGTAATATGGTTGTATGAATGTGATGTGGATGTATACATGTAGATGTATATGTATGAATGTGAATGTTGATGTGGATGTGGATGTATGGATGTGATTGTGAATGAAGAGGTGGATGTGGATGAATGGATGTAGATACGAATGTGGATGTATGTATGTGAATGTGGATGTATGAATGAGGATGTGAAAATGGATGTATGTATGTAGATGTGGATGTATGGATGTGAATGTGAATGAAGAGGTGGATGTGGATGTATGGATGTAGATACGGATGTGGATGTATGTATGTGAATGTGGATGTATGAATGAGGATGTGAAAATGGATGTATGTATGTAGATGTGGATGTATGGATGTATGTATGTAGATGTGGATGTATGGATGTGAATGTGAATGAAGAGGTGGATGTGGATGTATGGATGTAGATACGGATGTGGATGTATGTATGTGAATGTGGATGTATGAATGAGGATGTGAAAATGGATGTATGCATGTGAATGTGGATGTATGAATATGAATGTGGATGTGTGGATGTGGAAATGGAGGTATGGATGTATGAATGTGGATGTGGATGTATGCATGTAGATGCGTATGTATGAATGTGAAATTGGATGTATGATGTGGACGTACGAACATGGATATGTATGTAGAATAATGAATATGAAGATGTATGTGAGATAATGTGTAGTCTATATGAGTGAATGGATGAGAACGAGTACACATATAACTGGAATGTGGAATAAGCAATGTGGATTGATGAGGGATAATGTGGAAAAATGAGAGTTAATATAGAAACTGTATTTTGTGACTGTTTGTAAATGCTGTTTGTAAATGACTGTTTTATGTCAAGAATGCTGGAGAAGCATTTTGACCGTCTTGAGGATTAAGGTCATGAAGACTGAACTGATAAAGTTGCAACTGCTGACGGAGAGTCAATGGAGGACGTCTCGCGTAGCAAGGTCGATCGAGGTCTTGACCAGCCTCGGTTCGATTTAAATGGTGAGCTTCCGGTACGGTGGATGAGGGACCAAGGAAGCGGCCTATGAGTGAAGCACTAGGTCACCTGCGAAGGATCCTAGAGGGTGCTGACCATACGGTGCTCGGGCTCTGGGTCGTCGAAGATACCCACACGTGCGTCGTGGAAGATATTGGAACAAGGAGTAAGAGTTGTTTTCTGAAACCGGGCATGGATCTGGTTGATTGACCTTGCTGGTCCTCAACAGATGAGTCCATGGCTCTTTTATATGGATCTGTGGGTTGATCTTGCTGATCTTCCACGGAGATTCCATTCTATTATATGAATATATTGCCGGTTACTATGAGCTAGGAACTATGGAAAAGGCCCCTGAGAGAACAGGTGGTGAGCGTTCTGGTTGCCAATGATGCCATAAGTACACCGATGAAAGAATGACTGGAAATAAGGATTCAACCAGAGACTTTGAGGATTGTCATCAGTGACATAATGGTTTTATTAAAGGATTGTTTTAAAGTTAGTTGATGCTAAGAAAAAGGCAATTTTATATTGGGTGTGTAAGTGGTATGACTAGTTTTATGTTTGTATGAACTTCCGGCTAGGGGGCCTTGGAACTCTTTTCCTTGGTACCCGGGACAAAACCTAACCAAATTCTTAATTGGATCCCATCACTACAGTGGTTGGGCGGTTGGCTAACCCATGGGACTAGATGGGGTTAGGCTAGACTGATGGATCCGTAAATCGAGATTTAAATTCTATTATTACGATAGATGAAGTAAATCCCGGATAGTAAATTGTTCTATGGATAGGAATCAACGGCTGTGCCTCTTGATGGGGAAAAAAGCGTTGATCCCAATGATCCAAGTGCAAGTTTCTTCCTTGATCTGACCAAGTACCGTTAGAGGTGCAGTCGGATCGGTTTGATCAGTAATGATCTTGACTACGTTAGAGTAAAGAGTTATCCTGGTGGAATCGCCCATGCTTTTCGGGTAAGGGAAGTTTTTCCGGGTTCGGTTTTTGAAAAACCGACGGATTAGTCTCTTGTCTGGATATCCGTGGGTGAGGCCGGGATGTGGGATCCCTGTCCCGCGCGAGAAGTGCTACTTCCGCTGCTAGTATCCCGAATCTGTTGCTCGGTGGAAACAGTGATCTTACAGTTGGTATCAGAGCATTTGGCTAATAAAGATCAACTGAGAAACCAAAAATGTCAAAAATTTATCAAGAAACACAAAAAGGTTGTAATTGTGTGATATAATTCATACAACTTGATATTCAAACTGAAATTCGTAATTTGGTAATTGGGTCTTCAGATGGAAGTACCGCAATTATATAGAATCCCTGACTTGCTTGAGGCCTAGACATGATGGTATTTACCTTATAATTCCAAGGGCCGTGACTACCCGTATATACCGAGAGTATACTGCAGCTCTTTACTGACAGTATATACGAGTAAATCTAAGACTTGAAATTATAAGTGTTAATGCTATCCAGATGATGATTTTGAATGTGATTGATATGATTTTTAATTCTGTTTGAGAATTGATGAATTGATTTGGATTCTAATTGAAAATTCTGATTGAAAAATGATGATTTTTAAAAATTAGTTGAAATATAATGAAACCACAATGAGGGGGAATGGGACGAGTCCCTGTGATGATATTCATAACTAGAATGATGATAATGAATTCAGCAAATCACTATGAGATTAGTGGGTTGTGCTGTCAGATTGCTACTGTTAATACTTGTTGACCGGTAGATCAAGTTAAAGGATGTCAAATTGAGAACTTGCTTGACTGAAATTTCCGTGGAGGAATGTTCCGAAGGAAACTTTTCGGTCTAATGGACCATTATCATGTTAAAGATATGAATGATATGATCTGAATGAATTGTTATTTAATGATGAGTTCTATATAAGGGATATTTATCCCAGTGTTCTGTTGGGTTGACCAGAATATAAGGAACCCCAGAATAAAATTGGATCTTAAGAAAAAGAGCTGTCCTCTACCTTGCGAGATGAGGACATCTCGCACTTTTGAAGTGGGGTAGAATGTAAGATTCTTCCCCCAGCCTTCGAGGTATACAGGAGTAAGAACCTCTCTTTCTGATCTTATAATTATTCCCTCTCCAAAATAAAAGAAAGATTTTGTTTAAAAAAGGAAGACTCTCTCCCTAGAATACTTCTCGGAAGTCACGCCTGTTTTAAGGATTCAGAACAATGAGTTCAGAAGTAAAAATCAGTGTTTTGGATACCAAGGTTTTGGTTTTCATTCGAGTACGACCCAAAAGAAGTTCTTTATCTCTTGGGGAGTATAAGAAGTTATCCCCCAGATATTGTGGACCAAAGAAAGTAGGTAACTTAGCCTACGAACTTCTTTTATCTCCTCATCTCAAAGTTCTTAATGCCTTCTATAGAAAAATGTGCCAAACCCAAATCATGGAAAGACGGTAAAACTTCAGTGGCAAGCTACCGTTGGCTTCTAAGTTACGCTAGCTCCTTCCTTTATATAAGTCGTAACTTTTACTTGTCGCTCACAGTAATCTTACTTCCATCGATCTCCTTTCTTTCTTAATCTCCTTCATGGCCTGGCAACAAGAACTAGTTTTATCCATAATGATTCCTCACCTTCAAGACGCAAGTGAGTCTGTGAAGAAGGATTTTATAGATCAGTATGAGCGCTCACTTTTCCCTCACTTGGGAACTTCTGTAGCGCAGACCAAATGGCGGACCTATCAAGACATAACTAGGATAACACCCTGGGGTCAGCAGCATTTTCGTAACAATGTCCGTTTGGCCATGGTTATTGAAGCTTTGGGTTTGGGTCCCCGATACTACTGCGTCATGAGATCAAGGCATCTTGGGTTTTCTGAGCGAGTCTTCTTACTGGCGTGTTTTCTTCCTCATGAGAAGATATGCCTTTACCCCGTTTTTGGCTTGCCTCTCAGAGGTCCTTTTGTTAGATCACCTCATACCACTGAGATAGGTGCGGCAATAACCAGCAGAATTATTCCCATAGATGAGTTACCCTATACTTGCGCAGCTTGTGAATGCTGCTTTTGTGATCATATGATGGACGGGCTTATGGAAGTGTAAAGAGTTCTTCTATCTTTACTGTATATGTTCCAAGAATGAATAAAGTTTAAATCTTGTTCTTGTCTTGACCCTTACTCTCTTTGAGATTTTTTTTAATTGGTGATTAATCTTAATTAAAAAATTTCTCTCAGTCTCATACTTGTGCATCTTGCGAAATTACCCCAGTTTGCGAGATGAGGGCATCTCGCGTTTTTCAAGTGGGAGAGAATGTAAGATTCCTCCCCAGCCTCTCAAAATGTCCAACATCTTCCCCTGTAATCAATCCCTCTTCAGAAATATAAAAGACTTGTTTCTAACTGTTTTAACCTAGAGAGAGAAAATATTCTAGAGAGAGAATATTCAAATTTTTAATATTTTTGGATAGAAAATTATCTCATCTTATTAAAATAAGTTCCCCTGAAACAGAAATTCAAAAAGAACTTTCCAATGTGCAATTGGAATTAATTGGAAATGGGTATAAAGGACCTTAGCCTAAGGGTCTAGATTTCCAGAAATTTTTGGATTATGGTCCAATTAAGGTTCCTATGGGCCAATAGCATCAATCCATGTGTAGGGAGGAGATAAATCCAATTTGTAAAAGAAGATACCCAAAAATGAGTAAATGCTCACATAAGATGAAGAGTTGAAAATGTACAAGGTTTATTAGTAAAAAACTATGAGCAATATTAAAAATATGAGATATTTTGGGTATCCAAAAATGAGTAAATGCTCACATAAGATGAAGAGTTGAAAATGTACAAGGTTTATTAGTAAAAAACTATGAGCAATATTAAAATGATTCCATTATGACACATAAGTAAGGAAGGGGAATTCTTTAAAGGAGGTGCATATTTCACATAAGATGAAGAGTTGAAAATGTACAAGGTTTATTAGTAAAAAAAAACTATGAGCAATATTAAAATGATTCCATTATGACACATATGTAAGGAAGGGGAGTTCTTTAAAGGAGATGCATATTTCACATAAGATGAAGAGTTGAAAATGTACAAGGTTTATTAGTAAAAAAAACTATGAGCAATATTAAAATGATTCCATTATGACACATATGTAAGGAAGGGGAGTTCTTTAAAGGAGGTGCATATTTCACATGCTTGAATGAGTTTTAAACTAATAAAAATTGAGATATTTCATCTCTCCTCTCTCCTAATTCAAGTCTAGTTCCAAAAAGTTAGCATAACTGACCTAAAAATGGTCAAAAATTGACCAAACTGATTTGGAAAATTCTAGAATCAGTTTGTTTGGTTAGGAGCTCAATTTTTCCTATAAATAGAAGCCTCCCCCTTGTTGAAAAATAGATAGTGTTTATGCATCGTTACTCTACTCCACCTAAGCCAAGAACTGTGAATTCATTTAATAATTCACTAGTTTTTGGAGCTTCCCTCTTTCTTCAATCCCCATTGGTGGCTCCATCAACATACTTAACCAATTGATTGGTTGGGGGCCTCTACCGTGAACAAAGAATCAAGCAATTTGTAAGGTAATTAGTGAATATTGATCTTTCTATAATTTCTCAATGTTCTCTCTTCTCAACCCCTCTCAAGCTTGAGAAGCTTAATTGGTATGGTTTTTTTTAATGCTATTGAAGTTAATTGGTGAATAGTAGTGAAGAGTTACATAACTTAATAAATGCTATTGAAGTTAATTTCCATTTATGTTTAAATTCTAATGGTTTTTATGTAATCTCTCTCTCTCACTCAAGAAATGGTCATACTCATGACCCATTCTCAATCCAAATCAAGCTTTTCATAAAGCTTTTCCTTAACCCAAGATTAAGCTATGCTTGAGGCCAAATTAATGGTTTTTTTTCTATGCTTTTAGTTTATGTATATTGATGATTCAATCCATTGTGGATTGATGATCCAATTAGAGACCATTCTAATTAATTCTTTAATGATAAGCTTTATCCCTTAGAAAATTTGAGATTTATCAGTCATAGCAGCGGAGCTATGGCAAAATTTTTATAAAAATTATGCATAAAATAATTTCATTCAAAGCATGAAAAGAGGACTTCCTACCATATTCTAGGAATTATCATCCTAGATTAATTGAAAGAATTTCATTGTAATCATGGAGAAATTAAATTTTTATATTATGCATAATGATAAATTTTTATATCAAAAGTGTTACTTTTATCATTTTTATTTTCATGCATAGGAGTATGCATAATGATAAATTTTTATATCAAAAGTGTTACTTTTATCATTTTTATTTTCATGCATAGGAATATGCATAATGATAAATTTTTATATCAAAAGTGTTACTTTTATCATTTCTATTTTCATGCATAAGAGTATGCATAATGATAAATTTTTATATCAAAAGTGTTACTTTTATCATTTTTATTTTCATGCATAGGAATATGCATAATGATAAATTTTTATATCAAAAGTGTTACTTTTATCATTTCTATTTTCATGCATAGGAATATGCATAATGATAAATTTTTATATCAAAAGTGTTACTTTTATCATTTTTATTTTCATGCATAGGAGTATGCATAATGATAAATTTTTATATCAAAAGTGTTACTTTTATCATTTTTATTTTCATGCATAGGAATATGCATAATGATAAATTTTTATATCAAAAGTGTTATTTTATCATTTTTTATTTTCATGCATAGGAATATGCATAATGATAAATTTTTATATCAAAAGTGTTACTTTTATCATTTTTATTTTCATGCATAGGAATATGCATAATGATAAATTTTTATATCAAAAGTGTTACTTTTATCATATTGGATTTCATGCATAGAGGTATGCATAAAAGTTGATTATTTTATTATAAAAGTGTGACTTTTATCATAATTGAATTTCATGCATAGAGGTATGCATAAAAGTTGATTATTTTACTGTAAGAGTGTTACTTTTATCATATTGGATTTCATGCATATAGGTATGCATAAAAGATATTCTTTTTATACTAAAAGTGTGATTTTCCTCATAAATGGATTTTATGCATAACTTAGATGCATAAGAGAAATTCTTTTATTCTAAAAGTGTAATTTCCTACCAAATTGAATTTATGCATAAGAAGATGCATAAAAGATTGATTTTAATTTCGAAAGTGTTAGTCTTCTTAAATGGAATTTATGTATAAATAAATGTGTAGAGAAATCTTATATCAAATATAAGAATTCTCTTTTTTTTTTTTTAAGATATGAAATGTGATAAGATGTGATAAGAGGTGTATGAGATGTGATAAGAATTGATAAGATGCGTATGGAAAGTGATAGGATGTGATAAGAGGTGTATGAGATGTAAAAAGATGTGATAAGATGTGTATGAGATGTGATAGAATGTGTTAAGATGAGTTAGGATGTGTTAAGATGTATATGGGATGTGTTAGGACGAGAATGGATGTAATATGGTTGTATGAATGTGATGTGGATGTATACATGTAGATGTATATGTATGAATGTGAATGTTGATGTGGATGTGGATGTATGGATGTGATTGTGAATGAAGAGGTGGATGTGGATGAATGGATGTAGATACGAATGTGGATGTATGTATGTGAATGTGGATGTATGAATGAGGATGTGAAAATGGATGTATGTATGTAGATGTGGATGTATGGATGTGAATGTGAATGAAGAGGTGGATGTGGATGTATGGATGTAGATACGGATGTGGATGTATGTATGTGAATGTGGATGTATGAATGAGGATGTGAAAATGGATGTATGTATGTAGATGTGGATGTATGGATGTATGTATGTAGATGTGGATGTATGGATGTGAATGTGAATGAAGAGGTGGATGTGGATGTATGGATGTAGATACGGATGTGGATGTATGTATGTGAATGTGGATGTATGAATGAGAATGTGAAAATGGATGTATGCATGTGAATGTGGATGTATGAATATGAATGTGGATGTGTGGATGTGGAAATGGAGGTATGGATGTATGAATGTGGATGTGGATGTATGCATGTAGATGCGTATGTATGAATGTGAAATTGGATGTATGATGTGGACGTACGAACATGGATATGTATGTAGAATAATGAATATGAAGATGTATGTGAGATAATGTGTAGTCTATATGAGTGAATGGATGAGAACGAGTACACATATAACTGGAATGTGGAATAAGCAATGTGGATTGATGAGGGATAATGTGGAAAAATGAGAGTTAATATAGAAACTGTATTTTGTGACTGTTTGTAAATGCTATTTGTAAATGACTGTTTTATGTCAAGAATGCTGGAGAAGCATTTTGACCGTCTTGAGGATTAAGGTCATGAAGACTGAACTGATAAAGTTGCAACTGCTGACGGAGAGTCAATGGAGGACGTCTCGCGTAGCAAGGTCGATCGAGGTCTTGACCAGCCTCGGTTCGATTTAAATGGTGAGCTTCAGGTACGGTGGATGAGGGACCAAGGAAGCGGCCTATGAGTGAAGCACTAGGTCACCTGCGAAGGATCCTAGAGGGTGCTGACCATACGGTGCTCGGGCTCTGGGTCGCCGAAGATACCCACACGTGCGTCGTGGAAGATATTGGAACAAGGAGTAAGAGTTGTTTTCTGAAACCGGGCATGGATCTGGTTGATTGACCTTGCTGGTCCTCAACAGATGAGTCCATGGCTCTTTTATATGGATCTGTGGGTTGATCTTGCTGATCTTCCACGGAGATTCCATTCTATTATATGAATATATTGCCGGTTACTATGAGCTAGGAACTATGGAAAAGGCCCCTGAGAGAACAGGTGGTGAGCGTTCTGGTTGCCAATGATGCCATAAGTACACCGATGAAAGAATGACTGGAAATAAGGATTCAACCAGAGACTTTGAGGATTGTCATCAGTGACATAATGGTTTTATTAAAGGATTGTTTTAAAGTTAGTTGATGCTAAGAAAAAGGCAATTTTATATTGGGTGTGTAAGTGGTATGACTAGTTTTATGTTTGTATGAACTTCCGGCTAGGGGGCCTTGGAACTCTTTTCCTTGGTACCCGGGACAAAACCTAACCAAATTCTTAATTGGATCCCATCACTACAGTGGTTGGGCGGTTGGCTAACCCATGGGACTGGATGGGGTTAGGCTAGACTGATGGATCCGTAAATCGAGATTTAAATTCTATTATTACGATAGATGAAGTAAATCCCGGATAGTAAATTGTTCTATGGATAGGAATCAACGGCTGTGCCTCTTGATGGGGAAAAAAGCGTTGATCCCAATGATCCAAGTGCAAGTTTCTTCCTTGATCTGACCAAGTACCGTTAGAGGTGCAGTCGGATCGGTTTGATCAGTAATGATCTTGACTACGTTAGAGTAAAGAGTTATCCTGGTGGAATCGCCCATGCTTTTCGGGTAAGGGAAGTTTTTCCGGGTTCGGTTTTTGAAAAACCGACGGATTAGTCTCTTGTCTGGATATCCGTGGGTGAGGTCGGGATGTGGGATCCCTGTCCCGCGCGAGAAGTGCTACTTCCGCTGCTAGTATCCCGAATCTGTTGCTCGGTGGAAACAGGGATCTTACAGAACCGGGATGACCATTAGATGAGCTCACTCAGATATTGATAGAGACGCTTCATGGTGCAGCATCAGAGGCATATCCCCATAGTCAGCCTACATGGAGACGATCTGGGAACATGTCCCAAAACAGCTGGTATGATGAGGAGTGCAGAGAGATGAGGATCAAATTACAGAGAGAGGTGCTCATGGGTGTTACCACTCACAGACAGTCACGGATTACCTTCCGGTGCCTAGTGCGATGGAAGAAGAGGGCTTATCTTGCTCAGTTAGAGAGGGATTCGTATCAGTTAATTACCGTGTACACGGATGAGATATACAGACGCTTATATGCCGAGGAACCGGGACGACCATTAGATGAGCTCACTCAGATATTGATAGAGACGCTTCATGGTGCAGCATCAGAGGCATATCCCCATAGTCAGCCTACATGGAGACGATCTGGGAACATGCCCCAAAACAGCTGGTATGATGAGGAGTGCAGAGAGATGAGGATCAAATTATAGAGAGAGGTGCTCATGGGTGTTACCACTCATCACAGACAATCACGGATTACCTTCCCTAGTGCGATGGAAGAAGAGGGCTTATCTTGCTCAGTTAGAGAGGGATTCGTATCAGTTAATTATGAGTCAGGACTCGGACGAGGCATGGAGACTATTCCATGAGCATTCACCATCACCAGCCATTACCTCCACAGAGATTTGGGGTGAGTATGCAGCATCCCTGTACATAGCACCAAGACAGCCGCCCTTGCCAGACCCATCGGAGACATGCCCAGAGACATGTGCTTTCTTTACTGCTGAGATGGTAAGGAAAGCTATTGACAAGATAAGGACTGGGAGAGCTATGATCATGATGGTTTGGTAGCAGAGCACTTTATTCATGCCAGAGATATGCTTGTAGAGCTTATTGCTATGATGTTTAACCGAGCCATGTGTGAGGATTTTCCTGAGACTTGGAATATGTCCATGATTGTGCCTATCTTCAAGTCAAGGGATCCCATGCTTCCTGGGAATTATCGTACCATCATGATTGGTCACACATTGGCTAGATTATATGCATCTATTCTTGAGCAGGAGTTGAGTAGATGGGCAGAGAGAGAGGGCATACGTGCATCAGGGCAGGCAAGGTTCAGGAGAGGTTTCTCCACTCTTGACCATATCTTGACACTTAGAGCTATTATTGAGGAGGGCAGATTATATGGCAGGAGGATTTATTGTTGCTTTGTGGATTTCCGCAAAGCTTTTGACACAGTACCGAGAGCCAAACTGATGCGCAGATTACAGGAGATGGGAGTGCCCACACAGCTGATTTGGGGAATCATGGCTTTATACAGGACAATTGTGGGGCAGGTACATACCACTTAGGGTATATCTGAGATGGTTCACTCCACTATTGGGGTGAAACCGGGCTGCCCCCTTTCTCCCACCTTATTTGGGATGTATGTGGATGAGGTTTCGGACTATGTAGAGCGGGAGGGTGACAGAGGAGCACAGCTAGCAGGGACATGGATTCCGCTGTTATTGTATGCTGATGATATTGTGTTGATCTTAGCTTCTCGAGAGGGGATGCAGCGTCATTTGGATGCATTGCACATGTTTGTACAGGACAGTGGTGGTGGATTGTCTGTTAACCTTGGTAAAACCAAGGTTATGGTGTTTACCAAGGTGATGGTAAACACCATCACCTTGGTAAAACCAAGGTGATGGTGTTTAACACCACAGCACAGTGGGTTAGGAGGTCAGTATCCACCTTTACATATGGTCAGGAGACAGTGGAGTATACAGATGCATATACTTACCTTGGTGTAGTTTTTAGTGGCCCACTATTTTCCTTGAGGAGAGCAGCGGAGACCAGATTGACTAGAGCTTATGTAGCATTGGGGAGACTAGAGAGGATGTGTTCGCAGGTTCAGTTCTAGGAACCTCGAACAAAGCTCTGGCTCTTTGACACTTTGGTCACTTCAACCATGTTGTATGGAGTGGAGATATGGGGACCCTCAGTGGATCACCACAGCCGAGCTGGTAGCACTGATGGATGGAGATGTATGGAGAGGCCCTTGGTTTCTATGATTTCTCGGATGATTAGGGCTAAGGCCTCCGTACCACATGATATTATCCGTGCAGAGATGGCTGCCCCCCCTTTGGTAGTAGAGGCACTCACTCGATCAGTCTCCTTTATACATAGCCCTTGGGCTCTCCCTAGAGACAGATATGCTCGCTTAGCCCTGGAGTCTTCACGACAGTTGGCATCACAGGGAGACGGATCATGTTGGTATGCAGAGATGACAGCTTGATTCCAACTGCATGGCTTTAGTATGGACACGCTACCTCCATTTCAGTACTCCCTGGATGCACCCTCCCTCTCTCTCACATGAGCAGAGATTACCAGACTTATCAGGCAGGACTTGACTCAGCTAGACACTAGGAGGACATGGATATAGCCGACACACGAGCTTGGTACGAAGATGGCTTTCTATAGAGATCATCTTCTCTAGCTCACGAAGGATGGGTTTGTGATTAGACCTAGCTACATGGATACTCATCTTTCTCATGGGGTACGGTGTGCTATTGGTTAGATGTGCACATCCTCACACCAGCTAGAGATTGAGACTGGCAGATTCAAAGGAGTACCAGCTAAGGCCAGGATTTGTCAGTTGTGCTAGATGGAACTAGAGACATAGTTACATTACATATGTCACTGTCCAGTATATTATGAGATACGAGGCCGTTTCACTGCCTGTTCAGAGAGGGTTTCGGACCACTTTCCATAGTCATGAGATACCAGGATCAGAGATGCCTTGCTGGAGCTGCGTAGACATAGAGAGGGTCTCTTGATGAGAGGGAGGGGATCAAAGAGGAAGAGACACCTACAGAGGCAGATTACAGACTTCTTTTGATGACCAGAGATTGAGCAGCCAGGCCAGCAAGCATTGCAGCTAGCCGCCCCACAGTATAGCCGCACCAGAGGTATCGGGCTATAGAGCTGGGGTGGTCCAGGCACCCCAAGATAAGAGGCCCATCTCGACACCTTCGGAGACTACAACAGAGGATCATGACCATACTAGCATGGCATGGGAGACGTGCAGTCATAGTACTCACCATGGAGGACATTGAGGATATCCGCCCCATCGACCAATGAGAGACATATTTGGATAGTAATGTATAGGATGCTTACCTTTGTTGCTGGAGTTTTCCTTCCCAGATGTTATCCATTAGGAGCTCCTAGTACCTTACTTTTCCTCATAGTTGTTGTTTCAGTTTCAGTTAGTTGTTTAGTTGTTTTAGCTTTTCTTACACAGACATTGTATCAGATCCACCAATTGTTGTAACCTTTTTGGTCTCATAGGTCATTTTGGCCTTTTGAGAACGTTAATATATCATTTCATTTCTCTCTCTCTCTCTCTCTCTCTCTCTCTCTCTCTCTCTCTCTCTCTCTCTCTCTCTCTCTCTCATGGCGTGAAGCTGTGCAGGCCCCCGCCCTCCTCTATTCGCGTTGTGCACTGGTGGCCCTGGTTGCTGCTTTTTGCTGCACTGCGCCTTTCTCACCCTGCTTCCGCCTCCCAGTTTCCAGCGCACAGGTGCCCTTTGCTTTTGTACTATACACAGGAGCGCTTCCCCTTTGCCTCCCTTGCTCTGCATGCCTATTCGTACACTATGTGTCCGCCTGCGCCCTTGCTTCCATGCTGTACACAGGTACGCTTCCCCTCCGCCTCCACTGCTTTGTGCTCGTAAGGCTGCACGTGTTCGTACATTGCGTTTCCGCCTTCCCTTTTCCCACCCGCCCTTGCTCAGGCCCCCAAGGTAGAAACTAGGGGGAAATAGCACAATGAACCTACAGGAGCTGGAGGCATACATCAAGATTGTGAAGGACAACACCAAGAAATTACTGGGCGAACAAAAGAAGGTGCTGGACAGGGTTCTGAACCAACATGAAAAACAGTTGGAAGGCCTCCATAAGGAGATATAGGGAAAGAACAACAAGATTGAAGAACTGACAGCCCAAGTGAACCACTAGGAAGAGGAGATTCAGATGTTGAAAGAGACCCAGCTGCAATAAACAAGAATGCTAGAAGCTGCCCCAATGATAGGGGAACTCTGGGCAGACCCCAAAGGCTACGGTCAAGGACCATACAGTGGAGGAAGGGGAACTGAATATTCAGGAGAGTTTACGGACCGACTTGGAGCAGTTGAGAGCTGCGAGTGGTAAGCTGCGGGAAGAACTGCAAACCACTAAGAAAGATTGGGTGGAGGTGGTGAAGAAGCACAAACCCCCCACAGAGTATCATACATGAGAAAGATTGGGTGGAGGTGGTGAAGAAGCACAAACCCCCACAGAGTATCATACACGAGGAGGAGAAACGCAGGAAGGATAGGGCCCTCCATGTGCGAGTAAGGGGGCTATAGGCGGCGGGAGCTTCCCCAACCAAAGGAGGATTCCATGACACTTTGCTAGATGCTAGGAGTGGACGGGATCGCCCCCCCCTTCGCACACATGGAGGGTGGGAAAGGATATGACACGAGTGCAACCCCTCATCATTAGATTCCTTGATGCCACCAGCAGAGACAGGCCTTCTTCTTAGACAAGCGGGCTGCCCTCAAGAGCACACAGGTGTACATGGCAGATGATCTCACTCCAGCACAGGTGGCACACACAGAGCAAGCAAGTGGGCTATCTACAAAGATGGTAGAGTCATTATCACTAAGTGCCGTCCCAAATAGGGACGCGGGGTCTATGAGACTGAACACTTGGGGTTGGCAGTATGGAACTGCAATGGCATGCTGTGGTCGAATCCAGGAGGCTTGAGCGAGATTCTCACAGGTAGGGATGTCATTTTTTATATAGAGACTCATCAGAGCCCTAAGAGGGGCTTACCATACATAGCTGGGTATGAGTGGCAGTGAGCTTTTCGAGGCGAGACCCGCACATCAAGAGGAGTTTGTGGATCTGGGGGGGTATCTGTCCTTTTTAGATCTCATCTCCGATAGATTCTCATCATCGTCCGGAAGGACGAGGATGCATGATATCTTTGGGTGTGGCTATAGCTTAGCAGTGTGACAGAGTCATCCACATTGCTATGTGTTATTTTGCACCACGCCACTCCCCTTACGCCGCACAACATGGCCAGTCACCGTACTTACCATTATATGAGGATATCATGGAGTTCTCATAGTTGGGGGAAGTCCTCCTACTCGGGGATTTCAATACGGATATCATGGAGTTCTCATAGTTGGGGGAAGTCCTCCTACTCGGGGATTTCAATGCCAGGACGGGAAGTCAGCAAGTCCCACTACTCAAACTAGATGACCCTATCAGACTACAGGAGCTGGACATCACTGACACAGGGCTGCAGTGATCATCACAGGACCGTGAGGAGGTCACAGTGTCCGGGAGATATTTCTTAGAGGTGGGAGCTGCACATGGTCTCGTTATCTATAAAATGGGATGTATGGATGGCCCTCCTACGGCACCCTCACCTCCTTCCCTCACTCAGGAGGTACTAGCACTGTGGACTACCTTATGGGATCTCCGGCTTTCACACACCTTATCCCTGACTTCTCCATTCCGCCACTCCCTTTTGAAGCTGACCATGCCTACCTCTCTTTCACTCTTACCTGCACACCACCCGTCCCTCCACCACCCCCCCATCTCACATTACACTTAGGTCCTCTTTGATCACGAGCTTGACCTTGTTTACTCCAACCACATCTACCGCCAACTCCAAGATGTGGAACCTACTGTCCCCCTATCCACCGTTACAACACAACTCACTACCATACTCCACACATCTGCCATAGCTTCTTTCATCTACACGCGGCGGTCTACTCCCAAGCCACCTTGCGGTGCCATGCCCCATAACTGATGGTATGATAACGAATGTTGGGCCACACGTTCTCGTCCTAAGCATGAGGTACGGATTGGGCAAATCACGAAGCGCTAAGCGCAACGGATTTCTCAACGGCTCACCCAACGCAAGAAACAAGAGTTTTATGCTCGGAAAGAGGATGAGTTATACCGACTTATCTTAGGGCCAAACTGCAGAGGCATGGAGGAAACTCTGAGAACATCACCCTCCCACACCTATCACCTACCCAGACACATGGCACTCCTATGCACGCTCCCTCTATCATATCCCCCATCAGCCACCCCTACCCCTACCCCCCACCACCACCTTCTTCACAAAGGGCATGGTCCTCAAGGCCATTTGTAGACTACGCAATGGGCGAGCCCAAGACCATGAGGGACTCACAGCCGAGTACATCTCGCGCATGCCCATGATACTGTGACGCGAAGTTGGGGTTTGGACTTCGGTCACTTCTCAGAATCAAAACACACTTGTATGAAACCTCACAGCCTCCTCACCTCCCTTTCTCTCCCTAGGTTAAGATAAAGATATACACATCAAAGGTGAGATCATAATTCATGGAAGAAAAGATGAAAGGCTCCGGAGAAGTAAGAATTTCTGCCAGTCTTGCAGCTCCAAACAAGAGGGCGATTCTTTGTTGGAAGAAAATCTTCCGACTCAGGATTATGTGAATGGAAACATACGGGGAATATTGGTAAGGTTCATCCGTTTGAATTGGGCGATTTGGGCAGAACATATTAAAGAAAATGAATATAGCAATCACTTACAAGAGGATAAGACACATGCGGTTTGCCTTTTGATAAGAGATTAGGAGAAATTAATCATGATTAAGAAGAAAGAATGGCCAAAAAGCTATAAAAATAGAGATACACAGAGAATTGAAATTTTAAATCCATATAGGCTATGTGAGAGAAAATTATATAGATGCGTAGAGCTTGAAGAGAGCTTCGCGTCTATATAAAAACTTTCAAAAACGGGCAACCGAGCGAAAAGTTATGAGCATTTTACTGTAAGACTATAAAACTGCCAAAATTCTATAAAAATAGAGATACATAGAGAATTGCAATTTTAAATCCAAAAAGGCTGTGCAAAAAAGGATTATATAGGTGCGTAGATCTTAAAGAGAGATTCACGCCCATATAAAAACTTTCAAAAACGGACAACCGAGCGAAAAGTTATGAGCATTTTACTACAAGACTATAAAACTGCCAAAATTCGCCTAAAAATTAGCAACTTTGGGAGAAATTCTGATCATCAATGAAGTAAGGGATTAAGAAATTAGTTACATGAGTGGAAAGAGCATAGAAAGAGCTTCCTAGCCATATGATCAATTTTAGAAACCAATACCCGAGTGATGAGTAACGGTTGAAATTCGGGTATTGGACCACAAAAACTGCACTTCTCTCTCTTTGCATGAAACCTCAATTTTCACATAGCCTCTTGCCTTTCATCTCCTTCATGATTCAAGCTAGAGGGTAAGGGTTTCATCTCCTTCATGATTCAAGATAGAGGGTAAGGGTTAACATTGCTCAGCGGAAAATCGTAAAGATTTACCTATGGTCCCCAAAGTCTTTCCACATGCTCATTACCGCTAAAACCATTGGTACCTCCAAAGGAGGGCGGCAATAAGGCAAGGGCTACCTTGAGAAGTCACAGGCCCGCCAAGATAATAACTCCTTATCCCACTTATCATGAATCATCAAAGAGGTCCAAAATTGGGTTAAGCATGAGGAGCTAATGCTAAATGAGACATTCACATGTAAAGAGAGTGTTTGAATAGGGGTTTGAAAGATAAGAGAATGACACAAAATGCTCAATTGAGGAGGCTCATTCCTTGATTTGAAAGGGAGAGGAGGGCTCCTTTCATAGGTGGAGAATCACCCTCTCTTCCATTGTTACAAATTACAACATAAAAATCTTCAACCCTTTAGTGACATAAGGGTAGATGTCACCATCAATTGTCCTCTTAGGCTAAGTCTTCTATTGATTATTAAATTGAAGACTTTTTGACTTTGAAAGTGTGATGAGATAATAGCCAAGTCTAAGTGGTATGTAGGTGGAGATCCCACTTACACATGGCAGAATTCTCCTCTTCCATGTAGGCATTCTAGAAGAATCTTTCCCAATTATGCACCTACACACACTCCTCCACATGCCTTCCACACTCCCCAACTTGTAGTCTTATGGTGAATACCATATTAATAATACAATAAAAATCCATGTGAGCATGAAGGCCCACTTTTATTTTCCACATCACTAGCCTATCTACCATACCAAAGTATTTATCAAGCATACTTGTGGCATTTACAATGTGTGCACCCTAAATCAATTAAAACCATTATATTTGAAGGTAGAATGCTGTTATCGGGGTAGCCGCCAAGCCGCCGCATCACCATGCCGTTATTCCATTGTGGGTGCCGCAATCTTCTTGGACAAGCTTCCACCTTATTACCATTGAGAAACCATCAAAATATGCATAAAATTGAAAATGAAAGATATCAATTTTTCATGTCACATCTTTCCCCCCCAGCAGATCCTCCATGCTTGCCTTGGGGATCTGCTGGCCATGGTGCTCGAGGGTAAAATATCTTTAGCCGGTACTCATTGGCACGTCTGGGAACCTCGTGGGCCACGTGCATCCTCTAGAACATAGGTGTTATGTTTGAATTTTTGCTTTATCCTGAAGGGGCCTTCCCATCGTCGAAGAAACTTCTTATCTAGTTGTTTCTCCACACGGCCATCATACCTCTTTTCCTCCTGGATCAAAAAAAACTATCCCCCCCAGCCCCACATTGCCTGCTGGAAGGGCTAAAGGCTCCATCAAAATGCATAGTGAAAGCAGTTGGTGGTGTTTCCAAATCTTCACATACTTCTTCCTTTGTTCCTATTCCTCCTTCCTCATCCTTTCTTGTAAGCAAATCTGCAAGAGAGGCCCTAGTGGTGTTTTCTGTAATAAAAGTGAAAGAGAATTCTTGAAGCTCACAAATCCACTTTGCAAACTTCCCTCTTGCAGGATTGGGTTTACGGACCAAGAATTGTAAAGAAGGTTGAGATGTGAGGAAGAAAAAAGGGCGAGGTAACAAGTATGACCTGAACTTCTTTACTGCAAAAACAAGAGACAAACCACCTTTCTCCATTTCACCATACCTCTTCTTGGCATCAGTGAGTTGTCGGCTTGCATAATACACTGGTTGCATATGCCCTTGCTCTCCCTTTTGCAAGAGTATAGTACCCACTGAATGTGATGAGACACTTGGGTTCACATAAAAGTCCTCCCCCCACCTATAGGAGGCTGCACAATTGGACTTTGACTCATGCATTCCTTGAGCAAACAAAAAGATTGAATTTGATCGGGCCCCCATTGGAAAGAAACATTCTTCTTTGTCAACAGATTTATAGGATACATCTTCTCAGAAAACATGTTAACAAAGCGTTGGTAGTACTTTGTTTTACCCAAAATCCTCCTTACCTCCCGTACATTGGTAGGTGGTGGGAGGGCCACAATTGCCTGTACCTTCTCAGGATCCATCTCTATGCCTTCTTCAGAGATAACATGTCCCAAGAGAACCACCTTCCTTTGTGCCAAGCGGCATTTTCCAGGATTAAGACACCCTTTTGCATCATCAATACTTTGCAAGGCCAACCTCAACTTTTCCAAGTGATCCATACGGCTTGAATAAATGCAAAAATCATCCAGAAAGACCCTTATAAACTTCCCCAAGTAAGGTGCAAATACCTGACTCATGAAGCATTGAAAAGTTGCTGATGCATCATTGGTCAAGCCAAATGGCATCACCCTATAGGCATACACTCCCCAAGGGGTGATAAATGAGGTTTTCCTTTGATCTTCTTTACAAATCCGGATTTGAAAGTATCCAGAGTATCCATCACACACTGAATACAATTCATGACCTGCAACCTGATCCAAAATCTCATCCTGAATAATAATCCCTCTTTGTGCATGCATTCAGAGGGCGAAAGTCCACACACACACGCCATTTTCCACCCTTTTTGGGAGTGACTACAACTAGGAAAATCCACTCTGAATTCTCTACTGGAAAAATAAATCTAGCTTCAAGCAAATTAGTTACCTCCTTCTTAAGCACCTATGCTTGCACTACTCCCGAATGCCTTAGCCGCTGTACCACTGGCTTACTTTGGGGCTTGAGATCAATCTTGTGCTCTACTAGGGTAACTTGGCGTACTTGTGAGTAGCTGTTTGCAAACAGGTTAGGAAATCCATCCAACATTTTTAAGTAATTCTCCCTTTCAGTACCTGCTATGGACTCATCAAGAAGAAGTTCATTTTGTTGGTGAAGACTAGTGAGGTCCACATCTCCTTTCTTGCACATGGTTGAAGAAGCTTCCCCTTCCAAGGCTCCATTGTCTTCAGCATCCCCTCGATCCCTTCCCAGGGAAAGACCAAATGCAACTCCCTCCACCTCCCCTTCTGAGATGGAATCCTCGGAGCTACCACTTGTCTCTTCTTCATCGGATGACTCTGACTCTGAACTTTCGGAAGTTGAAGGTTCACCTCTTACCACTTTCTTGCGATGACTCTTAATGTTGTAGTGGACCTTCTTATTCTCACCTTGTAGAATAAGATCACCTATCTCCCACTTTTGAATCGCCTTCACTTGGCGAAGCCATGGCCTACGCAATATCAATGGGTAAGCCCTAGCATCAGGCTCTGTAGGAATGACCTGAAAAGTTGTAGGCACAGAATTACCACATACATCCACTCCCAAATTCCTGACAATTCCTAAGGTTTTCACCCTAGTATTATCCGCAAGTTTGATGCGATAGGGAGAGTTAGTAGAAGACAACTTCAAATTAGCATCTTTCATTGTTTTTTCACTCATGACATTGATTGACGCACCTCCATCAATGTATACATTAGAAATTGTTTGCCCCTCAATGATGACATCAATCAGGCACATCATCTCCTACATCAATATCCACTTTTTGAACCATAGGAGTCCCATTATCCCTCTTCTTCTTTTTCTTAGATTCCCTTGTGCTAGCCAGCTTACCCCATTCCTTTCTGAACTTGGGAAAGAGTGCCAAAAGCTGCCCAAATGTGATTTGTGCTGTTTTCTCCCTAAGATCTGTCAAGAGGTCATAACTAAGAGATCCTTGTCCAAGAGGAAAGTCAGATTGTCCAATTTTTCTCCTAGATGACTTCTTCTTCTTCTTATTTTTCTCCTCTTCTTCAGATTTATCTTCTTGTTCTTCTTCTTGACTCCTAGTTTTACGACCCCTTTTTGCCATTAATGGCATCAATGTTTCCTCTTCTTCTTCTGAGCATGTTTCCTCTAAAAGTTCTAAACTTTTATCCTCACTTTTTCTCAACTTTGGACACTCAGTACGATAGTGTCCCTTTTCTTGACATTCATAGCATGTGACACTACTTCTATCCCTAGGTTTATCCAGCTCGTGGAACCCTAGGTGGCCTTGCATTGACTAAGTGTAACTTCAAATCAGCAAATTCTACCATAAGTTGTGCAATGTTATGATCCAAGGATAGAGCTTGTACCTGAGATGTTGAGGCTATCTCTACTCGTGGTGGGGTTGGCACACTTGGAGAAGATTGGAATGTGGACTCAATATGAAGAGTGGCCTCCTTCTTCAAAGCAATACGAAGAGCCTCTTTAAAACTAGTGGGATCTTTGCTAAGAACTTTTCCATGTAAGCGGGGATCCAAAGCCCTGATAAACTTGCTCATCTTAAGGTGCTCCATTACTAAATAACTCTTTGAATCTTCCATAGAAGGTGAAGAAGAAGAAGCAACAACATGTAAAGCAGCTTGTTGATATTTGATGAATAAGGCTTCATACCTCACTGAAAAGGCAGAAACTGACTCTCCTTCCTTTTGGAAAATTTGATCCAATTGCAATAGTAAAGCATTTGGCCACTCCACTGTCCCAAATCTCTCCTTCATTGCTTTAGTCAACCTTTCCCAATCATTCTTGGACTCCTCTGGCAAAGCCTCATGCCAAGTTAAGGCCACACCCTCCAAGAAATCTCGAAGTATTTCTGCCCTCTCCTTCATAGAGCAACCCGTCAAGCGGCATGCTCGGTTAAACTCTCGGAGATAACTCCCCGGATCTTCTCCTTCCGATCCTTGGAACACCGGAATGTTGAACATCTTGCACCAAAAGATGAGTAGCAACAAGGAAAATTTGCTTATTTCAAAATAACTTTCCTTTGATCATGCGGGACCTTGAGGTTAAAATAGAATAATTCTAAGTAAAACCTGCCCGTCGTCTCCACCAAAAGATGTGACGCGAAGTTGGGGTTTGGACTTCGGTCACTTCTCAGAATCAAAACACACTTGTATGAAACCTCACAGCCTCCTCACCTCCCTTTCTCTCCCTAGGTTAAGATAAAGTTATACACATCAAAGGTGAGATCATAATTCATGGAAGGAAAGATGAAAGGCTCCGGAGAAGTAAGAATTTTTGCCAGTCTTGCAGCTCCAAACAAGAGGGCGATTCTTTGTTGGAAGAAAATCTTCCGACTCAGGATTATGTGAACGGAAACATACGGGGAATATTAGTAAGGTTCATCCGTTCGAATTGGGCGATTTAGGCAGAACATATTAAAGAAAATGAATATAGCAATCACTTACAAGAGGATAAGACACATGGGGTTTGCCTTTTGATAAGAGATTAGGAGAAATTAATCACGATTAAGAAGAAAGAATGGCCAAAAAGCTATAAAAATAGAGATACACAGAGAATTGTAATTTGGAATCCATATAGGTTGTGTGAGAGAGGATTATATAGATGCGTAGAGCTTGAAGAGAGCTTCGCGTCTATATAAAAACTTTCAAAAACGGGCAACCGAGCGAAAAGTTATGAGCATTTTACTGTAAGACTATAAAACTGCCAAAATTCTATAAAAACAGAGATACACAGACAATTGCAGTTTTAAATACATATAGGGTGTGCAAAAAAGGATTAGATAAATGCGTAGAGCTTGAAGAGAGCTTCGCGTCTATATAAAAACTTTCAAAAACGGACAACCGAGCGAAAAGTTATGAGCATTTTACTACAAGACTATAAAACTGCCAAAATTCGCCTAAAAATTAGCAACTTTGGGAGAAATTCTGATCATCAATGAAGTAAGGGATTAAGAAATTAGTTACATGAGTGGAAAGAGCATAAAAAGAGCTTCCTAGCCATATGATCAATTTAAGAAACCAACACCGGAGTGATGAGTAATTACCGGTTAAAATTTGGGTATTGGACCACAAAAACTGCACTTCTCTCTCTTTGCATGAAACCACAATTTTCACATAGCCTCTTGCCTTTCATCTCCTTCATGATTCAAGCTAGAGGGTAAGGGTTAACATTGCTCAGCGGACAATCGTAAAGATTTACCTATGGTCCCCAAAGTCTTTCCACATGCTCATTACCGCTAAAACCATTGGTACCTTCAAAGGAGGGCGGCAATAAGGCAAGGGCTACCTTGAGAAGTCACAGGCCCGCCAAGATAATAACTCCTTATCCCACTTATCATGAATCATCAAAGAGGTCCAAAATTGGGTTAAGCATGAGGAGCTAATGCTAAATGAGACATTCACATGTAAAGAGAGTGTTTGAATAAGGGTTTGAAAGATAAGAGAATGGCAATGACACAAAATACTCAATTGAGGAGGCTCATTCCTTGATTTGAAAGGGAGAGGAGGGCTCCTTTTATAGGTGGAGAATCACCCTCTCTTCCATTGTTACAAATTACAACATAAAAATCTTCAACCCTTCAGTTGCATACATTGGAGTGTGATTATTTTGTGAGATTTTAGTTCATAGCTTTTTACAAGATGTTTAAAAAAATTTACAGCTTTTTGTAAAGACACAAACTATAACTAGCTCAAAATAAAAGAAATACTCATCTTACATTAAAGAACAAAACCATACAATATATAGACAAGTTTTTTCTTTCCAAATATCACATCAAGTTTCCACATAGGCCATAAAAAAGTTACATTTTGAAGATTTCACATGCTAAACTAAGGCTTTCCACACTAAAGATATTATCCTAAGTGTCATCGTCATCCGCATTGGGATCAGGCTCTTTTGTGAGTGTCGAATTTGGTGTTGGCACAGTGAGCTTGTTGTCATCAATGTTAAGAGGTGTGTGAGCATTGGAGAATATTAGGTCATCTTCATCGGTAAGGAGTTGGGTTTTGAGTTGTATTTCATTGATAATTGAACCATTTTCGGTTGCGTCATCTTCATGAGTGCTTGTGTTTTGTGGTAGGGATGTGCGCAAGCGCTATGTGTAGAAGGCCTTTGCAAGCTACAAGGATGAATGCGTGATACATAAATAGCCCCTCTATATGGAGGGGGATTCTTATATATCCCCTCCACATCTCCTCTCTCTATTTTGTTCTTTCTCGTTGTCTTTATCTCTCTCATTTAATATATATCTATGAATCTATATATTCATCTTTCTTAAATGTCTCATCATGTGGCTTTCTTATTCTTTCAATTATTCTCATGCATGAACATAAAATAATTGATTGCACAATGTACTTAGTGAACACAAATGTGTTGGCTCCATGGAATAGATACCATATTTGAATGACTTCTTCTGATTCAGCTTGCATAAATAATTAAACTATACAACATAATGCATCATTGACCAAACCACAATGCTTTTTCTGAGGACCCCTTTGTGGTTGGACTATGACCATCCAAAAAAAGACAACCAATGGACATACAATACATTTTACTATTTCACGTACAAGAAGCATGAAAAATACTTTTAAGTAGACTTACATTCTTTTCTCAAAAGCCACTATTGTCCTAAATCTGCATAACAAGCAAGTGGTTATTTGGGTCCAAAGTTACATTTCTAACTTACCAAAAGTAATTCATTTCTTAAAATCTGTAAGTGTTTACCTTCTATTTTGCACAAGAGGAAGCATCTCCTCTAAGAAGTTGTAGGGTGATGACCATCTTTGCCATTGCCATCTAAGTCCTGCTCATCACTAGTTACACCTCCATTATAAACCCGGCTAATCTATTGGCCTAGTACTTGGCATGCTTCCATTGATCGAACAATGATAATGTGGAATCTTGATCTAACCATAAGAAAGGTGACAAGAAGGCAACATCTTTTCAAAGCAACCTGCCATGGGTTGAATATTAATACCAGCAATGGTGGAGAGATGGCATTCTATACGACTGGAGAGGGGGTCAACCCTGTTAGCAATAATGCTATGTGGTAAGACTCTCCACAGTGGTTTATCTTGTAGTACAAAGGCAAAAAAAAGAATTGCTAAAAAAAGTGGGTGCTTTCTCCAGTGTTGTGAGCAACTACTAGGGGGTTGCAGCCCACAACTTCTCCCTTCTTTTCCTCAAAGGAACAGGGAACACCCCTCTTTCTTCTCGTTCACAAAAATAGGAGGTTCATGTGAATCAACAAGCTATACCTACTCTTTATTGTGAGAAATGCATAGCTTCAATTTTGTTGCAAGTGGATCTTTGATACTAATTGTGGCATTCTTGCAATGTTGTCTTATATCTAGCATACACACATGCGCATACGTAGAGCACACAAAAGGAAAGCAGGAGGAAGACATCTCGCAACCATAGACTCGCTACTCGGAGGCACCCTTGAGATTAGGAAAGGTAGATATGCACCACCACATCATGACTTATGAGACAAACTTGTAGTCAGACCACTACAACACATATCCTATTCGCCTAATGCTTTACATATATATTTATGTCTATGTATTTGGGACCAACTCGATTAGTAATGTTTAATCTCCTCAATCCCCCATCTACGTTCATGGTATTAGATTCATGGTTTCCTCGCTTTATCCTGAGTGTTGTGGAAAAATAAAAGGAGACCAGGCTATTCCTCTCCTCTCCGGGTGAATATTTTTCCTCTACTTTTATTGTGGCTAGCGCATCTCCTCCCTGCATATGCGATTATCTCAATTGACTCAAAGATAATCTCAAATTTTGACTTTTGTGAAGATTATGCAATGCAACTTATCAATTTCTTTGCAAAAGATCACCACAAATCCTATATTTGGAGCTGTGCATGCCCTTGGGCTTAATCAATGTGCAACAATTTAGTGCTCCAGATTGCACTATATACCTATTATAATTGACAAAGGCCATTTTAATCCTCCACCCCAACACAAATTCGAGGATGCCCAACATGCAACTTGAAAATTGCTAACTCTTGTAATTCTTGGAACCCCACTTTTGATATGTCCTAATTAGGCACAAATCGCCACGAAGACCTGAATTTTGATGCAACCCTCCTAGCCCCCAATTTTGGTGCCTCCCTTGCCCCCCTCGATGGGCTCTTATGAGCCCAACTAAGACTGCTTTCTCGGGCTTCCAAATATGCGATCTCCTTCACCAAAGTCAATCCCAGTTTGCCCACTCACCTTGATGCTATAGGAAATCAAGGTTTGGTAGCATAGTAGATAGGAAGCAGGTTATGGAGGGTCGAATATCTCCACCATGTTAATGTGTGTGCACAGAGAGAGAGAGAGAGAGAGAGTAGATTGCACGACTCAAGGTTGATTGTATTGATATTATAAGCCTGCAATAGCTACATGCTTTTATAGGCTAGTAGCGAGTGCTCATCATGAAAAACTACTTTCTGAAGCAATGGAAAAACTGCCTACTGAAAAATATATCCAGGATATTTGAGATTCTTTTGAAAAAGGACATCATAGAATTCTGTTCAGTTTTCATGAAGATAAAACACTTTTTTAATTCTCTTTTTAAACTAGAAATCCAAATATGCAATAAACTATTTGAGTAAAAATACTGGAGTGATATACCTTTGTACATGAGAAAAACCTACAAATAATAATAATGAGGTTTATCCATTTTTGTACAAAAATTAAAGAATATAATTTTTACATATCATTAAATTCAAAGTATTAGTAGTTTTTTAGTCCTTTAGAACCTCTACCCTTGAGATAAAGCAATGATTTACTAAGTCTTACTACCACTGGAAGAAATTTAAACGGCATTGCGAAGTTTAAATGCACACACATCATGAGAAAAAGCTGTCAGGAAAGCAACAACACTGACGGGGACATCTTGCTTGACTCGAAGAAATTACCTAGAAGTAGCCAATCTCTTCTAATGGAGACGAGAGGCTGACATAGCGCTAAGAGAGAGAAGCAGAGGAAGAGAAACGTAGTGGGGGGAGAGAGGGAGAGAGAGAGAGAGACACACACACACACAGAGATGTTCAGGCAGTCTCTTGGCAAGGACGATGACGATCTCGATCTCGGGGCAGGAATGAACAAGCGACCCCGCCTGAGCAGCGAAGTGAGTCCGCGTGCAGTGTTTATCAGCCACATCATGGGATTCACATGAAAGCGTGGATTTGCAAATACACTTTACTATTTCCTGAAAAGCCGTGGGATCAAACCAATAATGCTATGTGGTAAGACTCTCCACAGTGGTTTATCTCGTTTTTTTTTTAAAAAAAAAAGCATAAGCATAAGTGGGTGCTTTTCTCCAGTGTTGTGAGCAATTGAAAATTAGCTACTAGGGGGTTGCAGCCCGCGCTTCTCCCTTCTTCTCCTCAAAGAACACAGAGAACACCCCTCTTTCTTCTCCTTCAAAAAAATAGGAGGTTCATGTGAATCAACAAGATATACCTACTCTTTATTGTGAGAAATGCATATCTTCAATTTTGTTGCAAGTGGATCTTTGATACTAATTGTGGCATTCTTGCAATGTTGTCTTATATCTAGCATACACACATGCGCACGCATAGAGCACACAAAAGGAAAGCAGGAGGAAGACATCTCCCACCATAGACTCGCTACTCATAGGCACCCTTGAGATTAGGAAAGGTAGATATGCATTACCATATCATGACTTATAAGACAAACTTGTAGTTAGACCACTACAATACATATCCTATTCGCCTAATGCTCTACATATATCTCTATGTCTATGTATTTGGGACCAACTCGATTAGTAATGTTTAATCTCCTCAATCCCCCATCTACTTTCATGGTATTAGATTCATGGTTTCCTCGCTCTTTATCCCCTGAGTGTTGCGGGAAAATAAAGGGAGACCACGCTATTCCTCTCCTCACTTTTGTGAAGATGATGCAATGCAACTTATCAATTTCTTTGCAAAAGATCACCACAAACCCTGTATTTAGAGCTGTGCATGCCCTTGGGCTTGATCGATGTGCAACAATTTAGTGCTCTAGATTGCATAAGCTCCTATGTACCTATTGTAATTGACAAAGGCCCTTTTAATCCTCTACCCCAACATAAATTCGAGGATGCCCAACATGCAACTTGCTTTAGGCACAAATCGCCAAAACGAAGACCTGAATTTTGATATAACCCTCCGAGCCCCCAATTTTGGTGCCTCCCTTGCCCCCCTCGATGGGCTCTTATGTGCCCAACTACGACTGGTTTCTCGGGCTTCCAAATATGCGAGCTCCTTCACCAAAGTCAATCCCAGTTTGCCCACTCACCTTGATGCTATAGGAAATGAAGGTTTGGTAGCATAGTAGATAGGAAGTAGGTTATGGAGGGTCGAATATCTCATCACGTTAATGTGTGTGCACGGAGAGAGAGAGAGAGAGAGAGAGAGAGAGAGAGAGAGAGAGAGAGAGAGAGAGAGAGACTAGATTGCACGACTCAAGGTTGATTGTATTGATATTATAAGCCTACAGCAGCTACATGCTTTTATAGGCTAGTAGCGAGTGCTCATCACGAAAAACTACTTTTTGAAGCAATGGAAAACACCACAGAATTCTGTTCAGTTTTCATAAAGACAAAACACTTTTTTAATTATATTTTTAAACTAGAAATCCACATATGCAATAAACTATATGAGTAAAAATACTGCAGTGATATACTTCTGTACTACATGAGAGAGAAACCTCTACGAATATTAACGAGGTTTATCCATTTTTGTACAGAAATTAAAGAATATAATTTTTACATATCATTAAATTCAAAGTACTAATAAATTTTTCGTCCTTTAGAACTACCTACAACTCTACCCTTGAAGTTGGATATTGGCTTTGAAAAATTACACTAACTGCTAGTTTTTGGTGAGCAGTGCCACACAGCCAGTAACCTTATCTTTTAGAGATAAAAGCAATGATCCTTATGTTTTAGAGATAAAAGCAGTTTAAACGTGCCTTCACACACACACTGACTGGGACATCTTGCTTGACTCGAAGTTTTAAAAGTCCGTCTCTTTTAATGGAGAGAGAGCGAGAGAGAGACACACACACACACACACACACACACACACACACATGTTCAGGCATGAACAGAGAAGCGACTCCGCGCCCTATTGCTCATCTGCCTTTGTATTCGTCTATCGGGGCACCCATGCGGTGTTTATCAGCCATCGTGGGATTCACATGATGTTTTCTTTAGGAGCATGACCATTATGCCATCAGTGTATTTTACTTGCCTGACTTGATGCTTCAATAGCAGTAGGTGAGAGTCGCCATTTCTCACACATGTCAAGGTGTTTTGTCATTTTTTCTTGTTGCACAAGTTTCTTTGTGTGCTTCTGCAAACTTTGCTTTAAGTGAAAAAGATAAGATCTTTCACAACCCTTTGATACATTATATGGTCCCCCATTATACACTACTCTACTGGCTATCCAATTGGCAGTTGCTTCATCTGCCATGAATCCTGCAAAGCCAGCTGGTGGATAACCTTGTTCTCTTATCACATTATTAAGATTATTCCAAAACAGTGTTTGAGAGTCACACCCTCCTCTTTTGTCTTGCATATAACAATCACTATTAACCCTTTCAAGCTTAACAATAAAATCCAACAATCGATGCACTATGAAATTAGCAACCATCTAAAGCATGTATTCCTTTTACGATAGAGACATGTTGTAAATAACTCACCTTGGATCGTAAACTGAACAAGACATTGTTGCCCATCCATCAATTCTATGGGTGTAATCAAAATGTACCCAAACTTTACATAGATCTCTATGTTTTGATTAGCGTATTCAGTTTACCAAGTCCACACTTGAACCTGGTCCTTTAGTGGACATCTTGAAGAGAAAGCATTTCTCTTTAGTCCCGGAAGTGACAATTATGGAAAATAGAAACATGTATTTTATTTAGAGATAAAAGCAATGATTGAGTAAGTCTGACTACCACTCGAAGAAACCATGGCGAAGTTTAAACGCCGGAGGTTTTGCTTGACTCGAAGAAACCATTGCGAAGTTTAAACGCGCCTTCACACACACACTGACTGGGACATCTTGACTCAAAGAAACCATTGCGAAGTCTAAACGCGCCTTCACACACGCACTGACTGGGACATCTTGCTTGACTCGAGGAAATTACCTGGAAGTAGCCTGGATTGCGAAGTTTAAACGCGCCTTCACACAACACTGACCGGCTTGCTTGACTCGAAGAAATTACCTGGAAGTAGCCTGGATTAGCCTATGTCTTCTAATGGAGACGAGAGAGAAGCAGAGGAAGAGAATCGTAGTGGGGGGAGAGAGAGAGAGAGAGAGAGAGAGAGAGAGAGAGAGATATGTCTCTTGTCAGGGACGATGACGATGATTTTAGTCTCGATCTCGGGGCAGGAATGAACAAGCGGCCCCGCCTGAGCAGAGAAGCGACTCATCAGCCTTTGCATCCGTCTATCGGCACCCATGCGGTGTTTATCAGCCATCGTGGGATTCGCATGAAGCGTGGATTCGCAAATATACTTTACTATGTCCTGAAAATGCGTGGGATCAAAGCATTTCTGGACATGGAGGAGCTCCCTAAAGGAGACGATGTTCGCCCTTTAATGCCGGCGGCTGCCCGAAAAGCAGTCATTCAAGTGCCCATCTTTACAAGCAATTACGCAGAGTCTCGGTGGTGTCTGGATGAACTTGTGGAGATGTTGAAGAGCACCAAGAGCTCTAGTAAAGCCAAGCTATTTCCGGTCTTCTATGACGACGTGAAGCCAGAAGACCTAAGAAACAAGAATGACGGGCCGTTTGCAAAAGCGATCGAGGACCATCGAAGACAAGGCAAGCACAACGAAAGCACGATCAAAGGGTGGGAAGATGCTCTGTGTGAGGCCTCATGGCTCGAGGGCTTCCGCCTGGAGACCTTTAACAAGTACGAAACTACTTTTGATTTGCAACCGTTTTTTGTAGAGTTAATCTTCTCTCTTATATCACTAATCTATGCGATATTATCTAATTATGTGCAGATTTGAAGGACGGTTGCTGGAAGCTCTCGTGGAGAGGATAGCACAGGAGATTCAGGGCAGGATTCCCGTCGTGGAGGATGACCTCAGAGCAGTTGGTTTGGTGGAGAGGGTCCATGATGTGCTCGAGCTGTTTCATTTGAAAGAAAAGGGAAGTGTGTACTTTGTGCTGCTTTGGGGCATGGGTGGCATTGGCAAGACCACTCTTGCTCGCGCTATTTACAGGAGACTTGGAAAGGAGTTTCAAGCAGCAAGCTTTGTGGAAAATTGTCAGGATAAGACACCGAGTCAATTACAGAATCAGCTCCTCCAGGATTTGCTGCATGAAAAGAAGTTCCAAGGGGACGATGTGGGAAAGAAGAAAGGGCATTTAAAAGATGGATTAAGGGGGAAGGAGGTCCTGATCATATTGGATGATCCAGAGAACTTTGAATCCATCGAGGAAATCATAGATCTGGCATCCCTTCAGCCGGGAAGTCGAATGCTTGTAACATCCAGGAACCAAACAGTATTTCCTCACGGCGGCAATGATTTCTCTGATGTCATCAGGGGTGAACGCTACGAGGTACAAGGCATGGACCGTGATGAGTCCTTGCAACTTTTGTGTCTGAATGCTTTCAAGAAGCCTTTGCCAGATCTAGCTTTTGAACAGCTAGCAGAGAAAGTAAGTGAAGCATGCGCTGGTCTTCCCCTTTCACTGGAGGTGCTTGGTAGGCATCTTAGGGTGAGGAAGGAAAAGAAATTCTGGGAGGAAGCAATCAAGACTTTAAGTAGTAGCGCTACTTCAACGTTCAAACGCATAGAGGCTTGTTTGAAGGTTAGCTATGAGTCTCTTAGTAAGCATGAGCAGGAAATGTTTCTAGATGTGGCTTGCTTCTTGATTGGTGAAGGCAGGAAGAGTGCCGAATACTTTTGGGAAAGCGATGATTTGGTAGAGGGGTGGATAAGTGGTCTAGAGATCTTGGTAGACCTCTGTCTAGTGAAGGTGGATGAAAATGAGTGCCTGACAATGCACGATCACTTGAGGGATTTGGGGAGAGGCATTGTCAAACAATCGGGCAAGTGGAGTAGGGTGTGGGATGATACCGACTTGATGCAAGTGCTGCGAAGTAAGCAGGTACATATCCACTTCTCTGTTTTCAGCACACATTTATGTATGCAAACAATGCCGTAGGAAGCAAAGACAATACAAAAATGAAAGACTACAAAGATTCAAATTAGTTGTTGCGAATGCCCAGAAAGCAACTTGTTCCACTGTTCATCCTTAACTTTTTACTTGAGAGACTCTTTTGATTGGTCGCTTTTCCTTTTTTCCATCTTTGCACTTGCACTTGTTGTTTTGAAGCTTTTTTCTGGTGTGGAGGGTGGGTGGCTCTATTGCAGGAGCATAATGCAGATGCTTGTTACAGATCTACATTCACTAATGTAGTTCCCATCGACTCCATAATCCAGACACTCATTAAATATATGGATATTGCCCAAACATTGTAAGATCTACATGACTGATAAAACACGATCCATGCAATAATGGTTTGGTTTATGGTTGCAGGGTCTTGATCAAATCCGTGGGCTTGCCACTTACCGGAAAAACTTGAATGCGAGTTTGCTTTCCCAAATGCAATCTTTACGATTGCTTTTTCTGCATGGAACATATCTGGAGGGTGATGATGAGGGGCTTAAAGCATTGGAAATAAGGTGGTTGAAATGGGCTCCTTCTAAAGAATTATTAGACCTGGAGTTTCTTACTGTGTTGGAATTCCGGTACACTATGAACTTTAAGGTATATAGTCATTATTATTATTTTTAAATGTTTGATTTGATCTTCAAACTTTTGTAATTTCATGAGATCTGACTTTAAAAAGTGAACTTTAATTTTACAAGAGAGAATTCAATTTAAGAAATCCATGATTGCACACTGACTTCCTTTGAGCAGCTGAAAATTTGATAATGTTAGAAGACTCTGGTCTTTTAAAAGTTTAGATGTTCTGAACTTTAATTCATGTACTTTACAGATGAAACTT
The DNA here is from genome assembly GCF_041138505.1 of Cibotium barometz. Taxonomy (NCBI): domain Eukaryota; kingdom Viridiplantae; phylum Streptophyta; class Polypodiopsida; order Cyatheales; family Cibotiaceae; genus Cibotium; species Cibotium barometz. The sequence continues at coordinate 9,585,291 of NC_141086.1, read as the reverse complement.
CCTTCTTCCTTCGGGCAGCTGAAAAAGCTTCAGAAGCTTGACATGGATGAGTTCTCTGAGCTTCAGGAGCTACCGGAAGATTTTGGGTCTCTTGAAAGTCTAGAAGAGTTTTGTGGAAGGAGCTCAGCCATCACGAAGCTTCCTTCTTCCTTCGGGCAGCTGAAAAAGCTACGGAAGCTTGACATGGATGAGTGCTCTGAGCTGCAGGAGCTACCGGAAGATTTTGGGTCTCTTGAAAGTCTAGAAGAGTTTTGTGGAAGGGGCTCAGCCATCACGAAGCTTCCTGCTTCCTTCGGGCAGCTGAAAAAGCTACAGAAACTTGACATGGATGAGTGCTCTCAGCTGCAGGAGCTACCGGAAGATTTTGGGTCTCTTGAAAGTCTAGAAGAGTTTTGTGGAAGGGGCTCAGCCATCATGAAACTTCCTTCTTCCTTCGGGCAGCTGAAAAAGCTACGAAAGCTTGAGATGCATGATTCCTCTAAGCTGGAGGAGCTACCAGAAGCTTTTGGGTCTCTTGAAAGTCTAGAAGAGTTTTGTGCAGGGGGCTCAGCCATCACGAAGCTTCCTGCTTCCTTCGGGCAGCTGAAAAAGCTACGGAAGCTTGACATGGATGAGTGCTCTGAGCTGCAGGAGCTACCGGAAGATTTTGGGTCTCTTGAAAGTCTAGAAGAGTTTTGTGGAAGGGGCTTAGCCATCACGAAGCTTCCTGCTTCCTTCGGGCAGCTGAAAAAGCTACGGAAGCTTTCCATGCATGGGTGCTCTCAGCTGCAGGAGCTACCGGAAGATTTTGGGTCTCTTGAAAGTCTAGAAACGTTTTGTGCATGGAGCTCAGCCATCGTGAAGCTTCCTTCTTCCTTTGGGCAGCTGAAAAAGCTACAGAAGCTTAACATGGATTGGTGCTCTCAGCTGCAGGAGCTACCGGAAGAGTTTGGGTCTCTTGAAAGTCTAGAAGTGTTTTGTGGAAGGGGCTCAGCCATCACGAAGCTTCCTTCTTCCTTCGGGCAGCTGAAAAAGCTATGGAAGCTTGACATGGATGGGTGCTCTGAGCTGCAGGAGCTACCGGAAGAGTTTGGGTCTCTTGAAAGTCTAGAAGAGTTTTATGCATGGCGCTCAGCCATCACGGAGCTTCCTGCTTCCTTCGGGCAGCTGAAAAAGCTACGGGAGTTTTACATATAGTACTATAAAAAGATATAAATCATTATATACCTTTCTACATATTGATTTGCTTATAACATTTTGTTGAATTTTTGTTCTTTGTTATAAAAATATTTATGTTTTACAAATTTATATGATAAATTTTTTACTAGAAAATTTATCACATAAATTTTTACTATAAATTTTTTGTTCTTTATTATACAAATATTTATGTTTGATAAATTTATGTGATAAATTTTTATTGGATGTTTTTGTGGACTTCATTTGGAGTATTTTGTTAGTTTTTCTAGCGCCACACGTAGCGGTGCTTTTAGTGGTGCTTATAACGATGAAACCTAAAACACCGTTAAATCAGTAAAAAGCGTCATTAATTCTTTATCTTGTTATAGTGAATATTATCACTCGTCGATTCCAAGTTAAGCAGCAAGTGGATAAGTCGGCTAAGAAGTGTGGCCGAAGAAGAAAAGCTAAAAAGATTGGGAATGGAGATCACCAAGTGAGCATTTAGGATGGCTCTGATCTAGATATAGTGGAAGCCGCTTCAATTGAATCTAGTTATGAGGATAGATCAAAATATCAAATAAAAAAGAAAAGTGATGTGCCTTGTACTCCCAAGGGGATGAGAAATATCCGAATGCTGAAATAGAGAGAGAGAGAGAGAGAGAGAGAGAGAGAGAGAGAGAGGTATTAACGTCAGTAGAATACATCACGAGGGCATATACGACCAATGGTGGGACTTGAACTCGGGTGGATCATGGTCTTTATAAGGGCTCTTGTACTAGCCAATTTGCCCCACTTGTGGGTGGCAGAAGGGTAGTACGAGAGTCCTCTTTTATTACACACACACACACACACACACACACACAATGGGAGAGAGAGGTATTAATGTCGATAGAATACAACACGAGGTCATATACGACCAACGGTGGGACTTGAACTTGGGTGGATCATTTGCCAAGGCCTTGGTTTAGCAGTGCGAAGAGGAAGTGAAAAAATCCAAACACACCCAAATAAGGTCTTCTAATACAGTCTCTTCCACACGAGGAAGGATATTGTCAGACGGACTCGATATTGTAGAGCCAGTAAGGGAAGGAACAAACAAAGAAGTGATGAATCGAATCATACCCTTGCTTCTTTGACACGATGGATCAAGTAGACATTGTTCCTTAAGAACCTTTGTTGTCGTGTTCTAGTAATCAAGGAGTACACTTTTCTCTCATTCACCTGAAGATGAGGAAGGACTAATGTTCATCCTTTCTATAATGATTGAAGTACCTTTAGAATCTGCCTCGAGAGAAAGTGTCTTGGTCTCAAGGATTGGGTAGAAAGAGAAATCATTGCATCTCTTAACCTCGTGAAAGTGACTCGCCTTTTACATTGAAGAAATAAATCAATCCAAAAGAGCAAGAAAAGAACTGTGAGATTCCAATGAGCAAAATGGGACACTACTATGAAAGTGATGACACTAATGCAACTATTTTGGTTACCCCTAAAGGTAGTCAAGTGACGGGGCCATATTAAATGATGCAGCAATCATGGGAAAAACTGTCATTGGAAAGGAAGGATCCAATTGTGAGAACATGGTAGATGAAACTAAGACGAGACCAATGGGTGTATTGAGAAATGACAAACTCACGGTCTTTTCATATACATTTCTCCATACTATGGTCGTTATGAATGTTCTATGACAACACAACGTTATTCTAGGTATACCTTTCATGAGGGATGCCTCATTACTCCATGATTGGTCTAGTAACCACATATACTTGCAAAAGGATTCACCTACCTTGAAAGTAAACCTACAAACTTGGGAGACACATCCCAAGAGAGGCGACTGTTTGGAGATGACTAGAACACCACTACTCGAATAACCCCCCCTGCAACTTTGCAACTTAGAGGTGCAAACCCAATGTCCCTAGAAGATAGATGTATGTCCCATTACCAGAATTAGTGTTCTGTGAAAATTGGACATTTCACATTTTAGCACAACAACTGGTGTACCCAAGAGAAGGGGAACTAACTACAAGGAACATTAGTTAAAGGATCAACCCTAAACAACATCAATACCAAAACTAGAGTAGAAGATGAGATGTATGCCCCATTACCAAAACTAGAGTTATGAGAAAATTGGATGCACATTTTAGCACAACGATTGATGTACCCAAGAGAAAAGGAACTAACTACAAGGAACATTAGTTAAAGGATTGCGAGAAACATGGATCAAGTCTAGGCTAGGTTAAGGAGGATTAAAGCAAATGCTAAACATGATTAAAAGAGCATGAATGAGAATGAAAAATAACTAAAATAAATAAACAAGATATGCAACCAAATGGACTTACTTGATATTGCTTGAGATGAGTGGATTATGTGTGAATCCCTTTTATAGGAGTTGGGTACAATCCTTGAACTAAAGTGGGATGAACCTAGCTTGTCCATATGGTAGCTTGCTAGGCTTGTACTTCATTTGGAATACTCATACTCACTCTCTACCAATTGCTATGCTCAGTGGCACCACATTTCTCAACACCCCCCCTTGGTGCCGTGTTTTATAGGCTACTGTAAGGTGGTCAAATGTGAGGTTTACAAATACTTCACCCTCTCTTAATGTAAGTTGTAGGTGGATTGACATTTGGACTTGGACATGGAACATCTGTCTCTCTGGGAGCTTGATTAGCTACTCTTAGGTGGTCAGCAGTGTTTACATTTGCATCACTTTCCCTAGGTGTTTTTTGGCTACTATTAGGTGGTAAAGCGTGAATACAAACACATACATTTTGCCTACTCATTTGGTGGCTTACAACATATGGATTGATGAGGTTGGGGTACTGGTTTGTAGTCCCTTTGTTGCTTAGTGCTGCTGCTTGCTTGAGATTTTTTGCTTTTGCTTGATTAAGATCCCTACTTCATGCTTCATGTTGTCGATGTCATGACCACATTTTTCTTCTTCATGTTATTGGATGCTTCTTAGCTCTTGGCCTTTGCTATTTGGCTTGACTCTTGGCTCTTTGATAGGTTCTTTGATGTGGACTAGATGCTCTTTGTTGCATAATGATTTATACTTGATCTTCTTATGTGCCTTTGATGCATTATGTATGGATGCCGTGCTTTCTAAACAAAAACTTACAAACATGTTATCCATGTCTCCTTTTTTAAGTATTCAAAAATGGGAATTGGGAAATTCCCAAATTCACTAATATGGTGTTACAATGGCTTAGATTTATTGAAGCCACAAATGTTCACGAAAATTTGTCCACCAATTGGGGGGAGAATTGAACCAGGTTGTGGGAAAAGGTTTTAAAAAAAGCTTGAAGATGAAAAATTCTCGAAACCCAAACTGTCTTGGTCAGCCACCACAAAAGAAAGGCTAATAGAGCAATATCGAAAATTGAGAGGGTTGCCAAGAGAGCTTTAGCTACCAACATGATAGAAGAATAAGGTGAAGATCTAAGGCAAGTACTTGAGCATTTTAAGACTTATAATGTTGATGAGAGAATGGTGGCACACCTTAGAGCACAAATGTCCAAGGAAGGACAAGCATCTTATGATGGACCAACAGAAGTTAAGGAAGTAAATATAGTGGAGCTTGACCAAAAGCCAAAGATCGTGTATATTTCTATGGACTTAACTACTAAGGAAGAAGAAGACCTGATTAAATAAATCAAATAATTAGAGGATTGTTTTACATGGTCATACACATATGAAAGGAGCATCCCCATCAGTGATGTAACCACTGTACCTATAGTGGAAGGATCACTTATAAAAAAAATCAAAATACATAGCAATTATAAAAAAGTAAATTTATAAACACAATGATTCAAGATTCATTAATGAAATTAAACACACTGATTGGGTATCACCCATCGAACCACCCAGTATATGAAGTCCCATTTTGACTTTTACTAGAACTTCAGTAGCTTTTAAAGCCCTAAGTTTGTGCACATGCCAACTTAACTAGTTAACTTAAAAATTTTAATTTTCTAATCTTATTTTCTCAACCTCCTAAGTCTCTCCTATTAAATGCACACCTTCTTTAAAAAATACATTCTCTCACTAAAAAGTGCACCTTAGTTATAAGCTCGGAGATTTCCCATAATCATTTTGCATAGGACAAAATACATGGCTTAAGAAGCTGTTATGCATGGAGTAATGTTAGCTAATGTGGTTAACATACCCCTTCCCTAATCACGGTTCCATCCTTGATATTGTCAATGAAGCTCCATGGGAGGTTAGTGGTAAAAGCCACTGAAATTATAATAGAAGTCAAAGTGGACTTCGATTGTGGGAATTCGTAGACCTTCATATTCATGCTATAGATATTTTTGTGCTTGGACTCTTTCAAATTTATATGAATGTTTAAAAGTTTATGGAATTCAATTCTATTATACATGTCCACTAGCTTAATCTACATAATCATTAACACTATATGTCCACTATTCATTTTCTCTGTGTCCTTGATGTTTGTGTACTCTACCCCATTGTTATTAAACACTGCCCAATATCCTTAAGGAGAAAATTAAGCGTGTGAGCTACACGTGAAAACCATGTTATCTTTGGATGCTTTGTCATTACATTTTGTCTTGCTAATTTGTAATTTGATGCATTATCTAAAACTATTGCAGTTACATTTTTACACCCACCCACACGAGATATTGTGAACCATATGTAATTACACTGAGAATCAAAGATCAAACTTACGAACTTTTACTTCCTCCAATTGGGAGCACACGTTGCACTTGGATCTATGGACCTACATACAAGGTGGCTACTATTGGACATAAAGTGGTAAGGTGAGGTGGCACGGTGCTTATGTGGATCCTCTCGAAGCTGATGTGGACATAAAGTGACATGTACATTTAAGATTTGTGCCCACCCAAGGCTCACACATGGCATGATCTCTAGGATTTGAATATTACCAAGCCTAGATTTCTAACCCTAACTAGGATTGGTTTTAGACTTGAAAAAGGGAGAGTAGACACAATATGGAAATTTTCACCTTGGAGGATTAAAAACAGACCTTTCCATACTTAAATTAAGCTAAAATCCACAATATTTTTCATGTTAATCTACTAAAAAAGTATGTCTCGGGTACTAGTCATATATTGGATGATGAATAAGTTTCTTTTCCTACCTAAGGATAAGTAGAATTGGAACCAGAAGCATTTTTAAACGTGAGAGAAAAGCCTCTCAAAAACATGATTTTAGAAGTGTATACAGTCAAGTGTAAGTTTTTCCCGCCTAGGGATGCCACTTCATAGAAAGAGGAAGAATTAAAGAAAGACTATCCCCAATTCATGTGAGATGAGGAAATCTCATATCGTCAAGTGGGGGATGCCAACTAAGGATGCCATTTAGTAGAAAGAGAGCGTATTAAAGAAAGACTATCCCTAATTTGTGTGAGATGAGGAAATCTTAGATCTTCAAGTGGGGGAGAATGTAAGATCCCTCTTCCTGTGCCATAACTATGGTTCTTTTTTATTCAATCCCACTTTAATGGTTTTATTTACAAGTCATATTGAACATGGAGATGGACTCAGTATAAGACGGATGAAGTATCTACATTTGGTAAAGTTTTCTTATAATGCCTCTCATCATTAAAGCATCAGAATGAGTTTCTTTAATAATGCCTTTCATTATTAAAGCATCAAGATGAGTCCATTTAAGGCACTCTATGGACAAGATTTCCTAATGCTATTGACTTAGTCCAATCCTCTGATCAAAGAGTGGAAGTGTCTAAGTAGATGTTGAATAAGATGGATTACCAAATGTGGTCTATAAAGAAGGACATTAAAGCTGCCTAGAACATACAAAAGCAATATACTAACCTGAAGCGATCTAACAAGAGTTTAAAGAAAGTGATATCATTTTTCTTGTATACAACCCAAGAGAAATTCTCTCTCCTTGTTGGGAAAGTACAAGAAGTTGTCACCTAAATAACATGTTGGAAGCTTTAAATATATTATTGCTATATAGATAAATATGAATAAAAAAACATAATTTATATTATAATATTTTGCTATTTCATGATTGTGATATATACCAAACGTGCTATATAGTGATCATGTTTACATGCACATATCACGAACGTGCTATATTATGATAAGCAAAAATGTGCAATGCCCCGATAGTGCTATAAAAACATGAACATGATATAATATGATAGTGCTATAGAGAGAAGCATGAACATGCTATATAATGCTATATCACGATAGTGATATAGTATGATAGTGCTATAGAGAGAAGCATGAACATGCTATATCACGATAGTGATATGCAATGAGAAGCACAAACGTGCTATATCATAATAGTACTACTACAGAAACATGAACGTGCTATATCATGATAGTGCTACAAAAACATGAATAGTGCTATATCACAAACGGGCTATATCATAATAGTACTACTACAGAAACATGAACGTGCTATATCATGATAGTGCTACAAAAACATGAATGTGCTATATCATGATAGTGCTACAAAGAGAAGCACAAATGTGCTATATCACAATACTACTACAGAAAGAAGCACGATAGTTCTATATCACAATAGTGCTATAGAGAGAAGAACGAATGTGCTATATCACAATAGTGCTACACAGAGAAGCATGAATGTGCTATATCATGATAGTGCTACATAGAGAAGCACAAATGTGCTATACCACAACAATAGTGCTATAGAGAAAAGCATAAACATGTTATATCATGATAGTGCTACACAAGCATGAACATGCTATATTACGATAGTGCTACATAAGTACAAACATGCTATATCAGTATTATATCACCATAGTGCTAAAAAAAGAACAAACGTGCTATACCACGATAGTTCTACAAAAGCACAAAAGTGATATATCACTATAGTAAAACATGAATGTACGATATCATGATCGTTATATATATTTTCGATGATGTGCTATCTACCACGATCATGGCACGTATATGTTTTATCAAAGTTTGTTTATTTTGTATGTTTAATTTAAATTTGTATATTTTTTGTGACATTCTTTTTGATGCATATTGCTTATACAAAATTGAAGACATTTCTACTAATGCTTAGGGCTAAGAAAAAAAAAAAGAGTGAGATAACATGGCTATTGCGAGTCTGGTTATCCTGCTTTGTAGGCAACAAATACCACTTTAAATGTGACTAAAGTTATGTATGCTGATTTTTTGGAGATGAGGGAGAGAAACAAAGGTAATGCAAAGGGATATAGTAACATACCATTCTTTTTATTTGTCAAGATACAATGAGGTAGCACAAAAATGACATATGCATCTCAAACGGTTTAGAAAAGAGAAGTATAGTGTTTGCTGAAAGGTACTCTTCATCATCACAAAAATGACATCAGAAGTCTACAAAAGACTAACTATATTATGCATATCTCAAAAGGTCTACAAAGACATATACAGTGTTGTTTGAAAAGTACTCTTTATGATCATCCATGTCCTCTTCTCCTTCATTTTCTAAACGATGTCCTCTTCTCCTTTGGCATCAACTCATCAAGGAGGATTAGTGACCCCTCTCTACTTACAAGCTATTGGTCAAATAATGGAATAGAGTATTAGCAAGAGAAGTTGTAGCAATTAAACTTTTCTTACCATAAAAGCCTCAGCCCAGTTGACACCTACAATGCACTCATTTTGCATCCAATTGAGCACCCATGTTGTGGGGTGAATGGCATAGTCACAAATATGTGTTGGTGAATGAGGTTAACAAGATTCTATAGAACTTATGAAGTAAGCAAAGAAGAGCCCCAACCATCGCTACCAAGATGCGAGACGAATGAGCTATGGCTCCTTGCCTCTTTCTACTACTTCTACTTACTAGGATCCTCATTGGATACAATCCTCCAATCATGCTCACTGATTCCAAGATGCTTGTTCTTACCTTGCTTCTTGCAACCCTACAAGTGTGAGTAGGTGATGTTTCATCGCACCAAGCATCCATTTTTTTTCAAATTGTTTTGCATCTACTACTAAATATTCCATGTGGAGCTGTTCAATAATGTAATAATTCTTCTTGTGAAACTGAGATCTCCTTCCAATGCATCATCACCTCATTTTGAAAAGCTAGCCTCAGCAATTGCCTCATCCGGTGTTCATGACCCCTTTATCAGCATCATTAAGGAGGATCACTCCCCGAGCATCATCAACATTATAAGGAGGTAGATTAGAAGCACGCAGCATATGAGATGTAAAAGTTGTGCACACCTGGGTTTCCTCACACAAGGATGGGGGGATGGTTACTTCCGGAGTAGATGTGACACTTTCTTGTGGGGTAGATGGGATACTCATTTGTAGGGTTGATGCCATAGCTGTGTGTGGGATTCATTATAGGGTAATAAGATCTAGAGTGAATAATGGGTTGAAAGTGATGGTGTTACTGCATCCATGCCAACACATAGGCTACCACAATCACCACCATTGCCACCATGCGCACTACTTCTACTCTAACAAGGCTGACCATGTCTCAAGATGCTGGATGCATCACTGTAATGTGATGCCCTTAAATCTTGGATCATCAAGAGTGACTAACAGGGTGACCTCCAAATGTAATGACTTATTTCTCTCACGAGAGATTCACAAGAATGTCTTACAATTCTTCATCAATGAGATGATCCTGCAAGACAAACCTCTTATACTAGAATTTGTCAGTGGTGTGGCCATAGAAAGAAGGCACATGCACACTTAGTGTGGATGCATTCGGCTCCTTAATCTTGTAAAAGGACTAAGAAAAATCACAATGAGCAAATATGGAGATAAAGGGAGGGATAAAAATGGTATATAGAAAGGATGAGAGAGAGAATGTTTCTGACATCTTCTTGTTGCATGATGACAATCAAGAGCCATTACTGAACAAGTGACTCAATCTTATAGGTTATTGGGGTTGGTTGTATCCCAATTCTCACAAAACATGGTGACTAAACCACCATGATGGATAGAGAGAGAGAGAGAGAGAGAGAGTGTAAGATTCCTCCCTCCAGCTTTTGAGGTGTACAGGTGTAAGAACCTTCCCTTCTGATCTTGTAATTATTCCCCTCTCTGAAATAGAAGAAAGATCCTGTTTTACCATGTTTTGGCCTAGAGAGAGGTAATCCAAAATTGAGATATTTTTGGATATAAAAATCCTCCTAGTGTCTAAAATGGTTTTCCTTGAAACGGAAATTCAAAAAGAACTTTCCAATGTGCAATTGGAATTAATTGAAAATGTGTATAAAGGACCTTAACCTAAGGGTTTAGATTTTTAGAAATTTTTAGATTATGGTCCAATTAAGGTTCTTATGGGCCAATAGGATCAATCCAAGTGTGAGGAGGAGATAAATCCAATGAATAAAAGAAAATACCCAAAAATGAGTAAATGCCTACATAAGATGAAGAGTTGACTGAGTACAAGGTTTATTAGTTAAAAACTATGAGATATTACTAAAAAAATGAGATATTTTGGTATAATGATACATTTTTGACACCTTGGTAAAGGAGGGGGGAGACTTCAAAGAGGCACCTATTTCACACGTGGTGGAGTTTTTAACTCAAAAAAATTGTGATATTTTTATCTCTCCTCTCTCCTGGGAAACTAGGTCCAAATCTTGTCCAAATTCAGTCAAACTGAACTTGGAAAATTCTAGAACCTAGTTGGACTTGGTTAGAGGCCTCCCTCACCTATAAATAGATCCTAGTTGGACTTGGTTAGAGGCCTCCCTCACCTATAAATAGATCCTTAGTCTTTTATAAAAAGATCTGTGAATTATACCATGCCAGTATTACATTAAAATAATGATATTTTTACTATCCCTTTAAAATCCTCTACTTTTGGAGAGAGTGGAGCCTCTCTCTCTCTTCAACCATCCTTGGAGCTTTCCTTTCAACACACTAACCAATTGATTGGTTGGGGGCTTCTTCTAAGATAGAGAAGCAAACAAAAACAAGAGGTAAAGTGTAATTTTATGATTTTTCTCTACTATTCTCAATGTTTTCACTTCTCAATCCCTCTCAAGATTGAGAAGTTTCTAAATTAAGTATTTATAATGCAAATCAATCTTTTCTTAAGAGTTGTAAAGAATAATTAAGAAAAGTTTACATTTATGCTTAATTAGGATGCTTTTTATGTTTATCTCTATCTCCCCCAAAGAATGGTCATTCCTATGACCAATTCTCTATTCAATTGATGCTTCTCATGGAGAAATTCTCAATTCACAAATCGAACTCTAGGCTTGTGAAGCTAGAGGTTAAGAAAATGGTTTTTTATACTTATATGCTAGTAAATTATGGTAATCTTATGAGTTAAATCCATAAATTGGATTTAAGGTTAAAAGATAGTTATACTATTATAATTATATTACTAAGTCTTATTCTTTTCAAAAATATTAAAAATTATCAGTAATAGTAAAAACAGAGCTATGGTAAAATTTTTAAGAAATTGATACATAATTCATTCTTATGCATAACGTGAAAAGAGGAATTCCTACCATATTCTAGGATTGAATATCCTAGGCTAAAAGAATGATTTTCATCACATTCAATGGAAAACTAATTTTTAAGATTTATGTATAATTAAATAATTCAAAAAAGAGAAAATTATGGTAATTTTATTTAAATGATAAAAGAGGAATTCCCATGACATTTGGAATTCAATCATTTAAATAGGAAGAGTGGAATTCTTAGCATATTGAAATTAATGGATATTTTATTTAAATTCAAAGAGAAATTTTAGATAAATTTATTTTATGCATGAAAAATATTTAAATGATAAAAGAGGAATTTCCATGACATTTGGAGTTCAATCATTTAAATAGTAAAAGTGAAATTCTTGGCATATTGAATTAATGGATATTTTTATCAAAGAAAAGAGAAATTTTAGATAAATTTATTTGATGATAAAAGAGGAATTCCCATGACATTTAGAATACAAGCAACCAAATGTAAAAAGAGGAATTCCCATGATATTTGAGATCCAAGAAATTAAATGGGAAAAACTTTTAGGATGCGGTAAGATGTAAATGGATGTGATAAGATGTGAATGGATGCGGTAAGATGTGAATGGATGTGAATGGATGCGGTAAGATGTGAATGGATGTGATAGGATGTGGTGTGAGGAAAATGAATGTGGATGAGATGTGAAGTAAATGTATGTGGATGTGAATGATGAGATGAGAGGATATGTGAAAGGGTGAGATGGGAAGTAAATGGATGTGGACGTGTATGTGAAAGAATGTGATGTAAATGGATGTGGATGTCTATGTGAAAGAATGCGATGTAAATGGATGTGGATGTGTATGTGAAAGAATGTGATGTAAATGAATGTGGATGTGAATGTGAAAGGATGTGATGTAATATAAATGGATGTGGATGTGAAAGTGATGCGGATGTGAATGAGATGTGATTCATAAATGATTTGTATGCATAAAAGAAATTCTTTCATGTTAAAAGAGTGATTTTCATCATAAATGATTTTTATGATAATAAAAGTGTGACTTTCATCAGAATGATTTTTATGATAATAAAAGTGTGACTTTCATCAGAATTGGATTTTATGCATAATTAGATGCATAAAATCTTTATAATTAAATAAGGGTTCTCCTTAATCCTCTGTTTAATTCTCGTAAAAATTAGAAAAATGAATAAGTAGATAATCTGTGAGAAGAAATGCTATCGTTTCATATTCACCAAGATGGTAATGAGAAAATTCAGTTAAACTATCGAAGTCGAAGATCGAGATAAATGATTATTTTATTCCTCTTAAGAAATTCATGTTTTAGAAATCTGTAAGCAAATATTCATCGAACAAAATTTAGAAAAAGAGAAATTGAAATAGTACCTTCGATAAAGATAGTTTAGAAAGAACCTTTCCAGACCCAAACTCTGATTCAAACTATTGACGAAGACCTAATTCCTTCGTTAATTTCAATCAATGACGATGTGCCCAGTTTAGGAAAAATGTACTCAAATCTCCCATCGAATCTGAAACTAAGTTATGACTTTTGATTTTGATCTGAGGATCAAGTTAACAGAATTCGAGGAATTCTGTTTGGAATTCAGACCTGGATTTAGAAGTATTGGGATACGGATTTAAGATTTATTCATGGTATTCAAACAAAATCAAAACTGAAAGCTTGCATATAAACCCTGTTTTCTTAAAGGACTGTCTTACACCAGAATGCTGGAGAGAGCATTTGGCATATATGTTTATTTAAGGGAAGTTTGGTTGCAACAGCTGGTGGGGAGTGTTCGAGGGACAGCTCACGCAGCAAAAACCTACCCAGGTCTTGACCAGCCTGGGTATGGTGAAAAATGATGTATTTCCAGTACGATGAGCGAGGGCCGACGAAGCGGTCCGTGAGAGTGAAGTGCCAGGACACCTAAGGAGGATCCTGGAGGGTTCTAACCAGGCGATGCACGGGCTCGCGGTGCTTAGGACACCCATTTGTATGTCGAGGAAGATATATATATGTATGTTGACGAAATGATTATTGTAATCTGTTTACTGGATCTCGTTGTTGCTGACTAGCTGGTCCCAACGGAGAGTCCAGATTGGTACTATTTTTGTGAAACAAGGGATTGAATAGAAATTTTGAATTATGAAATATGTGATCATATTTGTTTTGTCAATGGATTATTTTTATATTAAAGTTTTAAAGAGAAGTGTGTGCGTATCTGTTGGGTGGGTGAGTACTTGTTTGGATCTACCGATTCTAGTGGTAGGGTGGTGGCTAACCCATGGGCCAGATGGGGTTAGACTGGAATCAATGGAGTTTTCATAATCAAACTGAAAAATCTTAGGAATACGCTAAGATTCGAGTAGTTAGTTAATTCCCTGATAAATTTCTCAATTGAGTGGATCAACGACTATGCCTGATCTTGATTAGGAAAAAGGCATTGAAATCGCTAAGACGATCAAACTATATTAGCGATAGTTTCCTTCTATCTGGTTTATTCAGGTGAAGAATAGTTTAGAATTGATCTCGTTAGAAAAAAATTCGTTAAGAAAATTCAAAAAGGTGGAATCGTCCCCGCTTTCCGGGCATGGGAAATTTTCCCGATTTCGGTTTTCGGAGTGACCACCAGCCTAGTCTCGTGCCCGGACATTCGCGGGCGAGGCCCCGAGTGAGAAACCTTGCCCCACACATGAGGGGGCTGCTTTTGCTGTCTCAGTTACCGGGAGTCTAGTGCACGGAGGGGGGCAGAGGGATCTCACAACTTTCAAATTCTCAATGGGATGCAAGCGTCTAAGCCTGTTGTTGGTGCATCCCTTCTCAGACGAACACACACACACACACACACATCGAGATACGAAGGGAAGTATAGACACACATAGCTAATCTTGATTTATAGAATGAAACGATTACATGGTTTTACTTGTAATGTCATGCCCTTTCATATCTTGGGCAGCATATCTTTGGGAGACACAAGAATTTACTCACGACAGTCCCCTACATATTTTATTATTATTAATGTCATACCCTTTCATATATCTTGGGTGGCATATCTTCGGCAAACACAAGAATTAACTAATGACACTCCTCCATAATGCGAGTGACTGCATAAGGGAGATGTGGTGGGAGTGTGAGATAAAACTTAAAGATTAAAAATGAAAGAGATGCACCCCATTGTCCTTTGAAGGTTTATGATGCTTTGTCCGGTCCTAAGAAACTACGAGGAAACTACATATACTTTAGATATTACAATAATGCAATGCATTCAAGTTCAAATTGAATAATCAACAGCGTGACTATTTTTATCTTCATCTTCGATCCGAACGGACAATAATCTACACATACACTCGAACATGTGGAATTCACTTTTCATAGATTCATCTACCTTCACTTCCCAACATCATGAGTGAAAAGTGAACGCTGCTCTGCTCTTGAAGGAGCTTGAACATGCTTGTGCTAGAGAGAGCTAGTCCGAGGGAGAGATTTGATGGTGTGGATGTAGGCAAAGCAAATGGATAATCATATACAGACTAAATTACAAAGCCAATTAGCTATCAAAGAACATTGATAGCCACCATGAACATGATTATCTCTTGCATCTCCAACATTTTCATGAAGATACACTCAAAAATGTGGAATTCACTTTTCACCAACTTGTCTATCCCCTCATGAGAGTGAAAAGTGAATGTTGCTCTACTCTTGAAGGAGCTTGAACATGTTTGTGCTTGAGGACTAGTCTGAGGGAGATATTTAATGGTGTGGATGAAGGTAAAGCAAATGGATAATCACATACAGTGGCTGAATTGCAAAGCCAATCACTTGTCTCAAAGCACATTGGTAGCCATGAACATGGTTATCTCTTGCATCTCCAATCTTTTCATGAAGGTACGCACAGCCGCCATCATTTCTACATCCAATGCTATAGAGAGTTGGGCTTCTTAGGTGAACCCAAGATAATGAGTTGATGATGAACTTTGTGATAAATCAAAAAAATTGTATAAGATTTGGTACCCCATCGAAATTGAAGAGGAACTGAACATGCACCCACATGCCATATACACAAGCTTTGGAATGAACATCCATGAAATGTATGGGTGATTTTGGTTACAACATCTCCCAAAACAAAAATTGAGAGACCTAATGCTCACCCAGATGAAACGGTGTGTGTATGGTGATACAAAGCGGAAGATATGACCTCTTCTTGACTCGTGGATAGGGTGTCAGCATGGCCTGCACCATCATTTTGAGGATATCGACTTTGTTAAAAAAACATGTACCTTTACAATGCTCTTAATTGGCTCCTCCATAGCCATGAACAAGGACCTCTTGAACCATACAAAGATTGTGCTTAGTTGCAAGTTTTCCATAGTTATCTACAAGGATTTTGATGGGCTAGATGTTATTATCATCAGCAACTTTGTTCTTGAGAAGCAAATTGCCATTGACTTTGTCTTCATCTTTGGCAAAATATTGCTACATTCTCCTCCTTTTTTTCATCAATTTTGGGCTACATGTTATTTTGTTCTGAATCTCCTCTATGCGGTGGATGTTGGCCATTCTCTTCTCCTTCATTTATGGCCAAGGATTCACTTGCAATCATCTCCTCTTTTTCCTCATAGGAGTTGGCCCTTCTTTTATTCTTGTTCATCACTCTTGGGCTACAGGTCCTGGTTGCATCTTTATCTCCATTTGCAGGCAAAAGATCATCCTTTTCATCTTTGCCACCCCTGCCTTCTTGTAGCAGCAATAGTAGCCTGAAGCAAGAGGCAAGGAGGGGCCCCATAGGCCACAAAATCGAATGTGTGATACCATGTTGTAATTGTTGCATCCCTTACACACACACATAGAGATATGTAGGGAAGCATACACACATAATTCATAGAATGAAATGATTTCATGGCTTTTATTAGTAATGTCATGCCCTTTCATATCTTGGGCGGACACAAGCATTAACTCACGACAAAAAATTGCTAAGAAAAAGGGGGCCTAAAAACCTACATGAGTAAGTGTCTTCATTCTCAATGCATCATGATTCTAATCAAAAGGGCTGACCCAAAGCATCATGGCCATCCTAAGTAAGCATCTAGAGATCGATCGTGTTTGCATGCACTAAGGTCAAGCCATATTTGCTGACTACCCCACTAATGAGAATAGGGGTGCCAGAAATGAACAACACAAGAAATAGAAATTAGAATTGAGGCCTTGGTAATGAAAATTGAACAAATTATTTGTTAAGTTGAAAAACTTAAATTTTACATAATCAAAGTTACATTGATTCTCCTCAAGCTAAACCATAACAAGGACACTCATAATAGTTCCTGCATTGAGAATGGGAAAAAAAAATTATCACCTCAATTGTGCATAGTTCCAAGATTATGAGAATTGTGTGTGTGTGGGGGGGGGGAGGTAGGTGGGTGTACATGGGTTACAGAAAAGCATAAATGCTTACTAATAGTCCCATGTTGAAGAAGCAAATAGAAAACATCCCATCATGTGTGGGTTGATGGTAACTCTATTGAATAGGAGAATCACTTTTATTATGCATAGATGAAATTAAGAGGTGTGTGTGTAGATTGCTTATTGTGTGTGTCATTGAAAAAAGTATAAATGATGAGTGGCCACTTACCTATTGCTATAGCTTGAAGAGGTCATTGAAATTTCTTATAGTTTACAAACTCAGAGAGTAGATTAGCTTTTGAACAGTCATGTTAAATAAAACATACGAGGGAAAGAGACGAAAAGGGACTATGTTGTAATAAGGAGGAGGGAGAGAATATGAAGCAGATTGTGTAGAGGGAGAAAGGAGGAAGAGAGAGAGTAACCTCAGCTCTCTAGGCACCCTCTAAGCACATATCTCTTCATTTAACTCCTGAAGGGATTCACATCCATCTAACTCCTGAAGGGATTCACATCAATTTATAAAAGGGGCATTAAACCTACCCGATTGGCTTATATGATTTGTTGTCATGCAAATTTAAAGAAGAGGAAAAGAAATAGATATAGATCACACCACTCCTCAAAAGTAGCACTACCCAGTCCCACTGGACACACACCTTTCCAACCATATCCACACTGTTAAGCATTATGCTATGGCTAATCTCACACCCAATGGAGTCCCAAGTATGCACACATCCAACCCCTTGGTTCATCATAATAACTTGAATATAACAACAAATCTAAAAATCCACACTCATGTGGAAGTTTACCTAGCTTAAGGATCCCTACTAGAGAAATACATTTGTGATGTGTGATCCTACTTTAAAAGAACCGTGCCATAACAAACTTTCATGGCACCCCCCAAAGCAAGAATACTATAAGGTCCCCGCTTCCTAAATAGGGGAAACCTTTTAAATAGTCTACCAAGTCTAACTTAGGGTAGTTTCCGACTCGACACCTTGACCATGTAAGATACAAGGATACAATTAGTAGGTATAACCTAGTTCTATCTCGTAGGGGGAGCATGGTCTTTTGAAAGGATTTCTAAAATCAAGCCACTCATAGAGTGATCGACTTTAATTCGGGCAACCTCTATTCTTGACTTCTAGAAACAATGCTTTTCCGCTAACCTAGTCCTCTAGAGTAGGGTTGCCTAGGGATTTATTTATCTAACGTAGCGCTTTAATTAATTTATTAAAAAGTTACCCGACTAATCCGGTCCACCCATCCATAGGATGTTGCCATCAAGGCATCCCATCCTCTCACTTTCTACCCAACTCGCACGTCAATTTTTTTTGAATTAATCCTACCACACTATTTGACATAAACAAACAAGTTCCTTAATTAAAAGCCTTACACATGGTTTGTTTAAACAGTCTTTATCAATAATACACAATGTTCACAAACAAAGTATTTAAAAAAATAGATACAATGTTCAAAATTATTCATAGCCAAATCTAGGCTCTTTACTTTATTTTGCTGATGATCTAGAATTCGGCCTTCTAGCCTCTATGGATTGGGCAATCCCTACGGGACCATACACCTCATCATTGGCTGGCAAGGACTCGAGCTAGCCTGTCACCCTCTCAGGTTCCATCGCTTGATCCTCCTACTCCTCATCAAAGGGATGTCTACACGCTAAGGAGGGCTTATTCACCACACTAGCTTGGGCCTATAGAACTAGGCAACATCACAATATTCGCTTCCATTTGTGAAATCTTATTCTCCCAATGGTATGAGGGATACCTTGGGTCATCGACTCTGGTCCTCTCTAACATCACCGCCTAGCTACACAAGCATGGAAATGGGGTTAGCGTCGAGGAGGGAGAAGAATATACCTGTACTTCTTAACTCAATCAAGATAACACTTTACAAACTGAATTCTAGAACATGACAGATTTCATCACTTTGCTTGAGAAAACAAAATTTCACCATGAATTTTAGTATAAAGAAGAATAGTATCTCTTTCTTAATGTCTTTAAAGTTGACATTAAAGATTAATAATAAATAAAAATCTTCTTTTAAACGATGACCAAGCTAACCTGGTCATTAGTTCTGTGTGGGTCCCCCAAGGGGAGAGGAGCGGCATCTGGAGCAGCTTCTCGAGACTCGTTGATGTTGTGCGCATCTCTTCGGGTGATATTTTTACGCGCTTTCATGAAGGCACCATTCTGCCCCCTTCTTGTAGACCGTGATACCATGAATCCAATGCTTTAGTCCGATCATAATTTGGAGTTTGTTTGCTCAAGTTATGAGCAAAAAATCCCTAGGTCTGAATCACTTCTAAAGAGACTAAAATCCCTTACTAAAGTGATTGCTAATGGGGGGGAAGGTGTCCTTAAAGTGGATTTGCAAGGAGAAGGCTGCAAACTAGAGGGAGAGGAGGGGGAGTCCTCCCCTTAAGTCTATTCACACAGGGGGGAAGGAGAGAGAGAGAGAGAGAGAGAGAGAGAGAGAGAGTAGCTAAGGACACTCTACCCTCAAGGAGGCAAGAAATATTATGCAGAGGGCTTACTTGGAGATGGGCAAAAATGGCTTGCTGGAAGGCTATCGGGTACAGTATGGTACATCATCGCACAAACTGTCAGGTGGAGACGCTGGCAGAATGACAAGTCCTGGGGTGTCTCGGTACTGGGGATCTATATAGGCACAGGTACAGGCACGGGTGCAAGGAAAGGGAGAGCAAAGCATGGGTGCAAAGGATGGTGTACGATGAAAGTACACCGGCCTATGGCCTACCTGAGCCTGGGGAAAGGAGTGGTGCCTTTGCATGGACAAAATCTATGGTACGCATGTACCTTCTGGGTCAGAGACATCATGGACATCCACGTGGCGGTCTATGTGGACCATACACTAGGGCAATCGGCCTTTGGTCCTTGCATGGGCACCCGAGTGTGTGTATGACATCTTTTTGGGGCGGGGACCAATTTGGGACGTCGGCCTCGATATGCGTGTCGAAGCGCCCGACGGTGTGAATTTTTTTTAACGAAAAGGTCCGAAGTATCTCCCTGGTCGTAGGGGTGCTGACCATTTGTCAATCGGACACCCAATCGTGCATTTATTAAGGTTTAAGATTGTCGTATTTGTAACTGAAAACAACTAAAAATTTACGTATAGGCTCGATCTGGTGTTTGTTTTTGGATGCTGTAAAATCCTGTATTAATATAAAATTGTGCGCATATTCTGAATTTGGACTCAGAATTCTAAGATTCTAAGTGGAAACAACTCATTTATTAAAATTATTGATTTTTACATCACAAAAGACCAGAGTTTCATGGGCAAGTAGTATTATTAAAGATGGCCATGTTACATCCTTCCCCCCTTAAAGAAATCGAGATGTCCTTATCTCGCCATGAATTCAGGGTAATCCTTTAAGAGTGTCGCTTCATCTTCCCAAGGTGCATCTTCTTCAAGCAATCTTTCCACTATACTAGATGTTCTACATGAGTCCTATTACGGAATTGCCTTTCTCTAGAATCTATGATTCGATCAGGCTATAACTCAAGGACTCAATTGGTATTACAACTTGTTCATCATCAAGAATATGATCTAGACTAGATTCATAAAGCTTTAATAAACTTACATGAAATACATTGTGGACCTTGATATTGGCTAGGAGTTGGATCTTATAGGCACTTTTACCTAAACACTTAATATGGGCTAGGAGTTGGAGCTTATAGGCACTTTTACCTAAACACTTAATAACTATATAGGGTCCACAATACCTTGGGCTGAGTTTCTTATATTTTCCAAGTGACAGAGAACTACGCTTGGGTCACACTCGTAATAAAAGAACTTTGTCTCCTTCCTTGAAGATCCGTTCAGACCTCCTTGTGTAAGCATAATGCTTTTGCCGATCTTGAGCAGCTTTAATACCAATTATGATGTTTGAAAACTAGTTCCATATTTTTTTAAAGAAGCTGACCTATTGCCTTGACTTCTTGGAGACAAATTATGACAACTTGAAGGTTGATTTGGGTCATCCAATTTTTTATAATCCTGGCTCTATTACCATCATCTATTAATCCTTTTGTGTTATAGGAAAAAATAGTGAACCTAGTCATAACTTTTGATTTTTTGGGGGGGTTTAGTCGACTCTTGTGACCTTTTCTTTGTGGGAATCAAGGACGCCATTCCTCCTACCTGGGATTACCTTTTTTGTTTCTTAGAGGGAGGGATTCTTCTTCAGCTTGAGATTGTCCTGGATCAAGATTGATTTTGGATGCATCCTGGAAGTCCATGTCTTCTATTTCCTTTTCCAGATCACTATCCTGGAGCTAGGTGTTTGGAACTTCCTCATCCTCCTCCTCCCTTGAGGAATACTTGTAGGTTTGTGAGGGGTCGTTAATATCTACCAAAAGGGGATTAGAGTTGGTTCTTCTTGGTAGATTCCGGAATGATCTAGGGTGACTTTGTCCTTTTCCCTTTCTACCCATAGAGACTAGAATCCTTAACTATCCTCTTTTTGGACCGCCTTGCTGGGGGCAATGGTGGAAATTTGATCCGACAGTTTATGATGAAGTGATCCTTTGAGCCACAATGGAAGTAGGTTTTGGGCATGTTCTTAAACACGAGGGGTTGGTCTAAGAAAACCTCTAATCCTACATTAATGGCAAGAGAGTTTGGGAGCTCCTTGGCCAAATCAATTTCTACTAGGGCTTAGAGGTGCCATCCGGCATTGAGCTCAACATTCATTCTAACCCCAAATAGCCTACCGATTGGTTCAAGAAGCAGTTTAATTAGTGGATGAAGGTGTAATGGGAAGTTGGGAATCTCTATCCAAATGGGGCACAGAGATGTTTTGGGCCCGATATGAGAAAATTCAAGGGACCGCGAAAGAGGGACAAGCAGGAATTTCTGAGCACCCACTGTCTTGCCCCCCAAAGCATTAAGAGCCATACCCTCCTCTCTGAATAGGAAACATAAATAGTTATTTGGAAAATACTATGTATGCTCCACTACTAGGCCTTGGGAGGACCAGTTATTTCTAATCCAAGACTTTAACACTTCAGCTTGGGCTCTTGGTCCATAGCACAAACCAATAAGGGCTCTCGACTGGTAAGTTTATTGCCACTCTTGAACAATATTTGTAGGAAGAGTGACAAAAATCTTACTGTTTCTATCTACTGCTGCAACTTCTCCTCCAATAAATCCAATACTTCTGGTGATGTTGGGGTCCAAGTTGACGTGGAATCCTCCTGGCTTCTTCACGAGGGCTCCCTTTAGTTGTAGCATTCCCCTCTCTATCATATAGAAGAATCGCTAAGTCTCCAAGGTTTTCTTGTTTTTGGAGCTCTGGTTGGGACCCTCTTGCTGCTCCATGCCTACACAAAGACTCTACCACCGAAGGAGAAGGATGGAGCTGACTGGCAGCAAAGAAGGGAAAGGGAGAGAAGATCCTATTGTCATGTAAGGAGATATGTGCTAGGTGTGTGGAATGAGTCGGAGAGACCAAAAAAGGGAGTATTTTGAAGGTTGTTAATATACACTCAATGCTTGCCTCTTAGCATGTATCTCACTTTTATGTATAATGCACATTTGTTAGGCCCCCATTTTTTAGGAGTAGACATGGTGCATACGTCTTTAGCGGGAACCCTGGCATAGATGCCGATGGGGTCATTATTGTGACCATTGATGATGGTTAGGAGATGGTCAAGGGTACAAACATTAGTTGGGGCCCGGGGCATCACCCCGGTTGGGGGATCCTAGGGGGACTAGCAGCCCCCCTAGTGGGGGTTCAGGGCAGGAGCCCGCAAGGCGATAGTATGAGGAATATTCTCTTAGATACTAGGTCCATCATTAGTGGGTGGTGATTGGTTATTGGTGGGCTGCATTCTTGATACTACGCGAGCAATGACCTCTGCGACTCTACGGCTTTACCCGTGGTGATAGATTGTGAATCAACATTTGTTTTTGAGACTCCCACCAGGTTTGTTTGGGGTCCCTCTAGCGTAGTGGCATTAGGATAGCGGAAAAACCTTTACCTCTTCTCATCTCTTGAAACCAAATTAGACAAACCGAGATAAATAGAAGAAGGTTGGCAAAAGCCCTAAAAGAGATCTGTTACCACACCGCTAACCATCTTAGGCATGCCTTTTCACTCCTTTGTGTTTTTATGCCTAGATAAGGACACGAGAATGGATTAATCTCTCTCTCTCTCTCTCTCTCTCTCTCTCTCTCTCTCTCTCTTTCTCTCTTAAGTTAGGGTATTTTCTCTCTAACCCCCTAGTAGATAATGTGGGCAAAAGCCCAATTTCCCATATGTTGACAAGGGAAGCCAACAGCGGGGCACCTCTATAGCTTAGCCTCCTTGCCGTTTGAAAAAACAACTCACAACACAAGCTAGACCAATAAATCAGAAAAGGGTATCTCTTTTCTCTCCACTCAAGCCTAACCTTTTGGGGATTATGAGCACACGCCAACCCAAAAGACCCTGCCAGGCAAACTAAAGAGCTAGGGCTTGGAATTAATAGCACACGTCAAACAAGCCTTGAAGGGCACCCTGAAAACAAACCATGGACCTGTACCTCATTAATCATTCCCAAATTCTTAAAACATTAAGGAAAACTTCCAACACCTTTCATCGAATCCCTTCGCTCCGTTCTCAAGACAAGACATGAACAACACCCAGCTGTTGCATGCAAAATTCTAACTTCCATTGTGCATAAATTTTCAACCTAGCACGTCAGTCAAATTCAAGAAACTCTTCATGCCTCCAAGATGCCAATTTTTTTTACATGAGGAACCCCTCCTCCATACTTTCATACCCCTCCACCATGCATAGGCAGTCGGACCTCCTTTTCCTCGGTGTCCCTCTCCCCCAAAACCTCCTATCTAGGCGTGACCTCTGATGATCGTGCACACCTGTTTTCTATATATAGGCATCACCAATATGCAACCCATCGTGCCAACACAAGGGGCATCTCGCCACCTTTTATTCCACGTATGTACATGCCAAAAGCATGAAAAGCATGTCTAAGACCCAAATAACACCAATGGTGCCACCTCCAAGGTCCTAACACCTCGGTGAGATATGTATGTGGCACTCACTGCTAGGAACGTATTCACAATATATACATAGCATAATCATTTCCACCATCCATGAACAAATTGGCAAGAGTTTCCTCCAAAGACCATGTGCACTTTTTTTGGTTTCACAAAAAGTGCCTAACATATCTTGCCAAACCCCCTAGCTTGCTTAATCATTCATGATAAGCAGAAAAAAGTGCCTAACATATCTTGCCAATCCCCCTAGCCTGCTTAATCATTCATGATAAGCAGAAGCTTCCAGGGCAAACAAGTGGTGCATGTCTTCCCCAAAAACCTCGTCCACACACCTGACAACATCCATATTTAGATCCTCCATTTCAAGCATATCATCTTTGATAATGCACATCAAACGAGCAACATACTTCTTCAGGAGCCTGAAACCATTCACATGGTATCCATGCCAATTGCCATCCAAGTCAGCAAGCTGGTAAGTGCCATTTGCAAATTTGTCCCACAACCAAGAAAGGTCCTTCCCACTTTATTTGGAACTTCTTTTGAAATGTATGGTCCAACCTGCTATTATACCGTAATACCATGTTCCCTTTATTGATGCCTTTGTCTCTTTGAACATCTCATTTGCCTTCTTTTGGTTTGTCTTCAACACCTGTTCATAATGTTCTAAAGCAAGGTTTCTATCCAAATGCAAACATTGAAGATGCATCATCCTCTCTTGGAATGCATCTAAACCTTCTTCGCCCAACTCACACATCAACCTCAATGATGGGATTTCCACTTCAATGGGTAACAGGGCCTCCTTGTTGCTAAACACCAAATGAAATGGAGAAAAACTTGTGCTTGTCTTCATCATTGATGTCCTATAAGCCCACAAGGCACATGGAAGCTCCAAATCCCACGTTTTGCCATGACCTTTGAGTCATTTTTGTGAGTATCCTCATTAGCTCTCCATTGAACCTTTCATTTAAGCCATTACATTGTGTGGATAGTAAGGAGTGGTATACTTGTGTTGTATATGTAGCTTCTCACAAAGGTAATCAACTAACTCCCCATGGAATCCGGGACCCCTATCTGATAGCAACTCCAAATGGCACACCAAACTTGCAACATATCTCCTCATAAACAAACTTCCCCACATCCTTGCTAGTGACTCGTTTCACTGCCTTTGCTTCTGCCCATTTTGACAAGTATTCCACAGCAGTGAGGATGTAGACCTTTCCTCTACCAGTCATAGGCAATGGCCCAATCGCATCAAGTCCCCACTTCTCAAACACATCATAAGCCAACATAACATTCCTCAACTCGGGATTCAAAACCCTTTTTCCCATCCTTTGACATGGCAAGCATGATCTACACCAATGATGCACATCTTTTTGTATACTGGGCCACACATAGCCTTCAAGCAATACTTTATGCAACATGACCTTCATGGTGGCAAAGTGACCACCACATGCACCTTCGTGGTTTTCTTCCAAAATTTTGTATATCTCCTCCTTCCATGGTACTCATCCCAAAACCAAATCAGCAGCCTTCATGTACAAGACATCATCATGCAACACATACTTCCTTGCTTTCCTCATAAATGCATATTTCTTGGATGGCAACACCTCCTTCGGTAAAACACCTGTTTGCAAGGACTCGGCCTCTTTGGAGAGAGATTCCCTCCCATGGTACAATGGTCCTTCTACCCTCATGACAAACACATTGGTTATCACCCCTTGTGCTGCTTCATGAGCCTGCTCATTTTGGGACCTGTCTATATGCTAAATGCTCCAGGCTTCAAACCTTTTAAGTAAGTGCTCCACACGCATGCATAAGCTCTTCAATCTAGGATTTTTTTTCTTCCAAACTCCCAATACTTGCTTTACCACAAGTAATGTATCCCCTTTTATCTGCTGCAAATGACGGATCCCAAGCTGCATGCATATTGTAAGATTCCTCCCCCAGCCCCTTTTTGATGTCTAGTATCTTCCCCTGTAATCAATCCCTCTTCAGAAATATAAAAGACTTGTTTCTAACTGTTTTAACCTAGAGAGAGAAAATATTCTAGAGAGAGAATATTCAAATTTTTAATATTTTTGGATAGAAAATTATCTCATCTTATTAAAATAAGTTCCCCTGAAACAGAAATTCAAAAAGAACTTTCCAATGTGCAATTGGAATTGATTGGAAATGGGTATAAAGGACCTTAGCCTAAGGGTCTAGATTTTTAGAAATTTTTGGATTATGGTCCAATTAAGGTTCCTATGGGCCAATAGCATCAATCCATGTGTAGGGAGGAGATAAATCCAATTTGTAAAAGAAGATACCCAAAAATGAGTAAATGCTCACATAAGATGAAGAGTTGAAAATGTACAAGGTTTATTAGTAAAAAACTATGAGCAATATTAAAAATATGAGATATTTTGGGTATCCAAAAATGAGTAAATGCTCACATAAGATGAAGAGTTGAAAATGTACAAGGTTTATTAGTTAAAAACTATGAGCAATATTAAAATGATTCCATTATGACACATATGTAAGGAAGGGGAGTTCTTTAAAGGAGGTGCATATTTCACATAAGATGAAGAGTTGAAAATGTACAAGGTTTATTAGTAAAAAACTATGAGCAATATTAAAATGATTCCATTATGACACATATGTAAGGAAGGGGAGTTCTTTAAAGGAAGTGCATATTTCACATGCTTGAATGAGTTTTAAACTCATAAAAATTGAGATATTTCATCTCTCCTCTCTCCTCATTCAAGTCTAGTTCCAAAAAGTTAGCTTAACCGACCTAAACATGGTCAAATATTGACCAAACTGATTTAGAAAATTCTAGAATCAGTTTGTTTGGTTAGGAGCTCAATTTTTCCTATAAATAGAAGCCTCCCCCTTGTTGAAAAATATATAGTGTTTATGCATCGTTACTCTACTCCACCTAAGCCAAGAACTGTGAATTCATTTAATAATTCACTAGTTTTTGGAGCTTCCCTCTTTCTTCAATCCCCATTAGTGGCTCCATCAACATACTTAACCAATTGATTGGTTGGGGGCCTCTACCATGAACAAAGAATCAAGCAATTTGTAAGGTAATTAGTGAATATTGATCTTTTCTATAATTTCTCAATGTTTCTCTCTTCTCAACCCCTCTCAAGCTTGAGAAGCTTAATTGGTATGGTTTTTTAAATGCTATTGAAGTTAATTGGTGAATAGTAGTGAAGAGTTACATAATTTAATAAATGCTATTGAAGTTAATTTCCATTTATGTTTAAATTCTAATGGTTTTTATATAATTTCTCTCTCTCAGTCAAGAAATGGTCATACTCATGACCCATTCTCAATCCAAATCAAGCTTTTCATAAAGCTTTTCCTTAACCCAAGATTAAGCTATGCTTGAGGCCAAATTAATGGCTTTTTTCTATGCTTTTACTTTATGTATATTAATGATTCAATCCATTATGGATTAATGATCCAATTAGAGATCATTTTAATTATTTCCTTAATGATAAGCTTTATCCCTTAGAAAAATTGAGATTTATCAGTCATAGCAGCGGAGCTATGGTAAAATTTTTATAAAAATTATGCATAAAATAATTTCATTCAAAGCATAAAAAGAGGACTTCCTACCATATTCTAGGAATTATCATCCTAGATTAATTGAAAGATATTCATTGTAATCCTAGAGAAATTGATTTTTATATTATGCATAATTGAATTTCATGCATAGAGGTATGCATAAGAGATGAATATTTTATTATAAAAGTGTTACTTTTAGCATAATTGAAATTCATGCATAGAGGTATGCATAAGAGATGAATATTTTATTATAAAAGTGTTACTTTTAGCATAATTGAATTTCATGCATAGAGGTATGCATAAGAGATGATTATTTTATTATAAAAGTGTTACTTTTAGCATAATTGAATTTCATGCATAGAGGTATGCATAAGAGATGAATATTTTATTATAAAAGTGTTACTTTTAGCATAATTGAATTTCTTGCATAGAGGTATGCATAAAAGATGTTTATTATATTGTAAAAATGTTACTTTTATCATAATTGGATTTCATGCATAGAGTTATGCATAAAAGATATTTTTATACTAAAAGTGTGATTTTTATCATAAAAAGATTTTATGCATATATTAGATGCATAAGAGAAATTATTTTATTCTAAAAGTGTAATTCCTACCAAATTGAATTTATGCATAGGAAGATGCATAAAAGATTGATTCAAAAGTGTCATTCTCAACTAAATTGAATTCATGCATAGGAAGATGCATAAAAGATTGAATTTTAATTCAAAAGTGTCATTTTCATTTAAAATGAATTTATGCATAGGAAGATGCATAAAAGATTGATTTTTATTTCGAAAGTATTAATCTCCTTAAATAGAAGTTATGCATAAATAAATGTGTAAAGAAATCTTATATCAAATATAAGAATTCTCTTGTATTCTATAAATAGATATGAGATGTGATAGGATGTAATAAGAGGTGTATAAGATGTGATAAGAGGTGATAAGATGCTTATGAAATAAGTTAGGAGGTGATAAGATGAATTAAGATGTGTATGGGATGAGGTAAGAAGTGTATGTGATAGGGTAAGATGTATATGGGTTGTGATAGGGCGAGAATGGATCCGATGTAAAAGATTAGATGTGAAGGCATATGGGGTTATATGAATGGGAATGTGAAAATGGATGTATGTATGTGGATGTGTGGATGTGGAGATGGGAGTGTGGATGTATGAATGTGAAAATGGATGTATGCATGAAGATGTATATGCATAGATGTGAAGGTGGATGTAGATGTGGCTGTATAGATGTGAATGTAGAATGTGGATGTGGATGTATGTGAATGTGGATGTAGATGTGGATGTATAGATGTGAACGTGGAATGTGGATGTGGATGTATGTATATATGTGGATGTAGATGTGGATGTATAGATGTGAATGGAAATGTGGATGTGGATGTATGAATGTATGTGGATGTGGATGTATGAATGAGGACGTGATAGTGGATGTATGCATGTGGATGTGGATGTATAGATGTGGATGTATGTATGTATGTGGATGTGGATATGGATGTGTATGTATGAATGTGGATATGGGATGTGGATGTATAAATGAGGATGTGAAAATGGAGGTAAGCATGTAGATGTGGATGTGGATGTGGATGTATGGATGTGGATATGGATGTGAATATATGATATGTGATGTGAAGGAATCTGAAGTGAAGAGATGAAAAATGGTGTGATTGGAAATGGAATGTGGAATAAGTAATGTGGATTACTGAGGGATAATGTGGAAAAATGAGAGTTAATATAGAAATTGTATTTGTAAACTGTTTGTAAATGCTGTTTGTAAATGGCTGTTTTATGTCAAGAATGCTGGGAAAGCATTTTGACCGTCTTGTGTTAAGGTCGTGGAGATCTAACTGATAAAGTTGCAACTGCTGACGGAGAGTCAATGGAGGACGTCTCGCGTAGCAAGGTCGACCGAGGTCTTGACCAGCCTCGGTTTGATTAAAATGGTGAGCTTCCGGTACGGTGGATGAGGGACCAAGGAAGCGGCCTATGAGTGAAGCGCTAGGTCACCTGCGAAGGATCCTAGAGGGTGCTGACCATACGGTGCTCGGGCTCTGGGTCGCCTAGGATACCCACGCGTGCGTCGAGGAAGATATTGGAACAAGGAGTAAGAGTTGTTTTGTGAAACCGGGCATGGATCTGGTTGATTGACCTTGCTGGTCCTCAATGGATGAGTCCATGGCTCTTTATATGGATCTGTTGGTTGATCTTGCTGATCTTCAACGAGAGTCCATCTTGATTTTTATAAGTGATTATATTGCCAAGTATTATGGGCTAGGAACTATTGAAAAGGCCCCTGTGTGGACAGGTGGTGAGCGTTCTAGTTGCCAATGATGCCATAGATACTCTGATGAAGGAATGATGGAAAATTATGAATCAAGTGGATAAATTGGAAGATTGTGATCAGTGGTACTATGGTTTCATTAAAGGATTGTTTTAAAGTTAGCTGATGCTAAGAAAAAGGCAATTTCATATTGGGTGTGTAAGTGGTGTGGCCTTGGAACTCTTTTCCTTGGTACCCGGGACAAAACCTAACCAAATTCCAAATTGGATCCCATCACTACAGTGGTTGGGCGGTTGGCTAACCCATGGGATCGGATGGGGTTAGGCTGGACTGATGGATCCATAAATCGAGACTCAACTTTTGTTATTACGATAGATAAATTAAATCCCGGACAGTAATTGTTCTATGGATAGGAATCAACGGCTGTGCCTCTTGGATGGGGAAAAAAGCGTTGATCCCAATGATCCAAGTGCAAGTTTCTTCCTTGATCCGACCAAATATCTTATAGATGCAATTGGATCAGTTTGATCAAGAATGATCTTGACTACGTTAGAGTAAAAAGTTATCCTAGTGGAATCGCCCGTGCTTTCCGATAAAGGAATTTTTTCCGGGTTCGGTTTTGGAACAACCGACGGATTAGTCTCTTATCCAGATATCCGTGGGTGAGGCCTCGAGTGTGGGTCCCCTGTCCCGTGCGAGAAGTGCTACTTCCGCTGCTAGTACCCCGAATCCGTGGCGCGGTGGAGACCGGGATCTCACAGTTGGTATCAGAGCATTTGGCTAATAAAGATCAACTGAGAAACCAAATATGTCAAAAATTTATCAAGAAGCACAAAAAGATTATAATTGTGTGATATAATTCATACAATTTGATATTCAAACTGCAATTCGTAATTTGGTAATTGGGTCTTCAGATGGCAATACCGTAATTATATAGAATCCCTGACTTGCTTGAGGCCTAAATATGATGGTATTTACCTTATAATTCCAAGGGCCGTGACTACCCGTATATACCGAGAGTATACTGCAGCTCTTTACTGATAGTATATACGAGTAAATCTAAGACTTGAAATTATAAGCGTTAATGCTATCCAGATGATGAATTCGAATGTGGTTGATATGATTTTTAATTTTGTTTGAGAATTGATGAATTGATTTGGATTCTGATTGAAAAATGATGATCACTGAAATTTGGTTGAAATGTAATAAGCTGAGCGAAACCTCAATGAGGATGAATGGGACGAGTCCCAGTGATAATATTCATAACTGGAATGATAATAATGATTTCAGCAAATCACTATGAGATTAGTGGATTGTGCTGTCAGATTGCTATTGTTAACACTTGACTCGGTATATCAAGTTAAGGGATGACAAATTGAGAACTTGCTTGACTGAAATTCCCGTGGAGGAATGTTCAGAAAGAAAAATTTTCGATCTAAGGAACCATTATCGTGTTAAAGATATGAATGATATGAATTGAAATGAATTGTTATTTAATGATGAGTTGTATATAAGGGATATTTATCCTCGTATTCTGTTGGGTCGACCAGAATATAAGGAACCCCAGAATAAATTGGATCTTAAGAAAAAGAGTTGTCCTCTACTTTACGAGATGAGGACATCTTGCACTTTTTAAGTGGGGTAGAATGTAAGATTTCTTCCCAGTTTTTAAGGTATTCAGAAATAAGAACCTCCTTTCTGATCTTATAACTATTCTCTCTCTAATATATAAATTTTTGACAGAATCATGAGACGAGGAAACCGTAGCCGTCAGCAGCCAGACCCTGTCTCTGAAGATGACGAACTTGACCCTGATGTTCGCAAGGCTCTTCATAGGACTCAGCCAGGACCCTTCAAAGGAGAAGGGGAGAACCTGGGTGAGACTGTGGAGAAATGGGTGGAAGCCATGGAAGAGTATTTTGACGTCACAGGTTATAATAAGCTGAGCAAAATGGCTCTTGGCCGGTTGAAAATAGTGGAAGGGTAGCATGGAGGAACCACTGTGACACCAACCGTCTGAACAGAAATACTCAATCCTGGAACGACCTAAAAACCTATTTGAGAAAGAGATTTTGTCCCCCTGGATTTTTGGAAACCAAAATGAACGAATTTTTAGAGCTAAAGCAGGAGAACAAAACCATTAAAGAATATCACCAGGCCTTTGCTCTTCTACTCAAATACTCACCACCTCTAGATGAAGAACATCTCTCATGGCTAGGTTCATTCGGGCAATGAACGTACCCTTGAACACACTGGTCAAAAATGCCAAACCAATGTCCATGGCTGAAGCAGTAAAAATGGCAAAGGATTTTACCAAAGCCTTTGTAGTAAAGGTCCCGCCAAAGCCTGCACCCTCTAACTTTAAAAGATTCCAAACCCAGGAAAGTACTTTAAACTTTCCACCCCCAAAGAGGCAGCAAGGGCCGATTCAGAATCAAGATGCAGGAGGATTCCAAAGTGAAGGAAGACCCTTCCCCCAGAATACTTTCTCAGGAGGACCACCTATTTTAAGGATTCAGAACAATGAACTCAGAAGTGAGAACCGGTGTTTTGGATGCCAAGGTTTTGGTCATCAGTTAAAAGACTGCCCAACTCCTGCCATGTCAAGGGGACAGGGAAGTCTAGGACCCCGAATTCAGAGACCAATCCCTTCATACCAGTCTAATCAGGATCCGTCTCGCCCAAGCTAGGGTAACCCCAGAAGAACTCCAACTCAACCATCTGCCTCTATCCAGAGTAACCTCATAACTCCTTTCCAGAACAGGGGCAACCAAAGAGAAAGAATTCCACCTCAGACTGCAGGCAGCCAAAGCAGTCACAATTTCAGAAGAAGTAGAAGAGGAAAAAAGGGTAGATCTATACTGCAATTGAAAAACCAAAGGCTTAACCAACAGTTCTCAAGTCATCCATACTCCAGCAGAATACCAGGAAAAAAAAAAAATCAGCCGTCCACTTCCAAGGCGTAACGTTGAAAGTGATTGAAGAAGAAGAAGAAGATGAAAGAGATCATACTCTTGCGAGATGAGGACATCTCGCGTTTTTTAAGTGGGGTAGAATGTAAGATTTCTCCCCCAGCCCCTTTTTGATGTCTAGTATCTTCCCCTGTAATCAATCCCTCTTCAGAAATATAAAAGACTTGTTTCTAACTGTTTTAACCTAGAGAGAGAAAATATTCTAGAGAGAGAATATTCAAATTTTTAATATTTTTGGATAGAAAATTATCTCATCTTATTAAAATAAGTTCCCCTGAAACAAAAATTCAAAAAGAACTTTCCAATGTGTAATTGGAATTAATTGGAAATGGGTATAAAGGACCTTAGCCTAAGGGTCTAGATTTTTAGAAATTTTTGGATTATGGTCCAATTAAGGTTCCTATGGGCCAATAGCATCAATCCATGTGTAGGGAGGAGATAAATCCAATTTGTAAAAGAAGATACCCAAAAATGAGTAAATGCTCACATAAGATGAAGAGTTGAAAATGTACAAGGTTTATTAGTAAAAAACTATGAGCAATATTAAAAATATGAGATATTTTGGGTATCCAAAAATGAGTAAATGCTCACATAAGATGAAGAGTTGAAAATGTACAAGGTTTATTAGTAAAAAACTATGAGCAATATTAAAATGATTCCATTATGACACATATGTAAGGAAGGGGAGTTCTTTAAAGGAGGTGCATATTTCACATAAGATGAAGAGTTGAAAATGTACAAGGTTTATTAGTAAAAAACTATGAGCAATATTAAAATGATTCCATTATGACACATATGTAAGGAAGGGGAGTTCTTTAAAGGAAGTGCATATTTCACATGCTTGAATGAGTTTTAAACTCATAAAAATTGAGATATTTCATCTCTCCTCTCTCCTCATTCAAGTCTAGTTCCAAAAAGTTAGCTTAACCGACCTAAACATGGTCAAATATTGACCAAACTGATTTAGAAAATTCTAGAATCAATTTGTTTGGTTAGGAGCTCAATTTTTCCTATAAATAGAAGCCTCCCCCTTGTTGAAAAATATATAGTGTTTATGCATCGTTACTCTACTCCACCTAAGCCAAGAACTGTGAATTCATTTAATAATTCACTAGTTTTTGGAGCTTCCCTCTTTCTTCAATCCCCATTAGTGACTCCATCAACATACTTAACCAATTGATTGGTTGGGGGCCTCTACCGTGAACAAAGAATCAAGCAATTTGTAAGGTAATTAGTGAATATTGATCTTTTCTATAATTTCTCAATGTTTCTCTCTTCTCAACCCCTCTCAAGCTTGAGAAGCTTAATTGGTATGGTTTTTTAAATGCTATTGAAGTTAATTGGTGAATAGTAGTGAAGAGTTACATAATTTAATAAATGCTATTGAAGTTAATTTCCATTTATGTTTAAATTCTAATGGTTTTTATATAATTTCTCTCTCTCAGTCAAGAAATGGTCATACTCATGACCCATTCTCAATCCAAATCAAGCTTTTCATAAATCTTTTCCTTAACCCAAGATTAAGCTATGCTTGAGGCCAAATTAATGGCTTTTTTCTATGCTTTTAGTTTATGTATATTAATGATTCAATCCATTATGGATTAATGATCCAATTAGAGATCATTTTAATTATTTCCTTAATGATAAGCTTTATCCCTTAGAAAAATTGAGATTTATCAGTCATAGCAGCGGAGCTATGGCAAAATTTTTATAAAAATTATGCATAAATAATTTCATTCAAAATATAAAAAGAGGACTTCCTACCATATTCTAGGAATTATCATCCTAGATTAATTGAGAGATATTCATTGTAATCCTAGAGAAATTGATTTTTATATTATGCATAATTGAATTTCATGCATAGAGGTATGCATAAGAGATGAATATTTTATTATAAAAGTGTTACTTTTAGCATAATTGAAATTCATGCATAGAGGTATGCATAAGAGATGAATATTTTATTATAAAAGTGTTACTTTTAGCATAATTGAATTTCATGCATAGAGGTATGCATAAGAGATGATTATTTTATTATAAAAGTGTTACTTTTAGCATAATTGAATTTCATGCATAGAGGTATGCATAAGAGATGAATATTTTATTATAAAAGTGTTACTTTTAGCATAATTGAATTTCTTGCATAGAGGTATGCATAAAAGATGTTTATTATATTGTAAAAATGTTACTTTTATCATAATGGGATTTCATGCATAGAGTTATGCATAAAAGATATTTTTATACTAAAAGTGTGATTTTTATCATAAAAAGATTTTATGCATATATTAGATGCATAAGAGAAATTCTTTTATTCTAAAAGTGTAATTCCTACCAAATTGAATTTATGCATAGGAAGATGCATAAAAGATTGATTCAAAAGTGTCATTCTCAACTAAATTGAATGCATGCATAGGAAGATGCATAAAAGATTGAATTTTAATTCAAAAGTGTCATTTTCATTTAAAATGAACTTATGCATAGGAAGATGCATAAAAGATTGATTTTTACTTCGAAAGTATTAATCTCCTTAAATAGAAGTTATGCATAAATAAATGTGTAAAGAAATCTTATATCAAATATAAGAATTCTCTTGTATTCTATAAATAGATATGAGATGTGATAGGATGTGATAAGAGGTGTATAAGATGTGATAAGAGGTGATAAGATGCTTATGAAATAAGTTAGGAGGTGATAAGATGAATTAAGATGTGTATGGGATGAGGTAAGAAGTGTATGTGATAGGGTAAGATGTATATGGATTGTGATAGGGCGAGAATGGATCCGATGTAAAAGATTAGATGTGAAGGCATATGGGGTTATATGAATGGGAATGTGAAAATGGATGTATGTATGTGGATGTGTGGATGTGGAGATGGGAGTGTGGATGTATGAATGTGAAAATGGATGTATGCATGAAGATGTATATGCATAGATGTGAAGGTGGATGTAGATGTGGCTGTATAGATGTGAATGTAGAATGTGGATGTGGATGTATGTGAATGTGGATGTAGATGTGGATGTATAGATGTGAACGTGGAATGTGGATGTGGATGTATGTATATATGTGGATGTAGATGTGGATGTATAGATGTGAATGGAAATGTGGATGTGGATGTATGAATGTATGTGGATGTGGATGTATGAATGAGGGCGTGATAGTGGATGTATGCATGTGGATGTGGATGTATAGATGTGCATATGGGATGTGGATGTATGTATGTATGTGGATGTGGATATGGATGTGTATGTATGAATGTGGATATGGGATGTGGATGTATAAATGAGGATGTGAAAATGGAGGTAAGCATGTAGATGTGGATGTATGGATGTGAATGTGGATGTGGATGTGGATGTATGGATGTGGATATGGATGTGAATATATGATATGTGATGTGAAGGAATCTGAAGTGAAGAGATGGAAAATGGTGTGATTGGAAATGGAATGTGGAATAAGTAATGTGGATTACTGAGGGATAATGTGGAAAAATGAGAGTTAATATAGAAATTGTATTTGTAAACTGTTTGTAAATGCTGTTTGTAAATGGCTATTTTATGTGAAGAATGCTGGGAAAGCATTTTGACCGTCTTGTGTTTAAGGTCGTGGAGACCTAACTGATAAAGTTGCAACTGCTGACGGAGAGTCAATGGAGGACGTCTCGCGTAGCAAGGTCGACCGAGGTCTTGACCAGCCTCGGTTCGATTAAAATGGTGAGCTTCTGGTACGGTGGATGAGGGACCAAGGAAGCGGCCTATGAGTGAAGCGCTAGGTCACCTGCGAAGGATCCTAGAGGGTGCTGACCATACGGTGCTCAGGCTCTGGGTCGCCTAGGATACCCACGCGTGCGTCGAGGAAGATATTGGAACAAGGAGTAAGAGTTGTTTTGTGAAACCGGGCATGGATCTGGTTGATTGACCTTGCTGGTCTTCAATGGATGAGTCCATGGCTCTTTATATGGATCTGTTGGTTGATCTTGCTGATCTTCAACGAGAGTCCATCTTGATTTTTATAACTGATTATTTTGCCAAGTATTATGGGCTAGGAACTATTGAAAAGGCCCCTGTGTGGACAGGTGGTGAGCGTTCTAGTTGCCAATGATGCCATAGATACTCTGATGAAGGAATGATGGGAAATTATGAATCAAGTGGATAAATTGGAAGATTGTGATCAGTGGTACTATGGTTTCATTAAAGGATTGTTTTAAAGTTAGCTGATGCTAAGAAAAAGGCAATTTCATATTGGGTGTGTAAGTGGTGTGGCTAGTTTTATGTTTGCATGAACTTCCGGCTAGGGGGCCTTGGAACTCTTTTCCTTGGTACCCGGGACAAAACCTAACCAAATTCCAAATTGGATCCCATCACTACAGTGGTTGGGCGGTTGGCTAACCCATGGGATCGGATGGGGTTAGGCTGGACTGATGGATCCATAAATCGAGACTCAACTTTTGTTATTACGATAGATAAATTAAATCCCGGACAGTAATTGTTCTATGGATAGGAATCAACGGCTGTGCCTCTTGGATGGGGAAAAAAGCGTTGATCCCAATGATCCAAGTGCAAGTTTCTTCCTTGATCCGACCAAATATCTTATAGATGCAATTGGATCAGTTTGATCAAGAATGATCTTGACTACGTTAGAGTAAAAAGTTATCCTAGTGGAATCGCCCGTGCTTTCCGATAAAGGAATTTTTTTCGGGTTCGGTTTTGGAACAACCGACGGATTAGTCTCTTATCCGGATATCCGTGGGTGAGGCCCCGAGTGTGGGTCCCCTGTCCCGCACGAGAAGTGCTACTTCTGCTGCTAGTACCCCGAATCCATGGCGCGGTGGAGACCGGGATCTCACACATATGCATAATCCACTCTCAAGAGCTACATATTCTACCTCATTGTTGCTCTTTGCATTGATCTTTAAACCCTGCTTCCTAACCAAGATTCCATGCTAGTTATAGATCACCACACCACTTGATGCCGCATTATGGCTCTTCCTATATGAACCATCAAAGTACGTCAAGAATGCATTATCAATCCTGGACCTCTAGATTCCTCACAACTTCTTCCTGATCAAGAGAGGACTCTCCTTGAATGTCAACAAATCTGCCAAGGTTGCTCGAGTGCTTTCCTCAACCAAGAATGAGAACTCAAACTCTTGCAGCTCAACCATCCACTTCATCACCGTTTTAGACAAATTTGAATTCTTGAGTGAAGAGTTGAGGAAGAAGGGAATAGCTTGTAAGGAAGGTAAGTGGCCTTTGCAATAGATAATGTCTAAACCTCCTGCCGCAAGCATATATACTACACTTACCATCACAAGCTCCACCTCAAAGAAGTTCCTTTCTGAAGGTTTCTTTACCCTACTAGCATAATACACTGGCCTCATGTACTTTGACTCCTTTCCTTTTTGCAAAAGCATAGCACCAATGGCATCCTCACCTCTACTGATGGATTCACATAGAACTCTTGGTTCTAATCTGGGGCCTACATGATGGTAGATAAGGTACTCAAACGCTCCTTGACCTGCTCAAAAGCTTCTTCACATTCATGGGTCCAATCCAAAGGGTCAACCTTGGCTATTTGTTGCAAAGGATATAAGACCTGTGATGCCAAAGACATAAGCCTAGACATATACTTCACCTTTTGGATGAAGGTTGCCAATTGTCTCGTGTCCTTAGGAGGTGGCAAAAGTAGCAATGCCTCAACTTTTTCTGAATCAGCATCAATGTCATTCTCTGAAATGACATGGCCAATGAACTTGACTCTTGGTTGAGCTAGATGACATTTCTTTGGGTTGAGCTAGCCTCCACAATTATCATACCTCCTCAAAGCTATTTCAAGCTTCGTGCAATGTTCAAATCGTGCACTATAGATAGAAAAGTCATCCATAAAGTCTTTGAGAAACTTCCCAAGAAAAGGTGAAAATACCCAATTGACCCTTTTTTGGTATTCCCCTGGACCATTTGTGAGACCAAAAGGAAGAACACGATAACAAAAACAACCCCAAGGAGTAATGAAGGTAGTCTTCTTTTGATCCTCTGGGGAGCAATGGGAAGCTGAAAGTACCCAGAGAAGCCATCACGCACACTATATATCTCATAACCTGCTATACTGAATCCAAAACCTCATCAATGAAAGGTAGGAGATAAGGATCCTTCTTGGTAACAGCATTCAATGGCTTGTAGTCAACATAGATTCTCCAACGGCCATCCTTTTTTGGAGTAACCACAATAGGACTTACCCACTCTGCATTATCCACCCCACAGGATAAATGAAGCCTGCTTGTAATAGCTTGTCCACCTCCTCTCGTAGTGCAACCATTTGCTCCTAGCCAAATCTTCTCAACTTTTGTCTCACTAGTTGGGCCCCTTCCTTGAGTTGTATCTTCACATAATCACCCTTGAAACCTCTTATCTCTTGGTATGATGTGATGAAAAGGTTTGGAAACTTCTTAAGCATGCACATATATTCATCCTTCTCACCTTGTGAAAGATCTGGGCACACATCTTTTGAAAGATCTCTTCCTTTGTGGATGACTCCACCTTAGGTTGCATCAAATCTTCTAGTTGACCAAAGAGGCTTGAAGATCCTTTATCTTTCATGACTTGTGAGATCCTTGCATCTTCTCTCTCTTCATCTTCAAGAAGTAGATAGGATACCTCACCTTCACTATCTGAGTAGTGCTTTCACTATTCCCTGAATCATACTCACTTGAGCCTTCATCTTCACCATCTTCATCTAGGTCTTCAATCTCCAAGGGTTGCTTACTTGCCATATCAAATGTTCTTTTGCCTCCCTTCCCATTGTACACGGTGATGGTACCATGCCTCCAATCTTGAATAGCACCAACAGCTCTTAACCATGGTCTCCCAAGGATAAGGGGAAATGCACCAAGTCCAACGAGCATGACATGGCAATTCACCAAAGCTTTGACATCAAAAACATCCACTTCCAAATCCTTGATTGTGCCAAACACTTTACCTTTGCATGGTTAGCAAGCCGAATCCTAAACCCTGAACTCCCTGACATGACAAGTCCCAATCTCTCAACACATGATTGTGTAATGACACAAACTTGAGCTCCCCCATCTATGTAAGCTTCACCCATCATATTACCCTTATACCATGCATCCACAGTTGGACATATGTCGGGTAGCTCACCAAGAGACCAGCTTGATAGATCCACGTCTAGGCTCCTTCTCAATGGGGTTCACAAGTGACTTCCATTGTCTTTTAAGCTTTGGAACCATATTCATGAGTTGTCCAAAGGTCACATCAACCTTTATTCCAATGAGGTCATCCTTGAGGCTATATGTACCTTGGCCTTCTCCTAATGGAAGATCTGGCACCTGGAACTGTCTACGTGGTCTCCTCTTTCTCTTTACCTTAGCATCTCCACCTTCTTTCTCCTTGTTGAAATTAGAGCAATGTGATAAGCTATGGTGGATCAAATACTAGAATCAACATCATTAACAAAGTGATTAGCAAATAATTGAGATGTAATTAGCAAATAGCTTAATGTAGGCATGGATAATCAAAAACCAACAAATTCTCATTAGGCCAATGCCTCAATTTATAGAGTTTACATCCAAGCATCAAATCCCACTGATTTCTCCTTGATTCACTCCACCTCTCCCAGAATATCTCCACCTCTTTTGCTTGATTCTCTCCACCTCTTTAATTTTCCCAAAATATCTCCCAGAATATCTCCACACTTCCTAAATCTTCTCATGCTACCCTTTATTCTCTCCCAGTAGATTCTTCTCACCTTTTCACAAGTTCTTTCACATTTATACATCCTCTTTTACAGCCTCTAACCAAGGGCTTATTCCCGCACACACCTTATTCACTTGTAAATTTCAACACCTCCCCTCAAGTTAATACTCCTAGCACACGTGGACCCTATACCAAGTTTCTCTCTTACTTGATAGCCCGCAACCAGTGCCTCAAGTCCCTAAACTTATAGTCCTTGACACACTCTCTCTCTATGTGTCCAAGGCTACTACAAGTGCCCGCGACCTTGACTAAAGTTCTCACACATACATCTACCATGTCGCCTACATCATCGGTGGCTCAGAGGTGGTTTTACTTTGTTGGGGCAGATTACATTGGGTTGTGGGGTTTCTCTCTCTCTCTCTCTCTCTCTCTCTCTCTCTCTCTCTCTCTCTCTCTCTCTCTCTCTCTCTCAGAAAAGATGATCCGACTCCACTTCCTCTGGAGCCTCCATGAAGTTTGCCGATGTCGTTCCTTCTCCCACTGGGTTTGCTATAGCAGTCTCTTGCCATGTGTCCTGGCTTTCCACAGTTGTGGCAAGTGAAGGTCCTTCCTCCTACTCTGCCTCTACCTCGTCCTCGTCCTCGTCCTCGAGAGAATCCTCCTCGGATGAAGAATGCTTTTTCTTCTCCTGCTCTGTTGAGTCGAGCCATTTCTTCTCTTTGCCTCTGCTCTCTTGCTCTAGTAGAGCTGCTTCTATCTCCTGTAGCTTCAATTCAGGTACATTCTTTAGTGTTGCTACAATATTTTCATATTCACATTTGTCCATACTCTTCAGAAGCAGTGCTAGTGCCTCATCACCTTCTACCTTTTTGCCAATAGAGCTGCCAGTTGTTGCTTAATGCTTTTATATCTGTTCAAGTGTGTGATTAAAGGTTCACTTTCCTTCATATTCAATTTGTAGAATTGCATTAATAGATTTATCTTTGAATTTTTAGCTTATGTGCCAAATAATTTATTGAGTTTATCCCATGCATCTTTTGCCCATTGTATCCCTGTGAGATGTGATGAATGATTTCATCATTTAAACTGAGTGCAATAAGTCCCAATGCTTTTTCATTCCTGTTTTTCCACTCATTTTTCCCTCTCACCTATGGGCATTCATCTCTTCCCTCAACTAGCCCCCACATATTTTTTCTCATGAGCAAATACATGGTTTTTGTCTACCATGTTTAAAACTGCTCCCCATTAAATTTGGCTATTTCTTGTGCTGTACTCATGATGATGTGAAGGGGGTCTTACCTCTTGATCCAATTTCAAGATTCAAGAGCAGTGTCTACCCTTTTACAACTCAATCTGGTGTTTAAGAGATGATTACAACAAATTTATCAGCATAAAATCACCAGAAATTACATTAAATCAAGGGTAACCAATTTGTACGGAATGGTTGGAGTATCAAACTAACTCTGAATTGCAATCTGAAGTTATAGGGATCTGTATCAGATACCTAATGGATAATTTGAACCCTCAATTGCACCAAAATATAGTGATTAACCTTGATTAATCACTAATTAGCAAATTAATCCTCTATTTTGTGTGTGCAAAAAATAGAGTATGTGGGGAGTCTAGATCTGGTGCCTTAGACTTCAAATGAGCTCAAACACTTTCAAAGACATCAATAGCAATGAGTCTAGTAGTTGATTAAGCCAAGAAACACAAGATTTGACCAAATATTAATTTTTTAATGCATAAAAGAGTTTTTTTATTATTATAAAAGTGTTACTTTCATCAATATTGATTTTTATGCATAAATAGATGCATAAAAGAATTTTTTTAATTATAAAAGTGTTACTTTCACTAATATTGATTTTTATGCATAAAAGAATTTTTTTATTATAAAAGTGTTACTTTCACTAATATTGATTTTTATGCATAAAATGATGCATAAAAGAATTTTTTTTATTATAAAAGTGTTACTTTCATCAATATTGATTTTTATGCATAAATAGATGCATAAAAGAATTTTTTTAATTATAAAAGTGTTACTTTCATCAATATTGATTTTTATGCATAAATAGATGCATAAAAGGATTTTCTTTTTTATAAAAGTGTTATTTCCATAGAAGTTGGATTTTATGCATAAATAGATGCATACAAAAAATTTTTATATCAAAATAAGAGTTCACTTTAATCCTATGTTTAAATCCCATGAATATTGGAAAAATGAATAAGTAAATACTCAGTGAAGGAAAATTATACCGTTTCATATTCTCTAGGATGGTAATGAGAAAATTTAGAAAAACTATCGAAGTCGGAATTTTAGATGAGTGACTAATTTATTCCTCATAGGAATTTGTGTTTAGTTTTGAATTCAGTAAAGTAGTAATTGAAATATTACCTTCGAGAAAGATAGTTCAGGGAGAACCTTTCCAAACTTAAACCCTGAATCAGACTATGACCGAGACGTAACTCCTTCGTCAGTTTTTCAAGAAATGACGATGTGACCAGTTCAGTAATCTACACTCAAATCACCCACCGAATTTGAAACTAAGTTGAGACCTTTGATTTTGATTTGAGGGTCAAGAATTCAGAATTCGAGGAATTCTGCTTGGGAATCCAGACCTGTGATCTAGAAGTCTTGGGATACGGAATTAAGATATACTCATTGTATTCAAAAGAAAATCAAAACTGAAAACTTGCATAGAAACCCTATTTTCTTAAAAGGACTGTCTTACACCAGAATGCTGGAGGGAGCATTTGGTATATGTGTTTTTCTAAGGGAAGTTCGGTTGCAACAGCTGGCGGGAAGTGTTCAAAGGACAACTCACGTGGTAAAAACCTTCCCAGGTCTTGACCAGCCTGGGTATGGTGTAAAATGGTGTGCTTGCGGTACGATGGGCGAGGGTGGAGAAAGCAATCCCTGAGAGAAGTGCCAGGACACCTTGGAAGGATCTTGCAGGGTTCTGACCGGGCGATGCACGGGCTTGCCGTGCCGAGGACACCCATGCGTATGTCGGAAGATATATATGTATGATGACGAGAAACTTATTATAATCTGTTTTACTGGATCTCGTTGCTGACCAATGGAGAGTCCAGAGTGATATTGTTTTGTGAGAAACAAGGATTGAATGGAAATTTTGAGTTGTGACATCTGTACCCAGTAATTGTTTGTCAATGGATTGTTTTATAAATTAAAGTTTAAAGAGGAGTGTGTGAGTATCTGTATTCTAAAGCAAAAGTTAAGAAAGGCTTTCAATTATGGGTGGGTGAGTACTTGTCTGGTTCTACTATTCCAGTGGTTGGGTGATGGCTAACCCATGGGCCGCCGGATGGGGTAGGCTCGAATCAGTAGAGTTTTAATAATAAATTTGATTAATAGGATTATGCTTAGAACTCGAGTAGTTAATTAACCTGAAGACTTCTCGAATGAATAGATCAACGGCTATGCTTGATTTAAATTAGGAAAAAAGCGTTGATCCCTTCAAGTTAAGTCTGTAATAGTTTCCCTTCTATCTGGTTTATTTAGATGAAGGTTAGTTCAGTATCTTGACCTCGTTAGAAAAATTCGTTAAGAAAATATAAATGGTGGAATCGTCCCCATATTTCGGGCATGGAGAATTTTCCCGAGTTTGGTTTTCGGAATGACCACCAGCTTAGTCTTGTGCCCGGACATTCGAGGGCGAGGCCCCGAGTGGGAAATCTTGCCCCGCGCAAGAGGAAGCTGCTTCCGCTGGCAGCTACCATCCGGGAGTCCGGTGCACAGAGAGGGCAGTGGGATCTCACAGAGAGAGGGGACGGCGGGATCTCATAGTTGGTATCAGAGTGCTGTTGTAAATTTACGTAAGAGCAGCAAAAATTGCATAAAAATTTTAAAGTAAATCTGGGAAATAATGTTTTCACTTGTTACTATTATGTTGAAGGAACTTCAAAAATTGAAAACTCATAAATTGAATTGGAATTTATAGATGGATACCCCGAATCTATCTGGCATCCCTGAACTCTCCCAGAGTCAGGATATGATAGCCTTTGCATTTTAGCACCTCATCAACTCTGCTCTACGACCCGAGTGAGCAGAGTGAGACTCGCGCGTCATTTTGAGAATCTTTACTTTCCTGATCCTCTTGAGCGATGTCGATATATGTGGTTCTGTGGAGGACGATGTATTAATGTCAGTACCAGTCAGCGGAGGCTCAGGCAAAATATTTCCTTAGCCATGATTCTGATAAGGCTAGGACTTGTTCAGCTTGTACAACTCTTTGATCATTCACCCAAGAACTTCAAAACTTCATGCGGAGTTTTTAGGCTTCTTAGCTGCTTTATCCCTAGAGA
This sequence comes from Cibotium barometz, assembly GCF_041138505.1. Classification (NCBI taxonomy): domain Eukaryota; kingdom Viridiplantae; phylum Streptophyta; class Polypodiopsida; order Cyatheales; family Cibotiaceae; genus Cibotium; species Cibotium barometz. Next base: position 9,540,416 of record NC_141086.1, on the reverse strand, counting down.
TAGAATTACAGCACCTCTTTCTGTAATGAATCGTGTGTACCATGGCATGTCTCCTTCGCAAATTTGCTGCTTTATGCATATACGATTGAGACAATGATTTTGGGAGCCGTGATGCTGTATGTATATATCGAAAACTTTTGATGATAAAGGATGTTTTGCAAAAAAATTCTAAATTTTTTTCATGATTGTGAATATGGTTAATACAATTATTAGAGTAAATCTTGTTTCATGATGTATGATGAAATAATTATCTGTTTAAAGAATAAATCATAAAAATTAAATAATCATAAATCTGTTGTCAAAGCTAAGTTGACGAAAATCTCATTTTGTCAGAATCATGAGGCGCACGACCCATGCAAGGCAACCGGATCCTCTAACTGGTGAGACGAAGAGTTAGATCCAGATGTTCGAAAAGCCCTACACAGATCCCAGCCTGGTCCCTTCAAGGGTGAAGGGGAATAGTTAGGTAAAGTAGTGGAAAAGTGGATTGAGACAATGGAGGAATACTTTGATGTAACTGGCTACAATGAGAGAAGCAAGATGGCTCTCGCTAGGTTAAAGATTGTGGAAACGGCCAGGGTCACTTGGAGGAATCACTGCGAGACTAACCGTCTCGACCGGAATACCCAAACCTGGATCGATCTTAAAGCTTACCTTAGAAAAAGAGGTTTTGTCCTCCGGGCTTTCTTAAAACTAAAATGAATGAGTTCTTGGAACTAAAGCAGGATAACCGGACAATTGAAGAGTACCATCAAGCTTTTGCTCTTCTCCTCAAATATTCTCCTCAATTGGATGAAGAGTAGTTGATGGCCAAGTTCATTCGAGGAATGAACGAGCCATTGGACACCTTAGTAAAGAATGCCAAACCTATCTCAATGGCCGAAGAAGTAAGAATGGCGAAAGACTTTGCCAAAGCCTTTGTTGTTAAGGTCCTGCCAAAGCCTGCACCCTCTAACTTTAAAAGATTCCAAACCCCGGGAAGTACTTCAAACTTTCTATGCATAGAAATTAATTCTAATGGAAATAACACTTTTACAAACATATTTCTAATATGCATTTTTCTATGCATAGAATGAAAATAACACTTTTAGAATACACAAACGGTGGGGATTACTCTTTTTGAATAATAAAACTTATTTTTCAAAATTTAAAAAAATTTTGCCATAACCTCCTTTGTATGGTTGACTATTTTTCAATTTTTTTTCATTCTCAAGTTACTTAGAAATTATCCCAAATGGTTTAAAGCATTCTAAACTAATCAAATTTCACTTTTTTAAAGAGAAACAATATGAAAAGTTTAATTCTAAGAAATTGATTACATATCTAGGATAAAGAAAGGCTGAATTCAAGAATGAAGAGAGGGGGGAAGCCTTTCCAACAAGGCATAATATCATTTTTCATTTTAAAGAAAACAAAAATTAGAAAACCATTAAATGGAATAAAGAAAAAAGTAGGATTTCTAGCTTACATGAATTTTTGTGAGCTTTCCTTTGGCTTGATGGTTTGAGGGATCTACTCTTGTTTGCAACAAGAGTGGCCACCAATTCTTTTGAAGAGGAAATGGTCAAAAACTAATGAATCATCAATAAATTCACTGTTTTTGGCTCTCGGGAGGAGTAGAGTAAGAGTGCATAAAACACTATTAAGCTTTTACAAAGGGAGATGCCTCTATTTATAGGAATTAGTGAGTTTCTAACCAAGCAAATTGATTCTAGAATTTTCCAGATCAGTTTGGTCAATTTTGACCATTTTTGGGTCTGTTTAATTAACTTTTTGGATCCAGTTTTGAATTAGGAGAGAGGAGAGATGAAATATCTAATTTTATTAATTAAAATTCAAAAGAAATGATGGGAAAAAGGTGCCTACCTCATGAGGGGGAATCCCCACTCTGAGGTGTCAAAAAATTCATTTTTTTAGTATTTCCTTTGGTCCTTAGTCCACTCTTCATCTTATGTGAGTATTTACTCATTTTTGGGGGGATTTTCTTTATTTCTTCAATTTACCTCCTCCCTACATTTGGATTAATCTTATTGGTCCATAGGAACCTTAATTTAAAATTTTAAAAAAAATCTGTACCCTTAAGATAAGGCCTTTTGAACAAATTATAATTTATTTCTAATGCACCTTCTGACATTCTTTTTGAACTTCTATTTCAGGGGAATTTATTTTAATAAGATGAGATATTTTTCCATCCAAAAATATTTAAAAATTGAATCATCTCTCTCTAGAAGATTTTCTCTCTCTAGGTCAAAACAGGTAGAAACAAGATCTTTTATATTTTTGAAGAGGGATTTAATTACAGGGGAAGATACTGGACTTCTTGAGAGGCGGGGGAGGAATCTTACAATGGTCTCCCATAATGAACACGTCATCTACATAGATGACAACAAGCACAACCCCTCTATCACTATGTCTCACATATAGCGAGAAATCTGCATTGGCTACATGAAAGCCAATAGTGACAAGATATTCAGAAATCTTGTCAGACCATGCTCTTGGTGCTTGTTTTAAGCCATACAAGGCTTTCTTCAACCTGTAAACATGCTCGAGATGACTCACATCCTCATAACCAGGTGGCTACAACATATACACCTCTTCTTGAAAATCTCCATGCAACAATGCATTCTTTTCATCCATTTGATGTAAAGACCATTGCTTTGACGCAGCCACTGCTATCACAACTCTCACTGTTGCCATCTTGGCAACTGGGCTGAAAGTTTCCTCATAATCAACGCCATATGTCTATGCATATCCTTTGGCTACCAATCTAGCCTTGTACCTGCTTATGCTCATCTCATCAAAAACAACATCCCTGCTTACCCTCAACTCACGTGTAGCAGGGTTATAACACCTATATCCCTTTTGCTCAAGGGAAGTCCTGTTCATGATGTAAACTGCTGTAGAAACAGCCTTAGCCCAATAGCTATGCGACGTATTCTTCTCTCCCATCAATGCTTGCGCAATCTCTGTGAGATCCCACTGCCCCCTCTGTGCACCGGATTCCTGGATGGTAGCAGCAGAAGCAGCTTCCTCTGGCACGGGGGGCAGGGTTTCCCACTCGAGGCCTTGCCCTCGAATGTTCGGGAGGCATGAGGCTAGTGGTCATTCCGAAAACCAAAACCGGGAAAATTTCCCATGCCCGAAAAACGGGGACGATTCCACCATTTATATTTTCTTAAACGAATTTTTCTAACGAGGTCAAAATACTGAACTAACCTTCATCTGAATAAACCAGATAGAAAGGAAACTATTACAGACTTAACTTGAAGGGATCAATGCTTTTTTCCTAATTTGAATCAGGCACAACCGTTGATCTATTCATTTAAGAAGTCTTCAGGATTTTAATTAACTACTCGAGTTCTAAGCGTAATCCTATTAATCAATTCTATTCATTTAAGAAGTCTTCAGGATTTTAATTAACTACTCGAGTTCTAAGCGTAATCCTATTAATCAATTTTATTATTAAAACTCTACCGATTCCAACCTAACCCCATCCCGCGGCCCATAGGTTAGCCACCGCCCAACCACTGGAATAGTAGAACCAGACAAGTACTCACCCACCCATAATTGAAAGCCTTTCTTAACTTTTGCTTTAGAATACAGATACTTACACACTCCTCTTTAAACTTTAATTTATAAAACAATCCATTGATAAACAATTACTGGGTACATATGTCACAACTCAAAATTTCCATTCAATCCTTGTTTCTCGAAACTCAAAATTACTGGGTACAGATGTCACAACTCAAAATTACTGGATACAGATGTCACAACTTAAAATTTCCATTCAATCCTTGTTTTTCACAAAACAACATCACTCTGGACTCTCCGTTGAGACCAGCAGGTCAGCAAACGAGATCCAGTAAACAGATTACAATAAGTTTCTCGTCATCATACATATATATCTTCCACGACATACGCATGGGTGTCCTCGGCACCGCGAGCCCGTGCATTGCCTGGTCAGAATCCTCTAGGATCTTCCTTAGGTGTCCTGGCACTTCACTCAGTTGTGCTTCCCGCCGGTACGATGGGTGAGGGACCGGAAGCACACCATTTTACACCATACCCAGGCTGGTCAAGACCTGGGAAGGTTTTTACCGCGTGAGCCGTCCTTTGAACACTCCCCGCGAGCTGTTTCAATCGAACTTCCCTTAGAAAAACACATATGCCAAATGCTCTCTCTAGCATTCTGGCGTAAGACAGTCCTTTTAAAAAACAGGGTTTCTATGCAAGTTTTGATTTTTGATTTTCTTTTGAATACAATGAGTATATCTTAATTCCGTATCCCAAGACTTCTAGATCACACGTCTGGAATCCCAAGCAAAATTCCTCGAATTCTGAATTCTTGACCCTCAGATCAAAATCAAAGGTCTCAACTTAGTTTCAGATTTGAAGGGTGATTTGATTGTAGATTACTGAATTGGTCACATCGTCATTTCTTGAAACTGACGAAGAAGTTACGTCTTGTTCATAGTCTAATTTAGGGTTTGAGTCTGGAAAGGTTCTCCCTTAACTATCTTTCTCGAAGGTAATATTTCAATTACTACTTTACTGAATTCAAAACTAAACACCAATTCCTATGAGGAATAAATTAGTCATTTATCTAAAATTTTGACTTCGATAGTTTTTTTGAATTTTCTCATTACCATCCTAGAGAATATGAAACGGTATAATTTTCCTTCACTGAGTATTTACTTATTCATTTTTCCAATATTCATGGGATTTACACATAGGATTAAAGTGAACTCTTATTTTGATATAAAAATTTCTGTATGCATCTATTTATGCATAAAATCCAACTTCTATGGAAATAACACTTTTATAAAAAAGAAAATCCTTTTATGCATCTATTTATGCATAAAAATCAATATTGATGAAAGTAACACTTTTATAATTAAAAAAATTTCTCTTATGCATCTATTTATGCATAAAAATCAATATTGATGAAAGTAACACTTTTATAATAAAAAAATTCTTTTATGCATAAAAATCAATATTAGTGAAAGTAACACTTTTATAATAAAAAAATTCTTTTATGTATAAAAATCAGTATTAGTGAAAGTAACACTTTTGTAATTCAAAAAATTCTTTTATGCATCTATTTATGCATAAAAATCAATATTTATGCATAAAAATCAATATTGATGAAAGTAACACTTTTATAATAATAATAAAATTCTTTTATGCATCTATTTATGCATAAAAAATTAATATTGATGAAAGTAACACTTTTATAATAAAAAAATTCTTTTATGCATCATTTTATGCTTAAAAATCAATATTAGTGAAAGTAAGACTTTTATAATAAAAAATTCTTTTATGCATCATTTTATGCATAAAAATCAATATTAGTGAAAGTAACACTTTTAAATTTAAAAAAAAAACTTTTATGCATCTATTTATGCATAAAAATTAGTATTAATGAAAGTAACACTTTTGTAATAAAAAATTAACCAATATGCATCCTTCTATGCATAGAACTTAAATCTAATGAAAATCACTTTTTTATAAAAAATAACCAATATGCATCTTTTTATGCATAGAATTTATATCTAATGAAAATCACTCTTTTATAATTTAAAAAAACAATATGCATCTTTCTATGCATATAATTTAAATCTGAAAATAACACTTTTAGAATAAATATATTTCTACTATGCATTTTTCGAATTTTAGAATACACAAACGATAGGGATTATTCTTTTAGAATAATAAAAGATGACAATTTTAGAAAATTTTTCCATAACCTCCTTTGTATGGCTGACCATTTTTCAATTTTTCCTATTTTAATTTACTTAAAAATTAACCCCAATTGGTTTAAAGCATTCTAGACTAATCAATTTTCACTTTTAAAAGAGAACAATATGAAAAGTTTAATTCCAACAATTAGATTACTTAACTAGGATAGAGAAGGGCTGATTTTAAGAATGAGAGAGGGGGAAAGCCTTTCCAACAAGACATAGCATCCATTTATCATTTCAAACAAAACAAAAATTAAAAAACCATTAAAAGAATAAAGAAAAATATAAGATTTCTAACTTACATGAATTCTGGAAGCTTTCGTTTGGCTTGATGGTTTGAGGGATCTACTCTTGTTTGCAACAAGAATGGCCACCAAATCTTTAGAAGAGGGAATGGTCAAAAACTAGTGAATTATTAAGAAATTCACAGTTCTTGGCTCTTGGGAGGAGTAGAGTAACAGTGCATAAAACACTATTAATATTCAACAAAGGGGGAGGCTTCTATTTATAGAAAAAAATGAGCTCCTAACCAAGCAAACTGGTTCTAGATATTTCCATATCAGTTTGGTCAATTTTTTTTTACCATTTTTAGGTCAGTTTAGCTTACTTTTTGGAACTAGACTTGAATTAGGAGAGAGGAGAGATCAAATATCTCAATTTTTTATAATTTAAAACTCCACCACACATGTGAAATAGGTGCCTCCTTCATGAGGGGGGAATTCCCATTGTGAGGTGTCAAAAATCTATTTTTTTGGTCCTTAGTCCACTCTTCATCTTATGTGAGTATTTACTCATTTTTGGGGGGATTTTCTTTATTTCTTCTATTTATCTTCTCCAAACATTTGGATGAATCTGATTGCCCCCTCAAAACCTTAATTTAAAATTTTCAGAAAATCTGGACCCCTAGGATAAGGCCTCTTGATTATACTTGATTTCTAATGCACCTTCTGAAAATCTTTTTGAACTTTTGTTTCGGGGGAACTTATTTTAATAAGAATAGATATTTTTCCATCCAAAAATATTCAAAATCTGAATAACCTCTCTTTAGAATATTTTCTCTCTCTAGGCCAAAACAGGTAGAAACAAGATCTTTTATATTTCTGAAGAGGGATTTGATTATAGGGAAAGATGCTGGACATCTTGAGAGGTTAGGGAGGAATCTTGCATTCTCTCCCACTTGAAAAATGCGAGATGTCCTCATCTCGCAAACTGGGGGTAATCCCACAACAATTTGGCTTCTTTCTCCCAGGTGGCATCTTCAAAAGGATAGAACTTCCATTTGACCAATAACTCTCTCAAAATTCTGTTTGTGAGAATCTTTTCTCAAACATCAAGGATTTCTTCAGGTTGGAGTTCTATCTGTCCCCTGGGTTGAAGAAGTTAAGATTTCATCATCAAGCACATGATTCGGGCTTGGTACATACTTTTTAAGAAGGCTGACATGAAATATATTATGTACTTTGAGATGAGGAGGTAGAAGAAGCTCGTAGGCCAAGTCACCTACTTTCTTTATAATCAGATATGGCCCACAATATCTGGGGGATAACTTCTTGTACTTTCCAAGAGATAGAGAACTTCTTTTGGGGCATACTTGAATGAAGACCATCTCTGCTTCTTCAAATTTTCCGTCTGTTCTCTTCTTATTTGCATACAACTTCTGTCTATCCTGTGTAGCTTTTATATCTTTGCAAATTGCTTGTATCTGTTGCTCTTCCATGTCGTCAAGCATCTGTCTGGACATCTCGACCCTAATCAATGGGTCGGGGACCAAGTTAATGGAGTTAAGCAATCTTGTCCATACGGAGCTTTGAAAGGGCTCATCCCAATACTTCTGTGATAAGAAGCATTGTAGGCGAACTTGATTAGGTGTAGATAGCTTAGCCACTTCATGGGTTCCCTGCCACAACATGACCGAAGTATATCTTCGATTACTTGGTTTACCCTTTCTGTTTGACCATCGGTCTCAGGGTGGTAAGCTCTGTTGGGATCCAAGAAAGTTCCTACTGCTTCGAAAAATGCACTCCAGAATCTTGACGTGAATTTGGAAACTCGATCACTTACTATTCTTTTGGGTAGGCCATGCAATCTAAAGATTTCCTTGAGGAACACTCTGGCCACATCCATTGCAGTGTGGGTTTCTTTTACTGGAATCAAATGGGAAACTTTGGTTAGTCTATCAACTACCACGAAGATGGAGTTGTAACCTGATTGCATAACTTCCCTGAAATTTTTACTCTCTTGGCCTTGACTTTTTGACAGGTCAGACATTGACGTAGACATATAGGTTTTGATGAAACCTGGATGTCCTACAACAATAAGGCTGTCATAGGCTTCATTCAGAATTTGACCCTTGGTTCCCTCATCATTGGGAATGCATGGCCTACGATTATAATACATAATTCCATCATCCAAGCTGTACCCTTGAACTCGGTTCAACTCCTGTGGAGTTTTGCTTTCCTGCATAAGTAGGTTAGCAACCAATAGGCCCAAAGAATCTATCCTACATGATCTTCTCCCTTGCTTCAATAATCAAAGTATTTGACACTACAGTAATTTCAAGCAAGGAGGCTTTTCTGCTGAGGGCATCTACTACCACATTTTCTTTGCCTGGGTGGTACTTGATTTCAAAATCAAATTCCTACAGGGTCTGCATCCACCGTCTTTGGTGCATGTTGAGATCCTTTCTGAGTGAAGATCCACTTTAAGCTCTGATGATCTATCATCAAAGTGAATCTTTGACCTAGTAGGTAATGTCTCCACAACTTCAGGGCATATACTACTGAAAGTAGTTCCAGGTTGTGGACATCATAATTCCTCTCATGCGTTCTGAGTTTTCGGGATTCATAAGCCACTGCATGACCTTCCTGCATGAGTGCACCTCCCAGGGCAAAACCATTGGCATCATTTACTACCTGAAAGGGTAGAGAGAAATCCGGCAGCATTAGAACGGGATTGGTTACCAAGGATGTCTTCAGCTTATCAAAAGCACTTTGGCACCTGGTAGACCATTGAAACGTGATATTCTTCTTGAGAACATTAGTCAGGGGGGAAGCTATGAGAGCATACTTTGGTATAAAAACTCTATACCAAGACCAGTTAATCCCAAGAATCCTCTGACTTCTTTCACTGTCTTTGGTTCAGGTCAATCTATGACTGCTTGGACTTTAGTGGAATCTTGAGAAATTCCATCTTTGGATACCAGAAAGCCCAATTATTCAACATGGTCGGCAGAGAAAGTGCATTTGCTCTTTTTTGCAAAGAGTTGGTGCTTCCTTAGAATCTCAAGAACTTTTCTGACATGAGCTTCATAGTCAGCTGCATTCTTTGAGTAAATCAGGATATCATCAAAGAAAACAAGAACAAAATCATCCAAGTATGCTTTGAGAATGTCCTGCACCATTAATCGATTGAATGTAGCTAGGGCATTTGTCAATCCAAATGGCATGATAGTGAATTCATAATGCCCATACGGAGTATTGATGGTGGTTGTCTTCGAGATATCTTGCTCATTAATCCTGATGATCTGATAATACCCTGATTTGAGATCTATCTTTGTGAAGATCTGGGCTCCACTTAGCCTGTCCAGAAGCTCATCAATTCTGGGGATAGGATACTTATTCTTAACTGTCAGCTCATTGAGACCTCTGTAGTCCACACAGAGTCTTAGCATTCCATCTTTCTTTTTCAAAAAGAGAACTCGCACACCCCAAGGTGAAACACTGGGTCTTACAAACCCTTGTTCTAACAGTTGTCTAAGCTATTCCTTGAGTTCGATGGCTTTAGGAACTGGCATTTTTTACGTGCGCAAGGCTACTAGCTGAGCTATCACATGATCTACTTCCCGAATTGGGGGCATCTCTGCTAGCTGTGCTAGGAATAAATCATCATAATCACTTAACCATTTAGGTTCTTTAGCTTTTAACTTTGAGTCTACCGGATTCATTTTGACAAGATAAATGTGCTACTTCTTTCTAAGTCCTTTTAGTAACTTAGAAGCCTTTACTAGCTGCAGACTTGGGGATCCTAAAATTCCATGTTCTTTGAACCTTCTTTTCGTGGTGAAGGTCACGGAAGGGAATGGTTCCATTATGATAGTGAATGTCAGCTTGATTTTTGTGGAGCCCATCCATTCCAAGGATCCCGTCCAAAACTCCAAAAGATAGGACTCTGAACTGACAGACAGTTAAATTCCCATCTAGATTGAACTGAATACGATCTGTCTCCTCAAGGTAAGTGCCTCAAGGTGAATGAAAAGAATCTTCCCACTTGCCAATTCAACTTGCATAGGTTTCCCTGATTTTTTTATCTAAGACTAGCTTATGCAAGCATCCAGGGGAAATGAAAGAATGAGTACTGCCTGAATCAATCAAAAGCTTAAAAGGCTTACCGTGATACTCAGCTGGAGTATGAATGACGGAGAATTGGTGATTTGGCCCTTGGTTTTCAATTGCAACAGAAATATGTCCTCTTTCCTCTTCCACTACTTCTACAATTGTGACGGCTCTGGGGATGGCTGCTGTGCAGTCTGAGGTGGAACTCTTTCTCTTTGGTTGCCCCAGTTCTGGGAAGGAGTTTTGAGGCTACTCTGGACAGAGGCAAATGGTTGAGCTGGAGTTCTCCTAGGATTTCTCTGATTTGGGCGAGATGGACCCTGATTTTGACTGATAGGAAGGGGCTGGTCTCTGCACTCTGGGTCCTTGCTTCCCTGTCCCCTTGACATGGCAGGAGTCGGGCAGTCTTTCAGCTGGTGACCAAAACCCTGGCATCCAAAACACCGGTTCTCACTTCTGAGCTCATCCCTTTGAATCCTTGAAATAGGTGGGGCTCCTGAGAAAGTGTTTTGGGGGAAGGGTCTTCCTTTACTTCTGAATCTTCCCGCATCCTGATTCTGAATTGGGCCTTGCTGCCTCTTTGGGGGAGGAAAGTTTGAAGTACTTCCCGGGGTTTGGAATCTTTTAAAGTTAGAGGGTGCAGGCTTTGGCAAGACCTTAACAACAAAGGCTTTGGCAAAGTCTTTCGCCATTCTTACTGCTTCGGCCATTGAGACAGGTTTGGTATTCTTTACTAAGGTGTCCGTTCATTCCTCGAATGAACTTGGCCATCAACTACTCTTCATCCAATTGAGGAGAATATTTGAGAAGAAGGGCAAAAGCTTGATGGTATTCTTCAATTGTCTGGCTATCCTGCTTTAGTTCCAAGAACTCATTCATTTTAGTTTCAAGGAAGCTCGGAGGACAAAACCTCTTTCTAAGGTAAGCTTTAAGATCGGTCCAGGTTTGGGTATTTCGGTCGAGACGGTTAGTCTCGTAGTGATTCCTCCAAGTGACCCTGGCGGTTTCCACAATCTTTAACCTAGCGAGAGCCATCTTGCTTCTCTCATTGTAGCTAGTTACATCAAAGTGTTACTTTCATCAAAATTGATTTTTATGCATAAATAGATGCGTAAAAGATTTTTTTTATTATAAAAGTGTAACTTTCATCAAAATTGATTTTTATGCATAAAAGGATTTTCTTTTATATAAAAGTGTTATTTCCATAGAAGTTGGATTTTTTGCATAAATAGATGCATACAGTATTTTTATATCAAAATAAGAGTTCTCTTTAATCCTATGTTTAAATTACATGAATATTGGTTAATGAATAAGTAAATACTCTGTGAGAGAAAATTCTATCATTTCATATTCTCGAGGATGGTAATGAGAAAACTTAGAAAAACTATCGAAGTTGAAATTTTAGATAAATGATTAATTTATTCCTCATAGGAATTCGTGATTAGTTTTGAATTCAGTTAAGCAAATACTCAATGAATGAAATTCAGTAAAGTAGTAATTGAAATATTACCCTTCGAGAAAGATAATTCAGGGAGAACCTTTCCAGACTCAAACCCTGAATCAAACTATGACCAAGACATAACTCCTTAGCTGGACAATCGAAGAGTACCATCAAGCTTTTGCCCTTCTCCTCAAATATTCTCCACAATTGGATGAAGAGTAGCTGATGGGCCAATTTCATTCGAGGAATGAATGAGCCATTGGACACCTTAGTAAAGAATGCCAAACCTGTCTCAATGGCCAAAGCAGTAAGAATGGCAAAGGACTTTGCCAAAGCCTTTATAGTTAAGGTCCTACTGAAGCCTGCACCTTCTAATTTTAAAAGATTCCAAACCCCGAGAAGTACTTCAAACTTTCCACCCCCAAAGAGGCAGTAAGGCCCAATTCAGAATCAGGATGCGAGAGGATTCAGAAGTGAAGGAAGACCCTTCCCCTAGAACACTTTCTCAGGAGCCCCACCTCTCTCAAGGATTCAGAGGGATGAGCTCAAAAGTGAGAACCGGTGTTTTGGATGCCAGGGTTTTGGTCACCAGTTGAAAGACTGCCCGACTCCTACCATGTCAAGGGGACAGGGAAGTCAAGGACCCAGAGTGCAGAGACCAATCCCTTCGTATCACCGTCTCGCCCAAATCAGGGAAGAACTCTAGCTCAGCCATCTGCCTCTGTCCAGAGTAGCCTCAAAACTCCTTCCCAAAACTGGAGCAACCAAAGAGAAAGAGTTCTGTCTCAGACTGTAGCAGCCAGAGCAGTCACAATAGCTTGTTGGCTATATATAGAATGTCTCTATATATATAGCCCTAGGATCTCCTCTATATATACTCATCTATTGTGTGTATTCCACACACTTTTGGGGATCTTCATCGTGTGCATCTCTCGTCTCCTTCGTCACTTCCAACATGGTATCAGAGCTTGTCGAGCTTACCGTTATTCTAATCCGATTCTACTTCATGAAACTAAGTGCTCCTTTCAAGGAAGATATTCGCTTCTCAAAGTTTATCACATCAAGTATCATCGTTATTCTTCTCAGATTTTACGTCATCAAGCTAAGTGCTACTTTCCCATATGCTTTAAGCTGTGTTTTGTTTTCTAAACCAGAGAGTGTTGCTTGATTGAAAGTTTCACTCGAGGAGATTTTAGATTTTGTTTTATAAAATTAGAAAAGCGAGGTGGTTTGATCAGGTAGTAGCCTTAATACAATCGGATTACACGATATGCAAGTAAAAAGCGCAATAGTTGGTTGCTTTGAAGGAGGACACCATAATCTAAAAGCTTTGCTCTATTATATGGCGCAGATGAGAGAGATTTTGGTTATGAATAAAAGCTATAGAGAGTGCCTCTGGTTTCAATCGTTTCAGAGTCGGCTATAGAGGATATTAGTAGTAGATTCTGCTTTCATAGGCGCACACTTTCCAGGGCACACACAGAAGCTCGTGCTTTCATGGGTGTGGTTTTTCTACATGTAATTCTGGTCTCTGTAGCGTACTTTTAGCAGCCTATTTTGTCGGCCTAAAGTTGCTTTGCCAGCCAAAAATAGCACGCTATATATAGGCGCATAAGAAGGCCTGCTATTTTTGCTATTCCATCATAGTAATTGAACGCTGATGCAATTACCATGGCCTGCTATTGGTACACTATATATAATATTGATTTGCTATATTTTTGCTATGGTGCAAGCTAATTGTGCGAGCCCAACTTCTCACCTATATGGCTATTTTCAATCAGGAGCATGCAGGCGGTTTCATCAGAAATTGACGGGCTGGTTCTTGGCGTGTGTCAGTGTTTTCTTGTTCATGGCATAAATGCTTTTTCAATACTAAGTGTGCATGGCAGTGGCTATTTTAATCAGCTGTAACGGGTGGTTGCAAAATTAAAGTAGAAAACAACCCTATTTTGGTACTGTGGCCCATGGAAATCGACTAGCTTTATTTTGAAATATATATATAGGTTCTATTATACACTAAGAGCTCTGTGCCTGTGTGTGTCTATTGTTTAAGGCTTCTTTTGATTAAGGCTACCACTTTTAATTTGCTATCTATTGTTTAAGCAACTACTTAAATCCACTTTGATTTTGAGCAAGGTCAAAGCCGGATTTAGATTTAAATCCACTTTCATTTTGAGCTTGATGAGATACATATTTGTTAGAGTTGTTTGTCCATGATAATCAACATATTTGATTCTTACTTTCATGATGTAAGTTACTAAGTAGAAGAAGATCTTTCGTATCTTATGCAACTCACATTGATCATGACTTATGCCATGGTCTGGTATAACTCTTATGCTACCATGATGTACTTCTACAATAATCTTGATCTTTTTGATTGCTTCATGAGCTAATATGTTGTGATCTTGTTTTAGTGCTAGCTACAGGAATCACATGATTAAGCTTGGACGTTCATAATGTATTTATTGACAATCCAAGGTATTATCACATGATGGTAATTATGTCTTTCTTTTCGATCGACTGATGTTATGTATATGGATTTTGTTCATCCTGCCATGATTTTATTTTGTGATGCTCATTATGATGATTTCTTTATATTCGTTGATGACGTTTCCATGGACTTTATCCATGATGTCATGGTTTTGGCTTGCTATCCTTTTGGTATACGTCTGCTTGATATTACTTACATATCTGATGTTGGATCTTACTTTTTGAATGGTTACTCCTTCTCTAAATATCAATTCGTAGCCCTGTGCGTGTGAGCAAAAATCCCGCATACCAAACCAAAGGTGTGCATTAGTTTGTTTGAAATAGGTTGGTTCTAATTTGTGCCCATGAAATGCTTGTGGTAAATTCAATGATCCTGACTTTAGAATCATTACAGTTACTTGCTCATGGTCATCTCGGTGATGATCTGATAGTTTTAACTCATGATTTAGGAATCGTTATAGTTACTTGCTCGTGGTCATCTCGGTGATGATCTGATTGTTTTATCTCATGACTTCAGAATCGTTACAGTTACTTGGTCATGGTTATCTTGGTGATGATCTCATTATCCTTTTATCTCGGCGGCGATGTTGATCTCTCGTTTGATTGTTCTCACAAGGAAGTTGTGTATTTGTTCTTTCTATGGCTTCGAGGAAGTTTGTCTTGTGTGTAAAGAGGACTTTATTGATGCTTAGCATGCTGTTACTGACAATTATTATTTTAAGTATGCAAGCCTCGGTGATTCTGACAGGTTTGGTGAGTTTGTAATTTTGGTGCCTTGGTATGATGCCATGGAGTTGTTCCATGATGATCTCTCGTTTGATTGTTCTCACAAGGAAGTTGTGTATTTGTTCTTTCTATGGCTTCGAGGAAGTTTGTCTTGTGTGTAAAGAGGACTTTATTGATGCTTAGCATGCTGTTACTGACAATTATTATTTTAAGTATGCAAGCCTCGGTGATTCTGACAGGTTTGGTGAGTTTGTAATTTTGGTGCCTTGGTATGATGCCATGGTGGTGATGGTTACACATTTTATTGATATATGTATATGTGTTCATTGCATTGATGTAATTCACTCACTACAATCCATGATGCCATGGAGTTGTTCCATGATGATGGTTATATGTTTCGTCAATGATGGTTGACTACGTTTCCATGGATTGTATCCATGATGCCATGGTGTTGTTCAATGATGATGGTTACATGTTTCGTCAATGATGGTTGACTACGTTTCCATGGATTGTATCCATGATGCCATGGTGTTGTTCCATGATGATGGTTACATGTTTCGTAGATGATGATTGATTACGTTTTCATGGATTGTATCCATGATGCCATGGTGTTGTTCCATGATGATGATTATATGTTTCGTTGATGTTGGTCATTCCAAGCTATATGTTTTGTTGATGTTGGTCATTCCAAGCTACATTTTTCGTTGATGTTGGTCATTCCAAGCTACATGTTTCGTTGATGTTGGTTCACTTGGCTAATCTATATTGGTTGATTATGTTTCCATGGATTTTATCCATGATGCCATCGTGTTGTTCCATGATGATGGTTACATGTTTCGTCAATGATGGTTGACTACGTTTCCATGGACTGTATCCATGAAGCCATGGTGTTTGGATGCACCATGCCTTGGCTCTGGCTCATCAGATTGACTAGGTTTATTTAAGTCTATCAATGTCTTTTGTGGTCTACAATGCAACCATGCAGGTCTAAATGGCTATAATGGTGGTCAAGTCTTGGAATTCAATCTATGGCAACTAACAAGAAATTCCGTCGAGCATATTTTCCGAGAGGTTTGATTTCTCGTTCCGTCAGCTTATGAGGTTTATGTTCACGTCATGTCATCTTGACTACATGATAGAGGTTTGATTTCTTGTCCCGTCATCTTACGAGGTTGGTTTACGTTCATGTCATGTCATCCCCTGACTACATGTCAGAGGTTTGATTTCTCTTCCTGTCAGAGGTTTGATTTCTCGTCCTATCAGCTTATGAGCTTTATGTTCACATCATGTCATCCTGGCTACATGCTGCTTGTGGATGTCAAAGGTTTGATTTCTTGTTCCGTCATCTTATGAGGTTTACTATCCTGATTGTGAATGTCACACGTTTGATTTCTCGGCCTATCATCTTATGAGGTTTACTTTCAAGTACGTCATGTCAGAGGTTTGCTTTTTTATCCTGTCAGAGGTGTCTACATCCTAATTATTGTTTCATGTCAGAGGTTCGCTTTTTCATCATGTCTGGTTATCCTACCTATGGACGTAAGAGGTTTGATTTCTCGTCTTGTCATCTTATGAGGTTTACTTTCATATCATGTCATCTTGGAGGTTTGATCCAAGTTATAGTTGTCTCATTATCTTGACTCATAATATTGGAGGTTTGATCTTATGTCATAGATTTTTCCCATGGCAAAGATATGATTCTAGCTTTCCATGATATCCTTACTAACTAGAATGAGTGTCATTTTCTGTTTTAGTGACAGGTCAATCTTCCAAGTGAACTTCTCCAAGTAACCAGATTTCCTTACCAAATCTAGTTCATTTGCCATTGATTGGATGATCTTCCACAAGTTGACATTGCCATGCATATCCTTGCGGATTGACTATATTCCTAAGCAACCATATAATAGATACCTTTATGTCTATTTCTTTATGTACATCTTTTCGTGTACATCTCATATTTCTATAACAAAATTATGGTTTTCCATTTGTTATGGAGACTTCTTCCATATTACAGGGTTTATGGATCAGGATTGTATTTGGATATTGCTGAGCTTCAATATAGAGAAGAGACTACAAAAATATTATTTGGCATCGTCACCCCACGAAGATAGACTCGCACCCAACCTACATGAATGGATCAAGACAACATGAAAATGGATGACCTTCAAAGCCTTCGTTTGGCTATTGTACACATAAGAGTGATGAAGTATATATGGGAGTAATGTAGCTCCTTCATGGCTATTGTATATATGGGAGTGATGTAGCTCCTTCATGGATATTGTATATATGGGAGTGATGTAGCTCCTTCGCAGCCTTCATGGCTATTGTATATATGGGAGTGATGTAGCTCCTTTGAATAATACTTTGTAACTATAAAATAATTTAATATAGCGGTAGGTGTATATAGAGCTGTGGGTTTTTCCCTTGAGCCCCCAAGGGTTTTTTCATCCACAGTTAGAGACCCTTCTTTGAGCGGGGGTGTTGGCTATATATAGAATGTCTCTATATATATAGCCCTAGGATCTCCTCTATATATACTCATCTATTGTGTGTATTCCACACACTTTTGGGGATCTTCATCGTGTGCATCTCTCGTCTCCTTCGTCACTTCCAACATAGCTGAGGTAGTGGAAGAGGAAAGAGGACAGATTTATGCTGCAATTGAAAACCAAGGGCCAAATCGCCAATTCGCAGTCATCCATACTCCAGCTGAGTATCAGGGTAAGGCTTTTAAGCTTTTGATTGATTCAGGTAGTACTCATTCTTTCATTTCCCGAGGATGCTTGCATAAGCTAGTCTTAGAATCAAAATCAGGGAAACCTATGCAAGTTGAATTAGCCAATGGGAAGGTTCTTTTCACTCACCTTGAGACAGATTGTATTCAGTTCAATCTAGATGGGAATTTAACTGACTGTCAGTTTAGAGTCCTACCTTTGGGAGTTTTGGACGGGATCCTTGGAATGGATTGGCTCCACAAAAATCAAGCTGACATTCACTGTCATAATGGAACCATTTCCTTCCGTGACCTTCATGGAAGCAAAGTTCAAGGAACTGGAATTTCAGGATACCCAAGTCTGTAATTAGTAAAAGCTTCTAAGTTACTAAAGGGACTTAGAAAGAAGCAGCTCATTTATGTTGTCAAAATGAATCCAGTAGACTCAAAGTTAACTACTAAAGAACCTGAATGGTTAAGTGATTATGATGATTTATTCCTAATAGAGTTAACAGAGATGCCTCCAATCCGGGAAGTAGATCATGAGATAGAATTGACCTCCGGAGCTCAGCCAATAGCCCTGTGCATGTACAAAATGCTAGTTCTTGAAGCCATCAAACTCAAGGAATAGCTTAGACAACTGTTAGAACAAGGGTTTGTAAGACCGAGTGTTTCACCTTGGGGTGCGCCAGTTCTCTTTCAGAAAAAGAAAGATGGAACGCTAAGACTCTGTGTGGACTACAGAGGTCTCAATGAGCTGATAGTTAAGAATAAGTATCCTATCCCTAGAATTGATGAGCTTCTGGACAGGCTCAGTGGAGCCCAGATCTTCACAAAGATAGATCTCAAATCAGGGTATTATTAGATCATCAGGATTAATGAGCAAGATATCTCGAAGATAGCCACCATCAATACTCTGTATGGGCATTATGAATTCACTGTCATGCCGTTTGGATTGACAAATGCCCCAGCTACATTCAATCGATTAATGGTGCAGGACATTCTCAGAGAATACTTGGATGATTTTGTTCTTGTTTTCTTTGATGATATCCTGATTTACCCAAACAATGCAGCTGACCATGAAGCTCATGTCAAAAAAGTTCTTGAGATTCTAAGGAAGCACTAACTCTTTGCAAAAAAGAGCAAATGCACTTTCTTTGCCGACCATGTTGAATACTTGGGCTTTCTGGTATCCAAAGATGGAATTTCTCCAGATTCCCCAAAAGTGGCTTAAACCAAAAATAGTGAAAAAAGTCAGAGGATTCTTGGGATTGACTGGCTTGTATAGAATTTTTATACCAAAGTATGCTCTCATAGCTTCCCCCCTCACTAATCTTCTCAAGTAAATACCCCGTTTCAATGGTCTGCCAGGTGCCAGAGTGCTTTTGATAAGCTAAAGACTGCCTTGGTAACCAATCCCATTCTGAATTTGCCAGATTTCTCTCTACCCTTTGAGGTAGTAACTGATGGCAGTGGTTTTGCCCTGAGAGGTACACTCATGTAGGAAGGTCATGCAGTGGCCTATGAATCCCGAAAACTCAGAACGCATGAGAGGAATTATGCTATCCACAACCTAACAACCTGGAACTACTTTCAGTAGTATATGCCCTGAAGTTGTGGAGACATTACCTACTGGGTTAAAGATTCACTTTGATGTGATAGATCATCAGAGCTTAAAGTGGATCTTCACTCAGAAGGATCTCAACATGCGCCAAAGAAGGTGAATGCAGACCTTGGAGGAATTTGATTTTGAAATCAAGTATTGCCCAGGAAAAGAAAATGTGGTAGTAGATGCCATCAGTAGAAAAGCCTCCTTGCTTGCAATTACTGTAGTGTCAAATCCTTTGATTATTGAAGCAAGAGAGAAGATCATGTAGGATAGATTCTTTGGCCCTATTGCTACCCTACTTATGCAGGAAAGCAAAACTCCACAGGAGTTGAACCGAGTTCAAGGGTACAGCCTGAATGATGGAATTATGTATTATAATCGCAAGCTATGCATTCCCAATGATGAGGGAACTAAGGGTCAAAGTCTGATGAATGAAGCCCATGATAGCCTTATTGCAGGACATCCAGGTTTCATCAAAACCTACATGTCTGAAGAAAAGCTTCTTTTGGCCTGGACTAAAAAAGGATGTACTTAATCATGTACGTCAATGTTTGACATGTTAGAAAGTCAAGGCCGAGAGAGTAAAAATGCCTGGGAAGTTACATCCATTAGACATCCCGCAGATGAAGTGGGAATGCATCAGTATGAATTTTATTACTGGATTACCTTCAGTGCAATTAGGTTACCACTCCATCTTCGTGGTAGTTGATAGACTAACCAAAGTTGCCCATCTGATTCCAGTAAACAAAACCTACAATGCAGTGGATGTGGCCAGAGTGTTCCTCAAGGAAATCTTCAGATTACATGGCCTACCTGGAAGAATAATAAGTGATCGAGACCCCAAATTCACGTCAAGATTCTGGACTACATTTTTCAAAGTAGTAGGAACTTTCTTGGATCTTAGCACAGCTTACCACCTCAAGAGACCGACGATCAAACAGAAAGGGTAAACCAAGTAATTGAAGATGTACTTTGGTCATGTTGTGGTAGGGAACCCAAGAAGTGGCTAAGTTATCTGCACCTAGTCGAGTTCACCTACAATGCTTCTTATCACTGAAGTATTGTGATGAGCCCTTTCAAAGCTCTGTATGGACAAGATTGCTTAACTCCATTAACTTGGTCCGACCCATTGATTAGGGTCAAGATAGCCAAAGAGATGCTTGACGACATGGAGCAGTAGATGCAGTCAATTCGCAAAGATATAAAAGCTACCCCAGATACACAGAAACAGTATGCAGATAAGAAGAGGATAGACTGAAAATTCGAAGAAGCACATATGGTCTTCATTCGAGTACGCCCCAAAATAAGTTCTCTATCTCTTGGGAAGTACAAGAAGTTATCCCCCAGATATTATGGGCCATATCTGATTACAAAGAAAGTAGGTGACTTAGCCTACGAACTTCATCTGCCTCCTCATCTCAAAGTACATAATGTATTTCATGTCAGCC
This sequence comes from Cibotium barometz, assembly GCF_041138505.1. Classification (NCBI taxonomy): domain Eukaryota; kingdom Viridiplantae; phylum Streptophyta; class Polypodiopsida; order Cyatheales; family Cibotiaceae; genus Cibotium; species Cibotium barometz. The sequence goes on along the minus strand of NC_141086.1, from coordinate 9,519,917 downwards.
TACTTAAAAAGTATGTACCAAGCCCGAATCATGTGCTTGATGATGAAATCTTAACTTCTTCAACCCAAGGGCAGATGGAACTCCAACCTGAAGAAATCCTTAATGTTCGAGAGAAGGTTCTCGGGAATAGAATTCTGAGAGAATTATTAGTTAATTGGAAGTTCTATCCTCTTGAAGATGCCACCTGGGAAAAAGAAGCCGAATTGTTTCAGGATAACCCCCAGTTTGCGAGATGAGGACATCTCGCATTTTCGAGTGGGAGAGAATGTAAGATTCCTCCCCAGCCTCTCAAGAAGTCCAGTATTTTCCCCTGTAATCAAATCTCTCTTCAGAAATATAAAAGATCTTGTTTCTACCTATTTTGGCCTAGAGAGAGAGAAAATCTTCTAGAGAGAGATGATTCAGTTTTTAAATATTTTTGGATGGAAAAATATCTCATCTTATTAAAATCAATTTCCCCAAAACAGAAGTTCAAAAAGAATGTCAGAAGGTGCATTAGAAATAAATTATAATCTGTTCAAAAAGGCCTTATCCTAAGGGTCCATATTTTTTGAAAATTTTAAATTAAGGTTCCTATGGAACAATAAGATTAATCCAAATGTAGGGAGGAGGTAAATTGAAGAAATAAAGAAAGTCCCCCCAAAAATGAGTAAATACTCACATAAGATGAAGAGTGGACTATGGACCAAAGCAAATACTAAAAAAATGAATTTTTGACACAGAGTGGCGATTCCCCCTCATGAAGTAGGCACCTTTTTCCCATCATTGCTTTTGAATTTTAATCAATAAAATTAGATATTTCATCTCTCCTCTCTCCTAATTCAAAATTGGATCCAAAAAGTGAACTAAATTGACCCAAAAATGGTCAAAAATTGACCAAACTGATCTGGAAAATTCTAGAATCAGTTTGCTTGGTTAGAAGCTCACTTTTTCCTATAAATGGAAGCCTCCTCCTTTGTAGAAGCTTAATAGTGTTTTATGCATTGTTACTCTACTCCTCCCCAAAGCCAAAAACAGTGAATTTATTGATAATTCATTAATTTTTGACCATTTCCTCTTCAAAAGAATTGGTGGCCACTCTTGTTGCAAACAAGAGTAAATCCCTCAAACCATCAAGCCAAAGGAAAGCTCACAAAAATTCATGTAAGCTAGAAATCCTACTTTTTCTTTATTCCATTTAATGGTTTTCTAATTTTTGTTTTCTTTAAAATGAAAAATGATGTTATGCCTTGTTGGAAAGGCTTCCCCCCTCTCTTCATTCTTAAATTCAGCCTTTCTTTATCCTAGATATGTAATCAAATTCTTAGAAATAAACTTTTCATATTGTTTCTCTTTAAAAAAGTGGAATTTGATTAGTTTAGAATGCTTTCTAAGTAACTTGAGAATGAAAAAAATTGAAAAATAGTCAACCATACAAAGGAGGTTATGGCAAAATTTTCTTAAATTTTGGGAAATAAGTTTTATCTTTTATTATTCAAAAAGAGTAATCCCCACCGTTTGTGTATTCTAAAAGTGTTATTTTCATTCTATGCATAGAAAAATGCATATTAGAAATATTTCTATAAAAGTGTTATTTCCATTAGAATTAATTTCTATGCATAGAAAGATGCATATTGGAGAATTTGTTTTTATTCTAAAAGTGTTACTTTCATCAAAATTGATTTTATGCATAAATAGATGCATAAAAGAATTTTTTTAAATTATAAAAGTGTTACTTTCATCAAAATTGATTTTATGCATAAATAGATGCATAAAAGAAATTTTTTATTATAAAAGTGTTACTTTCATCAAAACTAATTTTTATGCATAAATAGATGCATAAAAGATTTTTTTTATTATAAAAGTGTTACTTTCATCAAAATTGATTTTTATGAATAAATAGATGCATAAAAGAAATTTTTTATTATAAAAGTATTACTTTCATCAAAATTATTTTTTATGCATAAAAGGATTTTCTTTTATATAAAAGTGTTATTTCCATAGAAGTTGGATTTTTTTGCATAAATAGATGCATACAAAATTTTTATATCAAATTAAGAGTTCTCTTTAATCCTATGTTTAAATCCCATGAATATTAGTAAATGAATAAGTAAATACTCTATGAGAGAAAATTCTACCGTTTCATATTCTCTAGGATGGTAATGAGAAAACTCAGAAAAACTATCGAAGTCAGAATTTTGGATAAATGATTAATTTATTCCTCATAGGAATTCCTGATTAGTTTTGAATTCAGTTAAGCAAATACTCAATGAATGAAATTCAGTAAAGTAGTAATTGAAATATTACCCTTCAAGAAAGATAGTTCAAGGAGAACCTTTCCAAACTCAAACCCTGAATCAGACTATGACCAAGACATAACTCCTTTGTGAGTTTCAAGAAAAGACGATGTGACCAGTTTAGGAAAATTTACTCAAATCACCCAGCAAATCTGAAATCAAGTTAAGACCCTTTGATTCTGATCTGAGGATCAAGGTTACAGAATTTGAGGAATTCTGTTTGGAATTCAGACCTGTGATCAGAAAGTCGGGATATGGATTTAAGATATACTCATTGTATTCAAAAGAAACTCAAAACTGAAAACTTGCATAGAAACCCTGTTTTCTTAAAGGACTGTCTTACGCCAGAATGCTGGAGGGAGCATTTGGTATAAGGGAAGTTCAGTTGCAACAGCTGGCGGGAAGTGTTCAAAGGATGGCTCACGCGACAAAAACCTGCCTAGGTCTTGACCAGCCTTGGTATGGTGAAAAATGGTGTGCTTCTGGTGGTACGATGGGGACGAAGCGGTCCTTGAGTGAAGTGCGAGGACACCTAAGGAGGATCCTGGAGGGTTCTGACCATGTGATGCATGGGCTCGCGGTGCTTAGGACACCCATGCGTATATCGTGGAAGATATATATTATATGATGGACCAATGTTTATTGTAATCTGTTACTGGATCTCACCGCCGCTGACCAACTGGTCTCAACGAAGAGTCCAGAGTGATACTGTTTTTTTTGTGAGAAACAAGGATTGAATGGAAATTTTGAGTTATGACATCTGATAACCAATAATTGTTTGTCAATGGATTGTTTTATAAGTTAAAGTTTAAAGAGGAGTGTGTGCATATCTGTATTCTAAAGCAAAAGTTAAGAAAGGCATTCAATTATGGGTAAGTGAGTACTTGTCTGGTTCTACCAATTCTAGTGGTTGGGCGGTGGCTAACCCATGGGCCGGATGGGATTAGGCTAGAATCAGTAGAGTTTTAATAATAAAATTGATTAATAGGAATACGTTTAGAACTCGAGTAGTTAAATAAAAGCATGAAAACTTCTCTAATGAATAGATCAATGGATGTGCCTGATTCAATTAGGAAAAAATCGTTGATCCCTTCAAGTTAAGTCTGTAATAGTTTCCCTTCTATCTAGTTTATTCAGATGAAGGCTAGTTCAGTATCTTGACTTCGTTAGAAAAATTCGTTAAGAAAATAAAAATGGTGGAATTGTCTCCGTTTTTCGAGCATGGAAAATTTTCCCGGTTTGGGTTTTCGGAATGACCACTAGCTTAGTCTCGTGCCCAGACATTCGAGAGCGAGGCCTCGAGTGGGAAACCCTGCCCCACGCATGAGGGGCTGCTTTCGCTGCGAGCTACCGGGAATCATGTGGAGGGGGCAGTGGGATCCCACAACCATGATGCAGAGATTTTTTATGTAAAGATCTTGCTCAGACAGAAGTTTGAGATGAAGGATCGGGGGGAGCTCAGATATTTCTTGGGCATTGAGGTGATTATGTCACCACATGGTATTGGATTACTGCAGAGACAGTATGGCTTGGACATGTTGTCTAAGTATGGTATGACAGCTGTAAGCCTATCTCAGTGTCATTGGATCAGAATGGCAAGTTGAGTGCAGATTCAGGAGAGATTTTGGAGAATCCTACTATGTATAGGCGCATAGTAGGAAGCTTGATCTACATGACGATCACCAGGCCAGATTTGAGCTATGCTGTTGGGTTGGTGAGTCAGTTTATGCAGGTTCCTCAAAAGCCGCATTTATGTAAGATTCCTCCCTAGCCTCTTAAGATGTCCAACATCTTCTCGTGTAATCAAATCCCTCTTCAAAAATATAAAAGATCTTGTTTCGAACTGTTTTAGCCTAGAGAGAGAAAATATTCTAGAGAGAGAATATTCAAATTTTGAATATTTTTGGATAGAAAAATATCTCATCTTATTAAAATAAGTTCCCCTGAAACAGAAATTCAAAAAGAACTTTCCAATGTGCAATTGGAATTAATTGGAATTGGGTATAAAGGACCTTAGCCTAATGGTCTAGATTTTCAGAAATTTTTAGATTATGGTCCAATTAAGGTTCCTGTGGGCCAATAGGATTAATCCATGTGTGGGGAGGAGATAAATCCAATTTGTAAAAGAAATTACCCAAAAATGAGTAAATGCTCACATAAGATGAAGAGTTGAATAAGGACAAGGCTAATAGTTAAAAAAGGGGGAGATATTTAGAAGTAAATACTCACATAAGATGAAGAGTTGAATAAGGACAAGGCTAATAGTTAAAAAAGGGAGATATTTAGAAGTAATGATGCATTTTTGATACCTCTGCATGGGGAATTCCCCCTCATGAATGAGACACCTACTTCACATGTGCAATTGAGTTTTAAATCTTCAAAAATTGAGATATTTCATCTCTCCTCTCTTCTAATTCAAGTCTAGTTCCAAAAAGTTAGCTCAACTGACCTAAAAATGGTCAAAAATTGACCAAACTGAATTGAAAAATTCTAGAATCAGTTTGTTTGGTTTGGAGCTCACTTTTTTCTATAAATAGAAGCCTTCCCCTTTGTTGAAACTCAATAGTGTCTTATGCACTGTTACTCTATTCCACCCAAGCCAAGAACTGTGAATTTATTAATAATTCACTAGTTTTTGACATTTCCCTCTTCCAAAGATTGGTGGCCACTCTTGTTCTAACAAGAGTTGAATCCTCAAACCATCAAGCCAAAGGAAGGCTATCAAAGTCATTAGTAAGTTGATGATTCTCTTTTTTTTTCACTTATTTTATGGGTTTTTATGGTTTTAAATGGTTTTTATGTTTTATGTCTTCTCTAAAAATGTTATGCCTCATTACAAAAAGGCATTCCCCTCTCTTCTCTAGCAAAACCAACCATTCTCTATCATAGGTGAATGGTTAATTGATTAATGTCAAGTTTTTATAATGTTTATCTCAACTAAGTGAAAAAATATTTACTTTAGGATAGTTTCAATACTTTGGTGCACTTTTAATTATTTTTAAAGACTTAGAAATTTGAAAAAATGGTCAGCCATACAAAGGAGGTTATGGCAAAATTTTTAGAAATTAGTGAAATAGAATTCATCTTTTATTATTCTAAAAGAGTAATCCTTATGGTTTCTATATTCTAAAGTATCATTTTCATGCATAGAAGATGCATTTTGATTATGTGTATAAAAGATAATTTTTTTATATCAAAAGTGTTACTTTTATCATTTTTTGATTTTCTTGCATAGAAGTATGCATAAAAGATAAATTTTTTATATGAAAAGTGTTACTTTTATCATTTTTATTTTCATGCATAGAAGTATGCATGAAGGATAAATTTTTATATCAAAAGTGTTACTTTTATCATTTTTTATTTTCATGCATAGAAGTATGCATAAGGGATAAATTTTTATATCAAAAGTGTTACTTTTATCATTTTTGATTTTCATACATAGAAGTATGCATAAAGGATAATTTTTTTATATATCAAAAGTGTTACTTTTATCATATTTGATTTTAATGCATAGAAGTATGCATAAAAGATAAATTTTTATTATAAAAGTGTTACTTTTATCATATTTGATTTTAATGCATAGAAGTATGCATAAAAGTGTTACCTTTATCATATTTGATTTTAATGCATAGAAGTATGCATAAAAGTTAAATTTTTATTATAAAAGTGTTACTTTTATCATATTTGATTTTAATGCATAGAAGTATGCATAAAAGATAAATTTTTATTATAAAAGTGTTACTTTTATCATATTTGATTTTAATGCATAGAAGTATGCATAAAAGATAAACTTTTATTATAAAGTGTTACTTTTATCATATTTGATTTTAATGTATAGAAGTATGCATAAAAGATAAATTTTTATTATAAAAGTGTTACTTTTATCATATTTGATTTTAATACATAGAAGTATGCATAAAAGATAAATTTTTATTATAAAAGTGTAACTTTTATCATATTTGATTTTAATGCATAGAAGTATGCATAAAAGATAAATTTTTATTATATTATAAAAGTGTTACTTTTTTTATATTTGATTTTAATGCATAGAAGTATGCATAAAAGATAAATTTTAACCAGAGATCGACGTAAATGAACATTTCTCAAGAAATCCATGTTTTTGAAATCTGTAAACAAATATTCGTCGAAAGAAATTTTAGAAAAAGAGAAATTGAGATAGTACCTTTCGAGAAAGATAATTTTAGGAAGAACCTTTCCAGACCTAAACACTGACTCAAACTATTGACCAAGACCTAATTCCTTTGTCAGTTTCAATCAATGACGATGTGCCCAATTCAGGGAAAATGTACTCAAATCACCCACCGAATCTGAAACTAAGTTAAGACTTGTGATTTTGATCTGAGGATCAAGTTAATAGAATTCGAGGAATTCTATTTAGAATTGAAAACTAGATCTAGAAGTATTGAGATACGGATTTACAATATACTCATGGTATTCAAACGAAAATCAAAACTGTAAACTTGCATAAAAACCCTGCCTTCTTAAAAGACTGTCTTATGCCAGAATGTTGGAGGGAGCATTTGGCATATATGTTTATCTAAGGGAAGTTTGGTTGCAACATCTGGAGTACAAGAGCTCTAGCACAATACCAAGACCAAATAAGAAGAGCTTCAATGCCAGATGTAACAGCTAACCTCAAATCTGAAAGCAGCAGAGGAGAGGGCAACTCACTTACAGCAAGCGAGAGAACAATCGAACAAGGCCCATGCAGAAAAAATAAGAACACTTAACGACACTATAAGTGCAAGCCAAGTCGAAATGCAAAGGAAATAATTGGCCCACCAAGAAGCAATGAAACAACTTCCATAACAATGAGACAGGACAGTCAGAGGCTGTGCTGAAAGACTCCAACGAATAACCGAAGCTCGAGGAAGAGAAGCAACAGCGTGGCATGTCCAAGTGGATGCAACCAGGAGATTCGAGGATTTTGATGCTGCAAGGATGGTTCGTGAAACTGCAATATCAAACCTTCTCAGTAGCCATAATCCTTCTTGAAGCACTTCGTGAGCCATAATCCTGCTTGAAGCACCTCGTCGCGAGCCGTGATCTCTCCAGCAAAATGCTCGCCTACGATCCCTGAATGAGCTTCATCCAATATCGTTAACGAACTCATCTTCTCTCATACATCTTCTTAGCACATTATCTTTTCCTAGCTTATTAGTTCTCTTCCAAAAATTAGTTGATAAGGTGCAGCAAGCTTGATAAGCCACTGCATTTTATCTTTGTTGAAAGGTATTTCTTGCGGAAAAGCATGAGCTAGATAATTTGATATTTCCTCGCTCCATTTGGGTACCATGTCCAATTTGAACAAACAAGCATTAGGGAGATCATCTTCAACACCAATTTTGCTGGTTCCCCATTTGGAATTCTTGACATATGATCGGCTAACACATGCTGTGTTCCTTTGCTTACAGTGACTGTAAAGTTGAATTCCAACAATAATAGCAACCATCGTGTGATTCTTTCCGTGGTCCAAGCTTATTCACTAAGTATAATAAGGCTTAATGGTCCATGAAGAATACAAATTTGTTGGCCAATAGGTAATGTCGATACTTCTTGACGGTGTAACAATCCTTCCCTCTCGATGATGGTGGTGTAGTTCACCTCTGCATCATTTAACTGATGACTAGAGAAGCAGCCTAGATAGTCCAATTTGAACTCACCATGCTGGTGGGCTAGTACGCATCCAATAGCAAAGTTTGATGCATCAATATGCATATGAAATATGAGATCCCAATTGGGGGATTGTAGAATTGGCACGTTAGCCAATGCCTGCTTCAACCAATCATATACTTCCTGGTATTCCTCAATCCATTCAAAGACAATGAGTAGCTTGTACAATGGTCTGGCGATTTCAGCATAGAAAATTATGAAGCGACGGTAATATCCCACGTGGCTCATAAATCTTTGCACATCTTTGTAATTAGTAGGCGGTGGCAGCTCCAATATCAACTTGACCTTGCTATCATCTGTGGATATACCGTTCTTTGAGACAATTGTGTCCCAATATCACACCATGTTTGACCCAAAACTGACACTTTAAAAGGTTCATGGTGGATATACGATATAATCGACATCGCTTAAACACTTTCCTTAAGCAAGCCAGATGGTCCGCCCATCGAGAGTGTGAGTGTGCACACAGATCATCAATGAATACCTCCAACCACTTCTGTAAGTAGTCTTTGAAGGATGTGCACATCAATCGTTGAAATGTTACTGGGACATTGGTGAGAACGAAGGACATAACCTTGTATGCAAATGCCCCCCACAATGTATTGAAAGTTGTCTTATGCTGGTCCTCTAGTGCTATGGACACCTGATTGTAGCCACAGAATCCATCCAAGAAACTGTAAGTTTCTTCACTAGCCACTCTTTCCAAAACATGTTTTGTATAGGGTAGTGGATAATGGTCTTTCCTAGTAGCTGCGTTGACCTTTTTAAGACCAACACATACCCTAAGTTTTTCATTCTTTTTTGGCACTATTATGATTGGTGACAACCAATCCGTATGTTCTATTTCATAAATGAAATCCACAGCAATGAGCTTGTCTATTTCCTCCTTTACAATTGTCGCATACTTAGAATTCATCTGGTATGGCTTCTGCCTAGTTGGCCTTGACCCTTCCATGATTGGAATCATATGCTGTACTACCGCAAGTGGTACCCCCTTCATCTCCTTGTAATTCCAGACAAAACAGTCCTTAAATTCCTTAAGGAGAGCAACGAGCTCATCTTCTTCAACCGAAGTCAAGTCCTTAGCAATGTATACGAGTCTAGCTTCCTCCCCTGGTCCTGCAATATCAACTTCCTTGACTTCCGTCCGACCATCGTATGATGTGGATAGCCCATCCTCCTTAACCCTTCTTGCCGTCAGTCGGACCACTTTTCGCTCGTCTCAATAGTGTAGGTTTTGAAGTGGTCAGGTACTGAGAGTAAGTCTCGTTTGTCCTCATTTTTACTTTTGGTTTTAATCATGATCTTTCTAGGCTCACATTCGGCTTCTACCAAGGCTTTATTGCGTTTTCGATGCCCAGCTTTTGTACGCTTAGGTGTTTCTAGCTCTTGAAGGGTGACTCTCTCCTTGTGTCTTCCTTCCAGCGATATCTTACTCAACTCCTCACCCCAATCCTTAGAAAACTCATCGTATACCTTAGTGACCTCAAGGTATCACCACCATTGGGTATCCGTGGGTTTTCTTTGTAATAGGGCATTTCGTCAGACAATGTATCGTTTCCGTTTTTGCCACCTTCTGAGACATTGAGCATTGGTACAACCTTGTGTTATGGTCCCTTCTATACTAGAGGTCTCCTCTTTTGATGCTTCATCAATGGTCTGCCAATTAACCATACAGACAGAGGTCGTGGGGACAGTTCTAGATTCCACATATTGGGTCCCCTTGGGTTGCATCACATCTATGGTAGCTAACATATGCATCCAGTTTTCACTGAAGTCGTGGGGACAGCTCCAGATTCCACATATTGGGTCCCCTTGTTGGGTTGCATCACATCTATGGTAGCTAACACATGCATCCAGTTTTCACTGAAGTCTGGAGGAGGAAGTGACACATACATTTCCGTTCCCTCTTCTTCCTTGGAATTTCGCACCGAGGGCTGGCATATTTGTACAGATGTGGTCCGTTTCGTTGTGACCGAATCATTATCAAACAGTTGTTCTTCGATGGGATGTGCTTTCCATGTTCTTAGATCTATCTTTAAGATTTGTGAACCCTACACACATACACGTGATCTAATACCCAATCAAGTAGCAATTTGGATTCCCTCATGAAGGGTCTCCCCAATATTATATCGTATGAATCCGGTTGATGCAGGAAGCCCATGACCACAAATGTATGGTGGTAGCGAAACGTAAAGAGTTTGAGTTTCACATTCTCGAGAAGTCCAATGGGCCTTGAAGATGTTCCATCAGCCATATTTAGCAGATCTGTCCTTGTGGCTACATTGAGATCAATGGTTGGATCCATCCTTGGTCTTTCAAGAATTACTCCCCCCTTCCTAGACCTCATCCTCTTCCTATTTTGTCTCTTCTAGGTATCTCCGGTCTAGGGGATGGTCCTGCCATTGTACCTTGGAGTGGCTCATCATTAGTTGCCTCTGTACAGCTTTGCAGAATTGAAAGTTCCATGTCTTGTAGGAACGTAGGATGATTGATCATCTGCTCAATATCTTTTTTGGTGTCCAGAGACGGTCCTCCACTTCGCCCACCACTCTTGCTAGGTTATCCTCTTCTTCTAGGGTTACAAACCCTTTCTCAGCTCTAGGCTCCTCATTTATGGGTTCTAAGTTTGGAATTTCTCTCTCACTTCTTCCCATGACCAATTTTGGCTCCTTACCCCGTGATTGGAGTAGGTTTGAATTTCCCATTTCCTTTTGCTCAGCTCTCGCCCTTCGAATATCGAGCTCTTTCTTCCTTAAGCTTAGCTCTCGCCCTTCGAATATCGAGCTCTTTCTTCCTTAAGATCAACTCTCATAAGCTAACGTTCTACCTTGCTCCTTCTGAGATCTAACACTACTTCCTGTGAGGTGGTATGACATGAAAAATTGATATCTTTTATTTTCAATTTTGTGCATATTTTGATGGTTTCTCAATGGTAATAATGTGGAAGCTTGTCCAAGAAGATTGCGGCATCCACAATGGAATAACGGCGTGGTGATGCGGCGGCTTGGCGGCTACCCCGATAACAACATTCTATCTTCAAATATAATGGTTTTACTTGATTTAGGGTACACACATTGTAAATGCCACAAGTATGCTTGATAAATACTTTGGTATGGTAGATAGGCTAGTGATGTGGAAAATAAAAGTGGGCCTTCATGCTCACATGGATTTTAATTGTATTATTAATATGGTATTCACCATAAGGCTACAAGTTGGGGAGTGTGGAAGGCATGTGGAGGAGTGTGTGTAGGTGCATAATTGAGAAAGATTCTTCTAGAATGCCTACATGGAAGAGGAGAATTCTGCCATGTGTAAGTGGGATCTCCACCTACATGCCACTTAGACTTGGCTATTATCTCATCATACTCTCAAAGTCAAAAAGTCTTCAATTTAATAATCAATAGAAGACTTAGCCTAAGAGGACAATTGATGGTGACATCTACCCTTATGTCACTGAAGGGTTGAATATTTTTATGTTGTAATTTGTAACAATGGAAGAGAGGGTGATTCTCCACCTATAAAAGGAGCCCTCCTCTCCCTTTCAAATCAATGAATGAAGCCTCCTCAATTGAGCATTTTGTGTCATTGCCATTCTCTTATCTTTCAAACCCTTATTCAAACACTCTCTTTACATGTGAATATCTCATTTAGCATTAGCTCCTCATGCTTAACCCAATTTTGGACCTCTTTGATGATTCATGATAAGTGGGATAAGGAGTTATTATCTTGGTGGGCTTGTGACTTCTCAAGGTAGCCCTTGCCTTATTGCCGCCCTCCTTTGGAGGTACCAATGGTTTTAGCGGTAATGAGCATGCGGAAAGACTTTGGGAACCATAGGTAAATCTTTACAATTGTCCACTGAGCAATGTTAACCCTTACCCTCTAGCTTGAATCATGAAGGAGATGAAAGGCAAGAGGCGATGTGAAAATTGAGGTTTCATGCAAAGAGAGGGAAGTGCAGTTTTTGTGGTCCAATACCCAAATTTCAACCGGTAATTACTCATCACTCAAGTATTGTTTTCTAAAATTGATCATATGTCTAGGAAGCTCTTTATATACTCTTTCCACTCATGTAACTAATTTCTTAATCCCTTACTTCATTTATGATCAGAATTTCTCCCAAAGTTGCGAATTTTGGTAGTTTTATAGTCTTGTAGTAAAATGCTCATAACTTTTCGCTCGGTTGCCCGTTTTTGAAAGTTTTTATATAGGCACGAAGCTCTCTTCAATCTCTACGCACTTATGTAATCCTCTTTTGTACAATCTATATGTATTTAAAACTGTAATTCTCTGTGTATCTCTATTTTTATAGACTTTTGGCTGATTAATTTCTCCTAATCTCTTATCAAAAGGCAAACCCCATGTATCTTATCCTCTTGTAAGTGATTGCTATATTCTTTTGCTTTAATATGTTCCGTCCAAATCGCCCAATTCGAACGGATGAACCTTACCAACATTCCCCATATGTTTCCGTTCACATAATCCTGAGTCGGAAGATTTTCTTCCAACAAAGAATTGCGCTCTTGTTTGGAGCTGTAAGACTGGCAGAAATTCTTGCTGCTCCTGAGCCTTTCATCTTTCCTTCCATGAATTATGATCTCACCTTTGATGTGTATATCTTTATCTTAACCTAGGGAGAGAAAGGGAGGTGAGGAGGCTGTGAGGTTTCATACAAGTGTATTTTGATTCTGAGAAGTGACCGAAGTCAAAACCCCAACTTTGTGTCACAGTGGGGAAGAATACTTGACCCATCCTGGCTGCACTTTCCATGTACCATCTCATTCGGGGGATGCCGGTGTTCGATAGTCTTGAATTTAATGTTAGATGGGCACTTATTGCCTTGGACCAAGTCTAGCGCGCTAGTTGACAGCCCCATACCCGCCGTAGATTGTGCTTCTTTGTAATGACTGGTTTGGAGACCAAAAAATCCCCAGGCAATATCAATGATACCACTGGACCTGATTAGGGAGGGTGGTTTCTCCTCCTCCCCAAACCCAAAGTACCTCAGCTCTTCTTCCATAGATTCTTCAATACTAGTTTCAACGGTGGTCAGGTTCCTTAAGACACTCCGGTGAGTGCTTGAATGACTAGAAGTCACACTTTTTTGATAGGAAGATCCTGGGTGATTTGATGCACTATCGTCAGGTTAAGATCGTCTCCGATGAGCTTTTTCCAAATTTTAAGTACATATATGTATGATTTGATAAGCTACTTTGATGACCCAATTTAATTTTGATCTGATTCTGTTGTGATCTGTTTCTCAGACCATGAGATTGCAGAGAATAGTTCACAGTGTGAAGTGTCAGAAAACAGTTCACATTGTGAACGTTTTACTACACTTTCACGTGTTCAAAAAATTTTGCTCTTAGGGTCAGAACCCCTCGTCCTTGCTTAGACGTCCCTCCTTTACCAACCTTTGTAGCCTTAGCCTGACTGTGCGTTGGATTGGACTAAACTGTGAGTTTGCAAAAAAGTTCACGTCGTGAATAAAAAATGGTTCAGGCCATGAAGGTCTTCTAAATAGCTCACATTGTGAACAAATTGATTCATGCCGTGAAGAGCTCTAAAAAAGTTCATGGCATGAACGGGTTTTTCTGAATTTTCACGATTCTTAATCTTGTCAGACCTCGTGGCATCAGAGGTGTCAAGCTAAGGTTACCTTTTTTTGTCAAGGCAATCCCATGATTTGCGGCGCTAACATCGAGAGCAATTCGCGACGTAAACTTGCAAAAAACGGTTCACGGCGTGAATATTTTCATGTAATTTCATGTGGAAACTTCCCACATTGACTATTATGATTTTAGGTGCAAAATATTTATCCAACGGTTTTCAAAATGATTGTAATGCATCTAAGGAGTGGAATACAAGTTCAAGGCACCATCGATGGTTTCTTTTTTTTTAGTTTTTGTGAATTAAAAAAAAAAAAGAAAACAGAACACCAACCTGCTCATTCACGTTGATGCTTCCAACGATTAAAATATCAAAATTAACTAGAAAAAACAGTGAAGCCCTATTCTAAGACCACTCCACCACACGCATACACACAACAACCACAACCAATTTCACACAGTTTCTTACTTCCACACAAATCTTATCCATTCACTTTCTACACAATGTACTACCAGAATGCAAGGGAAATCATCAATCTTATGCAATGGGAGCTGAAACTCCAAGAGGAAGAAAGAAACAAAGGTGTTTCCCCCAAGTAGCGGCACCAAAAATATGGGCTACCACACCTCCAAGAGGGAACTCAATGCATTCACCTAAAGGATGAGCAATAGATCACAACTATCGTAGTAAGGAACTTACCGATTCTTTTAACTTGAGTCCCTTGAGGCCTCCAAGCTCACTTGTTAAGCTCCAAACCTCCAAGCTCCATCCAGGCTGTCACCATAGAGTAGCTCGCACCATCCCATAAGGCAATCACTCTCTCTCACTCTCCCACACAAGCATGAATCATACAAGCATAGAAGAGGAACAATGCTAGAATGCTCTCTCTCTCAATCTCTCTCAAGACACAAAGAAGAGCTCTCTATAGCACAAAAGGGGATTGTGTCTTTTCATTATGAGAAAATGCCTTATATACATTTGGCCCTTATTCACACTTGGACACCAAAAACTTACTTAATTGGGCCTTGGGTGGCAAATATCTCATAATGTACAACTTTTATAGTGTCGTTTCATGACACTTATTAATGTCCTCAATTGGCGGATCATGTTTGTTAATCCAAAATGGGATTGGTTGAACTTGGGAGACTTCAATAGCTTCTCTTTCCTCACGAGACATGAAGGAAGAACTCAGCCAACCAGCAATCCCCTGACATCAAGCCAATGAAGGTGAGCAAGAACTATCCAGAGAATCTACTAGAGAGGAACTCCGTGAAGGAGACCGTCAATGACGCGAGCGGCGTCTCCCTGGCCCACTACGCACAGGTGTAAAATGATTGGATTGGAGCGAAGCTCATCCTTACCTACATCCAAAGCAGTGAAAAATCCTCCTCCATAAAGTTTTGTCACTTCGTCCTCGAAATCATCCAACAATTACTCCAAAGCATAGGCCCTTGTATTCTAGATCCGGAATACTAGGTGCTCAAGGTGCCAACTCCATCTTGTCGAGATAGGCAGATATAGCCTCCTACGTGTCCATGCATATATCT
This sequence comes from Cibotium barometz, assembly GCF_041138505.1. Classification (NCBI taxonomy): domain Eukaryota; kingdom Viridiplantae; phylum Streptophyta; class Polypodiopsida; order Cyatheales; family Cibotiaceae; genus Cibotium; species Cibotium barometz. Next base: position 9,504,787 of record NC_141086.1, on the reverse strand, counting down.
TCATGCTGAGAAGCAAATCAATGAGTTGTAAATCCATGACAAATATCAAGTGATCAAGGACCAGGTGAGGGATTTCAACCCTGTGCAATGAGGGACAGGTTTGGTGGAGCAAGGAGCATAATGTACCCCAATCAACCCAAGTGTAATGAAGAGAACTCAAATATTCACTTTTCCCTAACCCAAACTTGTGCACTCTTGGAATCGAAGTGGGCATATGGAGCCTGACATGACATATATGTATGGCTAGTGGAGCCAGCCATGGTGTGTCTTTGTGGCATATGGAACCTGACATGATAGTACATGTATGACTCATGGAGCCTGACATGATAATACATGTGTGGTTTGTGGAGCCTGACATGATAATACATGTGTGGTTTGTGGGGCCTGACATGATAATACATGTGTGGTTTGTGGGGCCTGACATGATAATACATGTGTGGTTTGTGGGGCCTGACATGATGTACATGAGTGGTGCTACATATGACGGAGGTATGAGTTCACATTTAACTCTACATGAGGTCGACCTTGTGCTATGTTCATTTGGCTCCTACGGATGTCGACACGATCCCATGTTCTTTGGAGTCAGGACATTTTTCTTTGGATTGCATTCTTTGCCATTTGAGGGGCATAGTTTTTGGATATGTGGCTCGACATTCAAGTGCATCTATGACATAGATATGGTGGATCATGCTTTCAACTTCTTGAGTGGTGCTACATATGACGGAGGTATGAGTTCACATTTAACTCTACATGAGGTCGACCTTGTGCTATGTTCATTTGGCTCTTATACATACATAGATATGGTGGATCATGCTTTCAACTTCTTGAGTGGTGCTACATATGACGGAGGTATGAGTTCACATTTAACTCTACATGAGGTCGACCTTGTGCTATGTTCATTTGGCTCCTACGGATGTCGACACGATCCTGTGTTCTTTGGAGTCAGGACATTTTTCTTTGGATTGCATTCTTTGCCGTTTGAGGGGCATAGTTTTTGGATATGTGGCTCGACATTCAAGTGCATCTATGACATATTCTAGTCTTGGCCTACACGATGATTCTTTTGTGCCAAGACCACTTGACATTCTGGCCAGGAGTTTTGAGCTTCTTTGGCAGATACCTTTCATGCTAGATTCACAGTGTGGTGAGGATGGGCTTATGAGTTTTCCTTTTGACCCTAGGGCTACTATCTCTTTGGAGTTGAGATTTCCTTTTGATCCAGGAGCTACTACCATTCTAGCTTCAATGGTTCGGGGTGTATATCGTACATATCCCTTTGATCGTGGAGGATACTCGACTATATTCGTCATTGGTTCCTTATCTACTCCACTTGCACCAAATTATCATGGGGCCATTTTCCTTGGGATTTTCATGCCTCGGATTTCCTTTTGATCCAGGAGGTTTCATAGATAGCCTCATCATGGATGGGAGCCCTCTATCCTTTCCATTTGACCCACGGGGTCTTATGATTCATGCATGGGTCTTCTCCTACATTCAGTCATGGATGTGATTTTTTTGGGATTTTGTACATAGCCTCTTGTATATGTTTTATGCGCACGACCAACCTTTGATTTCAAGAACAAAATCATTTTAGGAGGGGATGGTTTGTAACAAAGTGTCCTAGTGGTGCACATGCACATGGGGATGGGCCTAGGCACATGGGGTTAGGGTCCATTTACACGGGGTTAGGGCCTAGGCACATGGGGTTAGGGTCCATTTACACGAGGGGCACATGTGCCTAGGGCCTAGGCACATGGGGTTAGGGTCCATTTACACGAGGGGCACATGGGACCCTAGGGGTATAAATAGGAGATTACTATCATGTACTAGGATCTTTTACTCAATTTATGACATTTGGACATCTATTCTCCTTGTAACATGTGTTCCCATGGATATGGTGCAAACTCCCACGAGTGCTCTAGGTATTGCTCCCTATGATGAGCTTCCTCTAGGTGAGAGGCTTACATACCACACTTCCATAGTTTCTTGCACCTAGGCTGACAAAGATGCAAGATCTTATGCCTTTATCTTGTTCAACATAAAACCCTCCATTTGTCATCAATTTGATGAAATGATGAAAAAACTATGGGAGAATTGTGGGATACCATTCAGAGGAGGTATCACTATGAGAACTCTACTCAGAAGGTAGCCTTGGAGAATCAGCTCTCCAACCTAAATGTTATCAATATTGCTAACATCATGGATTTTGGTATGGAGTTCATAACCATTCAAAAGCAGTTGGTCTCTTTGTTTTCCAAACAAAATAATTTTTGTGAAGCTCACCAATACTCTCCTTTCCTTTCTTAAGGGGGGGTGGAGAAAGACAAGGTTGCTTGTGTTTGAAAGAGATAAGAGAAGTGGCAGTTGGGAAAGAGGAGAGAAGTGAGGCAAGTTTTTCTTTTAGTTAACTAAGAGTTAAGTTAACTGAGGAAAAATGGAATAGAACTCCCGTGAGACTTTTTTTAGTACTCTCGAGTCTCATTAACAAAGGAGGGTAAGTAATATTGCATTTGTTGCACCTAAAAATATGACCTTGAGTTAACTCCCAATTCCCACTTAACTAAGAAGGAAAATGGTTTCACTCCTTCCTTTCTCCCACTTAACTAAAGAGAAAACAAACTCGTTTCACTCCTCTCTTAACTCTTCGCTTGTCTCATCTCTCTCAAACACACACAGCCCCCCCTCTCTCTCTCTTTCTCTCTCTCTCTCTCTCTCTCTCTCTCTCTCTCTCTCTCTCTCTCTCTCTCTCATGAGAGTGCTACTATGCTTCGCACAACTTGTTAAGGATAGTATTAATGAAAATACAAGACAATCCTCTTTTACTTTTATGAACGAGCAAGTAGAAGTGCCTAGGTAAAATCTTGATATGTCTATCTATCTAAGTACACCTGAGTGAGCAAATTTAAGGCCCTGCAAGTGTTCCCCAGGCCTTCATCCAAAATTTCTTCAAATAAAATCCTTGTAATTCTCACTTTCTTACTTTTGACATGGTTGTGAATGTTTATTCCCTCTACCATGTATTTGGCATGCTTCAAGTCAGTTGGTAGTCCAAATGCTTTTACAACTAGCTTGCTAGAGAAATCTATCTTTATAATAACACCACCAAGCTCTTCTACCATTCCCACCTTCATCCATTCTCATCCAATCACATCATTTTTCATCTCATCACATCTTTCCACACTTATACTCATCACATCTCATCCACTCGCATCTACCCATGTCTGCATCTCATCACATCACATTCATTCACATCTCATCCATTTATATCTACCCTGATCCACATTACATCCATTTCACCTCACATCTCATTCATGCACATCTATCCCGATTCACATCCCATCACATCACATCCATTCACATCACATATCATCCATTTCTATCTATCCCAATTTACATCATATCATCCATTCCTATCTATCCCAATTTACATCACATCACATCTCACCCATTCACACTTATCCCGACTCACATCACATCACATCCACTCACATTCATCACATTCATTGTATCCCCATTCCATCACATACATTCTATCCACATTACATCACGTCCACATCATATCTCATTCATTCCATCCACATTACATCACATCCACATCATATCTCATTCATACACATCCCATCTCATTCATCCACATCATATCTCATTCATCCACATCCATCCAATCATTCACATGTAGGACTATCCACATATATCCATACATTCACATCTATCATTTCACATCCACATATATTCACATTTCATTTACATCCACATCCACATCTCTTTACATTACATCACATCTCATCCTCATCCACATCCACATCCCTTTACAGCACATCACATCTCATCCACATCCACATCACATTCACATCCACATCTCTTTTCATCACATCACATCTCATCCACATCCACATCACTTTCACATACACATCCCTTTACATCACATTCTTTCACATACACATCCACATCTATTTACTTCCCATCTCACCCTTTCACATATCCTCTCATCTCATCATTCACATCCACATCCATTTACTTCACATCTCATCCACATTCATTTTCATCACACCACATCCTATCACATCCCATTCACATCTTATCACATCTATTCACATTTAGTAGCTTTTCCTACTCTGATACCGATAATGAGACTTTTTCTAAATTTCTGCCAATTGTTTGGCTTAGATAAAGGTTCTTTTTCTCGACGACTATTTTCCTATTCTTTCTCAATTTCTCAAATGAATTATATTCAATATTCCTCTTTTGTATAAAAGAATTCATGGGATTTACAAAAATCAATTCTACCTATATTTCCACTTTTGATAAATATTCATAAATTGAATTATACTAAACATTCCTCTTTTTCCCATTTAATTTCTTGGATCTCAAATATCATGGGAATTCCTCTTTTTACATTTAATTGCTTGAATTCTAAATGTCATGGGAATTCCTCTTTTATCATCAAATAAATAAGAATATCCATTAATTCAATATGCCAAGAATTCCAATCTTAATTGTGAGATCCCTGTTCCCCACCGATCAACGGATTCGGGGTACTAGCAGCGGAAGTAGCACATCATGCGTGGGTAGGGGTCTCACACTCGGGGCCTCGCCCACGGATATCCGGACAAGAGACTAATCCGTCGGTTTGTCCAAAACCGAAACTGGAAAAACTTCCTTTACTCGGAAAGCATGGGCGATTCCACCAGGATAACTCTTTACTCTAACGTAGTCAAGATCATTACGGATCAACTGATCTGACTGCACCTTTAACGGTACTTGGTCAAATCAAGGTAGAAACTTGCACTTGGATCATTGGGATCAACGCTTTTTTCCCCATCAAGAGGCACAGCCGTTGATTCCTATCCATAGAACAATTTCTATCCGGGATTTACTTTATCTATCGTAAAAACAAAGTTGAGTCTCGATTTATGGATCCATCAGTCCAGCCTAACCCCATCCGATCCCATGGGTTAGCCAACCGCCCAACCACTGTAGTGATGGGATCCAATTTGGAATTTGGTTAGGTTTTGTCCCGGGTACCAAGGAAAAGAGTTCCAAGGCCCCCTAGCCGGAATTTCATGCAAACATAAAACTAGCCACACCACTTACACACCCAATATGAAAATTGCCTTTTTCTTAGCATCAGCTAACTTTAAAACAATCCTTTAATGAAACCATAGTACCACTGATCACAATCTCCCAATTTATCCAGTTGATTCATAATTTCCCATCATTCCTTCATCAGAGTATCTATGGCATCATTGGCAACTAGAACGCTCACCACCTGTCCACACAGAGGCCGTTTCCATAGTTCCTAGCCCATAATACTCGGCAATATAATCACTTATCAAGATGGACTCTCGTTGAAGATCAGCAAGATCAACCAACAGATCCATATAAAAGAGCCATGGACTCATCCGTTGAGGACCAGCAAGGTCAGTCAACCAGATCCATGCCCGGTTTCACAAAACAACTCTTACTCCTTGTTCCAATATCTTCCTCGACGCACGCGTGGGTATCCTAGGCGACCCAGAGCCCGAGCACCGTATGGTCAGCACCCTCTAGGATCCTTCGCAGGTGACCTAGCGCTTCACTCATAGGCCGCTTCCTTGGTCCCTCATCCACCGTACCGGAAGCTCACCATTTTAATCGAACCGAGGCTGGTCAAGACCTCGGTCGACCTTGCTACGCGAGACGTCCTCCATTGACTCTCCGTCAGCAGTTGCAACTTTATCAGTTAGGTCTCCACGACCTTAATCACAAGACGGTCAAAATGCTTCCCCAGCATTCTTGACATAAAACAGCCATTTACAAACAGTTTACAAATACAGTTTCTATATTAACTCTCATTTTTCCACATTATCCCTCATTAATCCACATTACTTATTCCACATTCCAAGTATATGTGTACTCATCCAATCACCTCCTTTTCCATCTCTTCACTTCAAATTCCTTCACATCACATATCATATATTCACATCCATATCCACATCCATACATCCACATCCACATCCACATTCACATCCATACATCCACATCTACATGCTTATCTCCATTTTCACATCCTCATTTATACATCCACATCCCATATCCATACACATCCATACATCCACATCTACATCCACATACATACATACATCCACATCCACATTCCACATTCACATCTATACATCCACATCTACACATACATCCACATCCACATTCCCATACATCCACATCTATACATCCACATTCCACATTCACATCTACATTCACATTCACATACATCCACATCTACATTCACATTCACATACATCCACATCCCCATTCCCATTCACATCTATACATCCACATCTATACATCCACATCTACATCCACATACATACATACATCCACATCCACATTCCACATTCACATCTATACATCCACATCTACATCCACATTCACATACATCCACATCCACATTTCCATTCACATCTATACATCCACATCCATTCATATCCATACATCCACATCTACATCCACATTTACATCTATGCATATACATCTTCATGCATATATCCATTTTCATGTTCATACATCCACACTCCCATCTCCATATCCACACATCCACATACATACATCCATTTTCACATTCCCATTTATATAACCCCATATACTTTCACATCTAATCTTTTACATCACATCCATTCTCGCCCTATCACAACTCATATACATCTTATCCTATCACATACACTTCTTACCTCATCCCCCCATACACATCTTAATTCATCTTATCACATCCTAACTTATTTCATAAGCATCTTATCACCTCTTATCACATCCTATCACTTTCCATACGCATCTTATCAATTCTTATCACATCTCATACACCTCTTATCACATCTTATCACATTTCATATCTTTTTTTTTTTTTTAAAAGAGAATTCTTTTATTTGATATAAGATTTCTCTACACATTTATTTATACATAAATTCTATTTAAGGAGACTAACACTTTCGAAATTAAAATCAATCTTTTATGCATCTTCTTATGCATGATTTCAATTTGGTAGGGAATTATACTTTTAGAATAAAAGAATTTCTCTTATGCATCTAAGTTAAGCATAAAATCCATTTATGAGGAAAATCATACTTTTAGTATAAAAAGAATATCTTTTATGCATACCTATATGCATGCAATCCAATATGATAAAAGTAACACTTTTGATATAAAATTTTTTCCTTTATGCATACTTCTATGCATGAAAATTAAAAATGATAAAAGTAACACTTTTGATATAAAAATTTTCCTTTATGCATACTTCTATGCATGAAAATTAAAAATGATAAAAGTAACACTTTTGATATAAAAATTTTCTTTTATGCATACTTTTATGTATGAAATAAAAATGATAAAAGTAACACTTTTGATATAAAAATTTTCTTTTATGTATGAAATAAAAATGATAAAAGTAACACTTTTGATATAAAAATTTATCCATTATGCATACTTCTATGCATGAAAGTAAAAATGATAAAAGTAACACTTTTGATATAAAAATTTATCCATTATGCATACTTCTATGCATGAAAATAAAAATGGTAAAAATAACACTTTTGATATAAAAATTTATCCATTATGCATACTTCTATGCATGAAAGTAAAAATGATAAAAGTAACACTTTTGATATAAAAATTTATCCATTATGCATACTTCTATGCATGAAAATAAAAATGGTAAAAATAACACTTTTGATATAAAAATTTATCCTTTATGCATAATATTAAAATTCAATTTCTCCATGATTATAATGAAATTCTTTCAATTAATCTAGGATGATGATTCCTAGAATATGGTAGGAAGTCCTCTTTTTATGCTTTGAATGAAAATTTTTTTATGCATAATTTTTATAAAAATTTTGCCATAGCTCCGCTGCTATGACTGATAAATCTCAATTTTTCTAAGGGATAAAGCTTATCATTAAGGAAATAATTAAAATGATTCTCTAATTGGATCCTTAATCCATAATGGATTGAATCATCAATATACATAAACTAAAAGCATAAGAAAAAGCCATTAATTTGGCCTCAAGCATAGCTTTATCTTGGGTTAAGGAAAAGCTTTATGAAAAGCTTGATTTGGATTGAGAATGGGTCATGAGTATGACCATTTCTTGAGTGAGAGAGAGAATTTACATAAGAATCATTAGAATTTAAACATAAATGAAAATTAACTTCAATAGCATTTATTAAATTATGTAACTCTTCACTACTATTCAAACTTCAATAGCATTTAAAAAAACCATACCAATTAAACTTCTCAAGCTTGAGAGGGGTTGAGAAGAGAGAAACATTGAGAAATTATAGAAAGATGAATATTCACTAATTACCTTACAACTTGCTTGATTCTTTGTTCACGGTAGAGGCCCCCAACCAATCAATTGGTTAAGTATGTTGATGGAGCCGCTAATGGGAATTGAAGAAAGAGGGAAGCTCCAAAAACTAGTGAATTATTAAATGAATTCACAGTTCTTGGCTTAGGTGGAGTAGAGTAACGATGCATAAACACTATATATTTTTCAACAAGGGTGAGGCTTCTATTTATAGGAAAAATTGAGCTCCTAACCAAACAAACTGATTCTAGAATTTTCTAAATCAGTTTGGTCAATATTTGACCATTTTTAGGTCAGTTAAGCTAACTTTTTGGAACTAGACTTGAATGAGGAGAGAGGAGAGATGAAATATCTCAATTTTTATGAGTTTAAAACTCATTCAAGCATGTGAAATATGCACCTCCTTTAAAGAACTCCCCTTCCTTACATATGTCATATTTTTAATATTGCTCATAGTTTTTTACTAATAAACCTTGTACATTTTCAACTCTTCATCTTATGTGAAATATGCACCTCCTTTAAAGAACTCCTCTTCCTTACATATGTCATACTTTTAATATTGCTCATAATTTTTTATTAATAAACCTTGTACATTTTCAACTCTTCATCTTATGTGAAATATGCACCTCCTTTAAAGAACTCCTCTTCCTTACATATGTCATACTTTTAATATTGCTCATAATTTTTTACTAATAAACCTTGTACATTTTCAACTCTTCATCTTATGTGAAATATGCACCTCCTTTAAAGAACTCCTCTTCCTTACATATGTCATACTTTTAATATTGCTCATAGTTTTTTTACTAATAAACCTTGTACATTTTCAACTCTTCACCTCATGTGAGCATTTACTCATTTTTGGGTATTTTCTTTTTACAAGTTGGATTTATCTCCTCCCTACACATGGATTGATGCTATTGGTCCATAGGAACCTTATTTGTACCATAGTCTAAAGATTTCTGAAAATCTAGACCCTTAGGCTAAGGTTCTTTATAGCTATTTTCAATTAATTCCAATTGCACATTGGAAAATTCTTTTTGAATTTCTGTTTCAGGGGAACTCATCTGAATTAGAAGAGATATTTTTCTATCCAAAAATATTCAAAATCTGAATATTCTCTCTCTAGAATATTTTTCTCTCTCTAGGCTAAAACAGATAGAAACAAGGTCTTTATATTTCTGAAGAGGGATTGATTACAGGGAAAGATACTAGACATCAAAAAGGGGGTGGGGGAGGAATCTTACATTCTACCCCACTTAAAAAAATGCGAGATGTCCTCATCTGGCAAACTGGGATAATTTCGCAAGATGCACGAATATGAGACTTAGAGAAAAATTTTAATCAAGATTAACCACCAAGATAAGTCTTAAAGAGAGCAAGATTCAAAATACGAACAAGATTTAAACTTTATTCATTCTCGGAACTTATACAGTAAAGATAGAGGAACTCTTTACACTTCCATAAGCCCGTCCATCATATGGTCACAAAAGCAGTCCTCACAAGCTGCACAAGTATAAGGTAACTCATCTATGGGAATGATTCTGTGGGTTATTGTTGCGCCTATCTCAGTGGTATGAGGTGTTCTAAGAAAAGGACCTCTGAGAGGCTAGCCAAAAACGGGGTAAAGGCATATCTTCTCATGAGGAAGAAAACACGCCAGTAAGAAGACCCGCTCAGAAAACCCAGGATGCCTTGATCTCATGACGCAGTAGTATCGGGGACCCAAACCCAAAGCTTCAATAACCATGGCCAAGCGGACATTGTTACGAAAGTGCTGCTGACCCCAGGGTGTTACCCTAGTTATGTCTTGATAGGTCCGCCATTTTGTCTGCGCTACAGAAGTTCCCAAGTGAGGGAAAAGTGAGCGCTCATACTGCTCTATAAAATCTTTCTTCACAGACTCCCTTGCGTCTTGAAGGTGAGAAATCATCATGGATAAAACTAATTCTTGTTGCCAAGCCATGAAGGAGATTAAGAAAGAAAGGAGATCGATGGAAGTAAGATGATTGTGAACGACAAGTAAAAGTTACGACTTATATAAAGGAAGGAGCTAGCGTAACTTAGAAGCCAACGGTAACTTGCCACTGAAGTTTTTCCGTCTTTCCATGATTTGGGTTTGGCACATTTTTCTATAGAAGGCATTCAAACTTTGAGATGAGGAGATAAAAGAAGTTCGTAAGCTAAATCACCTACTTTCTTTGGTCCACAATATCTGGGAGATAACTTCTTCCCAAGAGATAAAGAACTTCTTTTGGGCCGTACTCGAATGAAGACCAAAACCTTGATATCCAAAACATCGATTCTCACTTCTGAACTCATTGTTCTGAATCTTAAAACAGGTGGGACTCTTGAGAAGTATTCAGGAAAAAGGTTCTTTCTTTTTTAAACAGAATCTTTCTTTTATTTTAGAGAGAGAATAATTATAAGATCAGAAAGGGAGATTCTTACTCCTGTATACCTCTAAGGCTGGGGGAGAATCTTACATTCTACCCCACTTGAAAAGTGCGAGATGTCCTCATCTCGCAAGGTAGAGGACAACTCTTTTTCTTAAGATCCAATTTATTCTGGGGTTCCTTATATTCTGGTCAACCCAACAGAATACGGGGATAATTATCCCTTATATAGAACTCATCATTAAATAACAATTCATTCAGATCATATCATTCATATCTTTAACACGATAATGGTCCATTAGTCTGAAAATTTTCCTTCTGAACATTCCTCCACAGGAATTTTAGTTAAGCAAGTTCTCAATTTGTCATCCCTTAACTTAATTTACCGTCTCAAGTGTTAACAGTAGCAATCTGACAGCACAATCCACTAATCTCATAGTGATTTGCTGAAATCATTATCATCATTCCAGTTATGAATATCATCACTGGGACTCGTCCCATTCATCCTCATTGTGGTTTCGCTCAGCTTATTACATTTCAACTAAATTTCGAAAATCGTCATTTTTCAATCAGAATCCAATTCAATTCATCAATTCTCAAACAGAATTAAAAATCATATCAACCACATTCGAAATCATCATCTGGATAGCATTAACGCTTATAATTTCAAGTCTTAGATTTACTCGTATATACTATCGGTAAAGAGCTGCAGTTATACCCTCGGTATATACGGATAGTCATGATACTCGAAACTATAAGGTAAATACCATCATGTCTAGGTCTCAAGCAAGTCAGGGTTCCATACAATTGCGGTACTTCCAATTGAAGACCCAATTACTAATTTACGAATTTCAATTTGAATTAACAATTTGTATGAATTATATCAAACAATTACAACCTTTTTGTGCGTCTTGATAAACTTTTGACATAATTTGCTCCTCAGTTGATCTTATTGGAGATCTATGACTTAAGTCTGATAAATAGATTTTTCTTTATCCGATCGTCCGAAAAAAAAACATTTGTATATTTATATACAAGTTGCAATAATTACATAGAGTGGTTCGGCTCCAAAATTCAAAATCTCTTCGAGAGACGTATAAGACGACGGTACTGGGCCATAGTCATGCCCTGTTACATAAGTTCTCTAACTGCGAAGGAAGTTATTATTTTCTCCTTAGGGATAAATCGACTAAGGAGTCTATAAATTTGACATGAAAGTTTGAAATTTCGAGGTGTCGAATGATATAGAATGACACCACGCACCATTTTCAGCTTTAACAGGATCATAGTCAATGAGAGATTCTGCCACAGCATTGTACGGCGGTTGCAATGAGCGTGGACATATTGCCCTGCAACCCACTTATGTTGTATTCTCTCCACTGGGGTAGGAAAATATAAATCCTTGAAATGGCGTGCAAGTCTTACTCGGCTTGTTTGAGTTGAAGCGGAAGAGATGAGATGCTCGAAGGCAAATGCAATCATATCTTGAGACTGGGTGAGGTCGGGAATACCAGATAAATGTGGAACTTCCATTTATAAAAACAATTTCTTTGATTAAAATTTCTTCATTAAAGAAGCTTACGGGATGAAAATACATTATGAAAATGCTGTTTCTGAATTCTTATTACCAATTTCAGATAAGAATTTAATTATCTTTATTAGCTTTCAAAAGTGCTCTGATACCAACTGTGAGATCCCTGTTCCCCACCGATCAACGGATTCGGGGTACTAGCAGCGGAAGTAGCACATCATGCGTGGGTAGGGGTCTCACACTCGGGGCCTCGCCCACGGATATCCGGACAAGAGACTAATCCGTCGGTTTGTCCAAAACCGAAACTGGAAAAACTTCCTTTACTCGGAAAGCATGGGCGATTCCACCAGGATAACTCTTTACTCTAACGTAGTCAAGATCATTACGGATCAACTGATCTGACTGCACCTTTAACGGTACTTGGTCAAATCAAGGTAGAAACTTGCACTTGGATCATTGGGATCAACGCTTTTTTCCCCATCAAGAGGCACAGCCGTTGATTCCTATCCATAGAACAATTTCTATCCGGGATTTACTTTATCTATCGTAAAAACAAAGTTGAGTCTCGATTTATGGATCCATCAGTCCAGCCTAACCCCATCCGATCCCATGGGTTAGCCAACCGCCCAACCACTGTAGTGATGGGATCCAATTTGGAATTTGGTTAGGTTTTGTCCCGGGTACCAAGGAAAAGAGTTCCAAGGCCCCCTAGCCGGAATTTCATGCAAACATAAAACTAGCCACACCACTTACACACCCAATATGAAAATTGCCTTTTTCTTAGCATCAGCTAACTTTAAAACAATCCTTTAATGAAACCATAGTACCACTGATCACAATCTCCCAATTTATCCAGTTGATTCATAATTTCCCATCATTCCTTCATCAGAGTATCTATGGCATCATTGGCAACTAGAACGCTCACCACCTGTCCACACAGAGGCCGTTTCCATAGTTCCTAGCCCATAATACTCGGCAATATAATCACTTATCAAGATGGACTCTCGTTGAAGATCAGCAAGATCAACCAACAGATCCATATAAAAGAGCCATGGACTCATCCGTTGAGGACCAGCAAGGTCAGTCAACCAGATCCATGCCCGGTTTCACAAAACAACTCTTACTCCTTGTTCCAATATCTTCCTCGACGCACGCGTGGGTATCCTAGGCGACCCAGAGCCCGAGCACCGTATGGTCAGCACCCTCTAGGATCCTTCGCAGGTGACCTAGCGCTTCACTCATAGGCCGCTTCCTTGGTCCCTCATCCACCGTACCGGAAGCTCACCATTTTAATCGAACCGAGGCTGGTCAAGACCTCGGTCGACCTTGCTACGCGAGACGTCCTCCATTGACTCTCCGTCAGCAGTTGCAACTTTATCAGTTAGGTCTCCACGACCTTAATCACAAGACGGTCAAAATGCTTCCCCAGCATTCTTGACATAAAACAGCCATTTACAAACAGTTTACAAATACAGTTTCTATATTAACTCTCATTTTTCCACATTATCCCTCATTAATCCACATTACTTATTCCACATTCCAAGTATATGTGTACTCATCCAATCACCTCCTTTTCCATCTCTTCACTTCAAATTCCTTCACATCACATATCATATATTCACATCCATATCCACATCCATACATCCACATCCACATCCACATTCACATCCATACATCCACATCTACATGCTTATCTCCATTTTCACATCCTCATTTATACATCCACATCCCATATCCATACACATCCATACATCCACATCTACATCCACATACATACATACATCCACATCCACATTCCACATTCACATCTATACATCCACATCTACACATACATCCACATCCACATCCCCATACATCCACATCTATACATCCACATTCCACATTCACATCTACATTCACATTCACATACATCCACATCTACATTCACATTCACATACATCCACATCCCCATTCCCATTCACATCTATACATCCACATCTATACATCCACATCTACATCCACATACATACATACATCCACATCCACATTCCACATTCACATCTATACATCCACATCTACATCCACATTCACATACATCCACATCCACATTTCCATTCACATCTATACATCCACATCCATTCATATCCATACATCCACATCTACATCCACATTTACATCTATGCATATACATCTTCATGCATATATCCATTTTCATGTTCATACATCCACACTCCCATCTCCATATCCACACATCCACATACATACATCCATTTTCACATTCCCATTTATATAACCCCATATACTTTCACATCTAATCTTTTACATCACATCCATTCTCGCCCTATCACAACTCATATACATCTTATCCTATCACATACACTTCTTACCTCATCCCCCCATACACATCTTAATTCATCTTATCACATCCTAACTTATTTCATAAGCATCTTATCACCTCTTATCACATCCTATCACTTTCCATACGCATCTTATCAATTCTTATCACATCTCATACACCTCTTATCACATCTTATCACATTTCATATCTTTTTTTTTTTTTAAAGAGAATTCTTTTATTTGATATAAGATTTCTCTACACATTTATTTATACATAAATTCTATTTAAGGAGACTAACACTTTCGAAATTAAAATCAATCTTTTATGCATCTTCTTATGCATGATTTCAGTTTGGTAGGGAATTATACTTTTAGAATAAAAGAATTTCTCTTATGCATCTAAGTTAAGCATAAAATCCATTTATGAGGAAAATCATACTTTTAGTATAAAAAGAATATCTTTTATGCATACCTATATGCATGCAATCCAATATGATAAAAGTAACACTTTTGATATAAAAATTTTTCCTTTATGCATACTTCTATGCATGAAAATTAAAAATGATAAAAGTAACACTTTTGATATAAAAATTTTCCTTTATGCATACTTCTATGCATGAAAATTAAAAATGATAAAAGTAACACTTTTGATATAAAAATTTTCTTTTATGCATACTTTTATGTATGAAATAAAAATGATAAAAGTAACACTTTTGATATAAAAATTTTCTTTTATGCATACTTTTATGTATGAAATAAAAATGATAAAAGTAACACTTTTGATATAAAAATTTATCCATTATGCATACTTCTATGCATGAAAGTAAAAATGATAAAAGTAACACTTTTGATATAAAAATTTATCCATTATGCATACTTCTATGCATGAAAATAAAAATGGTAAAAATAACACTTTTGATATAAAAATTTATCCATTATGCATACTTCTATGCATGAAAGTAAAAATGATAAAAGTAACACTTTTGATATAAAAATTTATCCATTATGCATACTTCTATGCATGAAAATAAAAATGGTAAAAATAACACTTTTGATATAAAAATTTATCCTTTATGCATAATATTAAAATTCAATTTCTCCATGATTATAATGAAATTCTTTCAATTAATCTAGGATGATGATTCCTAGAATATGGTAGGAAGTCCTCTTTTTATGCTTTGAATGAAAATTTTTTTATGCATAATTTTTATAAAAATTTTGCCATAGCTCCGCTGCTATGACTGATAAATCTCAATTTTTCTAAGGGATAAAGCTTATCATTAAGGAAATAATTAAAATGATTCTCTAATTGGATCCTTAATCCATAATGGATTGAATCATCAATATACATAAACTAAAAGCATAAGAAAAAGCCATTAATTTGGCCTCAAGCATAGCTTTATCTTGGGTTAAGGAAAAGCTTTATGAAAAGCTTGATTTGGATTGAGAATGGGTCATGAGTATGACCATTTCTTGAGTGAGAGAGAGAATTTACATAAGAATCATTAGAATTTAAACATAAATGAAAATTAACTTCAATAGCATTTATTAAATTATGTAACTCTTCACTACTATTCAAACTTCAATAGCATTTAAAAAAACCATACCAATTAAACTTCTCAAGCTTGAGAGGGGTTGAGAAGAGAGAAACATTGAGAAATTATAGAAAGATGAATATTCACTAATTACCTTACAACTTGCTTGATTCTTTGTTCACGGTAGAGGCCCCCAACCAATCAATTGGTTAAGTATGTTGATGGAGCCGCTAATGGGAATTGAAGAAAGAGGGAAGCTCCAAAAACTAGTGAATTATTAAATGAATTCACAGTTCTTGGCTTAGGTGGAGTAGAGTAACGATGCATAAACACTATATATTTTTCAACAAGGGTGAGGCTTCTATTTATAGGAAAAATTGAGCTCCTAACCAAACAAACTGATTCTAGAATTTTCTAAATCAGTTTGGTCAATATTTGACCATTTTTAGGTCAGTTAAGCTAACTTTTTGGAACTAGACTTGAATGAGGAGAGAGGAGAGATGAAATATCTCAATTTTTATGAGTTTAAAACTCATTCAAGCATGTGAAATATGCACCTCCTTTAAAGAACTCCCCTTCCTTACATATGTCATATTTTTAATATTGCTCATAGTTTTTTACTAATAAACCTTGTACATTTTCAACTCTTCATCTTATGTGAAATATGCACCTCCTTTAAAGAACTCCTCTTCCTTACATATGTCATACTTTTAATATTGCTCATAATTTTTTATTAATAAACCTTGTACATTTTCAACTCTTCATCTTATGTGAAATATGCACCTCCTTTAAAGAACTCCTCTTCCTTACATATGTCATACTTTTAATATTGCTCATAATTTTTTACTAATAAACCTTGTACATTTTCAACTCTTCATCTTATGTGAAATATGCACCTCCTTTAAAGAACTCCTCTTCCTTACATATGTCATACTTTTAATATTGCTCATAGTTTTTTTACTAATAAACCTTGTACATTTTCAACTCTTCACCTCATGTGAGCATTTACTCATTTTTGGGTATTTTCTTTTTACAAGTTGGATTTATCTCCTCCCTACACATGGATTGATGCTATTGGTCCATAGGAACCTTATTTGTACCATAGTCTAAAGATTTCTGAAAATCTAGACCCTTAGGCTAAGGTTCTTTATAGCTATTTTCAATTAATTCCAATTGCACATTGGAAAATTCTTTTTGAATTTCTGTTTCAGGGGAACTCATCTGAATTAGAAGAGATATTTTTCTATCCAAAAATATTCAAAATCTGAATATTCTCTCTCTAGAATATTTTTCTCTCTCTAGGCTAAAACAGATAGAAACAAGGTCTTTATATTTCTGAAGAGGGATTGATTACAGGGAAAGATACTAGACATCAAAAAGGGGGTGGGGGAGGAATCTTACATTCTACCCCACTTAAAAAAATGCGAGATGTCCTCATCTGGCAAACTGGGATAATTTCGCAAGATGCACGAATATGAGACTTAGAGAAAAATTTTAATCAAGATTAACCACCAAGATAAGTCTTAAAGAGAGCAAGATTCAAAATACGAACAAGATTTAAACTTTATTCATTCTCGGAACTTATACAGTAAAGATAGAGGAACTCTTTACACTTCCATAAGCCCGTCCATCATATGGTCACAAAAGCAGTCCTCACAAGCTGCACAAGTATAAGGTAACTCATCTATGGGAATGATTCTGTGGGTTATTGTTGCGCCTATCTCAGTGGTATGAGGTGTTCTAAGAAAAGGACCTCTGAGAGGCTAGCCAAAAACGGGGTAAAGGCATATCTTCTCATGAGGAAGAAAACACGCCAGTAAGAAGACCCGCTCAGAAAACCCAGGATGCCTTGATCTCATGACGCAGTAGTATCGGGGACCCAAACCCAAAGCTTCAATAACCATGGCCAAGCGGACATTGTTACGAAAGTGCTGCTGACCCCAGGGTGTTACCCTAGTTATGTCTTGATAGGTCCGCCATTTTGTCTGCGCTACAGAAGTTCCCAAGTGAGGGAAAAGTGAGCGCTCATACTGCTCTATAAAATCTTTCTTCACAGACTCCCTTGCGTCTTGAAGGTGAAAAATCATCATGGATAAAACTAATTCTTGTTGCCAAGCCATGAAGGAGATTAAGAAAGAAAGGAGATCGATGGAAGTAAGATGATTGTGAACGACAAGTAAAAGTTACGACTTATATAAAGGAAGGAGCTAGCGTAACTTAGAAGCCAACGGTAACTTGCCACTGAAGTTTTTCCGTCTTTCCATGATTTGGGTTTGGCACATTTTTCTATAGAAGGCATTCAAACTTTGAGATGAGGAGATAAAAGAAGTTCGTAAGCTAAATCACCTACTTTCTTTGGTCCACAATATCTGGGAGATAACTTCTTCCCAAGAGATAAAGAACTTCTTTTGGGCCGTACTCGAATGAAGACCAAAACCTTGATATCCAAAACATCGATTCTCACTTCTGAACTCATTGTTCTGAATCTTAAAACAGGTGGGACTCTTGAGAAGTATTCAGGAAAAAGGTTCTTTCTTTTTTAAACAGAATCTTTCTTTTATTTTAGAGAGAGAATAATTATAAGATCAGAAAGGGAGATTCTTACTCCTGTATACCTCTAAGGCTGGGGGAGAATCTTACATTAATATTTAAATGATTGAATTCCAAATGTCATGGGAATTCCTCTTTTATCATTTAAATATTTCTCATGCATAAAATAAATTTATCTAAAATTCCTCTTTAAATTCTAATAAAAATATCCATTAATTCAATATGCTAAGAATTCCACTTTTCCCATTTAAATGATTAAATTCCAAATGTCATGGGAATTCCTCTTTTATCATTTAAATAAAATTACCATAACTTTCTCTTTTCTTAATTATTTAATTATGCATAAACCTTAAAAATTAGTTTTCCATTGAATGAGATGAAAATCATTCTTTTAGCATAGGATGACCAATCCTAGAATATGGTAGGAAGTCCTCTTTTCACGTTATGCATATGAATGAATTATGTATCAATTTCTTAAAAAATTTACCATAGCTCCGCTGCTATTACTGATAATTTTCAATATTTTTGAAAAGAATAAACTTAGTAATACAATTATGGTAGTATAACTATCTTCTAAACTTAAATCCAATTTAGGGATTTAAATCATAAGATTATCATAATTTTAGAAGCATAAAAGTATAAAAAGCCACTTTCTAAACCTCTAGTTTCACAATCCTAGAGTTTGATTTGTGAATTGAGAATTTATCAATGAGAAGCATCATTTGAATAGAGAATCGGTCATAGGAATGACCATTCTTTTGGGGAGAGAGAGATATACACAAAAAACATCCTAAATTAAGCATAAAGATAAACTTTTCTTAATTATTCATTACAACTCTTAAGAAAAGCTTGATTTGCATTATAAACACTTAATTAGATACTTCTCAAGCTTGAGAGGGGTTGAGAAGTGAAAACATTGTGAATAGTAGAGAAAAACCATGAAATTACATCTTATCTCTTGATTTTGCTTTCTCCTCTATCTTACCTCTTGATTTTGCTTGCTTCTCTATCTTAGAAGAAGCCCCCAACCAATCAATTGGCTAGTGTGTTGAGAGGAAAGCTCCAAGGATGGTTGAAGAGAGAGACAAGCTCCACTCTCTCCAAGAGTAGAGGATTTTTAAGGGATAATAGAAAATATGAGTATTTTAATGTAATACTGGCATGGTATAGCTCAAAGATGAGAATACAAAAGAATGAGGGTCTATTTATAAGTGAGGGAGGCCACTAACTGAGTCCAACTAAGTTCTAAAACTTTCTAGCTTCAGTTTGGCTGAATTTGGACAATATTTGAACCAGTTTAGCTCCCTTTTTTATTTGGTTTGATCCAGGAGAGAGGAGAGATAAAAATATCACAATTGTTTTTGAATTAAAAACTCATCCACATGTGTGAAATATCCACCTACCTTAAAGGTCTCCCTTTCCTTACCAAGGTGCCAAAAATTTATCATTCTTCCAAAATATCTCATTTTTTTAGTAATATCTCATAGTTTCTTAACTAATAAACCTTGTACTTAGTCAACTCTTCATCTTATGTGAGCATTTACTCATTTTTGGGTATTTTCTTTTATTCTTTGGATTTATCTCATCCAAACACTTGGATTAATCTTATTGGCTCATAGGAACCTTAATTGAACCATAATCCAAAATTTTCAAAAAATCTTGACTCTTAGGATAAGGTCCTTTATATACATTTTCAATTAATTCCAAATGCACATTGGAAAGTTCTTTTTGAATTTCTGTTTCAGAGGAAACCATTTTAGACACTAGGAGGACTTTTATATCCAAAAATATCTCAATTTTGGATTACCTCTCTCTAGATATTTTCTCTCTCTTGGCCAAAATAGGATAAAACAATATCTTTCTTCTATTTTAGAGAGGGGTATAATTACAAGAATAGAAGGAGAGGTTCTTACTCCTTTACACCTCAAAAGCTGGAGGGAGGAATCTTACATTGCAGGTACATGCCACCTCAGCAAAATGGTGTTGCTGTGAGAGGAAAAATAGAGTCATTGGTGATGTGGCTAGGGAAATGCTCAATGAAAAGAGCATACCAGACTATTATTAGGTAGAAGTATGTGCCACAATGGTGTATGTACTTAATAAGACACCCACAGCTGCCATACATGGAAGTACGCCAGAGATGCGTCTTATAGGTTTTAGGCCACACATTGGATACCTTGAAGTGTTTGGTAGCATAGCATATATGCATGTGCCAGATGAGAGAAGGAAGAAGCTAGATCCTAAGGTAGAAAAGTGCATTTTTGTTGGGTATGCATAGGATCGCAAGGCATAAAAATGTTACAATCCACATACTAGGCAAGTGGTTATCTCACGAGATGTGGTGTTTGATGAACTTGCTAGTTGGTACAAGGCAAGGATGAGGGTGTCATTGATTCCATTGATGCTAATGTGCATGTGAACTTGCCACAAACAAGTTCTATTTCTATGTCTGGGCAAGCAGAGGTCTGAGAGTAGCACTATACGTCCATGGTCAGGACGCTTAAGACGTGAGAGTGTGAGCACTGGGAGTAGTGATGTGGATAAAGGGAAAAAGAAGGTTAAAGGAATTGGCATTACAGGTTATGAGTCGTCAAGTTCAGAAAGTTTGGATGAGGAGCTTGGCATACTAGTTTTACGCACACCAGGCACAAGGCAGCATAGATATGTGCCTCCACATGCTAGAGTGATAGGTGTCTAGAGTGATCTGCATGCATTGCGGAGATCCTAAAGGGTCACGTATCCAGTTGACAAGTTGACATATTGTGACTTTGCTATGCATTACACATATATGACCTCTTTGGTGAAGCATATGGAGCCTACATGCTATAGAGAAGCTATTGGGAAGCATGTATGGGAGAAGAAAATGGATGTTGATATGGACGCAATGGGGCTAGATTTTCTAAAAATTTTGGATTAAGGTTCCTATGGACCAATAAGATTAATCCAAATGTAGGGAGGAGATAAATTGAATAATAAAAGAAAACCCCCCCAAAAATGAGTAAATGCTCATAAAGATGAAGAGTGGACTAAAGACCAAAGAAAACAATTAAAAAAGACTGAATTTTGACACCTCAGAGTGGGGATCTCCCCTCATGAAGGAGGCACCTTTTTTCTCATCATTACCTCCAATTTTAAATCAATAAAATAAGATATTTCATCTCTCCTCTGTCCTATTTCAAAACTAGATCCAAAAAGTAAGCTGAACTAACCCAAAAATGGTCAAAAATTGACCAAACTGAATCAGTTTGCTTGGTTAGAGGCTCACTTTTTCCTATAAATAGAAGCCTCCCCCTTTGTAAAAGCTTAATGGTGTTTTATGCACTGTTACTCTACTCCTGTAATAACTCAACTGTTTTTGGCCTAATCCTCTCTAAAGTGAATTGGTGGCCACTCTTGCTTCAAGAAAGAGTAGAACCTTCAATCCCTCAAGCTAAAGGAGAGCTTACAAGCTCCATGTAAGCTAATTTTCTTATTTATTTATAATTTTTAAATCTATAGTTTTTTTAATTTTTATGTTTTACAATTGATTGAATTAAATTCAAATGCTATGCCTTGATTAAAAGGCCACCCCCTTCTCTTCTTTACATTCCAGCCTTTCTTAATCCTAGAAAGATTAACTAAGGGATTAATTAAACTCTTCTTATTGTTTACTCTCTTGAATTTAGAAACTTGTGTAAATTAGAGTTCTATGAATCTAATTTGGGTTAATTTAAGTTAAAAATAGAATGATAAAAATGAGAAATGGTCAGCCATACAAAGGAGGTTATGGCAAAATTTTCCAGAATTTTGTGGAAAAGAAAGTTTATTTTTATGTTATTTCAAAAGAGTAATTACCACCATTTTTGCATCTAAAAGAAATATTCTAATTACTCCATGTACATATTCACATATGAATGTGCATGGATAATACTAATATTAATTATTAAATTTGATTTTTATGCATAAAAGATGCATAAAAGATTTTTTATTATTATAAAAGTGTTATTCTCATTAAATTTGATTTTTATGCATAGAAAGATGCATAAAGGAAATTTTTTATTATAAAAGTGTTATTCTCATTAAATTTTATTTTTATGCATATAGAAAGATGCACAAAGGAATTTTAGATTATAAAAGTGTTATTCTCATTAAATTTGATTTTTATGCATAGAAAGATGCATAAAGGAATTTATTTTTTATTAGAAAAGTGTTATTCTCATTAAATTTGATTTTTATGCATAGAAAGATGCATAAAGGAATTTTTTTATTTTAAAAATGTAATTTCTATTAAATTAATTTAATGCATAAATAGATGCATAAAAGAAATTTCTTTATATAAAAGTGTTATTCCCATTGAAGTTGATTTTTATGCATAAATAGATGCATAAAGAATTTTTATATCAAAATTAGAATTCTATTAAATTCTATGAGTAATTGACAAATGAAAAGTTAAATACTCTAAGAGAGAAATTTCTTTCGTTTCATATTCACACGGTTTGTAAAAAGAAAATTCAAGAAATCTATCAAGATCGAATTATTGAGATAAATGATTAATTTATTCCTCATTGGAATTCATAACTAATTTAGGAATCAATTAAGTGTATATTCAAAGAAAGAAATACAGTAAAATAGTAACTAAATTATCAAACCTTCTCGAGAAAGATAGTTCAGGAAAAAACTTATCAGACTCGAACCAACTGTGAATCAGACTATGACCAAGAACTAACTCTTTTGTCAGTTTCGAGGAAAGAATGGATGTGGATGTGTATGTGAAAGAATGGATGTGGATGTATGTAAAAGAATGGATGTGGATGTGTATGTGATGAAAATGGATGTGAATGTGTATGTGAAGAATGGATGTGGATGTGTATGTGAAGAATGGATGTAGATGTGTATGTGATGAAAATGGATGTGAATGTGTATGTGAAGAATGGATGTGGATGTGTATGTGAAAGAATGGATGTGGATGTGTATGTGATGAAAATGGATGTGAATGTGTATGTGAAGAATGGATGTGGATGTGTATGTAAAGAATGGATGTGGATGTGTATGTGATGAAAATGGATGTGAATGCGTATGTGAAGAATGGATGTGAATGTGTATGTGAAGAATGGATGTGGATGTGTATGTGAAAGAATAGATGTGGATGTATGTGAAAGAATGGATGTGGATGTGGATGTGCATGTGAAAGAATGGATGTGGATGTGTATGTGATGAAAATGGATGTGAATGTGTATGTGAAGAATGGATGGAGGTGATGTGATGTGAAATGGATAGATGTGAGTGAATGAGATGTGATGTCATGTGAATCGGGATGTGAATGAATGAGATGTGATGTCATGTGAATCGGGATGTGAATGAATGATGTGGGATGTGAATGGATGAGATGTGATGTAATGTGATGTGAATGAATGAGATGTGATGTCATGTGAATCGGGATGTGAATGAATGATATGGGATGTGAGGATGAGATGTGATGTGATGTGTTGTGAATCAGGATGTGAATGAATGAGATGTGATGTGAAATGGATGTGATGACATGTGATGTAAATTGAGATAGATGTGAATGGACGATATGTGATGTGAACGAATGTGATGTGATGTGATGTGAAACAGGATAGATGTGAATGAATGAGATGTGATGTGAATGGATGAGATGTGATGGGATGTGAATCGGGATAGATGTGAATGAATGAGATTTGAGGTGAAATGGGTGTGATGTGAGGTGATGTGGATCAGAAAAGATATGAATGGATGAGATGTGAATGAATGTGATGTGATGAGATGTGGATATGGGTAGATGCGAGTGGATGAGATGATCTGATGAGGATAAATAAGGAAAGAAGTGATGAGATGGAAAATGATGTGATTGAATAAGAATGGAAATACATATGAAATGGATGTGGATTAATGTGGAACAATGTGGAAAGACGAGAGTTCGTTATAAAAACTGTCTTCATGACCTATTAACACCATATTAGTGAATTTGGGAATTTCCCAATTCCCATTTTTGAATACTTAAAAAAGGGGACATGGATAACATGTTTGTAAGTTTCTCAAAACCCTATCATATGACCTATCATTGGAAAGCGCTTGAAAAATGGAATCTAAAGAGCTATAAAGCACTCAATTTGGATTAGTGGTGTTCAAGTTATGGTTAATCCAAACTTTTGACCACGTGTCCCAAACTTGTGGGAAATTCCCATATTCCCCAATATGGTGTTTATTTTTAAATTACTATTTTATGTCAAGAATGCTAGGGAAGCATTTTGACCGTCTTGTGAATGAGGTCGTGGAGACCTAACTAATAAATTTGCAACAGCTAATGGAGAGTCAACGAAGGACGTCTCGCGTAGCAAGGTCGGCCGCCGAGGTCTTGACCAGCCGCATGGTGAGCTTCCGGTACGGTGGATGAGGGACCAAGGAAGCGGCCTATTTTTAAATTACTATTTTATGTCAAGAATGCTAGGCAAGCATTTTGACCGTCTTGTGAATGAGGTCGTGGAGACCTAACTAATAAATTTGCAACAGCTAATGGAGAGTCAACGAAGGACGTCTCGTGTAGCAAGGTCGGCCGCCGAGGTCTTGACCAGCCGCATGGTGAGCTTTCGGTACGGTGGATGAGGGACCAAGGAAGCGGCCTATGAGTGAAGCGCTAGGTGACTTGCGAAGGATCCTAGAGGGTGCTGACCATACGGTGCTCGGGCTCTGGGTCGCCAAAGGTACCCACGGGTGAGTCGAGGAAGATATTGGAACAAGGAGTAAGAGTTGTTTTCTGAATTCGGGCATGGATGTGGTTGATTGACCTTGCTGGTTCTCAATGGATGAGTCCATGGCTCTTTTATATGGATCTGTTGGTTGATCTTGCTGATCTTCAACAAAGAGTCCATCTGGATTTTTATAAGTGAATATATTACCGGGTACTATGAGCTAGGAACTATTGAAAAGGCCCTTGATAAAAAGATACAGGGGAGAAGAGAGCTTGAGCTCTTGCAAGCACACACACACTTACAAAACCCTAAAAGAGAACACACAAGGTGAGAGGCTGAAAATCTTCTTCTTCTTCACACAACACACAACACACCATATACAAAGATAAGAGTACACACCATATGAAAAGGTACTCAACCAAATACATACTAGGGTTCTCTATAGTGTGAACCCAACTAAATGAGCTGGCGCTATAACTATGCTAGTCTCTAGAATGGCTGTCACACAGCCTGTCATCCCACTGGCCGCATATCACCCATGGTCTCACCAACCATGCCAGTGGTGTAAGTGTGGGGCCTATCCCCCAGGCGGGTCATCAGTGTCCACCGCCTCACTAGATGAGCTCGATATCTCAACACTCCCCCTCGAGTTCAACTCCATCTCATGTACACCAAGCGAAGCCCTGAATCTGTGGAGCTTCTTTGTACCCAATGCTTTGGTGAAGATGTCAGCGACCTGATCTTGTGTGCTGACATAAACAAGATGTCAGCGACTTGATCCTATGTGCTGACATAAACAAGGTCAACGTCTCCTACCAAAACCTTCTCTCTGACAAAATGGTAGTGGACCTCTATATGCTTCATGCGAGCATGAAAAACTGGGTTCATGGCCAACTCTATACTGCTAATGTTGTCACAGAAAATGACAACTTGTCTATCCACTGATAGACCCAAATCTGCAAGTAGCTTTCTCAACCAAGCTACCTCACATGCTGCCATAGCAGCATCTCTGTACTCGGCCTCTGTACTGGATAGAGCAACCATAGGCTGCTTCTTGCTGCTCCAAGTCACAGCAGCAGTTCCCCCAAAGAAAACATGAAGCCACTAGTAGATCCCAAAGAAAACATGAAGCCACTAGTAGATCTTCTATCTGAGATACTACCAGCCCAATCAGTATCTGTGTACCCATGTACACATATCTTTGTCCCAGTTTCATAAAATAGTTCACAATGCAAAGTAGACCTCACATATCTCAGTATGCGTCTTAATGCATCCAAATGCGGCTTTCGAGGAACCTGCATGAACTGACTCACCAACCCAACAGCATAGCTCAAATCTAGCCTAGTGATCATCATGTAGATCAAGCTTCCTACTATGCGCCTATACATAGTAGGATCCTCCAAAATCTCTCGTGAATCTGCACACTCAACTTGCAATTTTGATCCAATGGCACCGAGATAGGCTTACAACCTGTCATACCATACTTGGACAATATGTCCAAGCCATACCGTCTCTATAGTAATCCAATACCATGTGGTGACCTAATCACCTCAATGCCCAAGAAATATCTGAGCTCCCCAGATCCTTCATCTGAAACTTTTGTCTAAGTAAGATCTTTACATCAAAGATCTCTACATCATGGTCCCCCGTAATGATCAAGTCATCTACATAGATGACAACAAGCACAACCCCTCTATCACTGTGTCTCACATACACCAAGAAATCTGCATTGGCTACATGAAAGCCAATAGTGACAAGATATTGAGAAATCTTGTCAGACCATGCTCTTGGTGCTTGTTTTAAGCCATACAAGGCTTTCTTCAACTTGCAAACATGCTCGGGGCGACTCACATCCTCATAACTAGGTGGCTGCAACATATACACCTCTTCCTGCAAATCCCCACTGCTATCACAACTCTCACTGTTGCCATCTTGGCAACTGGGGGCTGAAAGTTTCCTCATAATCAATGCCATATGTGTGTGCATATCCTCTGGCTACCAATCTAGCCTTGTACCTGCTTATGATTCCATCACTATTATGTTTTACTTTGTACACCCACTTGCATCCAATGGCTTTCTTGCCTTTAGGCAATTGCACTAAATCCCAAGTCTCATTTCCATATAGTGCATCCATCTCCTCATCCATAGCTTTCTCCCAACACACATTTCCAACAGCCTCATCAATGCATGTGGGCTCTACAACCTGCACAACTTTTGCCATGTATGCATAGTGATGTGCCACATGACCATCATAAGTAAACCTCTGCACAAGATTCTTCACTCTCCCAGATCTTCGCAGCTTTGCATTCATGGGCTTCCATAGCCTTCTTTACACTAGGTGTTCTCATAGCTGGGATCCCAAGATCCTCATCAAGGCTCATCTCTAAGCCACTAGACTCTCCATCAACATGAGAATGCCCTACAGAAATGTCAGGCATACTAAGGGGCTCAACCACTTTCTCTTTGTACTAATCACATTTGCAAGACTGGTATTATGACGCAGCCTGCCACTCCATGGTCTATCAACTGAACCACTAGATGAGGACTCTCTTGGTCCACTCAAAGACTATGATTGTTGACTTGCATTCTGTGCAACCACATTTCCACTCACATCAGCCCCAACAGCTTCTTTTTTAGCAGCATATCAGCTGCTCATCTCATCAAAAACAATATCCCTGCTTACTCTCAACTCACGTCATGTAGCAGGGTTATAACACCTGTATCCCTTTTGCTCAAGGGAATACCCAATAAACACACATTTTTCAGCTTTTGGATCCAGCTTAGTTCTCAGCTCATCTGGCACATGCACATATGCAATGCATCCAAAGACTTTCAGATGAGATAAATCAGGTTTTCTGCCAGTAAACCTCTCCTCTGGAGTTACATCAAGTATGGCTACACTTGGAGTCCTGTTCATGATGTAAACTATTGTAAAAACAGCCTCAACCCAATAGCTATGCGGCATATTCTTCTCTCCCATCAATGTTTGCGCAATTTCAGCAATGTGCCTGTTTTTCCACTCAGCAACTCCATTTTGCTACTACGGAGTGTACCCGCATGTAAACTATCTCTGAATACCATTCTTCTTCAAAAATTCAGAGAACTCATTGGAGAAGTACTCTCCCCCTCCATGTGATCTTGAAATTCTGGAAATGAGTGAACACCTCACTCTTCTCCTTCATGAAGTCTACCCACACTTTCCTTGTGTGGTCATCAATAAATGTCACATAATACCTGCAGCCTCCTATAGACATGGTCTTCGTAGGACCCCATACATTTGAATGCACAACATCTAGTGCATTTCTGCTCACATTTTTGTCATGTGGAAATACATGCTTTGTTTGCTTTCCAAATTGGCATGCTTCACGTATTTTCTGCATATCTTCAACTTTAAACTTTGGCAACCCTGTCATAATTCCTTTAGTCTGCATAGACTTCATTCTCTGCACATTCACATGTCCAATTCTTTTATGCCAAATGTCTGTGTCTTCAACAATTCCTGAACCATTTGCAAACATCGTAGCACTCACTTCAGGCATGTTTACATTTAATGTAAACATTCTGCCTACTCTGTTGCCTTTTGCAACCAACCTGCACTTGTCCTTAAAGTCTTCAACATAACAACCATCTCAGGGTTAAACCGAACCTACAAACCCTGCTCAATCATCTGGCCAACTGAAACTAGATTCTTTGTTATGTTGGGAACATGAAGTACATCTGCAAGGTACTTCACTTTGCCATCCTGCATAGACAATGGCACATCTCCAACATGGGCAACTGGATGAGCAGTGTCATCCCCTGTTTCCACAAAATTTGGTGTTTCAAGGTTTTTCATCTCCTTCAACCACTCCCCATGACTTGTTATGTGGTTTGAAGCACCTGAATCAACGTACCATACATCATCTTTATGTGCTGCTTCAACATTTTCAGACATGACATTAATGACATGCTGCATAACAAACAACCTTTCATTATCCTCATTGTTTCTGCTCAAGGATGCATAGTTGTTTTGCTATAATTTTCCTTGTTGCATGTCAGCCTGCTTCTGATAACAATCTGCCTGCACATGTCCAGGCTTACCACAATAAAAGCATCCATGTGTATCATTATACTACCTTTGCCAATTTCCACGACCTCTTCGACTCCCCCTGCCTCTGAATTGGCCTCTTCCACCTGCGTGTTGTTGTTGTTGTTGTGAATTCTGGGACTGTTGTTGTTGCTGCTGCTGGCCATAATTCTGATTACCTATTCGGCCACCTCCTTGGCCGCGTCCACGGCCTCCTCTACCTCGTCCTCTTCCTGAACTTGTGTAGAAGGCATGTTGCTCTGAATTGTTTTTGTTTTGTGAAGACTGTTGGTCTTCACCCAAACTCTTCTCTTCTTTAATCAACATAGACACCAAATCTATGAAATTGGGAATGTTTTCCCGAGTCTGAATAGACGTCTTGAACGCCTTGTATTGTTGCCCGAGACCACGTAGACAGACTTCCACCTTATCATCATCATCTACTGAAACACCAATAGATGGAAGGGATTCCACAATACCCTTGATCTTCAATGCATAGTCATTCACAGACATACTCTTTTTCTCCACAATAGATGCAAGGGATCTTCAATGCATAGTCATTCATAGACATACTCTTTTTCTCCACAGTATGAAGTTCATGTATCTTTCATTCTTCAACTGTATCTTTCATGCCTTGGTATTCATTTCATAGAGTTTTACCAAGGTGTCCCACACCTCCTTGGGGGACTTGGCATCCCGTATGTGCCCAATCATGGTGTCCTGTATACTGATAGAGAGCCAATACATAACTTCTCTGGCTCCTTGGTTCCAATCCTTGAAGTCTTTCACATCTACAGTAGTCGGATTGATCTTCGGTATCTCCGGTGCCTCTTCATGCTCACCTTCTATGTAGTCCGAGTAACACTTTCCCATCAGGAAATTTGTCAACTTGAAACTCCAAGCATGGAAGTTGTTCTTATTAAGCTTCTCAGCAACAATCTGGTTTATGCCATCATTTGACATCTTGCTAGACACAAATTTACGAGAATTAGCACTCTGGTTTTGTCTTGCACAAACTATTGTATTTTCTGCAGCGGTACTGTACTACACTCAAATGTCACAACCAGTGACCTCAATGTGCATACATACACCCAATGGCAGTTGTTGTATTTTCTGCAGCAGTATTGTACTACACTCAAATGTCACAACCAGTGACCTCAATGTGCATACATACACCCAATGGCAATTGTTGTATTGTCTGCAGCGGTATTGTACTACACTCAAATGTCACAACCAATGACCTCAATGTGCATACATACACCCAATGGCAACTGTTGACCTCCTTGCAGCACACACAATGTCTGCACAACCAATCTGTCTTCCTGCAGTTCTTAAAACAGAGTTCTGCATAGAATCGATGACTTACCCACAGTGCTCGAAATCGCCTGCTTTTTGAAAAATGGAGGTCCTAACGCGCTCGAAATGCGTTTTCCGCACCAAAAATTTAGTCCAATAGGACAAAATAGTGGCCCTATAGCTTTACTCCCACGAAGAAAGCTCCTCAATCAGAGATCGTTTGCCGGTGCCTCCCGTAGAGCTCCCGACAAGGGTGTAGTCGCCAACACAAATAGGGAAGAGTAGTTGAAGCTCTTACCCTCGTACCGCTTCCTGTGATTCTCTTGCTTGCAGCTCAGACCTTAGCATGAACCAGGCTCTGATACTATGAAAAGATGCAGGGGAGAAGAGAGCTTGAGCTCTTGCAACAAGCACACACACACACTCACAAAACCCTAAAAGAGAACACACAAGGTGAGAGGCTAAAAATCTTCTTCTTCTTCACACAACACTCAACACACCATATACAAAGATAAGAGTACACACCATATATGAAAAGGTACTCAACCAAATACATACTAGGGTTCTCTATAGTGTGAACCCAACTAAATGAGCTGGCGCTATAACTATGCCAGTCTCTAAAATGGCTGTCACACGGCCTGTCATTCCATTGGCCGCATATCACCCATGATCTCACCAACCATGCCAGTGGTGTAAGTGTGGGGCCTATCCCCAAGGCGGGTCATCAGTGTCCACTGCCTCACTAGATGAGCTCGATATCTCAACACCTGAGTGGATAGGTGGTGAGCATTCTCGTTGCCCGGATATTTTGGAGGATTATGATCAGTGGCACTATGGTTTCATTAAATGATTTTTTCACAGTTGAATCTATGAAAAAGGCAATTTCATATTGGGTGTGTAAGCGGTGTGACTAGTTTTAAGTTTGCATGAATATCCGGCTAGGGGACCTGAGAACTCTTTTCCCTAGTACTCAAGAAAAAACCTAACTAAATTCCTAATTGGATCCCATCACTACAGTGGTTGGGTGGTTGGCTAACCCATGGGACTAGATGCGGTTAGGCTGGACTGATGGATCCGTAAAATGAGACTCAATTCTGTATGGTACGATAGATGAATAAATCCCGAATATTAATTATATTATGGAAAAGAATTAATGGCAGTGCCTCTCAATGAGGAAAAAAGCATTGGTCTCTATGATCCAAGTACAAGTTTCTTCCTTGATATGACCAAGTGACTTACAAGTTTGGATGGATCAGTTTGGTTAGTAATGACCTTGACTACGTTAGAGT
Organism: Cibotium barometz; assembly: GCF_041138505.1. Taxonomy (NCBI): domain Eukaryota; kingdom Viridiplantae; phylum Streptophyta; class Polypodiopsida; order Cyatheales; family Cibotiaceae; genus Cibotium; species Cibotium barometz. Next base: position 9,472,783 of record NC_141086.1, on the reverse strand, counting down.
AAAATTATCCTGGAGGAATCGCTCGTGCTTTCCGAGCGGGGGAAGTTTTTTCGAGTTTGGTTTTTGAAGAACCGAGAGATTAGTCTCTTGTCTGGATATCCGTGGGCGAGACCCTGAGTGAGGGATCCTACCGTGTGCAAGAAGTGCTACTTCTGCTGCTAGCACACCCAAATCCGCCGTTGTGCGGGGGGGGTAGGGATCTTTCACATGCCCCTCTGACCACCAATGATGGCATCATGGAGAAGAGCTACCCTGAAGAACGACTTGACACAAAGTGAGGCTTTGTAAAAAAGCCAATCATCTCGTATGAAAAAGTGGCATGGTCCTATGGTGAAAGATCCATGTCTCCTCCGTGCAACGAATTCTCGGGTGCTAGCAGCGGAAGTAGCACTTCTCACGCGGGGCAGAGTCCCTCACTCGGGGCCTCGCCCACCACGGATATCCGAACAAGAGACTAATCCCTCGGTTCTTCCAAAACCGAACCCGGAAAAACTTCCCTTGCCGAGAAAGCACGGGCGATTCGTCCAGGCTATTTTTACTCTAACGTAGTCAAGGTCATCACACACTAACCAAACTGATCCGATCAAACCTGTAAAGACACTGTAAGATTCCTCCCCAGCCTCTCAAAATGTCCAGCATATTCCCCTGTAATCAATCCCTCTTCAGAAATATAAAGACCTTGTTTCTAACTGTTTTAACCTAGAGAGAGAAAATATTCTAGAGAGAGAATATTCAGATTTTGAATATTTTTGGATAGAAAAATATCTCACATTATTAAAATGAATTCCTCTGAAACAGAAATTCAAAAAGAACTTTCCAATGTGCAATTGGAATTTATTGGAAATGGGTATAAAGGACCTTAGCCTAAGGGTCTAGATTTTCAGAAATTTCTGGATTATGGTCCAATTAAGGTTCCTATGGGCCAATAGCATCAATCCATGTGTAGGGAGGAGATAAATCCAATTTGTAAAAGAAGATAACCAAAAATGAGAAAATGATCACATAAGATGAAGAGTTGAAAATGTACAAGGCTTATTAGTAAAAAACTATGAGCAATATTAAAAATATGAGATATTTTGGGTATCCAAAAATGAGTAAATGCTCACATAAGATGAAGAGTTGAAAATGTACAAGGTTTATTAGTAAAAAACTATGAGCAATATTAAAAATATGAGATATTTTGGGTATCTAAAAAGGAGTAAATGCTCACATAAGATGAAGAGTTGAAAATGTACAAGGTTTATTAGTAAAAAACTATGAGCAATATTAAAAATGTGAGATATTTTGGGTATCCAAAAATGAGTAAATGTTCACGCAAGATGAAGAGTTGAAAATGTACAAGGTTTATTAGTAAAAAACTATGAGCAATATTAAAAATATGAGATATTTTGGGTATCCAAAAAGGAGTAAATGCTCACATAAGATGAAGAGTTGAAAATATACAAGGTTTATTAGTAAAAAACTATGAGCAATATTAAAAATATGAGATATTTTGGGTTGAGTAAATGTTCACGCAAGATGAAGAGTTGAAAATGTACAAGGTTTATTAGTAAAAAACTATGAACAATATTAAAAATATGAGATATTTTGGGTATAATGATTCCATTTTGACACGTATGTAAGGAAGGGGAGTTCTTTAAAGGAGGTGCATATTTCACATGCTTGAATGAGTTTTAAACTCATAAAAACTGAGATATTTCATCTCTCCTCTCTCCTCATTCAAGTCTAGTTCCAAAAAGTTAGCTTAACTGACCTAAAAATGGTCAAAAAGTGACCAAACTGACTTGGAAAATTCTAGAATCAGTTTGTTTGGTTAGAAGCTCAATTTTTCCTATAAATATATTAAAAATATGAGATATTTTGGGTATCCAAAAATGAGTAAATGCTCACATAAGATGAAGAGTTGAAAATGTATAAGGCTTATTAGTAAAAAACTATGAGCAATATTAAAAATATGAGATATTTTGGGTATCCAAAAATGAGTAAATGTTCACATAAGATGAAGAGTTGAAAATGTAGAAGGTTTATTAGTAAAAAACTATGAGCAATATTAAAAATATGAGATATTTTGGGTATCCAAAAAGGAGTAAATGCTCACATAAGATGAAGAGTTGAAAATGTACAAGGTTTATTAGTAAAAAACTATGAGCAATATTAAAAATATGAGATATTTTGGGTATCCAAAAATGAGTAAATGTTCAGGCAAGATGAAGAGTTGAAAATTTACAAGGTTTATTAGTAAAAAACTATGAACAATATTAAAAATATGAGATATTTTGGGTATAATGATTCCATTTTGACACGTATGTAAGGAAGGGGAGTTCTTTAAAGGAGGTGCATATTTCACATGCTTGAATGAGTTTTAAACTCATAAAAATTGAGATATTTTATCTCTCCTCTCTCCTCATTCAAGTCTAGTTCCAAAAAGTTAGCTTAACTGACCTAAAAATGGTCAAAAAGTGACCAAACTGACTTGGAAAATTCTAGAATCAGTTTGTTTGGTTAGGAGCTCAATTTTTCCTATAAATAGGAGCCTCCCCCTTGTTGAAAATATATAGTGTTTAGTGCATTGTTACTCTACTCCACCTAAGCCAAGAACTGTGAATTCATTAATAATTCACTAGTTTTTGACACTTCCCTCTTTCTTTAATCCCCATTGGTGGCTCCATCAACATACTAAACCAATTGATTGGTTGGGGGCCTCTACCGTGAACAAAGAAGCAAGCAATTTGTAAGGTAAGTATGGTGAATTTTTATTTTTTCTATAATTTCTCAATGTTTCTCTCTTCTCAACCCCTCTCAAGAAGCTTGAGAAGCTTAATTGGTATGGTTTTTGAATGCTATTGAAGTTAATTGATTAATGATAGTAAAGAATTTCATAAATTTCTATTTATGTTTAATTCTAATGGTTTTTTTCTCTCTCTCACTTAAGGAATGGTCATACTCATGACCCACTCTCAATCCAAATGAAACTTTTCATAAAGCTTTTTTTTAGTCCAAGATTAATCTATGTTTAAGAACAAATTAATGGTTTTTTTTATCTATGCTTTTAGTTTATGTATTCCATGATTATTTTTGATTCAATCCATTACGGATTAATAATCCAATTAGGGATCATTCTAATCATTCCCTTAAAGATAAGCCTAATTTTTTTAAAATAAATAATTGAGATTTGATAGATAAAGTAAATCCCGGACAGTAATTGTTCTATGGATAGGAATCAACGGCTGTGCCTCTTGAATGGGAAAAAAAGCGTTGATCCCAATGATCCAAGTTCTAGTTTCTTCCTTGATCTGACCGAGTATCTTTATTGATGCAGTCGGATCAGCTTGATCAGTAATGGTCTTGACTACGTTAGAGTAAAAAAGTTATCCTGGTGGAATCGCCCGTGCTTTCCGGGTAAAGGAAGTTTTTTCGGGTTCGGTTTTGGAACAACCGTCGGATTAGTCTCTTGTCCGGATATCCGTGGGTGAGGCCCCGAGTGTGGGACCCTGTCCCGTGCGAGAAGTGCTACGTTTGCTGCTAGTACCCTGAATCCGTTGCTCGGTGGGAACAGGGATCTCACAGTTGGTATCAGAGCATTTGGCTAATAAAGATCAATTGAGAAGCTAATTATGTCAAAAATTTATCAAGAAGCACAAAAAGGTTGTAAATGTGTGATATGATTCATACAATTTGATATTCAAACTGATAATTCGTAAATTAGTAATTGGGTCTTCAGATGGGAGTACCGCAATTGTATGGAGCCCTGACTTGCTTGAGGCCTAGACATGATGGTATTTACCTTATAGTTCCAAGTACCATGACTACCCGTATATACCGAGGGTATAACTGTAGCTCTTTACCGGTAGTATATACGAGTAAATCTAAGGCTTGAAATTTTCAGCGTTAATGCTATCCAGATGATGAATTTGAATGTGATTGATATGATTTTTAATTCTGTTTGAGAATTGATGAATTGATTTGGATTCTGATTGAAAAATGATGATTTCTGAAATTTAGTTGGAATATAATAACCTGAGTGAAACCACAATGAGGATGAATGGGACAAATCCCTGTGATGATATTCATAACTGGAATGATGATAATGAATTCAACAAATCACTATGAGGTTAGTGGATTGTGCTGTCAGATTGCTACTGTTAACACTTGACTGGTAGATCAAGTTAAGGGATGACAAATTGAGAACTTGCTTGACTGAAATTCCCGTGGAGGAATGTTCAGAAGGAAATTTTTCGGTCTAATTGACCATTATCATGTTAAAGATATGAATGATATGATCTGAATGAATTGTTATTTAATGATGAGTTCTATATAAGGGATATTTATCCCAGTATTCTGTTGGGTTGACCAGAACGTAAGGAACCCCAGAATAAAATTGGATCTTAAGAAAAAGAGTTGTCCTCTACCTTGCGAGATGAGGACATCTCGCACTTTTCAAGTGGGGTAGAATGTAAGATTCTTCCCCCAGCCTTTGAGGTATACAGGAGTAAGAATCTCCCTTTCTGATCTTATAATTATTCCCTCTCTAAAATAAAAGAAAGATTTTGTTTAAAAAAGAAAGACCCTTTCCCCAGAATACTTTCTCAGGAGTCCCACCTGTTTTAAGGATTTAAAACAATGAGTTCAGAAGTGAGAATCGGTGTTTTGGATATCAAGGTTTTGGTCTTCATTCGAGTACGGCCCAAAAGAAGTTCTTTATCTCTTGGGAAGTATAAGAAGTTATCCCCCAGATATTGTGGACCAAAGAAAGTAGGTGACTTAGCCTACGAACTTCTTTTATCTCCTCATCTCAAAATTCTTAATGCCTTCTATAGAAAAATGTGCCAAACCCAAATCATGGAAAGACGGAAAAACTTCAGTGGCAAGTTACCGTTGGCTTCTAAGTTACGCTAGCTCCTTCCTTTATATAAGTCGTAACTTTTACTTGTCGCTCACAGTAATCTTTCTCCCATCGATCTCCTTTCTTTCTTAATCTCCTTCATGGCTTGGCAACAGGAATTAGTTTTATCCATGATGATTTCTCACCTTCAAGACGCAAGCGAGTCTGTGAAGAAGGATTTTATAGAACAGTATGAGCACTCACTTTTCCCTCACTTGGGAACTTCCGTAGCTCAGACCAAATGGCAGACCTATCAAGACATAACTAGGGTAACACCCTGGGGTCAGCAGCACTTTCGTAACAATGTCCACTTGGCCATGGTTATTGAAGCTTTGGGTTTGGGTCCCCGATACTACTGCGTCATGAGATCAAGGCATCTTGGGTTTTCTGAGTGGGTCTACTGGCGTGTTTTCTTCCTCATCAGAAGATATGCCTTTACCCCGTTTTTGGCTTGCCTCTCAAAGGTCCTTTTGTTAGATCACCTCATACCACTGAGATAGGTACGGAAATAACCAACAGAATTATTCCCATAAACGAGTTACCTTATACGTGCGCAGCTTGTGAGTGCTGCTTTTGTGACCATATGATGGACGAGCTTATGGAAGTGTAAAGAGTTCTTCTATCTTTACTGTATATGTTCCGAGAATAAATAAAGTTTAAATCTTGTTCTTATCTTAAATCTTGCTCTCTTTGAGACTTTTCTTGGTGGTTAATCTTGATTAAATTTTTCCTCTAAGTCTCATATTCATGCATCTTGCAAAATTACCCCAGTTTGCGAGATGAGGATATCTCGCGTTTTTCAAGTGGGAGAGAATGTAAGATTCCTCCCCAGCCTCTCAAAATGTCCAGCATATTTCCCTGTAATCAATCCCTCTTCAGAAATATAAAGACCTTGTTTCTAACTGTTTTAACCTAGAGAGAGAAAATATTCTAGAGAGAGAATATTCAGATTTTGAATATTTTTGGATAGAAAAATATCTCACATTATTAAAATGAATTTCCCTGAAACAAAAATTCAAAAAGAACTTTCCAATGTGCAATTGGAATTTATTGGAAATGGGTATAAAGGACCTTAGCCTAAGGGTCTAGATTTTCAGAAATTTTTGGATTATGGTCCAATTAAGGTTCCTATGGGCCAATAGCATCAATCCATGTGTAGGGAGGAGATAAATTCAATTTGTAAAAGAAAACCAAAAATGAGTAAATGGTCACATAAGATGAAGAGTTGAAAATGTACAAGCCTTATTAGTAAAAAACTATGAGCAATATTAAAAATATGAGATATTTTGGGTATCCAAAAATGAGTAAATGCTCACATAAGATGAAGAGTTGAAAATGTACAAGGTTTATTAGTAAAAAACTATGAGCAATATTAAAAATATGAGATATTTTGGGTATCCAAAAAGGAGTAAATGCTCACATAAGATGAAGAGTTGAAAATGTACAAGGTTTATTAGTAAAAAACTATGAGCAATATTAAAAATATGAGATATTTTGGGTATCCAAAAATGAGTAAATGTTCACACAAGATGAAGAGTTGAAAATGTACAAGGTTTATTAGTAAAAAACTATGAACAATATTAAAAATATGCGATATTTTGGATATAATGATTCCATTTTGACACGTATGTAAGGAAGGGGAGTTCTTTAAAGGAGGTGCATATTTCACATGCTTGAATGAGTTTTAAACTCATAAAAATTGAGATATTTCATCTCTCCTCTCTCCTCATTCAAGTCTAGTTCCAAAAAGTTAGCTTAACTGACCTAAAAATGGTCAAAAAGTGACCAAACTGACTTGGAAAATTCTAGAATCAGTTTGTTTGGTTAGGAGCTCAATTTTTCCTATAAATAGGAGCCTCCCCCTTGTTGAAAATATATAGTGTTTAGTGCATTGTTACTCTACTCCATCTAAGCCAAGAACTGTGAATTCATTAATAATTCACTAGTTTTTGACACTTCCCTCTTTCTTTAATCCCCATTGGTGGCTCCATCAACATACTAAACCAATTGATTGGTTGGGGGCCTCTACCGTGAACAAAGAAGCAAGCAATTTGTAAGGTAAGTATGGTGAATTTTCATTTTTTCTATAATTTCTCAATGTTTCTCTCTTCTCAACCCCTCTCAAGCTTGAGAAGCTTAATTGGTATGGTTTTTGAATGCTATTGAAGTTAATTCATTAATGATAGTAAAGAATTTCATAAATTTCCATTTATGTTTAATTCTAATGGTTTTTTTCTCTCTCTCACTTAAGGAATGGTCATACTCATGACCCACTCTCAATCCAAATGAAACTTTTCATAAAACTTTTTCTTAATCCAAGATTAATCTATGTTTAAGAACAAATTAATGGTTTTTTTAATCTATGCTTTTAGTTTATGTATTCCATGATCATTTTTGATTCAATCCATTACGGATTAATGATCCAATTAGGGATCATTCTAATCATTCCCTTAAAGATAAGCCTAATTTTTTTAAAATAATTGAGATTTATCAGGCATAGTAGCGAAGCTATGGCAAAATTTTATAAAAATTTACACATAAAATAATTTCATTCAAAGCATGAAAAGAGGACTTCCTACCATATTCTAGGAATTATCATCCTAGATTAATTGAAAGAAATTAATTAGAATCATGAGAAAATTGAATTTTTATATTATACATAAAGGATAAATTTTTATATCAAAAGTATTACTTTTATCATTTTTATTTTATGCATAGAAGTATGCATAATGGATAAATTTTTATATCAAAAGTGTTACTTTTATCATTTTTATTTCCATGCATAGAAGTATGCATAATGGATAAAATTTTATATCAAAAGTGTTACTTTTAGCATAATTAAATTTCATGCATAGAGGTATGCATAAAAGATGAATATTTTGTTATTTTATTGTAAAACTGTAAAGAAAAAAAATGATTATTTTATTATAAAAAATTATTTTCAGCATATTGAATTTCGTGCATAGAAATGAAAAAAATAAATAAATTATTATTTTATTATAAGAATATTACAAAAAATGATTATTTTATTGTAAAAGTGTTACTTTTATCACAATTGAAATTCTTGCATAGAGGTATGCATAAAGGATGAGTTAGGATGTGATAAGATGAGTTAAGATGTGATAAGAGGTGTATGAGATGTGATAAGAGGTGTATGAGATGTGATAAGATGAGTTAAGATGTGATAAGAGGTGTATGAGATGTGATAAGAGATGTATGAGATGTGATAAGATGAGATAAGATGCATATGAGATGAGTTAGGATGTGATAAGAGAAGTTAGGATGTGATAAGAGGTGTATGAGATGTGATAAGAGGTGTATGAGATGTGATAAGATGAGTTAAGATGTGATAAGAGGTGTATGAGATGTGATAAGAGGTGTATGAGATGTGATAAGATGAGATAAGATGCATATGAGATGAGTTAGGATGTGATAAGAGGAGTTAGGATGTGATAAGAGGTGTATGAGATGTGATAAGAGGTGTATGAGATGTGATAAGATGAGTTAAGATGTGATAAGAAGTATATGAGATGTGATAAGATGAGATAAGATGTATATGAGATGAGTTAGGTTATGATAAGATGAGTTAAGATGTGATAAGATGTGTATGGAATGAGATAAGAAGTGTATGTGATGAGATAAGATGTATATGGGTTGTCATAAGGTGAAAATGGATGTGATGTAAAAGAATAGATGTGAAGGCGTATGGGGCTATATGAATGGGAAGGAAAAAATAGATGTATGTATAGATGTGAATGTGCATGTAAATGAGGATGTATGGATGAAGATGCATGAATGTGCATGTAGGTGTAGATGTACGAATGAGGATGTGGATATATGCATATGGATGTGTATGTATGGATGTATGCATGTAGATGTGGATGTATGCATGTGGATGTGTATGTATGGATGTATGTATGTGGATGTGGATGTATGAGTAAGGATGTGAAAATGGATGTATGCATGGATGGGTATGAAGAATAATGAAGGTGAATGTGTATGGGAAATAATGTGTCGTTGATATGAATGAATGGATGAGAATGAGTATATATGAAGGGAATGTGGAATAAGTAATGTGGATTGAGGAGGGATAATGTGGAAAGATGGAGTTTGATATAGAAACTGTATTTTGTGACTGTTTGTAAATGACTGTTTTATGTCAAGAATGCTGGGAAAGCATTTTGACCGTCTTGTGATCAAGGTCGTGGAGACCTAACTGATAAAGTTGCAACTGCTGACGGAGAGTCAATGGAGGACATCTCGTGCAGCAAGGTCGGCCGAGGTCTTGACCAGCCTCGGTGCGATTAAAATGGTGAGCTTCCGGTTCGGTGGATGAGGGGCCAAGGAAGCGGCCTATGAGTGAAGCGCTAGGTCACCTGTGAAGGATCCTAGAGGGTGCTGACCATACGGTGCTCGGGCTCTGGGTCGCTCAGGATACCCACGCGTGCGTCGAGGAAGATATTGGAACAAGGAGTAAGAGTTGTTTTCTGAAACCGGGCATGGATTTGGTTGACTGACCTTGCTGGTCCTCAACGGATGAGTCCATGGCTCTTTTATATGGATCTGTTGGTTGATCTTGCTGATCTTCAACGAGAGTCCATCTTGATAAGTGATTATATTGCCGAGTATTATGGGCTAGGAACTATTGAAAAGGCCCCTGAGTGGACAGGTGGTGAGCGTTCTAGTTTCCAATGATACCATAGATACTCTGATGAAGGAATGATGGGAAATTGAATCAACCGGATAAATTGGAAGATTGTGATCAATGATACTATGGTTTCATTAAAGGATTGTTTTAAAGTTAGCTGATGCTAAGAAAAAGGCAATTTCATATTGGGTGTGTAAGTGGTGTGGCTAGTTTTATGTTTGCATGAACTTCCGGCTAGGGGGCCTTGGAACTCTTTTCCTTGGTACCCGAGACAAAACCTAACCAAATTCCAAATTGGATCCCATCACTACAGTGGTTGGGTGGTTGGCTAACCCATGGGATCGGATGGGGTTAGGCTGGACTGATGGATCCGTAAATCCAGACTCAATTTTTGTTATTACGATAGATAAAGTAAATCTCGGATAGTAATTGTTCTATGGATAGGAATCAACGGCTGTGCCTCTTGAATGGGAAAAAAAGCGTTGATCCCAATGATCCAAGTTCTAGTTTCTTCCTTGATCTGACCGAGTATCTTTATAGATGCAGTCGGATCAGCTTGATCAGTAATGGTCTTGACTACATTAGAGTAAAAAAGTTATCCTGGTGGAATCGCCCGTGCTTTCTGGGTAAAGGAAGTTTTTCCGGGTTCGGTTTTGGAACAACCGTCGGATTAGTCTCTTGTCCGGATATCCGTGGGTGAGGCCCCGAGTGTGGGACCCCTGTCCCGCGCGAGAAGTGCTACTTTTGCTGCTAGTACCCCGAATCCGTTGCTCGGTGGGAACAGGGATCTCATAGACACTCGGTCAGATCAAGGAAGAAACTTGCACTTGCATTTAGGGATCCATCAGTCCAGCCTAACCCCATCCAGCCCCATGGGTTAGCCAACTACGCAACCACTGTAGTGATGGGATCCAATTAGGAATTTGGTTAGGTTTTGTCCTAGGTACCAGGGAAAAGAGTTCCCAGGCCCCCTAGCCGGATATTCCTACAAGCTTAAAACTAGTCACACCACTTACACACCCAATATGAAATTGCCTTTTTTTCATAGATTGAGCTATCTTTAAAACAATCATTTAATGAAACCATAGTGTCATTGATCATAATCCTCCATAATATCCGGTTGAATCCTAATTTCCAATCATTCCTTCATCAGTGTACCTATGGCATCATTGGCAACCAGAACGCTCACCACCTGTCCACTCAGGGGTTTTTTCAATAGTTCCTAGCTCATAGTACTCAACAATATATTCACTTATAAAAATCAAATGGAATCTCCGTTGAAGATCAACCAATAGATCCATATAAAAGAGCCACAGACTCATCTGTTGAGGACCAGCAAGGTCAATCAACCAGATCCATGCCCGATTTCAAAAAACAACTCTTACCATCGATATGCCGCTAATCCTACGATGTCTCACCTCTATGAACTCATCAGTACTCTCATGCACTATCCATAACTACTCAATCACAACAACTCGATCCACTCGAATGCTGCCAAGAATGCTATGAAAACTAGGAGTAGTGGTCGTATCCGAAATCTCTCCACATGTAACAAATCTAGAGGAGTAGCCCAATACATCTAATACTAGAACCTTGAGTCTATGCTCCTCATGGTCTATGATGTGCTCAACGACATGTGAAGTGTCAATCCCATGTATAACTAAAGATGTATGACTAGCCGAATGATCATGACTAGTCAAATGCCCATTAAGATCATGGAATGCATCACTATGGTCATCTAATGTATCCCTAGATCATTAGGAATAAAGATAGGTAGCTCTATGATGCTCGTAATGCTCGATGTACTCGCTGCCATCCCTCCCATCAAGATCGTGCCACATGATTTGACTCACCATCACCATGTGTACACGTGTCAACATCAATATCATTATCAACATGATGATCATCATCACCATTCACATCTGATGCATGTCATAATGATACCCATCCTCAGGTATATAGTCATCTCTGCTCACAAACGTAGGGCACTCAATCCAATTCCCACATACATCGTTTCATGCAAGCAATGCCGAACCATCTATGTAAAGATAACTACATAGATCAAAGTCACCATGTGTAGAATGTCTAGACCATCTAGCACAAACATCCTTCTCATCAAATAAGTGTCTAAACTGGCTAGGTAATAACATCTAAAGCTCAAACATCCATATGTGACATGAATATGATGTGTCATCATAGCATGATGTAGGTGAAGAAGGATCTAGAGGTTGAAGCTACACGATGTGCCAAATGTATGTATGAACTTGGCAAATGATATGCAACTCCTCACCTGAAATGGTAAATCAAGATGATGGCCATAAAGCCAGAGTGATAGGATAAGAGCAGATGCCGCGCACGATCAGCGTCTGGGACGGAGACATAGTGATGTCGATGAACGAAGATGGTGGGTAGCATGGCGATTGTAGGCAGGGTAGAAGTAGTAATGGAAACTCATGTTATCCCGCCAAAGCCTGCAAGTGTGGAAACACCTCTAAATGTGCTCAAGAATCACACATCGTGTGTGAAAAAGGCACCAATATGCTCAAAATGGCCAACCGTGCATGAACAAGGGCTAAGATGCTACTCTTCATCAGCCATATGTAATAGCTACTTAAACACTAAAGTGAAAGTGAAATATAGCATAGCTCTATTTGTTATCCTCTGTTCTTTCTCCCAAGGAACCCAAAAGGTCAGGTCAGGGTGGTTCCATACGGATCCCAAACTGTTCCAACTCTCAACTATTCATAACAATATTGAATTAATATAGACTACTCACTTCAATAAATTTTCTTTGCCTACTAAGACTTAGAGCCATGCAATGAGAGATTCTCAAGAAATGCTCATTAAAAAGGAAGTGATCAAAATTAGGTCTAATAGAAGGCTTCAGAAATTTTGAGAGCTCCAGTCTCGAACAAAGAATAAGCCAAGGCTAGGTCCATCTCCAAGACAGCCTGATTACAATAAGAGAACAATTAAAAAAAGAACATGAAATACAGTGCCAACACATTAAACTATTATTTAGAGAATGGTGGGCAGGTAAGTTAGACATACTTGCAAAGGAGATGTTCAACATTCTGAAAAAGAAGGTAGCAGCAGACCACATTTCTATGTTCAAAAATAAAAATGGAGTTTGTGCAGAATCTATAGCGGAGAGCCTTGATATTATCAAGGAACACTTTTCTAATATCTTCACTGTCAAAAAAGCCCCAACAGAAGAAAGATGTAAAGCTATGCAAGCTATTTCAAAATGTAGAAAAACAAAACGGTCTCTTAGAGTTTGGCAGGTACGTTGGAGGTTGATTTTACTTGTGGAGAGATAGAAGAAGCAATTATGGCCATGAAAAATGGTAAGATCCCTGGCCTTGACGGCCTTCCTAGATATAGTTCTTCAAATCCTTCAAGTACTTTGTGCTTAATCCACTTCTTGAGGTTTGGAAAGAGTCTATTAAGTATGGTGCTCTTGCACTCTCCATAAACAAAGGGGTCATCAAACTCATCCATAAGAAAGGTTCCAAAGAAGAAATATCTAACTAGCGACCAATCACAATTCTCTCCATAGCTTATAAAATATATGCTAAAGCTTTAGCCAGAAGACTCTTTGGACACTTGCAAGATTGGATAAGACCTGGGAAAAAAGGGTTCATCAAGGGAAGGTATATCTTGGATGCCATTATTGCCCTATGGGAGGGAGTTGAACATGCCCACCAACAGACCCAAAAAGATTTTATATTCTTCAAAAAAGATTTTGAGAAAGCTTTAGACAGACGAGAATGCAATTTTGTTCTGTAATCCCTCAAAGAAATGGGGCCCAAGCTCATTAAAAATGGTACATGTCCTTTTTGGTAATGCCAGAGCAGGCCACAGTTAATGGCAATCACAATGAGCAATTCAAGTTGTGCAAATCTATTAGACATGGTTGTCCTCAATGCTCTTTGCCATTGCATCTAATGCACTAAGATGGTCCACAAGGCTATGGAAGATGGACAGATGCAGGGCATTTATATTCCGAATGATGGCCAAACTTGTCTTCAAAAATTTGCTGATAATACGAATGGTCTTATCCATAATGATTCGCTATAAATCTGTACATTTTGGAAATGCCTAGAGTTGTTCTGTTTGGCCTCAGGATCTATCATCAGCCACTCTAAAACCGGAATAAGAACCATGATTTTTGAGCCGCCCATAGTTGGCTATTGGATCAAGGATGCACGATTCTGTAAGAAGGCCAAATATTCACACTCCTTGGGATCCCAATGGGTTTTGGAGTGTCTATGAATCAAAGATGGACATGGGTCATGATAAAGTGCAGAACAAATTTAAAAAATGGTATGGTATGCAATCTTGTTGGTAGAATTGTAGTTCTAAAGCATATCCTCTTCCCCACCACTGCCATTTACTTTTAGTCATGCTGGCGCCCCTCTAATTCTAACCTAAAGTAGCTGGAGAAACTATGCAGGAACTTTCTATGGTTGGGAAATGCACAAGAAGCCAAAATACCTAAAGTGACATGGAATGTATGTTGCAAGACCCAAAAATTAGGGGGGGTTGGGGTTTCCAAACATAATTAACTTTGTTGATCGCATGGTAGCTAAAAGAATTGTCAAAAGTTTCATAATTCCCCAAGAAGATTGGGTAATTCTTTTGAACCAAAATCTGGTTAACTTGAGTCCTTATAGATTTCCCCTAGTGGAAAAAACTTCCTTTGATGACGCTCTTCTTTAGCCCTATAAATATCAAACCGCGAAGAAGTCCTTTGGTTAAAGCTATATGATGGCAAGCATGGAACAATGCAAATGAGAAATCAAATTAGATTGTAAAGCAAGAAAACATGCTCATGTCCTGGATCTGGATCCCATCTAGTTCTCTTCAGCATGTAGTAAGATTCCTCCCCAGCCCCTCAAGATGTCCAGTTTCTCCCCCTATAATCAATCCCCTTTTTTGAATAATAACAGATCTTGTTTCTATCTATTTTGGCCTAGAGAGATAAAAAATTTCTAGAGAGAGTTAATTCAGTTTTTTGATTTCTTGGATGGAAAAATACCCCTTCTTTTTAAAATTATTTTCCCTGAAACAGAAATTTAAAAAGAACTTTTCAATGTGCAATTGGAATTAATTGAAAATAGGTAAAAAGGACCTTAGCCTAAGGATCCAGATTTTCTGAAAATTTTGGATTAAGGTTCCTATGGACCAATCACATTAATCCAAATGTAGGGAGGAGATAAATTGAAGAATGAAAGAAAAAAGCCGCCCAAAAATGAGTAAATGTTCACATAAGATGAAGAGTGGACTAAGGACCAAAGAAAGCAATTAAAAAACTGAATTTTGGTACCTCAGATTGGGGATCTCCCCTCATGAAGGAGGCGCCTTTTTTCTCATCATTACCCCCAATTTCAAATTAATAAAACGAGATATTTCATCTCTCCTCTCTCCTATTTGAAAACTAGATCCAAAAAGTAAGCTGAACTGGTCCAAAAATGGTCAAAAGTTGACCAAACTGATCTAGAAAACTCAAGAATCAGTTTGCTTGGTTAGAGGCTCACTTTTCCTATAAATAGAAGCCTCCCCCTTTGTAAAAGCTCAATGGTGTTTATGCACTGTTACTCTGCTACTGTCTTGAGCCATCTACATTAAATTTTTTAATAATTCAATTGTTTTTGGCCTAATCCTCTCCAAAGTGAATTGGTGGCCACTCTTGCTTCAAACAAGAGTAGAACCCTCAATCCCTCAAGCCAAAGGAGAGCTTACAAGCTCCAGGTAAGCTAAATTTCTTACTGATTTAATGAAGAATCTATGGTTTTCTTAATTTTTATGTTTTGAAGTTAATTGAAATAAATTCAAATGCTATGCCTTGATGAAAAGGCCACCCCCTTCTCTTCTTTACATTCCAATCTTTCTTAATCCTAGAAAGATTAACTAAGGGATTAATTAAACTCTTCTTATTGTTTACTCTCTTGAATTTTAAAAAATTATGTAGATTAGAGTTCTATGAATCTAATTTGGATTAATTTTAGTTGAAATAGAATGATAAAAATATGAAAAGGTCAGCCATACAAAGGAGGTTATGGTAAAATTTTCCAAAATTTTGTGGAAAAGAAAGTTTGTTTTTATGTTTTTCCAAAAGAGTAATTTCCACCATTTTTGCATCTAAAAGAAATATTCTAATTACTCCATGTACATATTCACCTATGAATATGCATGGATATCACAGATATTAATTATTAAAATTGATTTTTATGCACAGAAAGATGCATAAAGGAATTACTTTTCTTTCAAAAATATTATTCTCATTAAAATTGATTTTTATGCATAGAAAGATGCATAAAGGATTTATTTTTATTTCAAAAGTGTTATTCTCATTAAAAGTGTTATTCTCATTTATTTTTATTTCAAAAGTGTTATTCTCATTAAGATTGATTTTTATGCATAGATAGATGCATAAAGGAATTATTTTTATTTCAAAAGTGTTATTCTCATTAAAATTGATTTTTATGCATAGAAAGATGCATAAAGGAATTATTTTTTTATTCAAAAGTGTTATTCTCATTAAAATTGTTTTTTATGCATAGAAAGATGCATAAAGGAATTATTTTTAATTCAAAAGTGTTATTCTCATTAAAATTGATTTCTATGCATAGAAAGATGCATAAAGGAATTATTCTTATTTCAAAAGTGTTATTCTCATTAAAATTGATTTCTTTGCATTGAAAGATACGTAAAGGATTTATTTTTAATTCAAAAGTGTTATTCTCATTAAAATTGATGTTTATGCATAGAAAGATGCATAAAGAAATTATTTTTATTTCAAAAGTGTTAGTCTCATTAACATTGATTTCTATGCATAGAAAGATGCATAAAGGATTTATTTTTAATTCAAAAGTGTTATTCTCATTACAATTGTTTTTTATTAATAGAAAGATGCATAAAGGAATTATTTTTATTTCAAAAGTCTTATTCTCATTAAAATTGATTTTTATGCATAGAAAGATGCATAAAGGAAATATTTTTATTTCAAAAAAATTATTCTCATTAAAATTGATTTTTATGCATAGAAAGATGCATAAAGGATTTATTTTTATTTCAAAAGTGTTATTCTCATTAAAATTGATTTTTATGGATAGAAATATGCATAAAGGATTTATTTTGAATTCAAAAGTGTTATTCTCATTAAAATTAATTTTTATGCATAGGAAGATGCATAAAGGTTTTTTTAATTTCAAAAGTGTTATTCTCATTAAAATTGATTTTTATGCATAGAAACATGCATAAAGAAATTCTTTTTATTTTAAAAGTGTTATTCTTATTAAATTTGATTTTATGCATAAATAGATGCATGAAAGGATTTGTTTTATAAAAGTGTTATTCCCATTGAAGTTGATTTTTATACATAAATAGATGCATAAAGAATTTGATATCAAAATTAGAATTCTCTTAAATTCTATGTTTAAATTCTATGAGTATCTGATAAATGAGTAATTAAATACTCTAAGAGAGAAAATTCTATCGTTTTATATTCACCCGGATTGTAAAAAGAAAATTTAGACCTATCGAGATCGAAATATTTAGATAAATGATTAATTTATTCCTCATTGAAATTCTTTAATTTAGAAATCAGTTAAGTGAATATTCAAAGAAAGAAAATCAATAAAATAGTATCTGAATTATGAAACCTTTTCGAGAAAGATAGTTCAGGAAAAAATCTTATCCGAGTCAAACCTTGAATCAGACTATGACCAAGACCAAACTCTTTCGTCAGTTTTGAGGAAAGAAGGTATGACCAGTTTAGAAAAATACACTCAAAACTCTACCAAATCTAAAACTAAGTTTGAGACCCTTCGAATTGATCTGTGGATCAAGGTTATAGAATTCGAGGAATTCTAGTATGAAATTCAGAATTTCGATCAAGGAGTTTTGGGGATACTGATTCAAGAAATACTCCTTGTATTCAAAAGGAAATCAAACTGAAAGCTTTCTTAGAAACCCTGTTTTCTTAAAGGACCGTCGTACGCCAGAATGGATGTGATGTGAATAGAGGTGATGAGATGTGAGGTGATTAGATGTGATGAGATGTGATGTAAATCACATAAATGTGAATGAATGGATGGATGGATGTGATGTGCATAGATGTGATGAGATGTCATGTGAATCAGGATGTAAATAAATGATATGGGTTGTGAGTGGATGATATGTGATGAAAATGGATGTGAATATATATGTGAAGAATGGATGTGAATGTGTATGTGAAGAAAGGATGTGAATGTATATGTGAAAGAATGGATGTGGGTGTGTATGTGAAAGAATGGATGTGGAGGTATGTGAAAGAATGGATGTAGATGTGTATGAATGAAACATGATGTGGATATAATGTAATGTGTATGAATGAAACATGATGTGGATATGATGTAATGTGGATGGGATGAATGAGATATGATGTGGATAGATGTGATGTGATGTAATGTGGATAGGAAGTATGTGATGAGATGGTGATGAGAATGAATGTGATGGATATGAATGAATATGATGTGATGGATGTGAATGGATGGGGGTGATGTGTGTGATGTGAAATGGATAGATGTGAGTGAATGCATGGAGGTGATGTGATGTGAAATAGATAGATGTGAGTGAATGAGATGTGAATGAATGAGATGTGATGTCATGTGAATCGGGATGTGAATGGATGAGTTGTGATGTGATGTGTTATGAATCGAGATGTGAATGGATGAGATGTGATGTGAAATGGATGTGATGAGATGTGATGTGAAACGGGATAGATGTGAATGGATGATATGTGATGTGAATGAATGTGATGTGAATCGGGATAGATGTGAATGAATGAGATGTGAGGTGAAATGGATGTGATTTTAAGGTGATTAGGATCGGGGTAGATATGAATGGATGAGATGTGAATGAATGGGATGTGGATATGGGTAGATGCGAGTGGATGAGATCTGATGATTATAAATGAGGAAAGAAATGATGAGATGGAAATTGATGTGATTGGATGAGAATGGGAATACATATGAAATGGATGAGGATTAAATAATGTGGATTGATGTGGAACAATGTGGAAAGACGAGAGTTCATTATAGAAACTGTATTTATGACCTGTTTTTAAATGACTATTTTATGTCAAGAATGCTCGGGAAGCATTTTGACCGTTCTGTGAATGAGGTCGTGGAGACCTAACTGATAAAGTTGCAATAGCTGACGGAGAGTTATCGAAGGACGTCTCATGTAGAAAGGTCGGTCGAGGTATTGACCAGCCTCGGTTCAATTTAAATGGTGAGCTTCCGGTACGGTGGATGAGGGACCAAGGAAGCGGCCTATGAGTGAAGCGCTAGGTGACCTGCAAAGTATCGTAGAGGGTGCTGACCATACGGTGCTCGGGCTCTGGGTCGCCAAAGATACACACACGTGCATCGGGGAAGATATTAGATCAAGGAGTAAGAGTTGTTTTCTCAAACCGGGCATGGATCTCATTGATTGACCTTGCTGGTCCTCAATGGATGAGTCCATGGCTCTTTTATATGGATCTGTTGGTTGATCTTGCTGATCTTCAACGGAGATTTCATTTTGATTTTTATAAGTGAATATATTGCCGGGTACTATGAGCTAAAAACTATTGAAAAGGCCCCTGAGTGGACAGGTGGTGAGCGTTCTGGTTGCCAATGATGCCATAGGTACACCGATGAAAGAATGATTAGAAATTAGGATTCAACCAAATATTTTGGAAGATTATGATCAATGACACTATGGTTTCATTAAATGAATTTTGCATGAATATCCGGTTAGGGGACCTGGGAACTCTTTTCCCTAGTACCTGGGACAAAACCTAACCAAATTCTTAAATGGATCCCATCACTACAATGGTTGGGCGGTTGGCTAACCCATGGGAGTAGATGCGGTTAGGCTGGACTGATGGATCCCTAAAATGAGATTAAATTATGTTATAGTACGATAGATGAAGTAAATCCCGGATAAAAATTGTTCTATGGAAAAGAATCAACGGCTGTGCCTCTCAATGAGAAAAAAAGCTTTGGTCTCTATGATCCAAGTGCAATCTTTTCCTTGATCTGAATATGGGACTTACGGGTTTGGTCAGATCAGTTCAGTTAGTTAAGGCTTTTGACTACGTTAGAGTAAAATGTATCCTAGAGAAATCGCCCGTGTTTTCTAGGTGAGGGATAAGAATGGATGTAGATGTGTATGAATGATACATGATGTGGATGTGATGTAATGGGAATGGGATGAATGAGATATGATGTGGATAGATGTGATGTGATGTAATGTGGATAGAAAGTATGTGATGAGATGGTGATGAGAATGAATGTGATGGATATAAATGAATGTGATGTGATGGATGTGAATGGATGGAGGTGATGTGATGTGAAATGGATAGATGTGAGTGAATGAGATGTGATGTAATGAGATGTGAATCGGGATGTGAATGAATGAGATGTGAATCAGGATGTGAATGAATGAGATGTGATGTAATGAGATGTGAATCGGGATGTGAATGAATGAGATGTGAATGGGGATGTGAGTGAATGAGATGTGATGTCATGTGAATCTGGATGTGAATGAATGATATGGTATGTGAATGGATGAGATGTGTTGTGAATCAGGATGTGAATGAATGAGATGTGATGTGAAATGGATGTGATGTGAAACGGGATAGATGTGAATGGATGATATGTGATGTGATGAGATGTGAATCGGGATAGATGTGAATGAATGAGATGTGAGGTGAAATGAATGTGATGTGAGGTGATGTGGATCGGGGTAGATATGAATGGATGAGATGTGAATGAATGTGATGTGATGAGATGTGGATATGGGTAGATGCGAGTGGATGAGATCTGATGAGGATAAATGAGGAAAGAAATGATGTGATTGGATGAGAATGGGAATACATATGAAATGGATGTGGATTAAATAATGTGGATTGATGTCAAACAATGTGGAAAGATGAGAGTTCGTTAGAGAAATTGTATTTATGACCTATTTTTAAATGATTGTTTTATGTCAAGAATGCTGGGGAAGCATTTTGACCGTCTTTTGTGAATGAGGTCATGGTGGAGACCTAACTGATAAAGTTGCAATAGTTAACGGAGAGTCATCGGAGGACGTCTCGCGTAGCAAGGTCGGTTGAGGTCTTGACTAGCCTAGGTTCAATTTAAATGGTGAGCTTCCGGTACGGTGGATGAGGGACCAAGGAAGCGGCCTATGAGTGAAGCACTAGGTGACTTGTGAAGGATCCTAGAGGTTACTGACCATACGGTGCTCTCTCGCTGTGGGTCATGGAAGATACCCACACGTGCATCACGGAAGATATTGGATCAAGGAGTAAGAGTTGTTTTCTAAAACCGGGCATGGATCTGGTTGATTGACCTTGCTGGTCCTCAATGGATGAGTCCATGGCTCTTTTATATGGATGTGTTGGTTGATCTTGCTGATCTTCAATGGAGATTCCATTTTGATTTTTATAAGTGAATATATTATCGTGTACTATGAACTAGGAGCTATTGAAAAGGCCCCTGAGTGGACAAGTGGTAAGTGTTCTAGGTGGTTGCCAATGATGCCATAGGTACACCGATGAAGGAATGATTGGAAATTAGGATTCAATCGGATATTTTGGAAGATTATGATCAATGACACTATGGTTTCATTAAATGATTGTTTTAAAGATAGTTGAATATGTGAAAAAGGTAATTTCATATTGGGTGTGTAAGTGGTGTGATTAGTTTTAAGTTTGCATGAATATCCGGCTAAGGGGCCTGGGAACTCTTTTCCCTAGTACCCGGGACAAAACCTAACCAAATTCTTAAATGGATCCCATCACTATAGTGGTTGGGGGGTTGGATAACCCATGGGACTAGATGGGGTTAGGCTGGACTAGATGGGGTTAGGCTGGACGACTAATGGATCTGTAAAATGAGATTAAATTCTGTTATGGTACAATAGATGAAGTAAATCCCGGATAAAAATTGTTCTATGGAAAAGAATCAATAGCTGTGCCTCTTAATGAGGAAAAAAGCGTTGGTCTCTATGATCCAAGTGCAATCTTTTCCTTGATCTGACTATGGGACTTACGAGTTTGGTGAGATCAGTTTAGTTAGTTAAGGCTTTTGACTACGTTAGAGTAAAATCTATCCTGGAGGAATCGCTCGTGTTTTGGGTGAGGAAAGTTTTTCCGGGTTCAGTTTTGGAAGAACTGAGGGATTAGTCTCTTTTCTGGATATACATGGGTGAGGCCTCGAGTGAGAGGCTCTGCCCTGCGCAAGAAGTGCTACTTCCCCTGCTAGCACCCCCGAATTCGTTGCACGGAGGGGGCACGGATCTTTCAGCATTATCCAATAATATCCCTATAGAGTTGTATAAACATGTGTTTAAGTTGCACAAAAAGGGTATCCAAATTTGGGATGCTATTTGGTGTAGAGAAGAGCATAGGTGGAAATCACAATAAGAGATTAAAACATTGTATAGATTATTAGCTGATGAGGACCTACACCTAATTCAGAGTAGAATGTGACTATGGCTTGATAGAGTGGCGCTGATCCACAACTCAGAGGACCTCTTACGCATAAAGCATTCTCTTGGAATTCCAAATGTAATCTCTCACTTCTCTCCCTCGTCGAGGTCTACCGCTCCACTGTAAACTAAATAATAGGTAGAATCTCCTTTGGGGCAGAAAATAGTGGGGTTTTAAATCCATCAAAATTTGGTCCCCTTTCATCCCACCAAAAAATCTTGCTTGCTATGGCTAATTATTCACAAAGCCTTATGGACCAATGCACAAGCTCAGAGCGTGGGATATGGAAATGGATTATGCCCAAGGTGTAGCATTGCACCAGAAACAATTGAACACTTGTTTACAGGTTGTGCCCACAATAAAGAAGCTATTAAGTTTCAGAATTAGTGCATATACCTGGTACAAAATTGGGATCTCACGTGGTAGGAAATTCTTCTTGGCCACCACCACCAAATTAAATGCCATGTAGAATTATGGAATATCATACGAGACAAATTCCTATGGGCTATCTGGGGATAAGTAGAAATAACTATTTGTTTAAGAATGCACATATAAATTTTATGCATGGGTTGAGAGCTAATTTGCATTTGTAGATGAAAACCTTGCATAAAGCAAGCATGAAAGCATGTGAAGCGCAATATACTAAGAATGCCATGGAAGAGATGCTACAGATGAACAAAGCCAAAGACTTCCAAGAAAAAATCAGTGAGATTCAAAAAGAGAAAATGTTTCAAGATGGCCTAGTGGCAGATGAAGAAGTGGACCTCTTGATCAAAGATTCAGAATTGCAAAAATATATTCTCAGCCTCACTATAGTGAGAAATGAGCTAGCTTAAAAATTATGAAGTTTAGGTTCTTTAAAAAAGCTTTGATGTAACCAGTCAACGGATAGACTATATGGTCAGTTTTTTCTTTTTCTTTCAATATAATTCATGTTTTTTTGAAAAAAAATTAAAGGCATGCCTAAGAGATGATGTCTCCTTGGTTCTAAAGGTGAAAGTGAGTGGTGGTGTTACTCTTGTGTCGTGCACCAACCTTGAACTTTAATTCATCCATTTTCTAATGGGGCAGCTCGCAACAAATTTTTGCACCTTCTTAAAGGGTGTTGACCGGACAAGGAGATTACTAATAAAGGGGTGATAGCTCTTTTCTTCATTGGTGGATGAGGGAGAAGCTAGGTGAGCGTAAATCTTGGCATTAGGCCATAAATAAATAATAGGGTGATATCTCTTTTATTTAAGGGCCCAAGAGACAAAAAGTGAGAATAAAAGGTTTGAGTGTGGATCTAGATTTTCATTAAGTTTCACCCAGACTACAACCTACAACCTCTCTTAGGACTATAGTAGCCATAGCCTACTATAACCTTTCACAGGACTATAGTAGAGAAAGAACTTGCACTGACTTTATGTCAAATACCTATTCCCTTTATGATTGATTGTTTCTTTTAGTTTTCCTAAATGATATATCCTTGATATTTCTAAATTCTAAGTAGTATAAAGGGAGAGATATAAGGATATACTAAATCTAGAAAGAGAGCCTAGAGGTTGGATATGAAGAAGAGAAAGAGAGAGTCTAGAGAAAGATAGAGAGAAAGAGCCTTTCCTTCTTAGAGGCATATGAAGATGATAGAGAGAGCAAAAGAGTCAAGAGAAAATAAGAGCTAGAGCATAGAGTGTGAAAGAAAGAGTTTTATGACACCTCAATCAAAGTTTTAATCTCATCAAGGTAGAGAGAGAGAGAGAGAGAGAGAGAGAGAGAGAGAGAGAGAGAAGACAATTCAATTGAGGAATTTTGCTTAATTTTAAATCTAAGGGTAGGTCATCAAAATAAATTATGATTCATGATGCAAGGTAAGAGAGATAAGCCCATTAAATCTAGGAATTTTATTTAGTGTGAAACCCGAGGGCTATGAAATGGCCATCACCATAAATTATCATTCTTCATGATGCAAGGTCCACTTTAAACAAAGAGGAAAGAACTAGTTTTCCTCAGCTAACAAGTTGAAAAATTCACGGGCTTGCATATTAGTTGGTGGGTGGAGGATAGAGGTGGGTGGTTTTGCAAATTATTTTACCCATCATTTACATGTAGCATTTTGATTATAGATACAAATATAATCCGACTTTATGAACAAGAAAAAGATCGGTGTAATAAAAGGCATCTCTCTCTCTCTCTCTCTCTAAAAATCAAAAGTGGGGGGATAAACAACTTCGGGCACCCAATTACATATAATACTATATATATGTCCTTATATATATATAGACCATGCCTTTTGGGTAGGCCAAAAAAACTATACGACACAAAGCCTATAGAAATAAAATAAAAAAGAGAAAGAATGCCCTTTGAGAACTAGAGCCTATACAACACAAAGCCTATAAAAATAAAATGAATGAAAGAAAGAATGTCCTTTTAAATATAGACCTTTAAAAGTAAAGCCTATACCACACATATTCTCACGTGGAGAGACGGAGAGAGAGAGAGAGAGAGAGAGAGAGAGAGAGAGAGAGAGAGAGAGAGAGAGGAGTAGTGTGCATAGAATATGTGCCTCTGCGAACACTTGGGTCGATTAGAAATCTAAACTTTTTTGTTGCAATTGAAGGTAGAAAGAAAAATGTTGATTATAAATCATAAGAAAATAGTGCAAATCTAGAAAAGTAAGGTTTATTTCTCTGAATTTCCAATAGGAGAGTATGTGAAAAGGAATTGTGTATGTTTGTTTAAAAACAAATTGCACATTGGAGAGGAGTGATTCTTTGAAGTTTGATTGATAGACTAGAGCTAGAAGCTATACAAAAAACATTAAGTCATTTCCAAAAGGATTTAATGGAGTCCTTCTAATATTTTATGAGTCCATTTGTATCATCTACAAATTTTTGCAAACACATTTGACTTGTACAATTGGGAAAATCAATACCTTGAAGCTCACCAGAAGTGTTGGACCATCTAGCCCAAACCATCTGTAGCTATGGTAAAAATATTTTTCTATTAACCTCCTCAGATTTAAGGGACTAGATAGGCACCATTGATACTAACCTTGGCTCTGGCATTACCAAAAATGATAAGCAAAAAACTTGCATGTAGTACAAAGCATTGCTATAGGTCTCCAATTGGCCAAGGTGTCTTTTTCACCCCTTTTGTGGATTACCTTTATCAGTATGCATTATGTAGCCACCTTCTTAATACATGCATGTCTTTCAAGCGAGTTTATGGCTACATGAACCCCTCGTTCATTCATTAGCATGGGGATTACCTCTAGCTGCTTTCTTTTTCAATATGTGACAAATTTGGAGGTCTGTCTACTTTCCCTACCAACCAATCTCTGAAGAACAATTTTAGGTGGTTGTAGTTGATTACCTCTTCCCTTCTTAAAATCTCTTTGATGGAGAGAAATTGGGGTTGTGAGGCTATCTTTCCCTCATTCACTTCTCTTTCTTTTCTAATTTTTGTCACTTGTTTTTTGACACTATCTAGTTAGACAGTCTCTAGAGCCAAAGCTAGATGCTGTAACTTTGGACCCTTCTTTCTCTAGAGTATGCAGGACTATGTAGTTCACATTCAAAAAGTTGTTGCATATATGGGTAGAGACATATTAGCATCTATCAAGCTTTGCTTTCCTTAAATCTTCCCCCTTTTTCCTTCACCAGATGATCTGACCTTGTTCTCTATACTTGTCAGAGGGATATTCAACTTGCTATTATCAAAGTCCCTTGAATGCCCTAAAGAGAAGTATAAAGACTCTTATCTCCCACCCCCCCCCCCCCCCCGAGTGGTTGATTCAACAATTTTGCTAGGAAATTCCTACAGGAAATATTTTCAAGTTGCTCTAACTCCCTATGGGATTTGGGGTGACTATGCACCAAAGATGGTAGTGGGTAAAAAAGAAATTGGAAGGCAAATTTAGTAGATCGAGAAATGGGAGAGTGATGGTGCTCAATACATTTTTAATACCAATGTCAATTTACTTCTTAGCATGCTAGAGAGACTCTTAAAAAGCTCTCAAAGAAATAACCTCTCTATGCAAAAACTTTCTATGGGCAGGTGACCTGCTAAAGTCAAAAATCCCCAAAGTCAAATGGGATATCTGCACTCTCCCTAAATGCAAAGGGGACCTAGGTATAATTAATATAACTGACCTGGCAGATAGGATGGCCTCTAAATGGATAACCAAGAGTCTCCTCTCCTCACATGAAGACTGGATTCTCCTTAATGGGCCTTTCCCATATGGAAAAATTTCCCAACCACAACTCTATTCTTTAGCAAATTCCCAATAAAACTTGTGGGATCCACTCTAGTCAAGAGCATATGGAGAGCATGGAACTCTTTAAAAAAATATTGGATCCCCAACTCAGCCAAAATAAGTAGAGCTGACTCAGTTTGGTGGCCCCTTCACTAGAGGGAAGTAGAAGATAAGTAGTAAAGGGAAGTAGAAGATAAGTAGTAAAGGGAAGTAGAAGATAAGTAGTAGAAGGTTGGCACATTCTCTAGCTAAAAATGACATAGCCAGGTGGGATGACTTATGGTGTTCTCTAGAGGGAAGTAGAAGATAAGTAGTAGAGGTTGGCACATTCTCTAGCTAAAAACGACATAGCCAGGTGGGATGACTTATGGTGTTCTCACATAAGGACATATGGTATACCCTTTAAGAAATTTACTTTATTCATAGAGAGGGTCTCCTCCTCTTGCCACTCATATTGGAGCTATGGGACCCAACATTGACACGACACTCCGCATACCCCTAGGAATCTCTCTAGAAACTATGGTTTGGAAAAAAAGGATAATTTATCTTCCCCATTCCCCCTGCAGATAGATCCCCCCTTCACGTTAAATTAAATGAAATATGGGAAGTGCTTCTTGATAGAAAACAATGGTATTTTAAATTTAGAAATGTATGGTTGCCTGATGTAGGACCTAAAAAATCCTTGGTGTGGATGATACTACACAAAGCTGAAGGACAAATTAAAAAGCACATTCTCTTGGGTATGAATCTATTGTATTCCCCAAGTGTAACCATTGTCCACCTTTTCTTTTACTACCTCTCTAATAAAGTGTTGGCAGAAACCGAACATATACAATTATTCATATTAACTTATGATAGATACAAAACATCAAGAAACAAAAGTACAAACAAATATAAATAAAAGATAGGTAATTGGAAAACCATCAGCAAGACGGCATATATATTACTACTTCTCTGATTGAATGAATGAGTACATAAGCGGATTGCACCATAAGATGCTAACAATTGTGATACAAAGTGTCACATACATTCAATATATTGGTTGAATCCTCATAGTTATTCGAAAGATAATTATTAAATGACTAAGGATAACTAAGGGTTAACACCTGGCACACTCGATGGGTAGTCCTCCCTACGGGGGATGAAAGATGAACCCACTTGATGACGAGGATAAGTATAGGTAAAACCAGATTCTATAACTTCTTGAAAGAAGTCCTCCTAAAATCCTAATCCAGTTCTATCTAAAGGGTTTCTAAAATCTATATCTATAATATGGGGTGATGGATGTGCTTGCCTATAAGGTTGAAATTGAGATTGTAAATAATTTGAATAAGAATGAGAATGCAAATCTATATCTATAATATGGGTTGATGGATGTGCTTGCCTGAAATTGAGATTGTAAATAATTTGAATAAGAATGAGAATGCATATCTAGATTATTCGGATTTCCAGCTTCTTGATAATCTTATATCTTCTCCTCAGCTTCCGACTGGTTACTTTGACTATATAGTCAGGTAATGGCAGCAGTTGCCCAAGTCGCTTTGGAAGACTGACCCTTCTATGTAGATATTTTAAATCAACCTAGTCACTCTCCACTTTGTTGTTGATCCTCCAGCACTTACAGGTTCAGTAGCGGCACATCCTTGCTAAATTGTGCTACAACTTTCCACACTATCGCAAATTTTAGGGGAGGGGAAAATTATTGGAGTGCAATGTTTCCACCACTGCTTCCAGTATACATATTTCATATCTTTGCATCTCCATCTCTAGCACTTGCATTGAACCTCAAATTTCACCTGTCTTGTATTCACTTGCTTTGACATGTTCATCATGATCATGCTGCAGTGTTTGAAGATCTAGCTTGTATGCATCCAACTTCTTCACCGTGTCTTTGAGCTCTGTATAAGCTGTAACTTTGTCCTTCTATGCAACTTCTTCACCGTGTCTTTGAGCTCTGTATAAGCTGTAACTTTGTCCTTCTATGCAACTTCTTCACCGTGTCTTTGAGCTCTATATAAGCTGTAACTTTGTCCTTCTATTTATTGATCCTAGCTAAATCTTGAGCTTTTCATCTTCCAGCTATGCATTCTTCTCCTCCATATGTTGATTTGCCAGCTTTAAAGCTCCAGCTTCATTTTTGAACTATTTTGCATTATGGTGAAATGCTCGCACTTGCTCCTGAATCAAGAAGATATATTGTAGAAGGAATTGCTTGGTCACCTTTGCCTTTACTTGTAGACTCTGTCTATGTGTTCTCTTTGGCTGATTATTGAACAGGACCAGATTATCCAGATGGTCCAGCTGCTCCGCCGGATCCGCTTGCACCGGATTCATCATCATCATCATTTTGTCATTGTCGGAGTGCATTTGGGTGGCATGTCAATTCAATGATCTTATTAAATTCTTGTATGTATCTGACATACAGGATGTCCATAAGCTCGCGCGGATCCGAGCTTCATAAGTTTGAGGTTCATTTTGCTGATAGCTCATAAACTTCTGCACAACCGCATTTCAAGTGCACTAACTTTGCTTTGGAGAACTTGTAGAGTTGTCCTATCTACCTTTTCTTGAGCTTCATGTTGTAGAGTTGTCCTATCTACCTTTTCTTGAGCTTCATGTTGTTTCATCATGAGCATATGCTGGCTTAAAAGGTGTTGGCTCTCAAGCTCAGCATATGTATACTTCTTTTGCAAAAGTTCTCGATTCCTTGCCACATCTGCACTTTATCTTGATTTTCTTATGACAGCTCCCAAACCAGCATTTTGATGATGCTCCTGAAATGTGCATGCTCTCCTTCTAAGTTTTGAACTCTCTGTTTGACTGCGGAAAGAGTTTGTAGGTCTTCTTTGGCTTTGTGGAGCTCTTCCTTTGTGGCTTCTACTCCTTGTTGTGACAAATATCTGCAAGAAACTTGTAATATTGTTAGATTGATTTCATCTACTATATCTGAAAAAAAGAAAATGGTTGTACAGCTGAATCTAGAAGGATTGTGGCTTCATGTTAGATTCTTTTCTTTGTTGCTCCTCCCAAGCTCCTTCTATAGCAGTATTTTCTTGAACCTGATTCTTTTTACTACACTTGTCTTCATTCATAAATCCGAATGTACCCGCAATAGTTGTTTGAGAACCTTGCATGCCTTGTAGAACTTCCAGATGCATCATCTGAATGAATTGACCAATCTTGGTCTTCAAATTTGGCCCAATATTCTTCAGTTTTTCTTTTAGTTTGGTGGTTTAAAATTCTAGCCGAGGTAACTGATTTTCATGTAGATGCATATAAATAAATACCCATAGCTCTTTTGGACATATATGTTACCTTATGGGTCATGATAATCATCTTAATTAAAAATAAAAAATGTAATCTGTTATAGGCTTCTTGATGATTATTGAGCTTTTATTCTTTGCTTGCACCTTTGGAGCCGAAGTACAACTCCATATCTTCCTCTGTTGGCTGGGGGAACTTCCACTGCCCCTTCCAAGGACAAACTGAATACCAATAGAGTCTATTATGTTGCCAATAGAGTTTATTCTATTTCCAATAGATTCTATTCTGATTTAAGTTGATATTGAGAATAGTAGTGAGTTTCTCAAACTCAACCATGACTGCTGCTTCTGAATTCAAAGGGCGATGAAAGCTGAGAAGATGATGAATGTAATGAAAGAAGTGAAAACTATGAAAGCAAAGAGAGACGAGAAAGCAAAGACTGAAAAATGAACTCTAGTAAAAGATTGTAAATGAAGGAGGAAAAATAGGTAATAAAAACATTAAAATATGGTAATAATATTCCAAACGGCAAAAATATTTACCCACAATTTCATGATGATGACAGTAATGAAGATGCAAAACATTCAAAAGAACAGGGTGGTGACGTGAGTGAAGGAAGATTAAAGAAAGGCCGCCCCCATTTTATGGTAATGATGGCCCAGTTTGGAAATGCATGAACTAGTGTATGACTACAACATGGACTGAGACACATGGTGGATACATGCACGATAGAAGTAGTGTACACTAGGACAAACACCAGTTCTGGTAACCATCCAAAATAGGGCTTTAATTGGTAACCATTTACAGGCTTTGGTAGTTTCATACCATCCAGTGTCACTAATTTAAATATGATGGTGCCAAGTTTGGAAAATATCCAGTATGGGCCTATCCACTACAACTTTAATATACCCGAATGTGGACCCATCCTAGAATTAAACAATAAAACCGGATCATTAACATAAACAAATCAAAATTTTGTATTTCGATCAATCCACATCTTCCTCCAGCGTTGGATGACATCGGATGTTTAGACACTCTACAACCACTTCTCTTCTAGAGCTAATAACTATTCCAATCAGTGTGCTTCAGATTCTTCGAAAGATAATCGAGAAGACATCGCCACTCTTAAGCTGGGTACCACAAATTCCATTGGAACTGCTTCCAGTCTATAGGCCATGGAGAACAGTGTTTGTCCTTGCTGACTTATAAGTTGTTTAGAATGCCCATAATGCAGAATACAACTTTTGATCCCAATTGTTCCACTGTTCATTGACCATTTTCTTAAAACTTCTCAATAAGATTTAATTGGAAGATTCAACCTGACCATTGGCTTGCGGCGGATAATATACTTTAGACTTCTTATGAATAATCATATGGTGTTGAGTTAATATTTTAATTACTTCATTAAGAAAATGTCAACATAATTCAAATCTAGTCATGATCATTTCATAAAGAAACTTTGCTATACAAAACTAGCTTTATTTTCTCTTAATGCTTTGGCTTCCACCCATTTGGTACAATAATATGTGGCTATTTATTGTTTTGCCAGTTTAGTGAGCTAGAGGTTTAAATGGCCCGACAAAATGCAAACCCCATTTTTGAAAAGGTTTCATCGAGAGCACTGGATTGTTTGGAATCCAATCCAATGCACTTGGCTGGGCGCTGACAAACATCACACTCTCGAGAAATATTCCATGCATCTTGAATCACTATAGGCCACCATAATCTAGCCTGAAATATTTTTTGGCCTATTACTTCTCCAGAGAAATGGCCACCACTTACACCTTGGTGTGCTTCCATCAATATAGCTTGTTGCTCATATGCTTGTACAACTGGCATATTATTTGGTCAATGCCCATTTTATACAAACGACCTACAATTACCAAGAAAGTTTTACTACAAAGAGCTAAACGCTTCTAAATATCTTTGTTCATGTCTTCTAGAAAATTTCCTTCTATTAAAAACATAAGCATTCCGGAGCTACTGCAATCTAGAATAAATCCACATCCGGTAACTGATCTAATATACAGCTTCTGAAGCTTCTCCAGTGTCAATGTAGAATAAAAAATTGGCTACTGCATGTTGATTGCCTGGTGTATGACGAAAAGTAAATTCAAATTCCTGCAATGTCAACATCCACCTTGCTAATTTACCTGATAAATTGGGCTTATTGACTAGAAACACCAGAGCTTGATGATTCGCATGAAAAGTAAACTTATTGTCCAAAATATAATGCCAAAACTTCTTCATTGAATAAATCATTCCGAGTGTTTCTCGATCCATAGTAGAATAATTCTTTTCAGCTCTGAACAACATCCAGATGGCATAATAAATTGGTCGGAACCATCCATCCTCAGATTCTTGCATAATTACACTTCTAATTGCTACATCTCAGACATCAACAAAGACAGAATGGTTTGGACCAATCTGGTGGTTGAACAATCGAGGAAACTGCCAACATTAGTTGTAAATATCAAAAAGCTTGTTGATAGGCATCTGACCATACATACTGAACATCTTTCTTTGTCAAACGATACATCGGATAAGCCACATCCGCTAGATACCACAAGAATATATTATACCATTTAATATGGCCCTGAAATCTTTGTAATTCCTTGATATTACGAGGTGCCATTAAAGCTTTTATTACTTCCACCTTCTTGGAATCCACCACAATTTTGGCTAGCTTACACTACATGCCCTAATAGGATTCCACTATTGATTACAAATGCACATTTAGTCAGATTGATGAGACTTAGATGAGCTGTTGACTCCTCTCCATATACATAGTGCCAAAAATAGAAGATGCTCCACCATTTTGCTAAAGACACTAAAATCATCCAAGAATACTTTCATAAATGTGACCAAGTAATCATAGAAAATTTCTTGAACTATTCATTAAAATGTTATTGAAGCATTCTTAAGACCAAATGTCAAATGATTGGAAGCAAATGCTCCTCATTCTCTCTATAACAAAAGGTGTCTTCTCTGGATCATTCGGAGTCATTAAGACTTGATTATGTCCACTAAAACCATCTTGAACTATTCATTAAAATGTTGTTGAAGCATTCTTAAGACCAAATGTCATCACATTGGAAGCAAATGCTCCTCATTCTATAACAAAAGGTGTCTTCTCTTGATCATTCGGAGTCATTAAGACTTGATTATGTCCATCTAAGAAAGAATCCATTTCATGTTTGAGTTTCACATTAAATTTCTAGTAATCCATACTAACGTGGAGCTTTCCATTATTTTTTGGTACAATCACTATCGGGGCAACAACTAAGTCACCAATGAACCCTAATTTTAAGAGTTTATCAATTTCCTCCTTAATCTACTTTGCATAATTAGGGGTTCATTTGGTACAGCTATTGCTTGAGTGGAACGGCATCCTCCTTAAGCTTGATATGATGTTGATAAAATTGAGGATCAACTCCCTTCATATCTTTATAACTCCAAGAAAATACATCCACATATGATGTTAATAATTTATGGAGGTTTTGTTTTAACTTTGCATCAATCTTACTACTGACCTAGACCATCTTTGGATCCTCCATATCACCCAAATTCATGTCTTCCAGCTCATCTACTATGACCCGATAACTGTGCTTCATTGCTCTCTTATGATTTTCTTCTACCTAGATAAGAGCTTGAACTTCCTCCAGTACACTCGCATCGTCCAAGATAGTTCTCTAGGACGCTAGGGATTGGACCATATCCGGAGTTGAAATATAATGGGAAATAATTGTATCCACATCTACTTCAAAGAGTGATACTAAATTTGGATTCTAGTTAAGGATTTATTCCTCTTCTTCTACATCAACTCCTTCTAGCTAGTCCAGCTAGTCCAATCCTTCATCACAAATTGCACGAACGGATTGTTGTAACGTATCATGGGATGCCTCCTATACATGGACCTTCTTCTTTCGGTTCTGGATTGTAATCTAATTGGTTGCCCAATTGTGTTTAATCTTTGCTTGTCTCAGCCCAAGACCTTCCCAAAACAACATGGGGTAAGATCCATCAACTCCTTCCATCTTCAACACAATGAAAGCTACTGGGAAATCATATCCTACTATCTAGATTTTGAAGTTTTGGATTAACCCAAGCGGCTTCACTCTTTGCTAATCTGCCATTCGGATGAGAAATGGAGATCGTTCCAATTCTTGCTCCAAGATGCCCCCCCAGTTTGTAGTGGTAGGTTGAATTCGTGATAATATTTATTCTAGATCTGCCATGAAGAACCACACCTTTGATGGTCTTCCCCTGTATATCTGAATTGTTACTTTTGGAACTGCCTCATCCTAATCCACAGAGTTGGTTGGACTTTGAAAGCAGATTGATCCTCTTTGTCTACCGGAGTATGGACCACTATGGTTGGAACCTCAACAAGATAGTCTTCTCACACAAGCTTCCAGATTAACTATGTCCAGTAATTGGGTACTAGACACAACAATTGATCCAGCTTTATATTCTTTAGATCTTTTGAGAGATCATACTCAAAGGTTGTCGTCTTTCCACATCCGGATTGTTTCTTCTTTCCACAGTGTCGGACGATAGTATCATTTTGCTTTGATTGACTTATCTTCACCAGGGTCTGATCCCCCATTTGGTTGAAGCTTTCCAATTCCTTTGACTTGTATATAACTTCATGCCTCTTTGGTGCAGTATCATCGAATTGGACATCTTTCCTGCATCCTATGCAAAGTGGCACTTTCCAACCTCCTTCGTCCAACTGGACTTCTCAACTGGACTTCTTTCACACACCCGATGTGTACTTGCACTTTTTGGCCTCCTTTTTCTTTTGTCGATTCCTCTTGGATTTTGGATTATTCCCACACCATCCACCCGCAAAACTGCTTCTTACTTTGGCCTTCGTTAGGCTTCCTAGAAGAAGCAACAACAAGAGTAACTGTGCTTTGTTGTCTACAAAGTCAGACTTGCCACACTGGACTCTGGGAGGGAACCTATTGATTGTTCCAGACTTCCCCCTGTGCTTCTTGCACTGACTTGAAAACCTAGTCCCGGACATGATTTTGGTCTACCCAATCTGCAGCTTTGTCCTTTTCCCTTGGCAAAGCATGCTTTTCTTTCGACACTGGCTCGTGTGAACGTGTCACCCCGCCAGTATAGCCATTGGTTGGACAGTCTTCTACTAGAATAGGCTCAATCTGGACCATATTAATGCTTGAGCCTAAGAAGTAGACTCCTCCGCCTGATTTTGTTGTTGTAACTCCCCTTGATGGCGCTTCCAGACTAGACATTTAGACTGGACATTTAGACTTATGGTGACCCAGGGTTAACATAAAGAGGCAATTATTTACTACAGGAGACCCACTCACCTATTTATGCAAAGGAGCTGAACTAGAATCATGTTGTTTTTGGAGATAGCGTTGATTGATCCTCCCCTAGATGGAACATATTAAGAGCAGAATTCTTATGGAGTATTTGGCTACAAAGGAATCAAAGGGTATTCAGTAACCTGTACCTGTCTTCAGTCCCTAGTATGAGAATTGAATTTGTTGTGTAGGCAAGGGAAATCCTTAGGAACCACATGAAGGGACTAGAAAAGGAATGGGAGAAGTGGGATCGACACAAAACAAGAGCTTTGCAAAAGTGTAGTAATTCCCTTCAAAAGAAGATCAAAGTTGCTAAGAAGGTTTACATTAGAGAGGTTGCCAAACACAATAGGTTGTATGAAGACTTGGCTAAAGACTCTCAACAAGCCATTCTGGATTTGTAGTACAAGGACCAAAAGCTTGAGAATCACCTTGGTGCATTATATGTACTTAGGGACTCTATATAGACCTATGGGCATCATGATGTTTGGGCAGAACTCAAGTATCACAATGCTAATGTTTTGGTGGGATGAACTAGGAATCTAGCCTTAGCTCTCATCCCTAGTCTATATGTAAATCATATAGATGCTATATCTTTTTTTTTTGTAAGGAGGGTCCCCTATATACATGTTGAAATTGTATACTCATGATAGAGATAAGGTGTGTGCATATCAAACCATCTCATGTTAGAGATAAGGTGTGTGTGTAGCAAACCCTTGCCTAGAAGCTATAAAGGGATAAACTTTCTCTCATATGGTGTGAGAGGAGTAAGGTGATCTTGTAAACCTTGTTTTTAGCTAAATCATTTTAAAAAGTTTTTTGCTACATTCTCTCTCTCTCTCTCTCTCTCTCTCTCTCTCTCTCACTCTCTCTCTATCTCTCCATGCTCATCTTATCCTCATGTTGCTATTGTTGCTCTTATCTTTGTTTTCTAACTTGGTATGATAGCTAGTTGTTTTTGCTTTGGCAAGATTTCCTCACTCCTTTTTGCAATAGAAGCAAGTTTTTGCTATTGTGACAGCTGGCAGTAGTAGGTAGGCTTCCGCCTCCCCCTTGCACCACTCCTTGGGGCCTGCAACAACGTGGCCCACCAGTAGACCCTTATCCAAGAGGTGGTAGCGCCTGGCTCTCGCTACTCCACAACTGGAAGAGGCGACCACGGTTGTAACAGGTAATGACCCCAACTACAATAGGCAATGTGTCCCACAGCTGCTTGAGAACAGGATATAACAAAATCTCCATTGTTTACCCCAGATCAACCACAACCCTCATGGCTATTTTATGTAAGATGTACTGGCAAGCTATAAGCCATTTGCACTCATGGTTAAAGCCAAGGAAGGGTCTTCTACTGTGAACTCAGTGTTTCATGGTGGCCTAAGCTGAGTTTAGGGGTTGAGCATATCATCCACCATAAGTGCTTATCCTTGTTGTACTTCATGCAGTTTGTCATAAGCATCTCTTGTCCATCTCTATGTAAGAGGCATAGGCATAACTATAAACCATGCTCTCACCTCATTGAGCCAATG
The DNA here is from genome assembly GCF_041138505.1 of Cibotium barometz. Classification (NCBI taxonomy): domain Eukaryota; kingdom Viridiplantae; phylum Streptophyta; class Polypodiopsida; order Cyatheales; family Cibotiaceae; genus Cibotium; species Cibotium barometz. Next base: position 9,436,358 of record NC_141086.1, on the reverse strand, counting down.
AGATTTCATGTTAATGGTTTCTACTTTAGGTAGTATCCATTGATGAGGAAGGGTTCTTCCATCACTTGTATTACTAAGGATCCATTTGAAAACACTTCAATTACTTTAAATGGTCCCATCTTTGTTGGAGCTTTTCTAGGAACTTGCCATATTGAGAATCATAAGCAAGGACAAGCAATCCTTCTTTGAAAACCTTTATCTTAAGAAAACAAACACCATCATGGTAAGATTTCCTTCTTAATTATGTACCCTCTATGCACTAAAGAGACATCTTGAAAACTTCATCTCCAAATACTCCAAATGCAATACCTTCCTGATAAGGGATGCCTCATCTTTGAGCCTTTCACTAAGAGTTGGTCACTCTAACTCCACTTGGGGCTTCCCTTAGGGAAGGAAACTCTAATTCCACTTGGGACTACCCTTAGGGAAGGAAACTCTAACTCCAATGGGAAGATGGCTTTTCTGCCATACACAAGTTGGAAAAGGGTTTCTCTTCCTATTACTTTATGTGCAATCATGTAAGACCACAATGCTTCTACTAGTTTGTCTTCTAATAAGAATGGAACAAAGGATCCTATTGGTGACTTCTACTTGGCCATTTGCTCGAGGGTAGTAAGGAGTGAACTTTCTGTGATGAATCTTATATACTTTGGACTCTTCTTCAATGACTTGATCCTTGATCACTTACCAACTCATTGAGGACTATCAAAACTTGTGATAATGTTCTCATTTATGAACAAGGACACATTGCCTCCATCATGGCACTCTTTATTACCTTTTATTCACACCAATTTGTCACAAAATCTGTGCACACTAGGATGTATTCGTTATGCCTTCTCCTTGTTGGTTCAAAAGGAAACCCAAAATCCATGCCCCCATTTCAGACCACTTTGTCACATAATCTGTGCACACTAGGATGTATTAGTTATGACTTTTCCTTGTTGGTTCAAAATGACACACCTTCCACATCCGCCAAACCCCCACCTTTTCTTGATGTCAGCCTCACCACACACCTTTCATCATCGACACCCCCTCCACCCCCATCACTAGCTCTGCAACCCACCAATCCACCACTCGAAGAAGGAGAGATCCCACTAGTGTTGAAATTTGAGCATTGTGATGAGCTATGGTGGATCATACACTAGAATCAACATCATTAACAAAGTGATTAGCAAATAATTAAGATGTAATTAGTGGATAATTAACAAATAGATTAATGTAGGCATGGATACTCAAAAACCAGCAAATTCTCATTAGGGCTATGCATCAATTTATAGAGTTTACATCAAGCATCAAATCCCATTGATTTCTCCATGATTCACTCCCAGAATATCTCCACCTCTTCTCTTTTCCCTGAATATCTCCCTAAATAACTCCACACTTCCCAGAATATCTCCACACTTCCTAAATCTTCTCATGCTACCCTTTATTCTCTCCCAGTAGATTCTTCTCACCTTTTCACAGGTTCTTTCACAATTACATCTTCTCTTTTACAGCCTCTAACCAAGGGCTTGTTCCCGCACACACCCTATTCACTTGTATTTTCAACACCTCCCCTCAAGTGAATACTCCTAGTACACCTAGACCCTATACCAAGTTTGTCTCCCCTTACTTGTGTCTACACCTCCCCTCAAGTTATCTTAGCAACACCTGGACCCTATATCAAGTTTCTCTCTTACTTGATAGCCTGCGACCAGTGCCTCGAGTCCCTAAACTCATAGTCCTTGACACTCTCTCTCTCTATGTGTCCAAGGCTTACTATAGTTGCCCGCGACCTTGACTAAAGTGCTCACACATACATCTATCTACCACATGGCCTACATCATCGGTGGCTCAGAGGTGGTTTTACTTTGTTGGGGCAGGTTACATTGGTTTGTGGGGTCTCTCTCTCTCTCTCTCTCTCTCTCTCAGATTTTTACATGGCTCCTCACTCTTTGGAGCCTCACATCTTCTCTTGTCTTCAGTCTTCTTGTCTGGCAGCTTCTCTCCACGCGTCCATGTCTTCTTTTAGTCTTCTTGGGGCAGCTTCTCTTCTTGTGGCAGCTTCTCTTCTCGTTTCCATGTCTTCCTTCAATTCTTCCTTTAGATCTTCTTGGTGTGGATCTTCTTCTTGGAAAGAGATTTTCTTCTTCTTTCATGGCTGGGGCCATGAGCTCGTCCGTCGGTTATTTTGCTCCATGTGAGCAACATGTTTCAATGTTTTGCTGACAGTTCCTTTGGGCTTTTTATGTTTATTTTGTATCATTATGCAATGCAAACCCAAATTTATGCGGGAGGTCTTACCTCTTGCCTTATTCTGGACAAGGGCAGTGTCTGATCCCATATTTACACTGATGCAATGTGCCCAATACATAATGCGTATAGCATTCATTCTCATGCACATTCCAAATGCAACTCTGGCTATCAATAATCTTGAATTTGAGTGAGATTTACAGGCATTAACCAAGGGTTAAATGCAAAATGATGATTATCACAAATTTATCAGCATAATTTTCTTAGAAATTACATTAAATCAAGGGTAACCAATTTGTACAGGATGGTTGGAGTATCAAACCAACTCCGAATTGCAATCTGAAGTTATAGGGATCTGTATCAGATACCTAATGGTTAATTTGAACCCTCAATTGCACCAAAATACAGTGATTAGCACTGATTAATTATTGATTAGTAAATTAATGCTCTGTTTTGTGTGCAAAAAATAGAGTATGCGGGGAGTCCAAATCTGGTGCCTTACACTTCAAATGAGCTCAAATGCTTTCAAAGGCATCAATAGCAATGAGTCTAGTAGAGGATTAGGCCAAGAAACACAAGATTTGACCAAATATTGAAAGCTTAATCTCTGTTTTACCAAAGTCACCTGTAGATTTTATGAAGAGCTTGGATCTCACTGTGGACTTGATGAAACTGAATTCTGTCTTCACCAGCTTGTAGAGCATGCTTGAATACACCTTGGGCTAGGAGGAATTAGAAAGATTTGATTTGATGAAGTAGCAATGTCAAGAACTGCTCAGAAAAAAGGCATCGGTAAAAATCGCGAATTCTCCTTCGTTGCTTGGCGGTTTGCTGTGCCGTCTTGATGACCTTGAAGCCAAGTGTGTTGGCTACCATGTGCTAGAAGCTTTTGCCCTAATTGTGAGTGTGCAAGCTGAATGGACTCCTCCACTGGCTGGGGGTGAAGGGGAGAAGTGAAAAATAACTAAAATTTTGATTATTTGCTAATTATTTACTAATCCTAATTAATTAGATAATGGGCTCATAAATCTAATGGATTCTAGGCATGGCTCTGATATCATGTTGAAATTTGAGCATTGTGATGAGCTATGGTGGATCATACACTAGAATCAACATCATTAACAAAGTGATTAGCAAATAGTTAAGATGTAATTAGTGGATAATTAATAAATAGATTAATGTAGGCATGGATACTCAAAAACCAGTAAATTCTCATTAGGGCTATGCCTCAATTTATAGAGTTTACATCAAGCGTCAAATCCCATTGATTTATCCATGATTCACTCCCAGAATATCTCCACCTCTTCTCTTTTCCCTGAATATCTCCCTGAATAACTCGACACTTCCCAGAATATCTCCACACTTCCTAAATCTTTTCATGCTACCCTTTATTCTCTCCTAGTAGATTCTTCTCACCTTTTCACAGGTTCTTTCACAATTACATCTTCTCTTTTACAGCCTCTAACCAAGGGCTTGTTCCCGCACACACCCTATTCACTTGTATTTTCAACAACTAGCACCACCATCTGAGTGCGAGGAAGTCAAACCTCCGCCAAACCCTTTGATGAATTGGTGTGATCCTTTGGACTGCACGGAGTTCGAGCAGGCCATCGCCATCTTGCTCAGTCGACAACTCCAAAATCACCCCATCACCCGCGTCATCGATCACCTCGACATCCATTCCATTCACCCGTACCTCGATGCGCAAGCACAAAATTTGGCGGTGTGACCACCCACGGTGGATACCACTGGCCACCCACCATTGCTCATCCCATAACGTTTGATCTCATGGGCAAGCAGTCGGCCTGGCGACGGCAGCCCTTCCTTAGCGAACCCTTCATATGGGAAGTCTATTGTAATGCGCCCCATGCACTGAGGATCAAACCTCATTACCTTCCCATTCAAAGACGGTGGGCTTGGATGACATTCCATGAAGAACAACAATAGAACCCGAAGTTGCAATTCAACTTCCCATGGTTTGTGCCCCCATCACCACAACATCCATGTACTGAGAAGAATCCATGTTCGAGTGCTTCCACGAATTCATCCACCACTACGACCAGGTTCCCAACCCAACGGTTACTACCATGATTTGATTCTTCAACCTCATCATCACCTTGCTGAAGTCCTTCCCGACATGGGACCATTACTTTTTGAAGGAGCCCAAGGCATCGCCTTTGACATCAACAAAGGGATCATTCTCAAGTAGTTGTTTGGTTACTACGAACGAGTCATGTGGATGCCTGCTTGGTGGCTCTAAAATTTTGAAGACATGATTCCTAGGCTCTCGAAAACTGGTTGGAACGGCTGGGGGCTCTATGTTTGATGAAGGAATGACTGTGGCACTTAGAATCTGACAAATGAACGGTCGTGGAAAGTTTTTTTTTGTGCATGCTATAAAAGGTTTTGTACACAAAGGCTATGCTGCCAGCACCCCATTGCGTGTTTTGTATTGACCTCCTACCCAGTTCACTAAAGAGAGGACTCTATTCCAATTAGGTAATGGTGGTGAAGTAGGGGGTGGCACTTCTTGAAGAGATTCCGATGAGGGTGGCAAGGAAGTAGCTAGGATGAGGGGGTTGATGGGAGTTTTGTGGTCCTGTCAAGCCTCTGAATGATAGGCGGAGGAATTGCTGACATTGAAGGTATATATGTAAGAAGGTGTGGTGTGTCAGGGGTAGCATGGGGGTGGGTGTGTCACACTGCACCTTCTTCGTTCCTTTGTCTTGAGTAATGGTCACTACAGATGTGACCTTAGATACCCATTGGGTGAATGTGGTGACACATGAGGTAGGGGCTTTGGTTGGAGAGGTTTGGGGATCCAAATTGTATGATTGCCTTCATAGAAATTGATCCATATGGTATGATTGCCTTCATAGAGGAGAGGTTTTGCGATCCACCGGAAAGTTGAGTGCATGGGTTTATAGTTCTCGGAACACTTTGAAGAGCATTTAGGTTTGCGTAGATCCTATACCCTATAGGCTTGAGGTTGGTGGACGGGCGGGCCTACGTTGGGGACAAGAAGCTCTAGATGCTTGTTGGTGAGGGGGATGGTGGGACCTTTTGGGGATCCACAATGGAGATGCTCCCTCATAGTAGCCTTGTCCTGCAAAAGAAGTTGCTTGGGCATCGAGTGGGGTGAGATATTGAACCTTGTGGACATTTGTTAGTATGGTTAGCAGTGTTAGTCGGGTTAGTGTGACCTGGTGGGGCAACAATTGGTGATTTGGTAATGTGAGAGTGAGTGGTCATTGTGCATGGTGGTGGTGTGGGTGCGGGAGGCATTGATGGGGATGGCATGTTAAGCAGCCTCTTTTTTTGGGGGAACGAAGTGATAAGGGTGAGGTGTTGGGATACTTGTGGGTGGTGAAAATGGGAATGCTTGGCATGGGAAAGCAACAAGAACTGGCTCTTCATCTGTCATGAGAACAATGACTTGGCTATAGGTCAGTTGTAGGGTCGCTGTCCATGTATCCTAGTCGATATTGCATCTGTTATGGCCCATTAACCCCCTCCCAAGGAAGATCTCTTCACGCATAGTTATTGCAGGCATCACATAAAACTTCCCTTCCAAGGGATTATCTCCAATGTGGAACAAAAGTGTGACTATGCGAATGCAATGAACATGCTGTGAGGCAACTATGGTGACAACAAGAGGTGTTTCTTTTTCAATGTGGTTCCCCAAGGGAACACCATGTTTCATACATCAGTAAATTAGCCCCTGTATCTACAAGAGCTAATTTTTGGATGAAGCTAGTTGGTGTGGTCATTCCTAACCATAACCGAGCTAGCTTCAACTCCCATTCTTCTTCTTCTTTATTAGTAGGCATCACATTGCTTATAATAATCAAAGGCATCATTGTGAAGGCTTGGTCAACCTAGCAAGTAGGATCTTCTTGGAAGTCTTTTTTTGTACAAAGTGTCCGTCCACACATGGCTCATCGCTCGTGAGAAATCCTTCAAGACAATGCAATTTCCATTTTGTTTATGCATCTATTAGGGATTCCATCTTTACCTTTCTGGTAAAGTGCACCGTGCCCAGCAGGGTACAAGTAGTTGCTTCCACTAATAGCCTCTTCTTTTCCCTTTGATGAGAATCCAAGGGGAAATTTTTTTGGGCAACAATAAGGTTAGCAATATCATCATGCCATGAAAATTTAATGGTTGTCTCCCGAAAAAAGAGTTACATCCATCAGCAAGTTGAGATCCACTATCTCCTCTTCTTCATCTTAGGGAATCCGTGCAGCAACAAATGGGCGGCAAGAATGTGAGATTTGTTTGGCATTGTAATCACTTTTAAATAAAACTCCTAAAATAGAAGTTGTTAGATCCCCCTCCAGGGGCGTCGGCTATGGAAGCAGCGTCGGCCTCCGGCGTGGGGCAGGGATCCACACTCGGGGCCTGCAGATGTCCGGACGAGAGACTAGCTCGGGCGGTTCCTCCAAATCCAAGCTCGGAAAAACTCCCCTCACCCAGAAGGCACGGGTGATTTTGCCATGGGAAAAATATTCTAACAGGGGAATTAATCTAACGAGTCAAAGTCTTAACTAGTTAAACTAATTTGATCGAACCTGAAGTCACATGGTAGATCAAGAAGAGACTTGCACTTGGTCCATGGAATCACCGCTTTTTTCCTCTTTTAATAAACGAGGCACAGCTTGATTCCCTCCCACAGAACAAGGTCTTCTCAGGACTTAATCTAACTAATGTAACTAATCGCATCTTGATTGTTTCGCAGGAATCCTTCGATCCAACCGGCCCATGTGTTAGCCAACCACCCGACCACTGTATTGGTGGGATTTCTTTATAAATATTTGGTTGTGTTTTTGCCCCAGTATCGAGGAAAATAGTTCCCAGGCCCCTAGCTGGCGATTCATGCAAAAAATAAGGTAGCCATACCACGTACACACCCAATATGAAATTGCCATTTATAACAGATTCGGCTGGCTTTAAAACAATCCTTGAATAGAAATTGCCATTTATAACAGATTCGGCTGGCTTTAAATCAATAGAAATTGCCATTTATAACAGATTCAGCTGGCTTTAAAACAATCCTTCAATAGAAGTTATAATATTACTGATCATCATCCTCCAAAATTCTGAGTCCATTGTATTACAAAATGTGTCCTTTGGACTCTTCGTTGAAGACCACCTGACCAACCAACAAGATCCAGTATCAAAATTTGATTCACAAAAATCTTTTCTTTTAGTCCATCCCAATCTTCCTCGATGCACGCATGGATGTCCTAGCAACCGCGAGCCCGTGCATCACCTGGCCAGAACCCTCTAGGAACCTCCTTACGTGTCCTAGCACTTCACTCAGGGACCGCTTCGTCGGTCCTCGCCCATCGTATCCCGGAAGCACACCATTTTAACCGTACTGAGGCTAGTTAAGACCTCGGCAGGCTTTGCCACGAGCGACGTCCCTCGACGACTCCCCGCCAGCTGTGGCAACAAACCTCCTCTTAGTAAAACACATTCCAAATGCTTCCTCCAGCATTCTAGCGTAAAATAGTCCTTTAAATGAAAAACAGAGGTTCCAATGCAAGTAAAATTCCCACTTTGAGATTGGTTCCACAAAACCCATAATTCCCAGTTTCATAATGAGGATCCTTGATCTCTCATTAGGGTAATCTACCTATCATTTGACTGATTGTCCAACTAGATTTTTGGTGAGTTTGGTCAAAGGAAAACTAGTTTAGTTCAAAGGTAGTCTATTCTTTGTATTTAGGAACTAGAATTGGTCACAAAGTTTTTGCTTGATTCAGATCAAGAGATGGACAAGTAGGTTTACTGTCCGTCCCTCTCGTAGTCTAACCAAATTCATTCGGTTTAGTTCTAACAAGGATTCCTTTAGATAAACATCTAGTTTTGGATAAATACCAATTTAATGATTTAACCACATAAAATATCTAAAGATATTATTTCTACCATTTAATTTCTCAACCTTAATTCCCTAGGTAGAATTATGGTAGAAATTTATCTTTTGACACCAAAAATTAATTCAAATCCTTCTTTTCTTAAATATCAAAAAAATTCTTCTTTTAACTAAAGACCAATATCCATTTTTTTGAATAAACTTGAAATACCTCCTTTTCCCATTTAATGAGTGCAATCCAAATGTCATGGGAATTCCTCTTTTATCAAAAAGTAAATCTATCTAAAATTTCTCTTTAAATTAAATAAAAATATTCAATATTCCAAATATATCAAGAATTCTTCTTTTTCCATTTAAATGATTGAATTTCAAATACGATGGAAATTCCTCTTTCATTATTTAAATTTATTCATGCATAAAAATAAATTTAACTAAATTTTCTCTTAAAAATTAAATAAAATATCTATTAATTTCATTATACTAGAAATTCCACTTTTCTCATTTAAATCATTCAATTACAAATATGGTGGGAATTCCTCTTTCATCATTTAAATTTATTTATGCATAAAAATAAATTTAACTAAAATTTTTCTTTAATTTTTAATAAAATATCCATTATTTTGATATTCCAATTTTTCTCTTTCTCCATTGGAATACATGGATCTCCATTATCATGGGAATTTCTCTTTTATCATAAAAATAAAATTATTAGAAATTTCTCTTTTCTCTAATTAACTATTTATGCATAAACATTAAAAATTTATTTTCCATGAATATGATGAGAATTATTCATTTAACCTAGGATAACTAATCCTAGAATATGGTAGGAAGTCCTCTTTTCACATTGTGCATAAAAATGATTATGTATTAATTTTTAAAAATTTCACACCATAGCTCCGCTGCTCTATTATTGATAATTTTTAATAATTTTAAAAAGCATAAGGTTTAGTAATACAATATGATAGAATAACTATCATTTGGACTAATATCTAATTTATGGATTTAATCCCTAAGTTTATCATAATTTAGGTAATATAAAAGCATTAAAACGCCATTTCTTTGGCCTCTAATTTGACTAGCATAGAGTTTACTTTTAGAATTAAGAATTGCTCCATGAGAAGCATCATTTGAATATAGAATTGGTCATAGGAATGACCATTCTTTGGGGGAGAGAGATATATGCTTAAAAAATATCTTAATTTAAGCATAAATGTAAACTTTATATGATTAATCATTAAAATTCATTAGAGAGCTTCATTTGCATTGAAGAACCATTCAATTGACTACTTCTCAAGCTTGAGAGGGGTTGAGAAGTGAAAAACATTTAGAAGATTAAGAAAAATCATAAAGTCACACCTTACCTCTTGTTTTGCTTGATTCTTTAGTCTTAGGAGAGGCCCCCAACCAATCAATTGGTTAGTATGTTGAGGAAAGCTCCAAAGAAGATTAAAGAGAGAGAGAAGCTCCAATCTCTCCAAATTGTAGAGGATTTTTAGAGGATAATAGAAAATATGCTTATTTTAGAGTAATACTGGCATGGTCTAGTTCACAGATGAGAATACAAAATAATGAGGATATATTTATAGGTGAGGAAGACCACTAATTGAGTCCAACTAAGTTCTAGAATTTTCCAGCTTTAGTTTGGCTGAATTTGGACAAGATTTGGACCAGTTTGGCTCCCTTTTTGATTTGGTTTGATCCAAGAGAGAGGAGAGATAAAAATATCTTAATATTTTTGAGTTTAAAACTCCTTCACATGTGTGAAATAGGCACCTCCTTGAAGGCTCCCCCTTTCCTTACCAAGTTATAAAATGGTATGATTACTTTAAAATATCTCATTTTTTAGTAATATTTCATAATTTTTAACTAATAAATCTTGTACTCAGTCAACTCTCCATCTTATGTGGACATTTACTCATTTTTGGATATTTTCTTTTATTCATTGGATTTATCTAATCCCAACACTTGGATTAATCTTATTGGTCCATAAGAACCTTAATTATTGGACCATAATCTTATTGGTCCATAGGAACCTTAATTATTGGACCATAATCTAAAATTTTTAGAAAATCTTGACCCTTAGACTAAGGTCTTTTAAATCATTTTTAATTAATTCTAATTGCACCTTGAAAATTTCATTTTGATTTTCTGTTTCAGGGAAACATATTTTTGATATTTGTAGAATTTATATATATAAAAATATCTCAATATTGAATTACCACTCTCTAGAAGTTTTCATCTCACTAGGCAAAAATAAGGAAAAATAATATTTTCTTGTATTCAAAAACAAGGAATGATTACAAGGGATTGAAGTAAAGGCTTATTCATTATTCAAGCTGAGGAGGAATCTTACAGAAGTATTCAGCTTATTTCTCATCCCTTGACATCTGACTTATTGAGAATAAAGGTTAAGGCCTCATGATCCACAATGAACTTGAAATATATGGCTAGGAGGTAATGGTAGAACCTTTACAAGGCAAACACCATGGCTAGGCATTCCAACTCAGCGAGGGTATAATTTCTTTCTTGATCAGAGACTCTTCGATTGATATAATAGATAGGTTAATCTATCTTTAAAAGTGCCATTTGACAAAGAATTGCTCCTAACTAGTCAATGGATGCATATGTGTGCACATGAAACTCATCAATCTGGGGGTATGAGGATGGGTTCTTTGATTGCAAATTCCTTAAGTTCCAAGAAATCTTCTTGGCATGCTAGTGTCCACCCAATTGGGCTTCTTTCCTCAACAAATTATTTAAGATGGTGGCCTTCTCTTACAAATTGTTTTCTAAAAGACCTCCTGTAAATAACCCACCATGCCTAGGAAACCTCTAAGCTGCTTTAAGTAGGTTAGATATGTGAGAGTTGGTACCTTCTCCACCTTGGCTGGACCGGTTGCTATGCCTTGATTGGAGACCACATGACCTAAAGAGGATTCCCAAGGATGCCCCAAAGACACATTTCTCTGGGTTAAGTGTTATTCCATATTCTCTACACTTGTAAAAGCAGTGTAATGAGTAACTTAAAATGCATTTCTTTATTTACAAAGATACAAAAGTCATCCATGTATACTTCAATGAAATGATGGAGAAAATTTTGGAAGGAAGCCATGCTTACCCACTAGAAGGTTGTTGGGGCATTACCATCACCTTGTAAGCATAAGTTCCCCATTCAGTGGTAAAGCTGGTCCTAGCCCTGTCTTCTCTTCAACTTTGAATGGGAACCTACTAAACCCATCTAAGAAAGAATACACCTCATGGGGCCAACCATAGTATCCAAGGGTTAGTTAGTGAATGGTATTGGGAAGAAGAAGCATTTCTTTGTCTTCGCAATCCACACGTATTTTCAGGTTCCCGTTCTTTTCTTTAGTACTACCAAAATGGGTGAAACCCATCTTTCATCTAAGAGATTAAAGAGTTCTACTTTAACTAAGGCTGTATAGTTGGGGTTCATCCTCCTTTGTCTCTCCTAACTTACTAGCTTAGTGTCAAGATTCAAGCCAATATGGTGTTGGAATATCTAGGGATATTCCTTTCAAAATCTCCACATGACTATACAAACACATCCAGGTTCTTTTCTAAGAGCTCCTTGAACCTTTGTGTATCTTTTGAATATAGAGAACTTACCCACCTAGAGAATTCTTTTGTTGCCATCTTTATTCTTTAAAGTCAACTCTTGATGTCCTTCCATTGCTTTGATGAAGGTACCTTTGGTTGGTGTGATGAATTCAACTCATACACTTCAAGGGGGTGATTCCTCCATTTAATCTTGATCTTCTTCCTCTTCCCCTTGATCATCTTCTACCACTTCCTTCCCTTTGTTGGCTCGCTCTTGGGGATTTACTTTGGGGGTTGGTTCTTCCTCAACAACTTCTTCTACTAGTTCCCCTACTTAATTAGTTGGTTCCTTGGACTTGGGGTTAGGTTCTTCCTTAGCAACATCCACACATGAAACTAATATGTCTTCCTCTCACTAAGAGTAAGAGAGGAGGAATCAATGTCAATGGAGCTACCTTCGATGAATGTGGCATAAGACGCTTTGGAGTTCAACCATTTTTCAATGTCTTGGTCTAATTCTACTTCAAAATCTTCATTTCTTCCTATAGGGGGAAGGTACTACCTAGGAAGGTGGAGCTAATTTGTATTGAAGACCTTTTTAGCTCAGGCTTGTAACTACTAGAAAGAACCCTCGCCCCACCTCGTGGTGGTGGGTTACCCAACGAAGGCGGTTCCCCCGATCTCTATTCGAAGCATTTCTAGATTCGGTTGCCCAGGTGGGGAGTACCCGGTTGCCCCAAACCGATCACTAAACAGATCGCATCAAAATGGTTACCCCAAGAGAACACGTCTCTTGGTTAATAAAAAAACAATTTAAAAATAGATCTCCATACTCATTGTAGTCTTTTATTTCCATTGTCATTTGTAGCAATCCATGTAACCAAAAATTATATACATAAGATCCTACATTTACTTCTCTAATATATGATTGGATGCATCAGACAATCTATTCAACTACAATTGCAAATTTACTATTTAGGGTTAGGCACTTACATGGCAGCAGGGAGTAGATTGACCAAAACTTACAGTCATCGGATGATGGTCACGACCACTTTCTCTGTGAGGTTGATCGTAGTCAAATGTTCAAGGTGCTTGATATCCATTACTAACCACTGTCGTCTCATTTTTAGATTACTAGTATTATTTATATTGTTATCTCTCATACCCCGTCCACCTAATTGAAATAGTGCATGTAGACTACTATTGGAGCCACCACCAAAAGATCAATGCAATCCACTTTGATCACTACCATCCATCATCCATCTAATAAGGGAAGAAACGCTAACCCCTTTCGAGCCCCATTAAAGATCACCACTCCAATGGCCTAAGAAGGTATCAATACATCCAATATTACTCTCCTTCATTGACTTTGGCATGGGGCTCCGTGCGAATTTCCTCACCTCTATCCCTTACAATGTTGTATCATGCATCACTTGTGTGAAATGATCGACTTTGCAAGGGAAACAACACCTTTGTTAACCTGAGTTGAATCCAACAAAAGGGATGGCTGACTCGATGCACACAGATGCGGGTGAGTGAGAGGCAAAGATGGAGGATAGGGAGAGTGTTTTTCATCAGCTAGTTGATATGTAGGGGTGGTGGACAAGAGGATGTTGCCTTCGACAATGTGGTAGGGTGGGGGGGGAGAGTTCAATAGACTTGTAGAGGTTCCAGGGCACGCCCACCACCACCACCACCACCACTGCCATCTTCTCTTGCAATTCTACCTCGGACCTTCCTTCTCAATACAACTCTTTGGCAATACAACCCTTTGGCATAACCACCACGACCACGTCAAAACGGGAGAGGGGTGAGGGAAACCGTAGAGGGAGGGAGGGAGGGGGTGGCTGGGTAATATTGAGACGAGCTGAGAGAGAGAGAGAGATGGGCTCAATGGGGTGTGGAATGACAGAGCGAATTGGTGATGGTGGAGAGCTAAGGAGAGGGGTGAGGGAAACCGTAGAGGGAGGGAGGGAGGGGGGTGGCTGAGAGGGAGGGGAGCGAGTGGCTACAATATGCAAGGGAGTCACAACGCCATACCAGTGGGAGGGCCGTCAGCCAGTGAGAGGCCAGTGGGAGCGAGAAGAGAAGGGGTCGCAAGGGAGTCACAACGTCATACCAGTGGGAGGTCCGTCAGCCAGTGAGAGGCCAGTGGGAGGGCCGTCATCCCTGACGAGAAGAGAAGGGGTCGCAAGATGGGGTGGTGTCTGTCTCACTCACTCTCTCTGACGAGAGGAGAGGAGGTCGTATCCGTCTCTCACGGGAGGAGAGGGGGTCCTAAGACGGGAGTGAGCAAAGGTTCCCGGGAGAGCGAATGAGCGAATACTGATATTGACGTGGGTGAGAGAGACATTGGGCTGGCAATTCGAGAAGCATAGTGGTGGGAGGTATCGAGGCAACCCAAAATGGCAATAGCAACACTAGGTCTGGAGGTGGTGGGAGGTATCGAGGCAAGCCAAAAATGGCAATAGCAACAACACTAGGTATGGAGGTGGTGGTTGTGATATCTTACACGTGCAAGCTACAAAACCGGGGATTTTACAATTGTATACTTTTTGTTCCATGACTTTATGCTTGAAGCTGCCCATACTGCTTTAACCATACTGCTTTAACCATATCCCATCTGTTCCCATTAATCCTTACCCTGTGATTAAAGAATTAAATACTGCTTGGTCTAAAATTTGTGCTTGGATGTGTATCGATGTCTCAAATATGCATTACACTTTTATTAGATACATTGTCCTTAGAGATTTTAATTCTCTTTTTCCAAAGCATAGGTTTAATCAATCACCTTGGTTTAAAGACCCTGGCATCATGAACAAAATTGAGTATCTTACTAAACATCTTTACATTTGTGGGTTGGACAAATCAGTGCAAACTCCCACATTCATTTGTAAAAATCTCATTAGACCCCTAAGTTCTCTCTTTCTTCCTGTACTGAAAAAGAATTAATAGAGTTAGTGATACGCTTTTCACTCTCCTACGAGATTACCCCTCTCCTGCTAGTTCTTACTTTCCATATATTATGGGCACTTATAAAGTTCATAAAAACACTTTTAGATTGCTAACTAATGCACATAACTGTATGTTTTCTAATATAAGTGAGCTTATCACTAAGTTACTTAAAGCCCTTGATGCTGGCATTATAGAATGTACTGAGAAACTTCATAAGGACATTTGGGTTTTCTCTCGTATCCGCACTAATGCGTACTAGATTATCTATAATCAATATGAAATTTTTATTAATCTTCCTAAGCATATCTATTCTATTCACACCTTTAATATTATGTCGTATTATGAAGCTATCCCACATCAAGGTGATAATAGTCTAATTGAATCACTTCACAAATTCATTAGAATTCTACAAGAGTCGGGGTATTATGGCTTTAAAAAGCATAGAAAACAATTTGTGCTCATCACGAAGAAAACCAAAGATATTGCTATTAACTGTAAGGATTTCATAAAACTTAACCTATTTATTTTAGATAATTGTTTTATTAAGTTGGGCAATACTGTTTTTATTCAAACTAAAGGTATCCCAATGGAATATTCTTGTTCACCCCTTTGGTGTAATCTATACTTAGCATGGTTTGAATTTTATTTTATTTTAGAATTGTGTAGACTTAAACAAGTTGAAATGCTTAATGCCTTTCATTTGTCATTTCTCTTTATGGATTATTTAGCATTTATTAACAATAACTTTGTGGTTAATTGTCTTTCTCATAACAGGTCTATTGATCCTTCTGATCAATTGAGCATATATCCTTTGGATATGATTACCATCCAATCTACTCATGACACTTACTTTGCCACTTATCTGAACACTTCTATCACACTTAGTAGACCCTTTATTGGTGATTATGAAACACATACTTACTGGAAAAAAGATAAATTATCATACCCTAATGTTTTGTTTATCCATGAAATTAGTAATAGACCTAAAAATATTGCTTATAAAGTATGTGTATCTCAAGTATTACCGCTTATCTATAATGTGTCCCATGTCTCATGGGCTTATCTTGATTTACTTAGACTTATTGGTCTTTTGCTAAATAATGGATTTAATGCTAACATTATTAGTAATAATATTCTTTATTTTTTTAAATAACACATTGAAATTAATCCTCTTATTATACTTTTAGGTGGGCGATAAGTCCACTCGGTGGGCTTACCTCCCAGCATATGGATTTAACCTCTGGAATGGGGGTGGGCCATACACACACACACACACACACACAATTCAAGTTTCTCTTTAATGGTAAATCTGCACACACACACACACACACACACACACACACAATTCAAGTTTCTCTTTAATGGTAAATCTGCACACACACACACTCACCCCTATGCACACACTCACATATATATAAAAACACTCACACATATTTACCTCATTTTGTAAGTCTACACACACACACACACACACACACACACACACACACACACACTCACTCTACCCTATACACAAACACACACACACACATACACTCTACCCTATACACAAACACACACACACACATAGACATTAATAAACTTACACACACACACACACACACACACACACACACACACACAACTAATCTTAAAACTGGCATCATTTGTGCCTCATTTTCTAATTAATAATCATGTATGTTAATGTTTGGATTGTTGTGCAGAAACGCATATCATTGATGATGACGGAACAATAATGATGACTTTGGAACATTTGACTCTATAATCTCTTCATGCTTGTATATACAATTGGAATCCTAGCTAATTTTGCTTAACGGTATTGTTATTTTGCAAGTATACATGTGTAACCACATAGCAATCTTTTTTCTTGTATGATGTATGGCTAACTGAACACTACAATTGTTTTCCCTTATTCTTGATTCTTGTAACATATAGTTTGATACATGTATAATGCATGGTGGATCGTATTTATTATGCAATTGTGATAAACTTTATCTAGTGATAGTTGTAATAAAAGGATTAAGAATAATATCCTAGGCCCACTAAGTTTTTTGCATACACATAATCATGTTACATATTAGTTATGGTTTGAATGTTTTTCGTTAATCTTGAATGATACTTTGAAAGGATATAAGTTTTTCATTAATAATCTACTCCTAATTTCCCTTATTATTGGTTCACATTATTGGATCCACTCATGGGTTTATTCATATCACATAATAAATATTGATTAGGAATAATATATATTTTTACCTTGTTGGATTTATTTTTTAGGTAATATTTCATACCGTACTAATTTTTTTTATTTTCATTATAATTTATAACTAGTATTAAACCTCCCAAAATATTATATAATTAGGTAATGTATAGCTATGGAGCCCATTGATAAAATAATAGTCATATAGGTTAATAAACCCCATCTTGTGCATAATAAACTTTACCCACTATTTTTAACGTATCCTTCAATATGTAATGAGGTCGGTGATTTTGATTTAATCCATGTATTAATAATATCAAGCGCTTACTGTCTCTTGCATGGTTTGCAGTAAATTGTTTTAATACCATAGTTAAAAATAGACCTTGTATCTACAAGTTGGTGATTCAAAGATTACCAACACAACACGCTTTAAACCTTCTAATTGTATCTACAAGTTGGTGATTCAAAGATTACCAACACAACACGCTTTAAACCTTCTAATCATAATCAGCCTCTAACATTAATCCAACCAATTCCCCTATAAATACCGTGCTTTTCCTTGAGATGTAATCACCCTAAACCTGTCTGAGTCTTACGATATTTCTCGGCTTTCCATGGCCTCTTCTCAGGTTGCGCTAGCTTCCTAATCCTATGTTTATGCCCTTTATGTACTTGCCCAATTGCTTACTTGACTCATGCTTTTTACTTTGCTTAATTAACCTATTAAATCCCAACGTAATTTTATTACTAATATGAAGCGCTACCTTATAAACTTCGAATCGTTTTTTGTAATCATTAATGATGTTAATTATGATTGCTTTGCTAAAAATTTATTGATGATATACATGATGTTGATTAAGTAATGATTATCCATACTTTGTTATGTATCAATGGTTATATTAGTCATAATCATTTAAGTTACAAGGTATTTTTTAATATTTATACATACAATTTCTCCCTTCCACTAATTCTCAATATTATTAAACACTACTATTCTCTTGTAATCTTATGGACTTCTAATAGTTTTTTTGTAAATGATATTAATTTGTGTTGCTTTGCTAAGCAAATTATTGATGTCAATCATGATGTTGTTTAATTAACTATTTTTCTTGCCTTTATATTAATTAATGGTTAATTTGTATTAAGTATAATCATAATCACTTATATACAAGGTATTTTATAATATTTATATACAAAGTACTTTATAATATTTATACATTATGGTTTACAATTGCTCCCTTGGTTTTCACTAACTCTCATACTAGTAGTAGAATTCTACTAACTATTGGTTACTAGTGATACAATTAATCTTAGGTTTATCATCCCTTTATATCTCCTATTATTTAGGAAGTTTCATTTAGATACTATTTATAAAAAAATTGGCATAGTTATTTCACAATGTTTTAACAATTTGTATCCTACCTCCGATAACACTAGGTTATATTTTGTATAATACTTTATATAATACCTTGTAATAATTCTATGTTTTTTTTGACAGACTTTAATCAACCTAAATCATTTTCTTTCTTTTTATTAGATACTACTAATTGTGTCCCCCTTATTTTAATTCATACCCTCTTTGTTATCTAAATTTGTAAATTGGACCATGTGTTACTACTTATATATATTGTATATAGCATAGTGTATTAATTGTCCTTCATGCTTTTTTAATGTGTAGCTAGCTTTGTTACCATTTATTAGCTCCTATGTATGGATACTTGGTATTAGTTTCAAACTTTATTTCTAGCCTTAGGGTAATGGATATGCTTTGATAAGTATTTCCCATCACAGTGATAACAAACGGATGAGAAACATTTGGATACCTGTCACCCATACAATATACTGAAAGTTCGAACTTCATATGTTGTTTGGTCGACTGACAGGTATAGTTGCTCATCCCTTGGATAATGACGGTTAAAGATGTTATTACTCTGGCTAGAGATGTGAGATTCATGATCAATTGTAAATCAACATATTAATAATATTTGCTTTAATTTACCATTTCTTGTCTGATTTGATTGTATGGTTCTCTTATGATGGGATATTGAAATCTAAACACATATTTATACATACACACATATATATCTATATACATACATTTATCTACATGCATACATACATATAAATATAAATGCATACATACATACATACATTCATACATACATACATACATACATACATACATACATACATACATACATACATACATACATACATACATATATATATATATATATATATATATATATATATATATGCATATGCATATGCATATACATATACATATACATATAAATATATCTATGATTGTATATATTTAAAAAACCACAATAAAAAATTGGCTACTCATGTTTGATTTTTGAGAGTATTAACTTTCCTTTGTTAGTGTATATCTTCTCTCGTGTTTTTTGTGATGATGCAAATGTAATCATGTGTGGTGGAGGTGCCTACAAAAATTTGTTGCCAATAGTTACAAAAGGTGAGGTTTACACCACCCCTTTGTTTACACACACAAATAAATAAATGCACGTACACATAAATCCACTCCCTCACACACACAAATAAATAAACACACGTACACATATCCACTCCCTCACACACACATACCCATATGCACACATACATATGAACTGATACACACACACACACAAATAACCATACTTACACATTTATCTAATCCCACTCAGCATACTCACATATACATTCATAATCAATTGCATTGAATAGAGATGAGTGTCATCTCTATTCAATTGCATTGAATAGAGATGAGTGTCATTATTGAGGATCAATTATTTATCATCATTTTGTATTATAATTTTTTTGGCATTGTATCTTTGAATATTGTTTTTAGAATTTTATTGTGTTTGTTTCGGCCGATTATACACTTTATATTTTTAGTTTTTGCATAAGGGTTTGAACAACTTACATAAGAAAACAACTTAATGGATTTTGTTCTTGATCTGTATTTTCATGTTTTGTCCTCATTCCCCTCTAGTCTCGTGTTCCGTGTTTTTCCTTTGTTCTTGTGACCTTGTTCTTGTAGTCTCCTCTAAGAATAATGAGCAGAAACATCACCCTTTATGGGCCTTTTCCTAGACAAAAACTTTCAATAGTTTTTGAAGGCAGATGGAAGGGGCTCAAGCTTAATCTTCTGAAGGAATATTTTGATTTGCAGGGAAAACCAATGGCATTGAAACCACTCTCTCTGAGTCATGAGCTTGTAAAGTTGGAGCCAATAATTCTTTTTGATGGAGAAGAAGGTTTCATGCTAGATGTTGAACTTCACCGATTTTACAAGGTTTTTATTGACAATGGTGCGAATGTAACACCAGTAATTACTATTGAGGATGATAATGAAGTTGTTGGTTGCAAGATTAAAAGTGTCTTGAGCATGATTGATCTTCTACCCTTGAACAACAATTTGCATGTGGCTTTGCATAGCATAAAAAATGTTGAGAGAGTGGTGGAGCTTCTAACATCGTATGATGGTTACATTGCTTATGAGCTACCTCCTTGTGGTATGAAGTCTGCAATGTTTGGTATGGAACAAAAGAACAATGGTCACTCTTGGGTGGAAAATGTCACATGTAGTTGTGATTGTTTTAATGGTGATGTACATTTGAGTAGATCCTTTAGCCATTTATGTTGCGTGAATATTGACTACTCCTACTTACTACTCTAGGTTGCATTACCAGAATGTAATGGAAACATTTCATGTAAGCATTGTGCACAAATGCCAGAGTGCATCTCCACATGCCTTGCTATAATTTATTATTATCTCCCAAGAGACTATGACTATAATACACGATGTGCTATACACCTTAGTAATCATAATCATCCTTATGCGTGAGTTGGGTCTACACATGAGTGTTGAACAAGATATTGAGGAGAAGGTGTTGTCTCGTGCTGCTGCAATGAATCCCTTTACGATAGCGAAACAATTAGAGACAATTGTGGCTCAAGATGTCATTTTAGACATGCTAATAGGGGATATGAAACCTATTAGTTCAGAGATTGGTGAAGATGATTTGGCAGAGATACTTAAGTATGTCACTCCATTGTCAAACAAAAGGAGGATAGGAAGATGCTTGGAGTATGACAAAAGAGCCAAAAGTATTACATCAAAGGGTCTTGAGGCAGTTTTGGATTTAAAAAACAGATGCAAATATCCATTTATCCATATTGTACTTTTTTCGAGATAATTGAGTGACCAACATCAACTACATGTATTTAAAATGTCAACAAAAGGTCCTAGAAGTGGCCTTCATTGACTTGGCCAACAGGGCGAGAAAAGGGGAAAATTTGCAAGATATGTGGCCATGTCCATAGAGCCCCTAGTTGGGCCAACTATGTCTATCCATGGGTATGACCCTTATATTCATGAGATTTTGACAATAGCTAGATGTGCATTTAAAGTAGAGAATAGGTATGCACAAATAGAGTTATGGAATGACCCTTATATTCATGAGATTTTGACAATAGCTAGATGCGAGTTTAAAGTAGAGAATAGGTATGCACAAATAGAGTTTTGGAAGATGTTGAATCATGTGGTGTAAGAGAGTGGCTTTGAGAAACTAAGATTCTAGGGATTCATGGTGTAAGAGAATGGCTTTGAGAAACCAAAATTCTAGGGATTCATGGTGGCAGATGAGGCCAATGTAAATTGGATTGCAGTTTGTGCTGTTTACTTTTGGAGGGGAAAATAAAAGGGTTCCAGAGAAGGAAAGAACTTGCACTTTTCATTGGGAGCAGAGCATGGTGCATCATACACGAAAATGTATTCAACCCCCCTTTAATGAGTATCATAAGTCTTTATGCAAGAAATGGAAGAATTCACCGTCTGAGGTAGTAGGGCTGAGAATTACAAAAATGAAATCAATAAATTTTGGCGGTGAGGGCACGCAATACAAGGAGAGATTCCAGCATTGGAAACATGGTTGTCTTGGTGGGATATCTAGGCATTCCATTAGGGATCTTGGTTTGTGACTCAAGATGAGTGATATTTTTATTCCCATAGCTAACCTCTCGAAGGCTAAACATGCAAGCATGAGAGCGAGTGTCGATTATAAGAGTGAGAATTCACTCTATGAGGCAACATGTGCAAATATGGCAATGGCAGTTCTGCAAAGTGTTAAATACAGTGCATACTTGAGAGGGAGACACACAGAAAATGGACCAAGGATGAAAGAAATGGCAGAAAAAATTTACAATCATGGAGCAGGTACTTCTTCAGGTAAGAAAATGCAAGAGATGGGGATAAATTCTCCTAAGATGCAACGTGTAAATATACATCAATGTAGTGTTCGCAAAAAAAGATCGCTACATACCGATCCAAGTGTCATCTTAGAAGAAGACAACCATAGGCCAGAATATGTGATTGTTATTAGTGAACAAGCAGCAAGGTGAGCAAGGAGGGAAAACACATGGACATATCAAAACAAAAGTGCCAGAAACACTATGGGTTGAAGGACAGAGCTAGGGAAGAAAAAAGACTTGCTTTGGGCATTTCCCAGGACAGAGCAGAAGATGTGGAATGTACATCAACAAGGAAGATGGAGATAAAAATGATGGAGTGCTTACACCATACTTTTTGGGGTCGATGAGAAAATACCCTAATGGTATTGTGGGGGGGTTTGTATGGTTCTGTAACTTGGATCCCACACACTATTCTATGCATGCATAGAATAGTATATATGCATTGACACTCTATGCATAGAGCGTAGAACTCTATGCATGCATAGAGGATGTTGATGAGAACCATTTGATTGGCACACCTAGTCTGGATCCTAGGGTGTGGCTAGTGGATGAGAGGACATGGTTGCAAGCCATGGAGGTGTAAATTATCCTAGCAAATAGATTTGCAGTTTCAAAGTGGAGGACCACCTTTGCAAACACCTCAAGCCAAAGCAAATGCAGTAAACATTCCAAGTTCTTTTCATCCAAAATACAGGGATTGCAAGATTGTTAAGTGGAGAGCTCGATTGACTAAGGAGTTTTGTGAAAGTGTAGAGAAGGGAAGGACCTTGGTTGCATAGGTTATTCATGAGGCCATTATATTGTGCAATGAAGGCCATTACGTTAGTACCGAGGGGTCTAGAGCAATGGGTGGAAGTTACTCAGTGTCAATAGTAGACTTTCTGTGTTGCACATGTGAATGTTTTAAAAAATGAGAGGGTAAGAGCCTAGCATACATACCATGCAAGCACTTGTCCTTTGTTTATTTGCAGGTTCTGAGATTGGATTCAGTAGCTCACGATTTCATGCACCAGGAAACATAACTAAGGTGGAGTTATTTCAAGAACTTAGTGGTAGACGATGCCATGTGCCAACTGAATATGTAGATGTTGTTGATGTGGCCTTTTTGATGGCTTATACGATGGTTCTTTTTGTAATTAGCCTTGACTTAGGCACACTTTGATTGTTGGAGTATAGCATCTTTTAAGTCCCCTTGAAGATGTCATTATTAGGATTAAATGTTGTTTTTTTTAAACTAGAATGAAATTTCGTGCTGGCGTATGCTTGTTTGGAATGTGATGCTATTCTTTGGAGTTGTTTCAAGTAGTTAGGGGTGGCAAATGGTGCCATGTGCCAACATGATTTACGTATTTTGTTGATGTGGCCTTTTTGATAGCTTATACAATGGTCCTTTAAATGTTATTATCCTCGACTTGGGCACACTTTGCTCGCTAGAATATAACATCTTTTAAGTTACCATGTTTTGTGGTGGAAGGGGTTATTAGTTGGATTACATGCTATTGTTTTTTACCAGAGTGAAATTTTGTGCTGGCAAAATGGCAAATGATTGTTTGGAATGTGATGGTATTCTTTTCTATGTGGAGGTTGAAGGGATTTTCTCGGCTTTCCCTTCGCTCAAAAAAACCCGCTCAGATAACGTATTCCCCTCTTTTGGTGTGTGTGCTTTTGTTCTTTGGCGTATATTAGTGGTAGCATCTATTAGTCCCAAAATGGGTTAACATTTCCCCCTTCTTGATATTGATAAAATTCTCATGATGGTATCAAAGATTTTATTATGTGAGGAGAATAGAAACGTTATGTTAATGTTGCTCAAGATGCAAAGTGAATGCTACTCAATGGTCATCGTTACCCTCAAGAAAGAATGTGGAGGACTAGTTACGTGGTGGTGAGGGATTTATTTTCTATGCTTACAAAGCTTTTTAGAGTGTACATAATCATGCTTTGTAAGAATTGTTGGTGTAAGAGAATCATAAGGTGTTAGTAGGGAGTACAAATATTAGGGGACGGGTGGACCTCTGATTAGTCGGGTAACTTTCCAATAAATTAATTAAAGCGCTACGTTAGATAAATAAATCCCTGGGTAACCCTACTCTAGAGGACTAGGTCAGCCGCTCTACCTTGCATAGATAAGGAAAAAAGTGTTGTTTCTAGAAGTCAAGAATAGAGGTTGCCCGAATTAAAGTCAATCACTCTATGAGTGGTTTGATTTTAGAATTCAAGAATAGAGGTTGCCCGAATTAAAGTCAATCACTCTATGAGTGGTTTGATTTTAGAAATCCTTTAAAAAGACCACACTCCCCCTGCGAGATAGAACTAGGTCATACCTACTAATCATCTCCTTGTATCTTACATGGTCAAGGTGTCGACGAGTAGGAAACTACCCTAAGTTAGACTTAGTAGACTATTTAAAAGGTTTCCCCTATTTAGAAAGCGGGGGACCTTACAAGTGGTATTAGAGCCAATCTTAGTTCCTAGGACTTGTTAATAGAGATTGTTTTGGAACATATGTTTGACCTAATGCTGATTTATAAATTAAATTACTAGAATAATTTAAATTGGTGATTGAATGATTGTAGGAAGAGGGTGATGCCTACTCAAGATTCTTAGTCTTCCAGTGCATCTTCCAAATGGTGTGTCTCTCTCCAAATTTTGAATTCTGTGATACTATGGTGTAGGTACTTGAGAGATTGTCCTTCTTGTCCCTCCCTCATACCTCTAATATATCCAAAGAGGGTGGGGTAGAGATCACCTTTGGAATTACAGGCTGAGGTATTTTTTCATCAGGGCAGACCGAACTGGGAACATCACCACCGATTTAAAGCGGATTCGTTGGATTGAAAAGTTAAAGATGGTCCATTTGTTTTGGTTCGTTGGGTACTCCTAGGCCTAACAATTCTGTGACCATAGATGTGAATCGCATACCACAGGACCGTTGGGTATATGACCAAGTAATGCAGGTCTTACCTATCGACATGGTAGCCATTTTGGAACACAGCCCAATCTAGAGTCTACCACCCTTACCTTCAGTCTTCCGTGTCTTAGAGACTGCGGGCGGCGGAATCCCCATATTTCACCTATGTGTGGACCGCTCCAGTCTCATGTCTAGTTGAGCCACCTAGGATTTTTCTTTTATGATAAATAAGACTATTATATTACTCTCAAACCTTTGTAATAAAACTTGTCCTTGTAAATATTTGAGATATAAAATTATTTCAAAAGTTTTACTTTTAAAATCATGAATGTAATGTAAAGTATGAGTCTTGTAATAAAAAACTTTAATCGATGAATGACCAGGATGATCAACCTCCACTCCCCAATGCATTATATATGGACGTCCATGATAAGAAGCTCCTGCTCTCAAGAAAATGCAACCTCCCTCCTTTAAGGGGGAAGGTTCAAAGATTGATAAGGATGTTGAAGTTTGGATCAAAGCAATGGATGATTATTTCTTAGCTGCTAGTACTAGAGTGGCAAACCAGTCCATGCTTGCATGATTTCGACTCACCGGGGATGCTAAGCTCTGGTGGAAACAATGGTGCTATGACAAAGGAGTCACTAAACACTCCCAAACCTGAGAGGATATCAAGCATGCTATGAAGAAATGATATCTCCCACCTTCTCATGAATCCATCAAGATGAATGAATTTTTTAGTCTCAAGCAGTTCAGCTTAACTTTGGAAGAGTACTATTCTAAATTCATCACTCTTTGGAAGTATGCCATGACCATGATGACTTCCCAACAAGTGGCTCGTTTCTGCTAAGGCTTGAATGAACCCTTGGATTCCCACCTTGAAGCAATGAGGTCAAGTACATTGCAAGATGCTCTTATACAAGCAAAGCCTCTTGTGAACAAACTAAAGTCCAATAAAGCCAAGCCTCAAAAGAGATCTTACCCCGAAGCAAACCTTAAAGATCAACCTTATAAGAAGCCCCCATAATGCTCCCTACTACAATAAAGGGTGGCAAGACAATTCTTTTGTTCCCCGCTCATATGCTACTTCTTCTACAGAGGCCCCTCTTTGTTTTGAATGCAATGAGCAGGGACACTTCAGGGTTAACTATCCCAAGCTAGTATCATCTCTACCTCAAAGCGGTAGATCAAATCAAGGCTGTGGAACACCCATCCATCAACGTTTAAGGGGTGGTGGACGTGGTAGAGGCCGCGGAACAGTTTCTCAAATCCCCTGGGCTATAAGCGAAGAACCAACTCTGGAGATAGCTGAAGAAGAATGTGCCACAGTCCATGCGGTGGTAGAACACCAAGGTCCAAATCAACAATCTGGTGTTATTCAAACCCCAACCACTCATCATGGTAAGCCATTCCAACTCTTGATTGACTGTGGTAGTACCCATTCATTTCTTTCTCCAAAGGTGTTTACAAAAATTAAACTTGAGTGAAAAACTAGCTAGGAGAATGGTTATAGAACTAGAAGCAGTATCTCAACATTCTGTAGGAAACCTTGAATTCGAATTGGATAGTGAGCAAAATTGTGGTCATTTTAGAGTCCTACCATTAGGAATTTATGATGGGATCCTTGGAATGGACTGGTTAAGTGCAAATAATGCTAGTATTCACTGTAGCTAGGGGAGTATCACTTTTAGAAATGAGCATGGCCAAGTAGTATCGGTTCAAGGAAAGACAAGTAAACCTAAGTCTAGAGTAGTCAAGGCAAAGCATCTTCTCAAAGAAGCACGTAAGGGACAAGAAGTTTTCCTAGTTAAACTTAACAAAGATGCTAAACCTAGTAAAGAAACATATCCCTCTTGGCTTCAAGAATTCTCTGACATCTTTCCTGAATGAGCTTACAGGGTTACCACCTCCTCGAGAAGTCGATCATGAAATTGGCTCAACCTATCTCAAAAACACCCTATAAAATGTCTCTTCCTAAAGCCATTAAACTTAAAGAGAACCTTTCCCAGCAAGGATTTGTACATCCCAGCAGCTCTCCTTGGGGAGCACCTATTCTTTTCCAAAAAAAGAAGGATGGTACTCTTCGATTCTGCATAGATTATCGGGGGTTAAATCAAGTCTCGCCATCAAGAATAAGTATCCTATCCCTTGCATATCGATAACATTCTTGATAGAGTTCATGGGGCCAAAGTTTTCTCAAAAATAGACTTAAGGTCTGGTTATTACCAGATTAGAGTTAGGGAAGGAGATATACCCAAAACAGCTTTCAATACCCGTTATGGCCACTATGAGTTTACTGTAGTCATTCGAGTTGACCAATGCTCCTGAAACCTTCAACCGCCTAATGTAAGATATATTCCTTCCTTAATTGGATGGATTTGTACTTGTTTTCCTTGATGACATCTTAGTGTACTCCAAGTCAGTGGAAGAGCATGAGAAGCATGTGCGTAGAGTTCTGCAATTACTACGTAGACATAAACTCTATGCCAAGAAGAGTAAATGTACCTTCTTTACTCATAAGAATGAGTATCTTGGATTAACTGTCTCCCAAGATGGTATCTCGATAGATCCCGCCAATTTTAAGAATATATTGGAATTGCCACCCCCTAAATCAGTATGTGAAGTTCGTGGATTTTTGGGAATCATAGGATGGTACAGGATTCTCATCAAAGATTATGCCTTGTTAGTTGCACCCTTAATGGATATTCTTAAGAAGGATTGCAAAATAGTGTAGTTGCCAATCCATCAAGTCAGCTTTGACAAACTTAAAGCCATTATTACCTTAGCGCGCCAGTCCTGAAACTTCCTGATTTCACCAAGGAATTTGAGGTGGTTTACTGATGCTAGTAGTCTAGCACTTGGTGGTGTCTTAGGACAAGAAGGGAGACCAGTGGCTTATACTTCTCGAAAGCTAAAGAAATATGAAGCAAATTATCCCACCCATAATTCAAAGAAATATACTTCTCGAAAGCTAAAGAAATATGAAGCAAATTATCCCACCCATAATTTAGAGTTCTTTGCAGTTGTTCATTGCCTCAAATTATGGAGACATTATCTCCTGGTCGAGCTCGTAAACTGACCACAAGAGTCTGAAGTGGATCTTCACCAAGCCTAACCTCAACATGAGGGTGATAAGATGGATTGAAATCCTACAAGAATATGACTTCGACATCAAATTCTACCCTGGGGAAAGATAATGTGGTAGTGGATGCACTTAGCCACACAAATCCTTCTTGAGTGTAATTTCGATGCCAAATGATCCCATACTAGACAAGGTCAAAGAACTCTCATCTCGTGATCCTGATTAACTAGAGGATGGTGAAGTTGGTAGAAGAAGGAGGAACTTCAGAGAAAGAGAAAAATCTAATCAAAGGGTACTTTATCCACGATGGGAGTCTTTACTTCAATCAAAGGCTATGTATTCCTAAGGATCTAGCTCTAAAGAGGCTAATCCTCCATGAAGCTCATGATAGCCTTGTTGCAAGGCATCTAAGCTATGGAAAAACATTGAATGCTTTAAGGAGGAGCTATCATTGGGCAAGCTTGAAAAATTATGTCCTTCGATACTTGAAGCAATGTTTCTCATGTCAAAGGATCAAAGCTGAAAGAGTCAAGATTCCTGGGAAGCTTCAATCCTTGGATATCCCCCAAATGAAATGGGAATGCATAAGCATGGATTTTGTCACAAGTATTCCCACTGTACAAGGAGGATATGGTTCCATATTAGTGGTGGTGGACTTTCTTACCAAAGTAGCTCATCTTATACCCAGCAAAGAAAACCTTCAAAGTTTCTGATGTTGCCCGGTTATTCATTCAAAGAGGTCTTCAAGCTTCATGGTCTCCCGAAGAGGATAGTCAGTGAGATCAGGATTCTAATTTCGCTTCAAAGTTATGGCAGTCCTTATTTTAGGCCTTGGGAACTCAGCTTTGCTTTAGCATAACTTATCATCCAGAGACCAATGGCCAGACTGAGAGAGTCAACCAAGTAATTGAAGACATTCTTAGGGCATATTATGGACGAGAACTAAGAAGATGGATTCAATAGCTTCCTCTTGTAGAATCCTCTTATAATACATCTTATCATCAGAGCATAAGAATGTCACCATTCAATGGGCAAGAATGTTTATCTCCTCTAAATTTCTCTGATCCAACCATAAGAGTTAAGGCATGGAGGAACAGACCAAGGTGATCCAAAAAGATATTAAAGCTGCTCAAGATCGGCAAAAGCATTATGCTCACACAAGGAGGTCTGAAAGGATCTTCAAGGAAGGAGTCAAAGTTCTTTTACGAGTGTGACCCAAGCGTAGTTCTCTGTCACTTGGGAAATATAAGAAACTCAGCCCAAGGCATTGTGGGCCCTATATAGTTATTAAGTGTTTAGGTAAAAGTGCCTATAAGCTCCAACTCCTAGCCCATATCAAGATCCACAATGTATTTCATGTAAGTTTATTAAAGCTTTATGAACCTAGTCTAGATCATATTCTTGATGATGAACAAGTTGTAATCCCAACTCAAGGAGTCCTTGAGTTGCAGCCTAATCGGATCATAGATTCTAGAGAAAGGCAACTCCGTGGTAGGACTCATGTAGAACATCTAGTATAATGGAAAGATTACCCTGAAGAAGACGCACCTTGGGAAGATGAAGCGACACTCTTAAAGGATTACCTCAAATTCATGACGAGATAAGGACATCTCGATTTCTTTAAGGAGGGAAGGATGTAACATGGCCATCTTCAATAATACTACCTGCCCATGAATTTCTTATCTTTTTTTGTAATGTAAAAATCAACAATTTTAATAAATGAGTTGTTTCCACTTAGAATCTTAGAATTTTGAGTCCAAATTCAGAATCTGTGCACAATTTTACCCTAATACAGGATTTTACAGCACCCAAAAACAGACACCAGATCGAGCCTATACGTAAATTTTTAGTTGTTTTCAAAAATACGACAAACTTAAACCTTAATAAATGCACGAGTGGGTGTCCGATTAACAAATGGTTAGCACCCCTATGACCATGGAGATACCCCAAACCTTTTTGTCAAAAAAAAATTCACATCATCGAGCGCTTCGGCACGCATATCAAGGCCGATGCCCCAAATTGGTCCCCACCCCAAAAAGATGTCGTACACACACTCGGATGCCCATACAAGGACCAAAGGCTGATCGCCCTAGTATATGGTCCACATAGACTCCCACGTGGATGCCCATGCTGTCTCTGACCCCAGAAGGTACATGCGTACCATAGCTTTTGTCCATGCAAAGGCACCACTCCTTTCCCCAGGCTCATGTAGGCCATAGGCTAGTGTACTTTCAGCGTACACCATCCTTTGCACCCATGCTTTGCTCTCCCTTTCCCTGCACCCATACCCGTACCTGTGCCTATATAGATCCCCCACTCGACCAGTACCTGGTCGAGACACCCTAGGACCCTGCTCTACCTATACTTGTCATTTTGCCAGCATCTCCACCTGACAATCTGTGCGGTGCTGTACCATACTGTACCCGATAGCCTTCCAGCAAGCCATTTTTGCCCATCTCCAAGTAAGCCCTTTGCATAATGTTTCTTGCCTCCTCTCACCCTTGAGGGTAGAGTGTCCTTAGCTGCTCTCTCTCTCTCTCTCTCTCTCTCCCCCCTCCCCCCCTATGTGAATAGACTTAAGGGGAAGACTCCCCCTCCTCTCCCTCTAGTTGCAGCCTTCTCCCTGCAAATCCAGTTTAAGGACACCTTCCCCCCCATTAGCGGTCACTTTAGTAAGGGATTTTAGTCTCTTAGAAGTGATTCACACCTAGGGTTTTTTGCTCGTAACTTGAGCAAACAAACTCCAAATTGTGATTCTACTGAAGCGTTGGATTCATGGTATCGCGGTCTACAATAAGGGGGCAGAGCCTAGATCTGGCTATGAATAATTTTAAACACTGTATCTATTTTTTAAAATACTTTATTTGTGAACATTGTGTATTATTGATAAAGAATGTTTAAACAAACCATGTGTAAGGCTTTTAATTAAGAAACTTATTTATTTATGTCAAATAGTGTGGTAGGATTAATTAGAAAAAAAATTGACGTGCGAGTTGGGTAGAAAGTGGGAGGATGGGATGCCCTGACAGCAACATCCTATGGACGGGTGGACTCGATTAGTCAGGTAACTTCTCAATAAATTAATTAAAGCACTACGTTAGATAAATAAATCCCTGGGCAACCCTACTCTGGAGGACTAGGTTAGCGGTTGTACCTTACAGAGATAAGGAAAAAAGCATTGTTTCTAGAAGTCAAGAATAGAGGTTGCCCGAATTAAAGTCGATCACTCTATGAGTGGTTTGATTTTAGAAATCCTTTAAAAAGACCACGCTCCCCCTATGAGATAGAACTAGGTCATACCTACTAATTGTATCCTTGTATCTTACATGGTCAAGGTGTCGAGTAGGAAACTACCCTAAATTAGACTTGGTAGACTATTTAAAAGGTTTCCCTATTTAGGAAGCGGGGGACCTTATAGTATTCTTGCTTTGGGGGGTGCCATGAAAGTTTGTTATGGCACGGTTCTTTTAAAGTAGGATTACACACCACAAATGCATTTCTCTAGTAGGGATCCTTAAGCTAGGTAAACTTCCACATGAGTGTGTGTATTTTTAGATTTGTTGTTATATTCAAGTTATTATGATGAACCAAGGGGTTGGATGTGTGCATACTTGGGACTCCATTGGGTGTGAGATTAGCCATAGCATAATGCTTGACAGTGTGGATATGGTTGGAAAGGTGTGTGTCCACCAGTGGGACTGGGCAGTGCTACTTTTGAGGAGTGGTGTGATCTATATCTATTTCTTTTCCTCTTCTTTAAATTTGCATGACAACAATCATATAAGCCAATCGGCTAGGTTTAATGCCCCTTTTATAAATGGATGTGAATCCCTTCAGGAGTTAAATGAAGAGATATGTGCTTAGAGGGTGCCTAGAGAGCTAAGGTTACTCTCTCTCTTCCTCCTTTCTCCCTCTACACAATCTGCTTCATATTCTCTCCCTCCTCCTCCTTATTTTACAACATAGTCCCTTTTCGACTCTTTACCTCCTATGTTTTATTCAACATGACTGTTCAAAAGCTAATCTACTCTTTGAGTTTGTAAACTACAAGAAATTTCAATGACCTCTTCAAGTTACAGCAATAGGTAAGTGGCCATTCATCATTTATACTTTTTTCAATGACACACACAATAAGTAATCTACACACACACCTCTTAATTTCATCTATGCATAATAAAAGTGATTCTCCTATTCAATAGAGTTACCATCAACCCACACATGATTGGATGTTTTCTATTTGCTTCTTCAACACAGGACCATTAGTACGCATTTATGCTTTTCTGTAACCCATGTACACCCACCTACCCGCCCCCCCCCCCCACACACACACACAATTCTCATAATCTTGATCTATGCACAATTGAGGTGATAATTTTTGTTTTCTTATTCTCAATGCAGGAACTATTATGAGTGTCCTTATTATGGTTTAGCTTGAGGAGAATCAATGTAACTTTGATTATGTAAAATTTAAGTTTTTCAATTTAACAAATAATTTGTTCAATTTTCATTACCAAGGCCTCAATTCTAATTTCTATTTTTTGTGTTGTTCATTTCTGGCACCCCTATTCTCATCATTAGTGGGGTAGTCAGCAAATATGGCTTGACCTTAGTGCATGTCACTCTAATAGCCATGTGGCTACATCATGCAAGAAGGCATTCTTTACATCTATTTGATGTAAAGACCAACACTTTGCAGTAGTAGCCATAGCAATGATAGCTCTCATCAAAGCTGCCATTCTCACAACTAGGCTGAATGTCTCTCGAATGTCTCCTCATAGTCAATGACATAGGTTTTCACATAGCTCTTGGTAGCCAATCTTGCCTTATACCTGCTCACTGAACTATTTTCATTATGTGCTTGACCTTATACCTGCTCATTGAACCATCTGCATTATGATTAACCTTATACACCCAATTACATCTAATTGCCTTTGTTTCCTTATTATAGGCAAAGGCACTAATTTCCATGTTACATTTGCATACAATGCTACCATCTCCTCATTCATGGCATCTTCCCATTTTTTATTTCCAAGTGCCTACTCAAAATAAGTGGACTCCAACTCCTGTATTTCTTTAATAACCATGTAAGCATAATGATGGGATATATATCTATCATATCTCAAATTGTCAATAGGGTACCTAACTCTCATAGACTTGCATACACGTGGATCACTGCCAAGTGTCCTCAAAACATCCTTGGTTCTTCCTTACACCAGGAGTAACCACAGATGGAATGCCAAGCTCCTCATCAAGGCTGTGCTCAGAGCCACTATAGTCACCATCCGCATACGAGTGACTTGCTCTGACAGATCAGGCACAAAAGGTTAATCTACCTTTTCCTTCCCATTGCATGATGCATGTGTACCTACATCTATCCTCAACTACCTGACCATGGACAAACATTGGATCCACTACTAGAGGACTCTCTAGGTCCACTAAGCACCTGTGATTACTACTCTACATTTGGTGCGACTTCAATTCTTCTTACATATATATCTTCTGTTGCCTTCATTGTTGGTGCATATTAGCTATTTTTCTCATCAAAGACAACATCTTTGCTTACTTGCATCTCACAAGTGGTATGGTTATAACATCCACCAAAACCTTTCTGCTCTATAGCAAGGTCAAGTTAATATTGGAGCTGCCATCGCTTACTAATTACAAAGGTGTACAAAGATTTATGAGCCACATGGGATATTACGGTGCTTCATAATTTTCTATGCTGAAATCGTCAGACCATTGTACAAGCTACTCATTGTCTTTAAATGGATTGTGAAATACCAGGAAGCATATGATCGACTGAAGCACGCATTGGCTAGCGCGCCAATTCTACGATCCCCCCAATTGGGATCTCATATTTCATGTGCATATTGATGCATTAAACTTTGTTATTGGATGTGTACTAGCCCAGCTTGGTGAGTTCAAATTGGACTATCCAATTTGCTTCGCTAGTCTTCAGTTAAATGATGCATAGGTGAACTACACCACCACCGAGAGGGAAGGATTGGCCACATTTTATGCCGTTAAGAAGTATCGACATTACCTATTGGCCAACAAATTTGTATTCTTCGTGAGCATCAAGCCTTATTATACTTAGTGAATAAGTCTTGCACCACGGGGAGAATTACATGATGGTTGCTATTATTGTTGGAATTCGACTTTACAGTCACGCTAACAAAAGGAACACAACATGTGTTAGCCGATCACATGTCAAGAATTCCAAATGGGGAATCAGCACCTGGTATTAAAGATGATCTCCCTGATGCGTTTTTGTTCAAATTGGACATGGTACCCGAATGGAGCGAGGAAATATCGGATTATCTAGCTCATGGTTTTTCGCAAGAAATACCTTTGAACAAAAATAAAATGCAGCAGCTTATCAAGCTTGTTGCACCTTATCAACTGATTGCGGGAGAACTATGTAAGCTAGGAAAAGATAATGTGCTAAGAAGATGTGTGAGAGAAGATGAGTTTGTTTATGATATTGGATGAAGCTCATTCAGGGATCGTAGGCGAGCATTTTGCTGGAGAGATCACAGCTTGCAAAGTACTTCAATCAGGATTATGGTGGCCTACGTTATTCGGAGACGCCATAGAATTTGTCAAAAGGTGCAAAGAATGTTAGCGTTTTGCTATCCCACAACAAGAAGACAACATGTTGCTCACCCCTATTATTGTAAGACAACCGTTCGAAAAATGGGGAGTAGATTTTGTCGAACCTATTAGTCCAGCGGCACATCCATCCCAAGCCCGATATGTGATCCTGGCTACACGGACTATTTCACAAAATGGGCAGAAGCCAGAGCCTCAAAGCAAGCTGATGCATGAACAACAACAAAATTCTTATACAAGCAAATTATCTCGAGGTTCGGCTACCCAGTCCAATATTTGCAACCCGTACCTGCTCAACAAAGTTCTTAATCACGTGGAAAAAAGGCCTCTCCCAGAGCCCGAACCAGATGAGCAACTACAACTAGCACTGCTATATCAGAGCAACCAACACTGATAGCTAAAGACATGCAAGAGGGGCAAGCTGTCTTAATGGAGACCCAAGCAATAATGAAGGAGATAGAGAAGGGAAGACATGCAAGAGGGGCAAGCTGTCTTAATGGAGACCCAAGCAATAATGAAGGAGATAGAGAAGGGAAGAAAGAAGAAGACAGAGAAGAAAATGAGGGGGATCATCCCAGATATAGTTGTCGAATCACAAAGATTAGAGGCGGAGGTGGCACGAGAAATCCAAACATACCAACAAGCATTGCAAGAAACCACAATCAGCCAAGCCACACAGGAACCCATGTAGCAAGTTACTCCCCTGACGAGCCCGGCACAGCTGATATTCACAGACCTATCCCCACTTAATGATTTAGCTCTTGCAAACACACCAATAGAGATAGCGTCCGAACAAGAAGCATCAGTATAGACTGACAAAACACAAGGCATCAAGACGGCCAAACGGCTCAAGTACATGAAAAGCCCACAATGATGCAAGCAAAAGAAAAAGAAGTGTAGAGCCATCAAGCCCCAACAAGCCTAGAGTTTGATTTATGAATTGAGAATTTCCCCATGAGAAGCATCAATTGAATAGAGAATTGGTCATAGGAATGACCATTCTTTAGGGAAAAGAGAGATAAACATAAAAAGCATCCTAATTAAGCATAAATGTAAACTTTTCTAAATTATTCATTACAACTCTTAAGAAAAGCTTGATTTGCATTATAAACACTTAATTTAGAAACTTCTCAAGCTTGAGAGGGGTTGAGAAGTGAAAATATTCAGAATAGTAGAGAAAAATCATAAAATTACACTTTACCTCTTGTTTTTGCTTGCTTCTCTATCTTAGAAGAAGCCCCCAACCAATCAATTGGTTAGTGTGTTAAAAGGAAAGCTCCAAGGATGGTTGAAGAGAGAGAGAGGCTCCACTCTCTCCAAAAGTAGAGGATTTTTAAGGGATAATAAAAATGTCATTATTTTAATGTAATACTGGCATGGTATAATTCACAGATTTTTTTACAAAAGAATAAGGATCTATTTATAGGTGAGGGAGGCCTCTAACCAAGTCCAACTAGGTTCTAGAATTTTCCAGGTTCAGTTTGGCTGAACTTGGTTTGGTTTGATCTAGGAGAGAGGAGAGATAAAAATATCACAATTTTTTTGAGTTAAAAACTCCACCATATGTGTGAAATAGGTGCCTCCTTGAAGTCTCCCCCCCTCCTTACCAAGGTGTTAAAAATGTATCATTATACCAAAATATCTCAGTTTTTAACTAATAAACCTTGTACTCAGTCAACTCTTCATCTTATGTGGGCATTTACTCATTTTTGGGTATTTTCTTTTCATTGGATTTATCTCCTCCCGACACTTGGATTGATCCTATTGGCCCCCATAGGAACCTTAATTGGACCATAATCCAAAAATTTCTGAAAATCTAGACCCTTAGACTAAGGTCCTTTATACACATTTTTAATTAATTCCAATTGCACATTGGAAAGTTCTTTTTGAATTTCTACTTTAGGGGAAACCATTTTAGACACTAGGAGGATTTTTATATCCAAAAATATCTTAATTTTGGATTACCTCTCTCTAGATATTTTCTCTCTCCAAGCCAAAACAGGGTAAAACAGGATCTTTCTTCTATTTCAGAGAGGGAAATAATTACAAGATCAGAAGGGGAGGTTCTTACACCTGTACACCTCAAAAGCTGGAGGGAGGAATCTTACACTCTCTCTCTCTCTCTCTCTCTCTCTCTCTCTCTAGATCCATCATGGTGGTTTAGTCGCCATGTTTTGTGAGAGTTGGGATACAACCAACCCCAATAACCTATAAGATTGAGTCACTTGTTCAGTAATGGCTCTTGATTATCATGCAACAAGAAGATGTCACAAACATTCTCTCTCTCATCCTTTCTATATACCATTTTTATCCCTCCCTTTATCTCCATATTTGCTCATTGTGATTTTTCTTAGTCCTTTTACAAGATTAAGGAGCCGAATGCATCCACACTAAGTGTGCATGTGCCTTCTTTCTATGGCCACACCACTAACAAATTCCAGTATAGGAGGTTTGTCTTGCAGGATCATCTCATTGATAAAGAATTGTAGGACATTCTTGTGAATCTCTCGCGAGAGCAATAAGTCATTACATTTGGAGGCCACTCTGTTAGTCGCTCTTGATGATCCAAGATTTAAGGGCATCACATTACAGTGATGCATCCAGCATCTTGAGACATGGTCAGCCTTGTTAGAGTAAAAGTAGTGCGCATGGTGGCAATAGTGGTGATTGTGGCATCAACCCTACAAATGAGTATCCCATCTACCCCACAAGAAAGTGTCACATCTACTCCGAAAGTAACCATCCCTCCATAATTGTGAGGAAACCCAAGTGTGCACAACTTTTACGTCTCATATGCTGCGTGCTTCTAATCTGCCTCCTTATAATGTTGATGATGCTCGGGGAGTGATCCTCCTTAATGATGCTGATAAAGGGGTCATGAACCGGATGAGGCAATTGCTGAGGCTAGCTTTTCAAAATGAGGTGATGATGCATTGGAAGGAGATCTTAGTTTCACAAGAAGAATTATTACATTATTGAATAGCTCCACATGGAATATTTAGTAGTAGATGCAAAACGATTTGAAAAAAAATGGATGCTTGATGAAACATCACCTACTCACACTTGTAGGGTTGCAAGAAGCAAGGTAAGAACAAGCATCTTGGCATCAGTGAGCATGATTGGAGGATTATATCCAATGAGGATCCTAGTAAGTAGAAGTAGTAGAAAGAGGCAAGGAGCCATAGCTCATTCGTCTCGCATCTTGGTAGCGATGGCTAGGGCTCTTCTTTGTTTACTTTGTAAGTTCTATAGAATCTTGGTAACCTCATTCACCAACACATATTTGTGACTATGCCATTCACCACAACATGGGTGCTCTCCTCAATTGGATGCAAAATGAGTGCATTGTAGGTGTCAACTGGGCTGAGGCTTTTATGGTAAGAAAAGTTAAATTGCTACAACTTCTCTTGCTAATACTCTATTCCATTACTCTATTCCATTATTTGACCAGCAGCTTGTAAGAGTAAAGAGGGGTCACTACTCCTCCTTGATGAGTTGATGCCAAAGGAGAAGAGGACGTCGTTTAGAAAATGAAGGAGAAGAGGACACACGGATGATCATAAAGACTACTTTTCAAACAACGCTGTATATGTCTTTGTAGACCTTTTGAGATGCATAATATAGTTAGTCTTTTGTAGACTTTTGATGTCATTTTTGTGATGATGAAGATTACCTTTCAGCAAACACTATACTTCTCTTTTCTAAACCGTTTGAGATGCATATGTCATTTTTGTGCTACCTCATTGTATCTTGACAAATAAAAAGAATGGTATGTTACTATATCCCTTTGCATTACCTTTGTTTCTCTCCCTCATCTCCAAAAAATCAGCATACATAACTTTAATCACATTTAAAGTGGTAATTTTTGCCTGCAAAGCAGGATAACCAGACTTGTAATAGCCATGTTATCTCACTCTACTTTTTTTTTTCTTAGCCCTAAGCATCAGTAGAAATGTCTTCAATTTTGTATAAGCAATATGCATCGAAAAGAATGTCACAAAAAATATACAAATTTAAATTAAACAAACTTTAATAAAACATTTACGTGCCATGATCGTGGTAGATAGCACATCATGGAAAATATATAAAACGATCATGATATCGTACATTCATGTTTTACTATAGTGATATATCTTTTTTGTGCTTTTGTAGAACTATCGTGGTATAGCACGTTTGTTCTTTTTTTAGCACTATGGTGATATAATACTGATATATCACTTTTGTGCTTTTGTAGAACTATCGTGGTATAGCACGTTTGCTCTTTTTTTTAGCACTATGGTGATATAATACTGATATAGCATGTTTGTACTTATGTAGCACTATCGTAATATAGCATGTTCCTACTTGTGTAGCACTATCATGATATAACATGTTTATGCTTTTCTCTATAGCACTACTGTTGTGGTATAGCACATTTGTCCTTCTCTGTGTAGTAGCACTATCATGATATAGCACATTCATGTTTCTCTCTATAGCACTATTGTGATATAGCACATTCGTTCTTCTCTCTATAGCACTATTATGATATAGCACTATCGTGCTTCTTTCTGTAGTAGCAGTATTGTGATATAGCACATTTGTGCTTCTCTCTGTAGCACTATCATAATATAGCACATTCATGTTTTTGTAGCACTATCATGATATAGCATGTTCATGTTTATGTAGTAGTACTATTATGATATAGCACATTTGTGCTTCTCGTTGCTCGTTGCATATCACTATCGTGATATAGCATGTTCATGCTTCTCTTTATAGTGCTATCATATTATATCATGTTCATGTTTTAATCCTCCAAGGTGAAAATTTCCATATTGTGTCTACTCTCCCTTTTTCAAGTCTAAAACCAATCCTAGTTAGGTTTGGAAATCTAGGCTTGGTAATATTCAAATCCTAGAGATCATGCCATGTGTGAGCCTTGGGTGGGCACAAATCTTAAATGTA
Source organism: Cibotium barometz (assembly GCF_041138505.1). NCBI lineage: Eukaryota > Viridiplantae > Streptophyta > Polypodiopsida > Cyatheales > Cibotiaceae > Cibotium > Cibotium barometz. Next base: position 9,396,736 of record NC_141086.1, on the reverse strand, counting down.
CATGTCACTTTATGTCCACATGAGCTTCGAGAGGATGCACATAAGCACTGTGCCACCTCACCTTACCACTTTATGTCCAATAGTAGCCACCTTGTATGTAGGCCCATAGATCCAAGTGCAACTTGTGCTCCCAATTGGAGGAAGTAAAAGTTCGTAAGCTTGATCTCTGATTCTCAGTGTAATTACATATGGTCCACAATATCTTGTGTGTGTGGGTGTAAAAATGTAACTGCAGTAGTTTCAAATAATGCATCAAATTACAAATTAGCAAGACAAAATGTAATGACAAAGCATCCAAAGATAACATGGTTTTCACATGTAGCTCACACGCTTAATTTTCTCCTTAAGGATATTGGGAAGTGTTTAATAACAATGGGGTGGAGTACACAAACATCAAGGACAGAGAAAATGAATAGTGGACATATAGTGTTAATGATTATGTAGATTAAGCTAGTGGACATTTATAATAGAATTGAATTCCATAAACTGTAAAACATTCATATAAATTTGAAAGAGGCCAAGCACAAAAATATCTATAGCATGAATATGAAGGTCTATAGATTCCCACAATCAAAGTCCACTTTGACTTCTATTACAATTTCAGTGGCTTTTACCACTAACCTCCCATGGAGCTTCACTGACAATTTCAAGGATGGAACCGTGATTAGGGAAGGGGTATGTTAACCACATTGGCTAACATTACTCCATGTACAACAGCTTAAGCCATATATTTTGTCCTATGCAAAATGATTATGGGAAATCTCCGAGCTTATAAACTAAGGTGCACTTTTTAGTGAGAGAATGTATTTTTTAAAGAAGGTGTGCATTTAATAGGAGAGACTTAGGAGGCTGAGAAAATAAGATTAGAAAATTAAAATTTTTAAGTTAACTAGTTAAGCTGGCATGTGCACAAACTTAGGCCTTTAAAAGCTACTGAAGTTCTAGTAAAAGTAAAAAAAATGGGACTTCATATACTGGGTGGTTCCATGGGTGATACCCAATCACTGTGTTTAATTTCATTAATGAATCTTGAATCATTGTGTTTATCAATTTCCTTCTTTATAATTGCTGTGTATTTTGATTTTTTTATAAGTGATCCTTCCACTATAGGTACAGTGGTTACATCACTGATGGGGACGCTCCTTTCATATGTGTATGACCATGTAAAATAATCCTCTAATTATTTGATTTATTTAATCAAGTCTTCTTCTTCCTTAATAGTTAAGTCCATAGAAATATACACGATCTTTGGCTTTTGGTCAAGCTCCACTATATTTACTTCCTTAACTTCTGTTGGTCCATCATAAGATGCTTGTCCTTCCTTAGACATTTGTGCTCTAAGGTGTGCCACCATTCTCTCATCAACATTATAAGTCTTGAAATGCTCAAGTACTTGCCTTAGATCTTCACCTTATTCTTCTATCATGTTGATAGCTAAAGCTCTCTTGGCAACCCTCTCAATTTTTGATATTGCTCTATTAGCCTTTCTTTTGTGGGCTGACCGAGACAGTTTGGGTTTTGAGAATTTTTCATCTTCAAGCTTTTTTTTAAACCTTTTCCCACAACCTAGTTCGATTCTCCACCCCAATGGTGGACAAATTTTCGTGAACATTTGTGGCTTCAATAAATCTAAGCCATTGCGCCATCTACATGTGTACAAATGAGTTTATTGTTCTTTCTAGCTCGGTAGCATTTCTTTCAAATTTATCTATGGAATTGTTTGTTTGACTCTTTCATAATTCACTCTTTAGAGCTACTTCCTATGCTTTATTCTTCCTCAAATTTCAATCCTGCAAGTTGATCATTCATCATCTATACTAACCTAGTTTGGGGTTGATCCTTGTTGAGAAATGTGGTGTCATTGAGCACAGGAGTTGGTAGGGAGTGGGTATGAGTAGTCCAAATGAAGTACAAGCCCACTGTCAACAAGCATAGATCATTCATAGTTTGGGGTTGATCCTTGTTGAGAAATGTGGTGTCATTGACACAGGAGTTGGTAGGGAGTGAATATGAGCAGTCCAAATGAAGTACAAGCCTACTGTCAAGAATAGATCATTGGATTAAGGATTTTTCCAACAAGATTGTGGTGACAAGCCCACAAATAGGACCCATCATCACACCCCTAAACATGATTGGGGTAAGTAATCAAACTCAAAGGCATCCTAAAAAATCTAGATCACACCGTTGAATGCTATCACCCAACTATGATCCATGGCCTAGGTAGCGGAATCTAAGAAGAAGAAGAAAAAAAACTAGAGAAAAAAGTCAATTAAGAATGAGAAAATAATGGAAACCAAAAAGACAAATCTTGGGACACCTCAAGAGACAGTCTTCATTAGACCTAGATAAGGACTCGGACTCCCTAGACACAAGGGCTGATTCTAGTGAAATACCCTCCCAAACCAAGAGCACGAGGAGGGAGATCCCATGGGAATATGCAATTCCAGAAACTAAATCACAGATGACGTGGCTCTTATCATGTGACCCTTAGAAGGAGATTGAGCAACTCTAAGAATTTGGTGATTTAGTTACAAAACCCAAGAGGAGCTTGAACCAAAACCTAAGCAAGTGAGAGTCTCAAATATTGTACACCCTAGTACCTTAATGCCTACTACTGAGATTCGCAAACCTCAAGATGTGTTGAGTGTCATCATGGAAGAGACTAAGACCTCCACCTCCCATAGCTCGATCCTTGATTCGTTCAAGGGACAATTACCATACAGAAACCCTGAGCCCATCTTGAAAATGGATTTTCCAATCTCACCGATTGCTACTTATGGAAACGAGGTCATGAACACACCACTAAATATACCCAAATTGTTAGACTTTATGGCCTCATAAACCAGTACAACTATAACCACCTGATTGAGTGGGGAATTACCATCATTTGCTGACATGCATAAGGCACATCGCCAATATACAATGGAGACACCTTGTGTTGTACCCAAATCAATAGTCCTAGTGGAACAAGAAAATGCCAAATCTATTGTACCCAAATCAATAGTCCTAGTGGAACAAGAAAATGCCAAATCTATGGTTAAACTTCCACTTAACAAACTAGGACAATAATTTGAAGGTGATGAGTCGAACACACTACTACCAATCATGGCCAAGGGTATCACAATAATGGGAGTCGTAGATGGTGGTGCAGGAGGAGCATAATCACCAAGAAATGTTGGGAGAAGATGGCCAAGCCATGTCTAAAAGTCTCAGACATCATTGTCAAGATGGCTAATGGGGCTAACCTATTGGGATGCTACAAGAATTGAAAATCAAGGTTTTCAAATATATCAAGTTAAACATACCTTCATTGTTATGGACTCTTCCAAACAACAAGTATCATATAAAATGATCTTAGGATGCACGTTCATGAGAGAAGAGAAGATGGTACATGATTGGTCTAGAAACCATGTCTACCTCCCAATTTGATGATTCCATCATCAAGGTTGATCTTGTGACTGGCCGCGTACATCCTATAGGTAGTGGAGGACTTTTTGAAAACGGTTCAGACACCACCACTTATTCAGTCCCATTGCAATACTGCTATACTTGCAGAGAAGAGATTGATGTAGGGAAGAAGCCACCCTATAAAGATGCTAAAATATAAGCTATTGAGCCTGAAGATGATCTAAACTGGATACATATGATGGCTACAATCGATAACTGGGGAGCTAGAGGATCTACATGGGTTACACCTAGTGGTGAGGAGCTCCCTAAGTTCGTGCCCCTGTGAGAATGATTCGTACTCTACCTTATGATACCGAGGGGATTGGTTATAGTGAACTTGAGCTCACATGTGATGACTCAAGCTCAAGCACTAATAGTGGTGAGAGGTCTGAAATGAAGATTGAAAGTGACATCAGCTTCTCAGTCACCAAAAGAAAAACAAAGCCCATCCAAAGAAACTACAGGGAGGAGTAGCTCCGAATCTAATACAGATTCCAAATTTGAAGAAAGGGATGAAGTTCATCAAGACGGCAAGGAGAATCTCTAAAGATGGTGGAGATGTAAACACTATTCAGTGAATCATCATAAAAGGCTACAAGAAAGAACAACTACTGCCCAATGGCTCCAGTACATGGGTGCATTTTACTTACATCGAAATTTTATAGATGATTGGAGGAGGAGTTACAAAATGTCAACTATTGTAGACCACCCCCAATTGATATAGATAAGGTGGAAGTATCTCATGAACCAAAATAGAGTCACTCACCTAGAAGGAAACAAAATCGTGAACTAGCACAGAAGGAATGAGAGGCTAAGGTTGTAGCTAAAGCAGCTGATGAAGGAAAGGAAAATCGTGAACTAGCACAGAAGGATTGAGAGGCTAAGGTTGTAGCTAAAGCAGCTGATGAAGGAAAGGAAAATGAGCATGATTTGCACCTAGTTGCACCTAGTACTGAGCATTGCAAATCATACACCATACGGGAATGCAAGTTAGTGTTTAATAATCTCAAACATAACCCCATAAGTTAGAGTGGAGGAGTCTATGATGGGCTTTCAAAGGTCAAGGAAGTAGACTTGGCCGAACCATAAGAAATAAGGACTTAAATAAGGCCAAGGAGGCTAAGCTTGTAGCTCTCCTCAAGGATTATAGGGATTGCTTTGCATGGACATACCATGATATGAAGGGAGTTCTTGTAGAGGTTGTACATCACACCATCCCCATGGTACCCGAAGCTAGCAAGCTGCCACATGGGCAAGCTATGTTTATCTCAGATGAGTTCAAGGATTGTACCCAACTCTTATAAAAGGGAGTCACTTCCAACAAGCAAATGTAACACACTAGCCACTCATCTCAAGCAATATCAAGTAAGTCCACTTGGTTGCATATCTTGTTTATCTCTTTTAGTTATTTTTCATTTGTGTTTATGCTCTTTTAATCATGTTTAGAAAGCACGACATCCATACATAATGCATCAAAAGCACATAAGAAGATCAAGTATATAAAGCATTATGCAACAAAGAGCATCTAGTCCACATCAAAGAACCTATCAAAGAGCCAAGAGTCAAGCCAAATAGCAAAGGCCAAGAGCAAGCAAAAAAATCTCAAGCAAGTAGTAGCACTGAGCAACAAAGGGACTACAAACCATTACCCCCCAACCTCATCAATCCATATGTTGTAAGCCACCAAATGAGTAGGCAAAATGTATGTGTTTGTATTCACGCTTTACCACCTAATAGTAGCCAAAAAACGCCCATGGAAAGTGATGCAAATGTAAACACTACTGACCACCTAAGAGTAGCTAATCAAGCTCCCAGAGAGACAGATGTTTCATGTCCAAGTCCAAATGTCAATCCACCTACAACCTACATTAAGAGAGGGTGAAGTATTTGTAAACCTCACATTTGACCACCTAACAATAGCCTATAAAACACGACACCAAGGGGGGGTGTTGAGAAATGTGGTGCCACTGAGCATAGGAGTTGGTAGAGAGTGAGTATGAGTATTCCAAATGAAGTACAAGCCTAGCAAGCTACCACATGGACAAGCTAGGTTCATCCCACTTTAGTTCAAGGATTGTACCCAACTCCTACAAAAGGGATTCACACATAATCTACTCATCTCAAGCAATATCAAGTTGCTCTTTTGGATTGATTTATTTCTTCAATGTAAAAGACGAGTCACTTTCACGGGGTCAAGTGATGCAATGATTCCTCTTTCTACCCAATCCTTGAGACCAAGACATAACCTAGGATTTCTCTTGAGGCATGATTCTAAAGGTACTTCAATCATTACAGAAAGGATCAACATTAGTCCTTCCACATCTTCGGGTGAATGAGAGAAAACTGTACTCCTTGATTACTAGAACATGACAACAAAGGTTCTTAAGGAACAATGTCTACTTGATCCATCGTGTCAAAGAAGCAAGGGTAGGATTCGATTCATCACTTCTTTGTTTGTTCCTTCCCTTACTGTCTCTACAACATCAAGTCCGTCTGACAATATCCTTCCTCGTGTGGGAGAGACTGTATTAGAAGACTTTATTTGGGTTTGTTTGGATTTTTTCACTTCCTCTTAGCATTGCTAAACCAAGGCCTTGGCAAATGATCCACCCAAGTTCAAGTCCCACCATTGGTCGTATATGCCCTCGTGTTGTATTCTACCGACATTAATACCTCTCTCTCCCATAGTGTGTGTGTGTGTGTGTGTGTGTGTGTAATAAAAGAGGACTCTTGCACTACGTTTCTGCCACCCACAAGTGGGGCAAATTGGCTAGTACAAGAGCCCTTATAAAGGCCCGAGTTCAAGTCCCACCATTGGTCGTATATGCTCTCGTGTTGTATTCTACGACGTTAATACCTCTCTCTCTCTCTCTCTCTCTCTCTCTCTCTCTCTCTCTCTCTCTCTCTCTCTCTCTCTCTCTCTCTCTCTCTCTCTCTCTCTCTCTCTCTGTGTGTTTCAGCATTCGAATATTTCTCATCCCTTGGGAGTACTAGGCACAT